>NC_134509.1:19888696-20509112 GCF_027942865.1 Odontesthes bonariensis | reverse complement strand
TATTGACTTATTTTCTCCTTTAGCAGCAGCTAACGCTAACAGCTGAGCTAATGAAGATGACGTACAACAACTTCTGAGGAGTTATTGCTGCTCCTTTCTGAAAGATGAACATTATTGTTCCCACATTACTTTGTTAGCTGAAGCTTTCTGGCTGAACGGTTCCGTTCTGTAACTCATTGACCTGCAGCTGTGTGGATAAGGTATGTTTCCAACACAACACCGGTCCTCTCCTCGCTCTCGCTGCTACATTGAACGCCATGTACCGCTTTCTGTGTGTTAGCGTTACATTATCGGCATGTTTCTGATAAAGATGTAGGTCTCCATTACTATTGATGAGAAAGCATTGTTTGCTAGCATCTGCTGCTAACTTACAGCTAAACTGAACCATCTATATAGATATATAGAGTTGGAGCCGCTGCCTTTGAGCTCTTTCTAATTCTCCACCCTTTAAAACTGTTAACAAAGAGGTGTTAAAACAGGGCTGAGACAGAGAGCTACTGTGTTTAAACCAACAGGAGTTTTGACTCATCTGGCTGGCGATCTTCTGCAGAAGGCTTCAGGAGAGCCCCAGAACTGTTTGGTCTGAAAGTGCCCGTTGAGCTTCAGGGGAAAACCTGCTGTGTTTGTGAACATCATTTAAAAAAAACAAGAGAAAAGTCACTCACTCTTCATTCCTTTCCTGAACGTCTGCTGCACGTACTTCAGACCTGAAACGATCTCCTTGTTCACCTGAGGACACAAACATTGAGAAGGTCTGGCCATCAGAACATGCCGAGTTAGTCCAGACAAACGTGTGATGTGAGCAGAGACGAATAATCGACTGAACTGGATTTTTAAACTAATTAAACGTCTGACATCCACACCAGATATCAGTGATTCATCCCAAAAGCTTCCCGAGTAACACAAGTTGATTCTGTTTCTTCATTCAGAGGCAACACAGTCCCTGATGTCCCCACAGTCGCTCTCACCTTAAAGCTGATCTTTATTTTGTATTCTACTCCTTCCTTCAGCACAAACGCCTGCTTCTTAAAGGCTTCCAAGTCTCCTGTAAGAAACCAAAAGTGGGGAAACAATATGAATCAATGAGAATTCAGAACAAAAACGAACAATACAAAGTCATATCTGTGCCCTCATTGATCTTCCAGTTAAATCATTTATCCCAAACACTAACGGATTAAGGTTAACTGTAGCTGCGGCGCTTTGACAGGTTTCCACCATCCAGTCTGTTTTTTGTGGACTTGGAGAAGGCTTGATTCTGTGGAGGTTTTGCAGATTATCCGGTCCCCGTATAACCGAACTAAGAGCCGCGTCTACATCCTCGGCACAAAGTCGAGCTCTTTAACGGGGCGTGTTGGGCCGCCCCTCGTCACTTATACCGTTTGTGGTTTTCATGGATGGGATCTGTGGAGAGGAGTGGGTCTGATTCGGGTTTGCATATTTGCCTTTTGCAGATGATGTGGTTCTGTCACAACCTGCGCTGAAGCGCTCCCTCCAGGTCGGAGACGGGTCGCTGCCTCAAGCAGAGGAGTTTAAGTATCTCGGGATCTAGTTGTTGGAGCCACAGATGGACAGACGGATTGGGGATTTGCCGCCTTTGGAGGTTTTTCGGGCATGTCCAACTGGGGGGAGGCCTGGGGCAGACCCAGAACTCACTGCAGGGATTATATATCCCTTCTGGCCTGGGAACACCTCAAGATCCCCCAAGAGATGGAGAGTATCGCCGGGGAGAGGGATGTCTGGATCTGCTTCCCAACCTCAGATAAGCAAAAGGCAACTAATGAACAGTTGGATGGATGAATGGATGGATGGATGGATCCCTTTATGAACTGCTGCATGAAGTGCTGATAAGTGGGAGAACTCAGCAGCTGAACTTACTTGGACTTGTGACTAACTTAGACGCACCTTTTCTTCACAGCCCTGAACTGGAGGTAAAGACTCACAGGCCTCTAAATCTATCAGACAGGTGAGCATCCATCATCATCATCAACTTTATTTATATAGCCTTTTAACACAGCCGTGGCTGAAACAAAGTGCTGTACAACACAAAATAAAACAAGGCATAAAACACAAGAACAATGTAAAAACAACAATAAACAACAACAATATTAAAATAATAAAAACAATAAAACAATAACAGAAACAGAGTCTCACGCTGGGTTAAAAGCCAGGGAATAAAAATGGGTTTTAAGATGAGTTTTAAAAATGGGCAGTGAAGGGGCTTGTCTGATAAAATGGGAGGTCGTTCCAAAGTTTCGGACCGCGGAAAAGGCTCTGTCTCCTCTGAGCTTCCGTTTAGCCCTCGGTACCTCCAGGAGCAGCTGACCAGGAGCATACGAATGGAGCAGCTCAGAGAGGTAAGGCGGGGCGAGTCCATTTAAAGATTTAAAAACAAATAAAAGAATCTTAAAATGGATTCTAAAATGCACAGGCAGCCAGTGGAGGGAGGCTAAAATGGGAGTGCTCTGTAGTTCCCAGGCATGTTCCTGATGAGCACAGCATGTGTTCTCCATCTCTTCACATTTTAATCTTCACTATAACCCGACATCACATGAGCCTTCTTTATTTGGAACTTATCAACATTAACGGCTTATTTAAAGTGACTCATCCTCAGCAGGTTTTTTCATGTGTTTTCACCAACAAAACTAAAACTGCTTAAAAGGTGCCAGCAGTGAGGGTTGAATAATTCCTCCTAACAGGAGATAAAGAGATCTTTTTAATGAGTGAAAACTAACCTTTCAGATGCCAACTTTTGAGGATACGCTACAATAGAAGAGCGTTACAGCTTTAAAGACTCACTTTTAGCTCCAGGGGCTCAAAGGGAAACACTGGGAGCTTTTCATTTAAAGGCAAAACATGTCCCCCCAACAAGCAGCATGGCAACGTTCTGCAGCCCACGTTAACATTAGGCTTTCTGGGCATTTTCTACCTTCACAAGAGTTCGATTCAGGATAAACTCACTCTGAAGGTATCAGGCTATCTGTGATTCTCATACAGAGTTGATGGAAGGTATATATTTAAAAAGCAGACAGTCCAAGTCAGCAGTGTTTTCATTGATTGGGCATTCATAATTAGCTGAGAAGGTAAGAAATGCTGCAGTGATGCAGGGTAAAGGAGACACGGGACAGAATGTTCTGGGCTCATTCAAATCGTGGCCTGCTGGAGCAAAAAGAAAAATAGAAAACAATGTGAAGAATGTAATTCTTCAGTTTTATCTCCAACTCTGCTGGTAATCAATACATCACAACAGCAGACGGTTCAGCACAATGGAAAAAAAATAGTATGTATGTATGTATGTATGTATGTATATATAAATATATAAATGTATGAATGTATGTATGTATAAATATATAAATGTATGTATGTATAAATATATAAATGTATGTATGTATGTATGTATATATATATATAAATGTATGTTAGGACTGTAGCGATACACTAATCTCATGATACGACACGATACATGATATTCAGCCAACAATTCAGGAGACTCACCCTGCAGGTCCAGAATCAGTGGGTTTGGTGCACTCTCACACATTAAAGACATCCGGGTCACCTGGACATTGGACACGCTGGGATCTGAGGTGTGAACAGAAAGAAAAAACAGACGATTCAATTCAGACGACCAAGACACTGAAACAGAAGCTCCATCCAGACATGTGAGAGGACATAAAGGCAGCTGCATGGACCCTCTGCAGCTTCAGATGTTTCTCACTTTACATCATTTGAACATCCATGGTTTATATATTCAACATATGCTCTGACAGTGGATGGGAGCAGTTAAAACTCATCCTCTGTTAAATCTGCACGTCACAAAAAGTGGCAGGAAATGGCAAATCCTTTTAAAACTGGACCATGAAAATGGCCGAAACTCCACGACATGAGAGAATTATCACATAAGCTAATAAAAGAATAACCTAAGACGTCTCCTCTGACTGCTTTAGCTTCTGGTTAGTGACCACGTGTGTTAAGAAGCTCCTACCGCCACCTGCTGGTGATGCTAAACCGACTCGTTTTAGTCGGGTAAACTACCAACTTACATGTTTCATATCACACCATGACTTCCAATCTACTGCTTGGCTTGTTTTAAATTCTCCTCCGCTGCAGTCAGAGATGTGAAAGTGTTTTCTTCTCGTCCTTACTGACAATTCTGAAGAATTAACTAAAGGAGACCAGTTGCTTTCAGTTTAATCTTTATCCCCCTGTGTCATTTCATATTAGACTAACATTAAAAACTGTTTATCAGCATGTCTCGTGCTGCCATCTTCACCAGAACTTCCTGAAATTAGAGATTTAAGAAATAAGAAATAAAAGCCATTTCCTGTCTCCTGTGCTGCTGTTTTCGTGTCAGCGAGAGGAGGCGGCAGCATAAATGAGACCAAAAAACAGGACAGAAGACCGTGCTGTTTATATATTTATAGAATAACACGATCTGAAGGATTCCTCTGACCATATGCCAGCTTAGATCATCCCCAGAAAGGTAAGATCAGCCCACCCACCTTTGCTGTGGCTGCTAACAGCTCAGATCTCTGCAGTGTTCAGAGTCTGATCTGCAGCATCTGCGAGTCTAAAAGCGCCCGCAGTGTCCCAGAGCTCAATTTAAGATGCACAGATTTCTTATATAATGCAGATTCTTCTTTTTGTCAGTCAAGCTTTTTTCAAAACGGTCCAAGCTCTGTGAGCTCCGGGGAGCTGAATGTAGGACATCTCTGCGGTAGTTGAGTCAGTCCGTGTTAATTAGACTTCAGTTTATTCACAGTTTATTCAATGATGAGCATGTTTCCCGTCAGCCGACGGATTATAAGAAATCCAATATTCAGGAGGATTGTGGGTCACAGCATTCGATGGATTGATGAAGCACCAAATCCCTCCGACATCAAATAAAACATAAGTCCTTACATCTAATAAACCAACTACAAAAACTCTTAATTGAATCAACTTTTAAAATAACTTCCTACTGACATTAAAGAATAAAACAACTAAATTAAGGTTAACTATTAAAGCCATCTAAGCTCTACTTCACAGAATAAGACAACCCATCTGCTTCTATTCATTCTCAAACAATTTTTTCACCTTTTTACATAAATATGTTCTGTAGGTTCTTTCTCCTAAATACTGACCGACTGATTCACTCATGCAGCTTCTTCCCAACTCATAAACAAAGCAGAAGGAATCTTCCAGGCAGAAGAGGAGTTTAGGATTTATGGAAAAACTCTTAAAACTCTTTTAACCGGCAGCACTTCCTTGTTTCTTTCTCTCTCGTCCACACACACACACACAGGTATTACCAGCCTCAGCAATCCCAGGACCAAGCAGGGCTTCTTTATATTTGCGTAAGCTTTCATCATCCTTATCCAGCTCCTGGATCTCTTTCACAGACTTCTGGGCTGGTGGCTTGTAGTTCACAGGCTCTGGCTCCTCATTTTCGGCGGCAATGGCTGCTAGCTGCTCTGGGGTCACGTCATCCTCAGCCATGTCTGGACACATAAGAAAAAACGGTGAACGCCGCAGAGCAGGAGCAGGGAAATAAAGCAGGCTCATCTGGTCAGGTGGTACCAACAACAGCTTCATGTTGCTGACCTCACTCTGCTGTGTGACATCATCTGAAACAGCGTCATCAGCACGCTGCAGAGTCATGAATGAGGCTGAATGGAACACATGATCCTTTTTGTGGAGGAAGGGCCTCACAGGCCTACACAATATTTAGGTATATTTGTTTTTTTACTGTAATATGTTCTGGGAGACGTCATTTATTTTATGAAAAACATCAAGTACAAGAACAAGGCTGCTTTTGTCCTCATAAAGCTCCAGACGAGGAGGAAACGAGGACTCAAAATAAAATTATAAGCGAGCTGAGCCGCTGCCAGAGCAATTTATGCAACAGAAAATGTTTGTTTTTCGTGTTTCCCTGTGGAAGGGTTCGTCTTTTGATTGAGATTAGTGCTGGCAAGATTTCCTCAGCAAAACGCAGCGAGTAACAAAAGCAGGAAGCGCTCTGTGTGAGCCAAGTCTTGACATTCACATTAAGGCCGTCCCACCCGCAGCACTGCAAGCATCTAAGGGGTGAGACCCAAAGAATGCAGAGCAGACATCTGAATCAGTACCACCCTCTTCGCCCCGGTTGTCCGTCTTTAATAACTTTAACGTAGCCACTTTAATGCATCAACGCACTGAGAAGCACAGAGGACAGTTTAATGTACATTTCTGACCCATAAAGGCTTGAGGTTCCAACAATCGTTGCTGAACATAAGGTCAGATAATAAGACAATAAAATAAGGTTTAAACTCTAAAACTGGTTTCAGGCTCTCAAACAGAAGGTATACTTTTCATTTCTTCACTTAATGACACACCTAAAATATGTGGTTGTTGGATTATTGATCAGGCGCTTGACAATATACGACATTAGTAATCCAAACTGGCATCGCTCTGTATTCTCTGACATTTTAAAGGCCACGTGATTAATCAATAAACCAAGAAAATCCTCTGCAGATTAAATTGAAATACAAATAATTCTTAGTTGAGGATCTGGTTCGCTAATAGCTACTATCTTGACAATTTGAACAATTTCAGGGATTTAAAACAATAAAATCACTTATTTTAAGCATTTTTGGTGTCCTTAAACGTTAGCGACCTTTAGCTAAATTGGGTTTCAAACCATTGGTCACAAAACAAGCTACAGATAGCTCTAAAACATCTCTAAACAACACTTCTTACTCAGTAATAATGTTTTGAACACATATTTGACATCCGTTCATTGTACGTTATGCACAGGAGGTGTAAAAGCTCCGGTGTTTTTGTTATTTTAAGTTACAGCTAACGAAAATGGAAGCTGCTAAGGTAATTGTATCTCTCAGGTCAGAGTTTATTTACCCTTGAACATAATAAATATGAACGAGGAGGCAAACCAAAGTTGTTAAAACTGTGAATGCAGACGTATAGGAGGTGCTGCATCATTAAACATGAGTTTCTGTGCATACCTCTACCCGAGTCTTTCATCTGAGTCAGAGTTATGTCTTCTTTGTGATGCCACTTAAAATTCCTAAAAGAAAGGAAGCACGACTTCTTGGTTTTCCCTTTCCACTTGCTCGTGTTTGCACAGGGTTAACAGCTACAGGCTTGGGGGGGGTGGGGGGGGTTAAGAAGTTAAGAGGTAGGCCGCCTTGTAACGACATCTAAATTGTTGACATTATGACATAATATAATGTGTGAGACAGACCTACACCCAGCTGCAAGAGAAACAGCAGGTCAACTGTCACTGAGCAGGACGGGAAACTGGAAACTTCAGATCCACATTAAGAGGGTCTAGTTGACACTTCATCTGTCTCCTGTTGGCTTCTTTTGTGTTGATGTTTCTGTATTAAACAACAGCAGCAGCAAACAGCCGCTGAAGTTCAGCCCCTTTCTGGTGTAGCACCAATTATGTCACCCATCTGGTTATGTGACCTGATTAGGTCATCAAGCTTTCCATAGTTTTTAATGTCGTCGGACAAACCTATACTCGTGTATATTCACCACAAGTATCAAGATACCCTTTCTGTAGTATTTTCATATAAGGCCACAAGATTTGGATATCAGCTTTCCACATCAGTGAGCCTATCTTTTAACTACTGAGTAGCAATTTTAGTAACAACTATCAAAAATGGGCCGTGACTCTCAAAAAGATTTATATTATGACAAAACAACTGAAATTCATTCACCATTTTGGACACATAATTTGATAGGTCAAGGAATTTTAAGTTAGACCAATCTTCAAGATATATATTTTAAAAAAATTGTCAAGGATTAAATGGAAGAGATGTACAAAGCTGTGATGAAGAAGTTTTTTTCCAGAACTTGACAACAGCTATGTGACTACTGTTAAAGGCATGTAGCTTGAGGCTAACAATCTGCACAGGATTCTTTCCAGAAAACCGGCAGACATGGTGCTTTTGACAGCACATCATTACAACAATAACTCACGATTAACTAACATAAACGAGCAAATTAATTTACTCATCAAAATGTGGCTGAACTTTTCTAGGTGTCAGCCGTCTCCGACAGGGTGGGACTCACAGGGAAGACAAGCGGCTAGCTGGGAACAATTCAGGGATGCTAACGGGAGTCTGCGGCTAACATTAGCATGACAAGTTATCATCAACTGACATAGCACGAGCGACTTCGAAGCGGTTTCAGCCGCGTGCGCCGGTGAGGATTAGACCTGGGACAGTGTTATCAGCTGCACTAGACACAGAAAGGGCTTACCTTTGTTTTGAAAAGCAGCGGTGATTTCAGGTGCCTCTGCGGTAAGTGCGTTCGTTGCTCTGAGATCTTGTGCAAGTATGGCGAACAAGGGAACGGCGCCGCCCCGTGCGCCGCCCGCGCAAGACGTTTCCAGGAACGGCTCCGCGCGCGCTCCACACGAGTGACGTACAGCCCAAGCGACAGTATTCACCATTGAGGAAGCACGAGTTACGATAGAAATACAGACAAAGCTACAGATTTTACCGTACTTTTCGCCTTCTGTGTACAGCGTTACGTCACAGGAGATTCTGACAACGTGGAAAGCCAACAAATAATTTGTTGTAATCGCTTCAATTTACCAGCAGTAAGAACAAATTATTCTGAAAAGTGAAGAGCCGACATGGCCTTGATTGGTCTACAATACATTTAAAATATATGATATGTGCATCTAAAATAGAAAGTAAAGGACATATAGCATACTAAAAAAAATGAACATATGATTCCTACCAGGTCCTAAGATTAAGAAAATAGAAACTCAGCTGAACACAGCACATATGACATGTTAAGCTGCACCAAGAAAAGCTTTAGCTGTCGGACAGATGGCCTCACATTTGACTCTAGAATACTTTGGTATCCAGAGGAGTCTGCAGAACAAGCCCAGATCATCAGCCCTCCACCACCGTGCTTGACAGCTGGTATGAGGTGTTTGTGCTGATATGCTGTGTTTGGTTTTTTCCAAACGTGCTGCTGTGCATTATGAGCAAACATCTCCACTTTGGTCTGGTCTGTCCAAAGGACATTGTTCCAGAAGTCTTGTGGTTTGTTCAGATGCAGCTTTGCAAACCTAAGCTGTGCTGCCATGTTCTTTTTAGAGAGAAGAGGCTTTCTCCTGCAGCCCTTCCAAACAAGCCATACTTGTTCAGCCTTTTTCCAACTGAGCTGTCATGAACTTTAACCTTTAACATGCTAACTGAGGCCTGTAGAGTCTGAGATGTAGCTCTTGGGTTTTTGACCTTGCTGGGACGTCCACTCCTGGGAAGATTGACAGCTGTCCTGAATGTTTTCCACTTGTGAATAATCTTTCTCTCTGTAGAATGATGGACTCCAAATAGTTTGGAAATTGCCTTATAACCCTTCCCAGACTGATGGGCAGCAACAACTGCTTCTCTAAGATCATTGCTGATGTCTTTCGTCCTTGGCATTGTGTTAACACACACCTGAATGTGTTGCTCAGCTGAGGTTATATGTATGCGATTTTAACACTTGATAGTCAAATCATTTTTAATACTCTGCTATAAAACCTCAGAATAGAAAGGGGATGTATTTTGTACTGTTTGATAATAAAGTATTTCACGAATCCCACTTTGTTCTGGCATTATAGTGCTGGTTTAACTTGAATTTCCATAAATCAGACAGTCAGTAAAAGACAGTTCAATTATGTACATTTATGTAGAAATTTCTGAACAAGTTCACATCACAAGTATTCAGCATCAAGTGACAGAAGTGATTTACATCATCATCTAACACTGGAATAAACAGCCCGTTGTAGAATAATGCCGACATTATTTAAAAAGGGAAAAAAAAAATATCAGATCACACTGCGAGTTTAAGGCAATTAACTGTTTATATACATAGAGGATAATCCTCAAAACACATTAACCCCCCAAAAAACCAATGTCATAAAAATACTAAAAAACAAAACAAAGAAAACCGTCCATATAATAAAATGGTATCAGAACATAATTGCATTGAATTCTGAGTCGTCCTCTTCAGTTAAGACTGAAAACAATGGAAAATGGATCCTCAGAGCCTCTTAACTGGTGTCCATCTGACACTGAAAGAAAAATTTAAATAGGATTTTAAAATCATCTCCATACAGTCAGACGCATACATGTGCAACAAAAAGGTACACACCTGAGCGTTGTACGCATCCAACTGAGCATCCAGCTCCTCTGCAGATAGCTGGGGTCTGTTTCCTCCGCCGCCGCCACCTCCCCTCCCTCGACCTCTGAAACCTCCACCGTTGCCACCTCGCCTCCTTTCAAACCTGGGCTGACCGAGCCGGCTGCGGTCAAACCCTTTGTTTGAGCTGCTAATAGGTAAAAAAACACACAAAAAAAAATAGTTAGAAAGATGTTTCTGGTTCACATATTTGACTTTTATATGCCTATGATGCCCCGTCAAGAGCATGACGTCTTACCTCTGTGTGCTGGTTTCTGAAGTCACTTGTTGGATTTTCATGGGGCGGCCTGAAAAAAAAAAAAAGCAAGTTAAATCAATGAGTATTTAAGTTTATGCTCTTCTTTCAGTGCCCAGCATACACGGCATGGGACTCACCATCAAGAGGCACACCGTCATAGTGCTTCAAAGCTTTGAGGGCATCTGCCTTATTAAAAAAGTGGACATCCGCAGTTCCTTTACTACGACCAGACCGGTCATAGTGTATCGATGCCGTCTTTAATGCTCCAAACTCTGCGAACAGCTCCTGGAGAGCAGAGAAGAAAGCGTGAGCGACGCACGCGGCACACGGTGTGAGCGAAGTGGATCAGTTTACCGACTTACCTTGATATCCGAGTCAGACACGCCAAAGTCCAGGTTAGAAACCAGCAGCTTGCCACCGTTTTCTACAGTTCTTTCTGCTACTTCTCTCGGTCGTCTTTGTTCGTCGACGTGCTCCTCAAACATGTCGTGCTGCCATTTGTCGGGCAACTCTCTGGGCTGCAGGGAGAAGAAAATACAGATTTTATGTAAGCTGCCAAATATTCACAGATATGGCATGTGCCCCACTACAGATGAGCAACATACCAACACTGAAAGATGCTATTAGTCTATTTAGCTTGTTATTTTACAGCCATATTGTCCCTTTGTATCTTTTTTTGCATCATGTTCATCTCAGGTATATTTTTGTTGTTTAATGCCCATCTATTGTCACGTTGACCTACTTGTTTTTTCCCCCTTTTGTCTATTCTTGTAAACACATTTGGACTCAGTTTCCGTTTCTTTGGGTTCGCAGCGACCCTTTTTCCATATTTTTGTCATCATTTGGTGTATTTTCTTTGCGGTTTATTTGTTAGCAAGATTATGCAGAAGCTAGTAGACCAAAAATAATCATATTTCAGGCAGAAATGGAGCAAAAATCCTGTTTTCTTATAAGTCTTGACCGACCACTCACTTCTTTCTGTTTCCCTCCGAGCAGCTAGAGCTTCTGAAGGTGTTTTTAAAGTAGTTTTACTTTGGACATCAACTGCTTTTCACCAATTATCGCTCCAGTCCTTGTATCTGACCCTTTTCAGAAAGATGTGGGTCTTTCTAACCCACTTAGCCCTAATCTACGAACCATTCAAACATAAAAAAGCCTCCTAACTCGAGGGATGAACCAGTGTTGTCTCTACACATAACAACTCAGCACAGAACCATCTTCCATGTCTGCACAGGTTTCAATAAATCACCCTTTTCCTGTTTTCCTGGACACGCTATCTTTTTGAAGACATTTAAACATCCAACTACAGTCAGTTTCCATCTTTCTTTGGTCGTGTTGCACCTCTTCGGAGCAACTTTTCTTTCATGTGCGGTTAGTGCATCTATCCTATCACCTACAAGTTGGTGAGCACAAACGCTGCTTACAACATGCCTGAAAGTTAGAAAAGCTGCTTCTTTAACCAGTTTGTGTGTCATCTCAAATGTTTGAAGAGAAACAGCTGGATCATCCCCCCCCCTGAATCCCAGCTCCCTATCAGTCTCATCAGAAATTAGGCCCCTTGGAGCAGAGCTGAAACCAAAAATGACTCCGGCTGGTGTTTTACGGGTACCTGAATGGCTGAACCCACACGCTTTCTGTACACCCAGCATGATAACCACACAGTCCTGCAACAGGGAGTGTTTTTATTACTCCACCTGTTGATTCTGGTTGTTGTAGCAGCTGAGGAGGAAGGAAACATGGTGATAAATCAATAAGAGTTTGACCTAAAAATCTTAGTGTGGATGAGGGAGTTAAATCCAGTTAGAAGGTGGAATGAATATCACTTTCAGATCAATCAGAGCTCACTTCTCGTTATTCCCCCCCCAACTCAACCACACAAATTGGATTAAAGATAAAACAATCCGGGGCACTATATAAGCTGATTACTGTTTAAACATGAAGGAAGCCATCGTTATAATACTTTCAGCGCCGTTTGGCCGCGTTTCCGGCGCCTCTCGTTCATACCCTGGTATACGGCGTGGGTCTGTTGTTCCGCTCACGGTTGAAGTTACTCGGTCGACTCCTCGCCGGCGGCCTCGACGATCCACCGGCTCGGGCTGAACTTCCACCCCGCCTGTACGACCCTCCTCCTCCTCCTCCTCCTCCGCCGCCGCCGCCGCGGCCATCTTTCTTACTCATCTTGATAATATCGTCAAGAGACATACTCATCTTATCGGCCATTGTGGCTTTTGGGGGCTTTAAAGCGAACGATGGAGGCGAACAAAGAACTTCGAGCGTCGAGCAGCGGTTGTTTCCCAGCTGATCTCCGGTGGCGCGATGTTGAAACCAGCGGAAGATGCGTAAACAGTTTGCGGAAGTTGGGAGGCCAAACGAAGCGCCCACGGTGCCTCGCGCCTCTTCCTCTGGGTTTTTATGTTACTCTGAGTCCTAACATTTCTACTGCTGCCATCTCATGGTGCCAGGTGATTCCTACAGGCTTCACCGAGGATGCTGCCTGTCCACCTCAGAGTAATAAGAAATCATTGTTTTGGGGGAGGAAATGGATTATAAAATTAAAAAAAGGACTTTGATCTGAAACCAAACTTATGAAGTCACCATTATCTCTAACAATAAATGACATTTTCACTGGCCAGCTCCTTGAAAAACAATGATCCAACAGGGTGTGGCGAGTCAGAACTGAGGCCTCTTACCTTTAATAGTTTAATAGTTAATAGTTACCTTTAATTAAGCAACCTGCTGTTCATTAACTAATTCATCCGTCAGGAGTCGACAGCTCATTGAGAAAAAAAAAATCATGTTTTTCAGGATTAATGAAATGAGGCGAAGAAAATAAGGAAACAATACTCCTCTTATTCGGTTTTACCGAAACTAGAGAGTCCATCTAATAACTTCCTACACGAAGTTCGATTTAAACTACAATTCATGTGGATTCTGGCATGTTCTGTCAATGTCATTATGTATGTGACTTTTGGACGCCATTTCAAAGTTAGTGTCATTCAGTCATGGATATCTGGGAAAGTTGGGGTAATTTTCTTGTGAATAGCTGGATTTTTACGGATCCCCGTATCAACGGATGGAAAAATGAGATCAAAAACAACTGCAAAGTCTATTCATTACATGAAAAAACTAAAAATGTCGCAATACTTTTATCCTTACTGGACTGAGACCCCCACTTTGGTTACCACAAACTCTTTTGAAGCCGCTTCAACATTTGTAAAATTTCTGTGACTTTTTGTTCCTTAAAAAAGACCGAAAGTAGTTACAGTATCTTCCATCATATCCTCCTACTTTGATTCATACATCCTTCTAGCCCTCGACAACGGTGACAAACACCAGTTGGAAAATGTTCTTTTCAGATGCATTATTCGTAAACCTGACTATGAGGGTCTCAGCATTCATTGAGTCTCTTTTGCTTAGACAGGTTTCTAACTTAGTGAAATGACCTTGAAGTATCTCATGTTCACATTACCAGCCTCTCCCAGTTTCTTGCATCTGACTTTAATGTCAGGGTTTGTGGGTTGTTGTTTTCCCTCCCTGCTCTCGGTCTCCTGTTGCTGCTCTCAGACTGGCTGAACAATGATCCGACTCACCTGTGCTAGACTGACTTGCCACCTTCTTAAATCCTGAGTCAACTATCCAGTTGGTGCCAGTTTGTCTGCGTTGCTGTTCGGCCAAAAACTTCACGTCTCAGTGAAGAAATTCTTCAGTGATCTGTTAATATTTTTGCCTGTTCCCATGCCTTCATCTTCTTGCTTCTTGGGTTTATTTCTGTGACTGGAGACCTTAACCCAGGGCTGCTTACCTGTTTAAAGGAGGCTGATCCAGCCAGATGCCTGTAGGTGTTTCAGTTCGTACAAATATACCCATCTGTTTGGAAAAAGAGGGCAAATTGTAAAAGATTAGGTTCATTTAGTAAAATTATGGCTCCATTAATGTAAAATAGCCAAAGCAGGGTATGTTAGGGCTTCACAAACGGCTAACATAGGTTAAACGGTGTATACGTATTGTATGTATGAGCTTTTAACCTTAGCTTGGTTTCACAATGGGTTCTCAATCAGTCATTCACACACAGCCAGTGGAAGTTGTTCAAAGACGCCTGAACATATGGAGGGGCTGTGGACTGAGTCTGCAAACCTTGCAATTAGGGGGGAGTCTATTCTTCCGACAGATGTGTGCTCTCAAACAGGAACTCAGAGCTCAAGGTCTCAAAAGTCAAGATGGTTTCTAATCTAAAACTCAAAAGGGAAAATAAACCAAGAGGTGAAATCATAGTGGCAACATCAATTTTTTTATGTATAATCTGTGCGAAAAGCTTGTGTGATTATTTAATTTGTAGAAATTCTTCTTACTCTTTATGGTCTTTTTACCCATCCGCTTAATAAAATCTGGAAAATCTTAAAAACATGTTAGAAACATGTTCAAAACTGTTAGAAACCCTGAGGGTAGGTCATCATGTGTGGAAATTTGGACCTGGGGAAGTCGCTGCTAACATTTATTTGCATTTTTTGACCTGCAGCCCCAACGTCACTGTGATACAAAAAGCTTGCGACACACTCAGGACAGGCTATGCACAATCTTTATTACATCTTTCCCTACTGGAGGCCATCACACAAACGAGCACCCTTTCTTCAGCAACAAACAAACAGATAGTTAAAAACTCACAGTTTCTGTGCAACATCACACAGCTCTACATAGGCGCCTGTGTAGTCTACATCAGTATGCTCACTAATGAGGTGCAGTCATTGCTCCCTGGGTGATACGGATGATAAATATGCTCCAATCACAAGTGCAATTGAGACATTTAGTCTGTGTTAATGATGGAATGGGGTCAGAGATGTGTGTTGCCAAAGTGAGGCAGAGGCAGATCAGACGAGAAACACAGGAGTTTTTAAACAGTCCCAGGGCCTTCTCCTGCCACGCCATGAAGGTTAGTGGTGTCCACCTGAGGGCGCTGTAACACAGGACAGATAAAGGCTCCTCTGTTAGAACCTCCTATTAAAACTTCAGTCACACACAAATAATCACTTTCAAGTATTAGGACAAGATCTTAAAATTAAATAAATCTAACCTCAAATGAACAACAACGCATGACATGTTACACTGGCTCATTATTTATGGAACAAAAACTGAGACAAAGCACATAATCAGTGTGTGAAAAACTAAGTGAACCCTTCCTCCTTCCACAGGAATTAAGAGGGTAAGTAGCAGCCAGACGTTGCTGATCAATGCACTGATTAATTGATCATCAGTCAGTGTGAGCACCTCTATAAAAGCAGAAGTTCTGCAGCATTCAGGTGTGTGTTAACACGATGCCAAGGAGGAAAGACATCAGCAATGATCTTAGAGAAGCAGTTGTTGCTGCCCATCAACCTGGGAAGGGTTATAAGGCCATTTCCAAACTATCTGGAGTCCATCATTCTACAGAGAGAAAGATTATTCACAAGTGGAAAACATTCAGGACAGCTGTCAATCTTCCCAGGAGTGGACGTCCCAGCAAGGTCACCCCAAGGTCAAAAACCCAAGAGCTACATCTCAGACTCTACAGGCCTCAGTTAGCATGTTAAAGTTAAAGTTCATGACAGCACAGTTAGAAAAAGACTGAACAAGTATGGCTTGTTTGGAAGGGCTGCAGGAGAAAGCCTCTTCTCTCTAAAAAGAACATGGCAGCACAGCTTAGGTTTGCAAAGCTGCATCTGAACAAACCACAAGACTTCTGGAACAATGTCCTTTGGACAGACCAGACCAAAGTGGAGATGTTTGCTCAAAATGCACAGCAGCACGTTTGGAGGAAACCAAACACAGCATATCAGCAATAACACCTCATACCAGCTGTCAAGCACGGTGGTGGAGGGCTGATGATCTGGGCTTGTTCTGCAGCCACAGGACCTGGGCACCTTGCAGTCATTGAGTCCACCATGAACTCCTCTGGATACCAAAGTGTTCTGGAGTCAGATGTGAGGCCATCTGTCCGACAGCCAAAGCTGGGCTGAAACTCGGTCTGATAACTGACAACATCACACAGAAAACCATTACTTCAACTTATTGCTGCTAAAGGTGCTTCTACAAGCTGTTGAATCATGGGGTTCACTTAGTTTTCCACACACAACTTCTGTGTTTTGTCTCAGTTTTTGTTCATTTTGTAACGACACAGTGTAAAATGTTGTGTGTTGTTGTTCACCTGAGGTTGGATTTACCTAATTTTAGGAACTGGTAAGAAACAGATGTTTTTTAAATTATGACCATTATGATTAAATACATAAATCCTACTAATTAAAATAAAAAACTTTATTTTTTACAGCTGTAAATCTGTTAACCAGTAGAACTATTAGGTGTGTTTTATTAAAGCAGTGCATGTCCACTGACTTTCTTAAAATCCAAACTTTTTCATCTACAAAAGAACTTTTTGGCTCGTTCATGCCCACCTTCTCACTGGTAGAACTTAATCTCTGTGTCCACACAATCAAAGAACAAGTCCCCCAGTTCGTCTCCAGGTATCTCTCCACTGAGCATGGCTGAAATCTCGCTCAGACACTGCGACTCCAGGTCTCTCAGGATGTCATAAACGGCTAAACCTTCATCCTGAGACAGACACACAACACAAAGAAGTCAGAAAAGGGGCAGGTAGTAACCTTTCCAGTTCTATTTAAGCACCATTGATATATGAGCCTTAAGATATTCTAAAGCACCTGCATTAGGACATAAACTAAGACCTCAGAGGGAGGTGGAGAAGAGAGGTGTCAGTCTGATACATTATTAGACAAAACTCAAGGACTGCATGCCTTTAGCGTGTCAGTACACATTAAAATCTATGATAGAGAAATTCAGAGGTTTACAATCATTTTGGATGCCTGTATTTTATTTCTCTGAGCCCTACTGCTGGTCTTCAGACTACAGTCCTGAGTCTCATTCAGCCAGACATCCAAGGTGGGAGACGCAGTCTTAATACCAGCAATTACACACCTGCTCTTACAAACACGTCTGTTTCCTCTAAAGCCAAACCTACAAACTCTTTGTGCCAAATTTAGCTGCTCTCCAAACCACCGCTCAATAGCACAAAGTTACATGAGAACGGTGCACCATAGTTTTAATGGAAACTGATGAGATACGTGCACCAAATTGAATCAAATAGTCCCCCTGAAATGAAATCTGTTGTTTGAATATTTGTGTCTGCATCTTCCCAGAAAATGACAAAAACTTTGTTCTGTTGGTGTTTTCTTGGTGTTAGTTAGTGGAAAACATAAAATAAGGACTCAAGTAATCTGATCAATATACTGAAAAGTTTATTGACCCTCATCCTCACCTATGGTCGCTAACCCTAAACCTCACCCTATGGTCACTGACCCTAACCTATGGTCACTAACCCTAACCCTCACCTATGGCCACTAACCCTCACCTATGGCCACTAACCCTCACCTATGGTCCCTAACCCTATCCCTATGGTCACTAACCCTAACCTATGGTCACTAACCCTAACCTATGGTCACTAACCCTAACCCTCACCTATGGCCACTAACCCTCACCTATGGTCCCTAACCCTAACCCTCACCTATGGCCACTAACCCTCACATATAGTCCCTAACCCTCACCCTATGGTCACTAACCCTCACCTATGGCCACTAACCCTCACCTATGGCCCCTAACCCTCACCTATGGCCCCTAACCCTCACCTATGGCCACTAACCCTCACCTATGGTCCCTAACCCTCACCCTATGGCCACTAACCCTAACCTATGGTCACTAACCCTAACCTATGGCCACTAACCCTCACCTATGGCCACTAACCCTCACCTATGGTCCCTAACCCTAACCCTATGGTCACTAACCCTAACCCTCACCTATGGTCCCTAACCCTAACCCTATGGTCACTAACCCTAACCTATGGTCACTAACCCTAACCCTCACCTATGGTCACTAACCCTAACCCTCACCTATGGTCCCTAACCCTAACCCTATGGTCACTAACCCTTACCCTATGGTCACTAACCCTAACCTATGGTCACTAACCCTCACCTATGGTCCCTAACCCTATGGTCACTAACCCTAACCTATGGTCACTAACCCTAACCCTCACCTATGGCCACTAACCCTCACCTATGGTCCCTAACCCTAACCCTCACCTATGGCCACTAACCCTCACCTATGGTCCCTAACCCTCACCCTATGGTCACTAACCCTCACCTATGGCCACTAACCCTCACCTATGGCCACTAACCCTCACCTATGGTCCCTAACCCTCACCCTATGGCCACTAACCCTAACCTATGGTCACTAACCCTAACCTATGGCCACTAACCCCTGAAATGAAATCTGTTGTTTGAATATTTGTGTCTGCATCTTCCCAGAAAATGACAAAAACTTTGTTCTGTTGGTGTTTTCTTGGTGTTAGTTAGTGGAAAACATAAAATAAGGACTCAAGTAATCTGATCAATATACTGAAAAGTTTATTGACCCTCATCCTCACCTATGGTCGCTAACCCTAACCCTCACCCTATGGTCACTAACCCTAACCCTCACCTATGGCCACTAACCCTCACCTATGGTCCCTAACCCTAACCCTATGGTCACTAACCCTCACCTATGGTCCCTAACCCTAACCCTATGGTCACTAACCCTAACCTATGGTCACTAACCCTAACCCTATGGTCACTAACCCTAACCTATGGTCACTAACCCTTACCCTATGGTCACTAACCCTAACCTATGGTCACTAACCCTCACCTATGGTCCCTAACCCTATGGTCACTAAGCCTAACCTATGGTCACTAACCCTAACCCTCACCTATGGCCACTAACCCTCACCTATGGTCCCTAACCCTAACCCTCACCTATGGCCACTAACCCTCACCTATGGTCCCTAACCCTCACCCTATGGTCACTAACCCTCACCTATGGCCACTAACCCTCACCTATGGCCCCTAACCCTCACCTATGGCCACTAACCCTCACCTATGGTCCCTAACCCTCACCCTATGGCCACTAACCCTAACCTATGGTCACTAACCCTAACCTATGGCCACTAACCCTCACCTATGGCCACTAACCCTCACCTATGGTCCCTAACCCTAACCCTAACCTATGGTCCCTAACCCTAACCCTATGGTCACTAACCCTAACCCTCACCTATGGTCACTAACCCTAACCCTATGGTCACTAACCCTAACCTATGGTCACTAACCCTAACCCTCACCTATGGTCCCTAACCCTAACCCTATGGTCACTAACCCTAACCCTCACCTATGGTCACTAACCCTAACCCTCACCTATGGTCACTAACCCTAACCCTCACCTATGGTCACTAACCCTAATCCTAACCTATGGTCACTAACCCTAACCCTATGGTCACTAACCCTAACCCTCACCTATGTTCACTAACCCTAACCCTCACCTATGGTCACTAACCCTCACCTATGGTCCCTAACCCTAACCCTATGGTCACTAACCCTAACCCTCACCTATGGCCACTAACCCTCACCCTATGCTCACTAACCCTAACCCTCACCTATGGTCACTAACCCTAACCCTAACCTATGGTCACTAACCCTAACCCTCACCTATGGTCACTAACCCTAACCCTCACCTATGGTCACTAACCCTAACCCTCACCTATGGTCACTAACCCTAACCCTAACCTATGGTCACTAACCCTAACCCTCACCTATGGTCACTAACCCTAACCCTAACCCTCACCTATGGTCACTAACCCTAACCCTATGGTCACTAGCCCTCACCTATGGTCACAGAGCTGGGTTGTGACCAACAGGATTAGTTTGCGGATACAAGCGGCTGAAATGAGTTTTCTTTGGAGGGTGGTTGGGCTCAGCCTCAGAGATAAGGGGAGGAGCTCGGAGAAGAGCCGCTGCTTCTCTGCATCGAAAGGAGTGACCTGAGGTGGTTCGGACATCTGGTTAAGATGCCTCCTGGTTGGTGGAGGTTTTCCAGGAGCACAGGTTAGGGCACAGCCAGATCTCACTGGAGGAAAAATAAATCCCTTTTGGTCCAGGAATGCCTTGGGATCCCCCAATTAGGAAGAGGGATGTCTGGGTTTTCTTCCTGGACCTGTTACCCTGCGACCTGAACCCTGATAAGCAGAAAATAATGGATGGATGGATGGATGGATGGATGATATAATGAAAACAGAAGCACGTTTCATAATTTTCTCAGCGTTGCATTCGTCATTTGTCATTTAGCAACTTAAAATTCACCATTTATTTTAGGAAAGTGCACTCTGGATGGAAGTAGATAAAAAAAAAACTGGAAAATTTAACACAATAAAAAGATCAACAACTGTGCAGACAGTTCGTTTCAGTGTAACTATTAATTCCAACAATTTGTACACAATGTGACGAAGCCTGTTAAACAGGGTCGCCTGACAGCGGTGATGAGCCGGTGCCACTCGGTGCTCTGCGGACAGTAACAGTTGAAACTTTAAATCCTTTTTTGAGTCACAAAAACTGCCCGTTCCAAACAAGAAATGCTAGTTGGCTGCAGTAAATGACACATTTACAGCCCAGTTTTAAATCAAATAAAATGTCAAAGAAGTTCATCTGATGGGGTCTTGAGTATTTCAGGAGGCGGTCGTCCTACAATCAGGTCAACATTCCCAGTCGGGTGACATACTGGACCCCAAATCGTCCCCTCCAATGCGCTCCTCACTTATAAAAGTTATCAAAAAAGCGTCCGCTAAATGTATGTAATGAGATTTGTTGATACTTTATTACTATTTTTCAATTCATAAAGATTTAATCACTATTTTTGAACAGCAAACATTTGATTTATTTGTTACTTACACTGTTGAGGCGGCTGTCCTGACATGATACACATCAGGCTTCATGCTGCAAATGATAAATGATGAATGCAACACTGGCTTTGATTTAATCAAACTTATCTCAGTTTTTTTTTAAATAAATCCATTTTCCCCGCACAGTATTTCAGGTAACACGCATTTCCATCATCCACGTTATATTTCCTACTTGGTGCTGTGGTCAGTGCTGCTCTTGGTTTGGATCCAGGCTTCAGGCTCTGTGTGGAGTTTGCATGTTCTCCCTGAGCCTCTGTGTGTTTTCCACAGATTTCTCCAAAAGTCAAAACACATGCACGTGTTTTAAATCAATCAAAGTGAGCGGACATCATTTCTCGTGTCATTTCCCTCTGTGTCGGCCCAACCCTGAACAGGAGGAAGCGGATATAAACGATGGTTGGTTGGATATTTCTAACTTCTACTATTGCCAACTAAAGCTCCCTGCAAACTGATCCACGTCTGTGCTTCCCCCCCGATGAACACTGTGATATGATTGAAAGCTCTGGGAGATCCGTCTCCTGGTGTCTCACCATTAGCAGCAATAATTTAGAAAATAAATTAGAAAACTAAAGTTTAACCTAAAGTTCCAAAGTATGAAATCTACTACAGTCTTTAGATGTAATTCATAATTCACACACAGACGTATGATGAACATGTTATAATCAATGATCCTGTAGATTCGACCCCCCGACCATGTTAATATAGTAGCCCTGCAGGGACAAACAACCCCAGCTCCAGAGCTTTTTTTAGTGGAAACTCTAGTTTTGGGTTAAGTGTGGGACTGCTGGGTCCTGCTGGGTCCTGTGACAGTGTGTACACTGGTCCTAAAAAGGAAAAAACAACCTTCTTTGTACTACAAATGAACATGGAAACACAATGAGCCCTGCTAAGGTTTGACCATTCAGAGGTTTTTGAAGCTGTAGCCTTGTTATGGTGGCTAATATCTTGCCCGTCTGTGACCTGTGGGTCATCTTGTAATTACACGAACACTGTAATCTCAGACAGGACATCAGTTAAAACGCCTAAATAGAACATCTCAACTTGTGTTGCAGTAACCCTACTCTTTGGCTCTCAATGTGCACTTGTAGTGTTTATGTTTAGTCTACATTAATGACATGTGTCATGTCTGCACTGACAGTGACCTGCTCTGGACTGGAAGTCTTTGTGCAGGCAACTCGCCTGTAATTTATCAGCAACAACTCAACCGGGTCAACACTAGGAACGAATGTGTAATTCCAGCACAGCCAGGATCTGTGCAGGACTATCATTGACCTAGGTCATCCATCAGTGCCCACCGGCTTGGTCTCCATGGTGATGAGGGCCACCTGGTGGGCCTTGTACAGGTCGTGTCTGCGGTCCACCCGGCTCTGGAAGCGCGGCTGCTTCCTGACAGGATCGTCTGCGCCGAATTGTGGGGAAACCACCCTCAGCACTGGGGTGGGACAGTCCGAGAAGATAAAAGGCTTGAATATAGACCTACCAGGGCGTGGGTGGGGTGGGTCGAGAGGGAGAGAAACAAGAAAGAGAGAAATGTGGACTCAGAAAACCCCATCAACCCAAACCAGAAGCAGAATATAAGAGAAGCAAAGACAGGAAGTCTCACTCAGTGGGGTTACATGGCACTGAAAGAATCGGATTAAGGGCTAAATTACAATAAGACTGAGTTATTAAGTTCATGTATACACCTTAGTTTGACTAAAAATTGGACCAGATCGGATTACTCACGATCGGATTAAGACCCCGAGATAACTCGATTGAAAGTCACATTAAACCTGTTTGTAGACGCTGAAGCACGTGGTGAATTGGACTTTGAGTTCTGCGCATGTTCGAGATTTTTTCCCGGGGTCGTGACCCGGAAGTCAAAGGAGACGATATTACTGTTGTTGTCGTCAGAAAGAAACAAACAACGTGATGGAGAATGCTCCGTTGTGCATCACGTTTGTGCAACAAGCAGCTCATCACAGACTAAATGTAGAGGGACGTAGCTTCATCTTGCTCTTCGTTCTCCATCTTTCTCCAATGCCTGAGTTTGTTGTTGATGTTGGTGGTGAAGAGGTCAACAGGAAGTGGCTCTATTAGCAATAGTTGAAATGGGTACAGCGCCACCTATCATACCGGGGTATGACATGCTTTGAGCCCATGATTCGATTAATTCACCGCCATGTATCCAAGGATAATTACCCTTGTTCAAATAAGGAGCATAACCCAACTATAGCTATAATCGAATTAAAGGACAAGACCGTTTTTTTGACATTGGGCCCTTGATTTCACATTATAACATGATGTTCTACTCACCCCTGCTTGTTGTTGGTAATTTGGAGCTGTTCCGAAGATATTCGAGAGGCGTCTCGCTGCTCTCTTGAGATATTCGGCCATGAAACGGTTTCCTATGGGCAACGTTATATAGGCACAAACTATGCTGTTTATAATTTATTAATTACTGTACACTAGCACTGATAACGTGGAGGTGCGTCGCTTACTTAAAAAAATCCGGGTTACTGTAATTTTGAATTTTTGTCGTAAAGTGGGTGTTACTGACGTCATCGTCGTGCTACTACCACAGACAGCCCACAGACCTGCTGCCTATTTATTCATTCGGCTAAAATTCAAAATTACAGTAACCCGGATTTTTTTAAGTAAGCGACGCACCTCCACGTTATCAGTGCTAGTGTACAGTAATTAATAAATTATAAAAAGCATAGTTTGTGCCTGTATAACTTTGCCCATAGGAAACCGTTTCATGGCCGAATATCTCAAGAGAGCAGCCAGACGCCTCTCGAATATCTTCGGAACAGCTCCAAATGACCAACAACAAGCAGGGGTGAGTAGAACATCATGTTATAATGTGAAATCAAGGGCCCAATGTCAAAAAAACGGTCTTGTCCTTTAATCTCATCATGTAGACCCACTGATGGTCACGGCTGCCATTAGAGTTGTTTTAACACATGCGCTCCAGAAAACTTCTCAACATTTTCAAGGGTGGCTGCATGTGAGAAGGCAAATGTCCACAGTATTTGTCCTGTACTATTTGCAGTTTACCAAAGTTAGTTTCCAAGTAATAACCTCAGAAAATGACTGAGTGAGACCACGTGAGAACACAGCAGGTAATCGTCCGCAGGATCTTTCATCGGAAGGGATAGCAGACCATTCTCATGGCGCTGTAACCAAACTCTGTCATTGCTACAGCATATATTTTGCATCACACGCCGCCTCCTCTGGGCTCCACACAGCTGTCATTCTGAAGTATTTCAGCATCTTAAGAGCAGCAACTGTAAGGAAAGTCTGGAGTTTTTCTCCACACATTCTCAAGGAATTCCCTTGAGGTCATGTGTGAAAACAGCTGAGAAAATGCATCACTTCCAGCAGGTTACAGCACAGCAAAGTGAACATTTCTGCACCAATATCCAGTATTCCTGGAATGTCTTTAAATCCAGTTATTGGTTTATTTTACACGTTGGTAATTTTTCCCAACATCCTCAACATCTAGCAGTAAACTGATGTGTTATTACTTTTTAAATAAATTGTTTTTACACAGATACTGTAGATACAAGAAGCCTTCTTAATCAGATCAGTTACTCATGATGAATTTACATCTGCTTTTTAGGGCAACTTCCTTAGCAGAGCATTATCAAACTCCATTAGAATCAGAAACCTTTCATTCCAAGACATAATTATATTAAATATATTTGAATCAATAGAAATTACCATTCCGTACATGAAGATATCTTGGTATAAACACGTCATTGCTGCGTTCACTGTATAATTCTTATGTTTGTAATCGACAAACCTGGAGGGGTCTGGGGTGGCAGTGAAGAAGTGGATGCAGGGCAGGCTGGCGTCTCTGGGCAGGACGGACACCATGCTGCCTGTGGTGCAGAAGCCTCCAGAATCCATGCAGATGCCACTGGGTTTATCCCTCAGGATGGACATCATCACCTCTGCTGTCACTGAGCCTGAGAGCCGAGGCAAACAGAGAGAGCCAAACAAAACATTTACATTAAAAATTAACTTTAACAGACATTGAGAATTGACAGAATAATGAATAAAAAGTCCCAGCGTGTCCAAAGGCGTTTCAGATATCTACCATCGTGCTGTTGGAGGAGCTCTGTGCCTCCCTTGTAGCGCTGCTTGGCCAGCTCCATCCTGGCAGGAGGGTTTTCGGGGCTGAACACCTGAGAGAAGTTGAAGTCTCCTTGGCCGTCCCACCAGCCCTGAGCCTGGGCCACGCTCCGCAGCTCCGGGTGCTCTGCTGAGATCTCAGTGCTGATGGTCAGCTGGTTGGAGATGTTCTTAACACCCTCTGAAAGGAGCAGGTGCACATTTGCTTTTCAACACAAGGCCAGTTCAACAGTTAGCGCTCAGAAATGTACGCCTCCATCCATACCTGAGACTTTCTGCGCCACCCAAAGCCTTCCAGCAGTCTCCAGCACCCAGGCCTCATTGCGGTCCACCAGGAGGAAGGTGTTGTGGTAGCTGAAGGGCTCGGGATCCTCCCTGCACTGCCCTCCTTGGCCGTGCTGCTCCAGGAGGTCGGTGATCACTGTCAGCGCTGCCCAGGCGCTGTCACCACGCTCCAGCCCCAGCCTGAAGACAAAAACACCTGCTGTGGATCTGATTTTTGATCAGTTGGTCTTCACAAACCATGAAGACACGCTGAGTTTTTTGGCTGTGTTCACACACTGTGCTGCCATGTGTTTGGGAGGAAGTGCCGCTTGGTTTGAGAAAGACTTGGCAGCACTTCACACCGGTTGAGCTTTCTTCCCAACACAATGATGAATTGATATAAGCTACGCTTCCACAGTACATACAGCTCCTGTCATAACATGTATGTGACAATCTACTCCCACTCTGATCCTGAGAGGATTAAGTTGATATTTCTACTGGATACACAAAATACAAACTGTATTTAATGAGGACACAGTCAGCAGTCAGATTAAATTTCCTTCATTAGATAAGCTGTTTTGTATTCACACAGGTTTTGAGGATTATCAAAAGGCTCACCGAACAAAGTCCATGCCCAACAGGGCCTCTCCTGGAGCCACAGTTTCTCGGGTCCAAACTGCCTCATTCCCTATGCACACTCCTTGGTCGTTGGCTCCCATTTCAGCACCCCACATCCAGGCAGGTTTGCTGAGGACGACAGCATGGGTCTGTTCCACCTGAGAGATCAGGGTGTACGTGCACTGCAGATAAAAAAAAACACACAAGGCTGTTTACACTGAACTCAAACCATACAGATGACTTCAAAGCACATGCTTTGCATGAAGTATGCCAAGCATGGCATCACCAGTGTTTTATGCTGACTTAATACAACTTCAGTTAATCGGTAAGATTACCTTGGCCGTAACTTTCCGCACTTATATTTGCCACTACAAACCCAAAACATCTGTGCTGTAAGCAGAAAGATGCATTCGTTCTAAAGATGTGTGAGGCAGACAGAAAGGTTGCTGTGTTAAGAGAGAGTTTAACATTCTCAAAGATAGATGTAAGCTTTATCAAATTCAGACACACATATTGACAGAAAGAAATAATCTTCTTATTTTTTCCTTTCAGAAATCAAGAACATAAACGAGTTATCTATGAGTTAGTAGCCGTTTCCTGTCAAAGCTCAGCCACTTCTGCTGTCTGCTGAATCTACTTTTACATTTAAAGGTGCCATGGCATGAAAATAAATGGAGGCTTTTATATATTTTTATAGGCTTTAGTGGTCCCCTAATACTGTATCTGAGTTTTTTTTTCTCCCAAATTCTGCCTTGGTGCAGAATTACAGCCAGTCCCAAAAATGAGCTTTCCTTAGGATCCTCAGAATGAGCCGTTTAGGGTCTGCAGCTTTAAATGCAGAGAAGGAGGAGAAAGGCGGGGCAAAGATGATAGCTACTAAAACTAGCGAAACCTGTTGAAATGAGCTTACTTTGACAATATGACGAACTAGTTAGTGAACAACTCTCCTAACACAGTCAAACATCAAGCAAGTGCTACACAAGACACAGCAAAAAAGGGGTGCGTGAAGGGGAAAGCAGGAGTGAGGATTTTGACATTCTAATCTGATTGCTCTGGTTTGCAAAGATGCACATAGCGCTAGTCATTTCAATCAGGGGAAAGGCAGATATCGTGCGCGCCATAACACCAACAGCAGGACGGCTATCAAAACAAAAAATAAGTACACAACACTCGCGTTACAGTAAATGAGGTGTCCACTCGCAACGACACAGAGAGACTGACCGTTTTGACTCTGGAACCATGTATGAATCATTATCCTGATGAAATGCACTGAATTTGCGGATTCATTGTTCTTCAGGAAGCTTGAAATAGGGGGTTTTGGTCTAAAACGAGCGAGCTAACCATCTCATGGGCATGCAAACACCTCCCACAGCCCAGTTGGCAGAGATAAGAGCTTGCTAACATGACACACGCATACCTGATGCTATTAGCTGCATAGCTAACGATACAGACACTTTCTTGTGGTAACAAGCTATGTAACTATACTGTACATACAGGAAAGCAACACAATTATAGAGCGTTAAATTACTAACTCTCGGGAATGAGATCCTTCCCCAAGTGAGGGACGAATGGAGCAGGAGATTGACAGGCGGATCGGTGCTGTGTCTGCAGTGATGCGGGCTCTGCACCGGCCCGTCGTGGTGAAAAAGGAGCTGAGCCAGAAGGCGAAGCCTTCGATTTACCGGTCAATCTATGTTCCTATCCTCACCTATGGTCACGAGCTGTGGGTAGTGACCGAAAGAATTTAGTTCGAGAGACTGTCTGCATTTCAGTAAAATGTATTTGTAGCATTTTACCCACAGAACTTTCCCCAAAGATAAAAGAAACAGGGGCGGTTGGACCAGGGAGCAATGATCAAATTGACACTTTTTTTTTTTTTTTTTTAGTATTTTTTTGTATTTTTTGGGGCTTTTTATGCCTTTATTGTATAAGACAGTTGGAGAGAGACATGAAGCAGGGGGCAGAGAGAGAGGGAAGACATGCAGCAAATTGCCGCTCGGTGCGGGACCTCTGTACATGGGGCGGCTGCTTAACCCACTACCCCACCGACCGCCCCCAAATTTACACTTATTATCAGTGCGCGCTGCCACCTGCCGACAGCTGCGCCTGTTACGATGTTTACTGCTCGGAAGCAGGGGAGTGCTCGGTCTGCTCGGTCTACACAGCACGCAGTGATACGAAGGGAGAGAAAATAGCGCCAAGCGATTGTGAGGTCTGACTTTTTCTGGATGAACGATTTTGTGATGCAAATGTATTACTCTTTAGAACGCATATTGTTTTGAGAACCAAAACGCTTTATTTTTGTGACCCCAGCCAACGAGCCGGACTACCTTCGTCAACGCCAAAACGAGGCTGGAACTCGGCTCACAGGACGCAGCAGGGGGTAAGAAAATGTTCATAAATAATATTGCTAGTATGGGATGTCATACAGCTTCATGTCAAAAGAGGCGAACTATCCCTTTAAGATTGGGCCTTTTTCAAGCCAACAGTGAACATGAAGAGTGGAGCTGGTTGGACAAAAATATGTGTATTTGTGGCCTAATATCTATTCAATTATTGGATCAGTTCCAAAAAGAAGAGTGAGTCTAGCTAAAGACTCCATAGTGAATCTTGGGAAAAAAGTATTAACAAAGTAGAAATGGATGCATTTAAAGCAACAGATATTTCAGAGCCAGCACCAGGCAGACATCTGTTGTATTGCACTTCCACATTGGCTCAATATCTGACAAAGTGTGATGACATCAGTCTTTTCTATACAACATTTGGTCAAAATGCATCTAAGGAGGCAGAAACCGCCTCTGCTGTCATGTTGTTATGCTAAAAACTCATTGATGTGAAGCTGAGCTGAGCTGCTCTGATCTCCCTTCCCGCTGCTTTTCTTTAACCGTTAACAGGAGAGGATATTTCAACATACATTCTGTGTGTAAATGTTTAACCGCTCTGACTCCAGTCTCAGGCTGTTATTCTGAAAGCCAAGTTAGTTGTTACTTGGATCATTTCTTTGCAAAGATCTTTCTGCAGAACAGGTCTTTCACACAGGAGACCCGTCATATCACCACCATAGAAGAGTGTGACAACAAGTGGAGGTCTAAGTGGCCGTGGATGCTGTTTTATGAGTTTGAGGGTATTTATTTAAATGGAGGATCATACTTGTCAAGTAAGAACAGGCTACAGCAAGTGAATCCATCTCTCCAGTTGAGTGTCCAATCCCAATCTCCCTCTTGGCCCCACTCTTTCGTTTAACAGGAACAAAGCGCGCCTCGTCTTTAAGGAATAAAAGTGTATTGGTCATCTAGCCATCAAAATGGCCTCCAAAGTGCCAGCTGAGCGGCTACATGACCACAATTACTAAAAACAGCACTTGAGAAGTTTGGAAACCTTAAAACTATCTCTTGAAGTACACTGATTTTTGTTACGCACATTCACCTCGGACACAGTGTTTGTGGCCTCTTCAACAGGCCAACAAATGAATGTGCATGGCTGTGCATGTGCAGGGCTCACACAGAGATCCGTCTTTATGATAGTAGTGTCACATCCTACCACTGTAAGGGGAGCCACAGAGGCCTTTGACCTTTGCAAAGCAGCAGGGGTAGGGCGAAGGGAGGAATCTGGATCAGACCTAAGATAGGTGAAGTGAATTTGGTATTTTTGAAGGCAGAAAGCAAGAATAAATAATGGTGTTGTATGTCCTAGTTGGAATCTGTGTAAGAAGAACTAAAGCTTAACTTGGTGCCACTTATAGCTCCTTGAAAGGTAATTTAGCCAACTGGTACAGATGCAATATGCTGCAAGATGGTGGTTGGACGGCATTCGAGATACAACCTCCTACTTGACCAGTAAACATCAGTCATTATTACACTGTTACTTTAAACTCAAGCATGATGTCAGGAATAACAGCAGTGGTGGTGTTGTGGGTCTGTGAGAGTCCTGGCTGGCTTTACCTCCAGCATGGAGCCTGGAGGGTGAGATTCTGCAGGGTAGTAGGCCACCTCCTGCACCTCATCGCGTGGGCGGTCCGAGTTCTTCCCAAAAATCACATGGTCATCACGGGAGCCGGGGGGCAAGGAAACAAAACAATCACATGACACGGGAGCCTGAGCCATCCTGCAACACACAAGAGAATAGCATAAGAAAAGAAAATAGCAGTTCTTACTTCTCTGAGGATGCAAAATAAGCACCAACTCAACTGCTTCGTGTAAACAAGCTGGTTTGAAAGCAATCATAAGAGTGTTTGACATCCAACACAAATGTGTGTGAGCCTCCTCCCTTTAACCATAATGTGCATGTGTGGAGTGAGCAGGAAGAGATCCCTCCGTTCCCCACCCAGCTTCTTCCAGAAAGTCAGATCTAGCCGGTGCACTGCCCATCCCTTTCACACAGGGATTAAGGCGGCAGCCTTGTGCAGAGCACTTTATTCACAGTAATCTCCATAAATCCCCCCGCCACGTTGCTCTATTATCGCTCCCTTCACGCATTTCCCACCACGAATCGCTTTAGGTCCGGAAATAATGTCGCCAAAAGTGCGCAGCCCGCAGAGGCAGCAGCCTGTTGGCGGAGCTGGGTTTCAGATCAGGGTTTATTACAGAGCCGAGGCCCACTGTCACTCCCCGCCGCGTCTCTCCGGAGCAGCGACGCGCTGTCGCTTCGTGTCGTTTCGCCGCTATTCTCGGGGGCTGAGTGGGAAGTTGAATTTGAGTGGATAATAACATGTACACTACAGCTAATCAGTGAATGCTGCTGCGGAAATTGTTTACCTTTTTTTTTTTTGCACTGGTGAGAGCGGGCGGCCGGCTGGGAGAAGGCAGGGTTGTAGATACGGAGTCACGTGACGGAGAAATCCGAAGGTCTGTACTTAAAGGTCTCGTCTCGTCTGGCCACAAGCACAGCTCACCGTCTCACAGAGCCCAGTCCACACCTGTGCAAAGCAGGCCTGAGCGATGATGCAGCTCTTCATCATGAGTCTACCTCCCCTCCGTCTGTTTATCAGAGCTGCAAACCCGCAGCAGACATGATACTTATAATCAAGTTCATGGAAATCCCTGCTAACTCCTGCACGTTTATGCACACCAGGGAGAGATATTCAGTTTTCTTTAATATTTTTTTTTTTTAAAGCCTGCATCCAAGTGTAATTAAATCCACACATGAGTTAATGTCTGTGTGACTAAAAGGCTGAGCTGGACAAACCTTCAACCCTGCAGTTATAAAGGTGCACTCCACAGTTTTTACACAAGATTAGGCAATGCAACCGGTTGGCTCGGGGGTCGTGGGCCTCATGGGAGTCCAAGCATGTCCAATGAATGCATAATTCATCTTTCATTAAGTTTGCTGCCTACAGTTATGAAAGTAATATGAGCCTTTTTTATTCTTTATTTTTTAACTTATGTAGTCCTCAAGATATACTGAAAGCGTCTAACCAAATTTGAGTTTGTCTTTCAATTTAAATGACCAAAATACATATTTTACAGGGATCTAAAAATGTAATTTCTGTTGATGAATTTACCCCACGTCAGGGGTAAGTTGCACCATCTTGAAGTAAACCTGACAACCCAACTGAATCTGAATCACAGTTAAGATAGTTTACTATTAAAAAAACTAATTTAGGTATAGATTTACCATTTCTTTTCTTTAGGATAACTTAATTTACATAAAACCTACCAAATGAAGTCTAAATTTAAATATCTTCAAATATTAGCGTTTCTGAAACAGCATTTTAAACTTCCCCAGAACAGATTAAACAGCTAGTTTATGGAATAAAGCTCAACTAAAAACTGAGGTAGAATGAGAAAATAAATGCCACTGAAACAAAGTATTTTACACAACATTTAAAGACTAAGCCTAAAACTAAATGAACACTGGCAGTCATTTTTCATTTCTGGTAAATTAAAAACTAATACCAGCTAGCTTACCACACTGAAAAAAGTGACTTTTTGGTGAAGTAAACTCTATTACAGTAACTGTCATAATTTCTACCTTGTATTTTTAAGATTCAGTAAGAACTAGAGCTTCTTAAGTAAAATTAAACATTTTATTAACGTAATACATGAATTATGGGGGAAGAGTAAGTTTTACTTAGGTTTCCTCATACAGTTTAAATGTTTAATAGTTGTATGTACATAAACCTAGAAATACTACTTTACTCTGAAAGTGTATCGTTAAAATCTACTAAGTTACTTCATAACAGCAAATACTACAGATATATAAAATTTACTTAAAATGATGTTCCTGCCTATGAAAAACAAGTAGACTTTACTTGTTTAAATAAATATAACTTAAAACTTAGATGTAATCAATCAAGTAAATGTTACTTAATATCTTCAAAACTGTTATGTTTTATGGTAAGTAAAATTTACTTGATACTGGCAAGTGAGTGTAAATTAAATTGGCTATAATGTGGCAGCTATTATCTGATATGCCAAAATGTTACTTTGAATAGCCAAAAAAAGAAAATTGGTGCCTCCCATGTGCTCCTTTTTTTGCAGTCTGGAGGAAATGATGGCTGCTTCCACAATGAACAGTCACACCAAGATACAGGCGGTGACTCGTCTTGCCCGCTGGCTCAACTCACCGCTCTCTCTCCAGCTCAAGAGACTGAAAAGTCAGGAACACATTGAGGGCTTCAGTGTCTGCGTGTTGACTGGGTAAAGTTGGGGGATCAAACTTCTACCTCCTGCTACCCCAAAGGTCTGTTCCTGGACATCTGACTTTAAGGGCCGTAAAAATGGATTTTTCTCACTTGAAACTAGAAAATTCTGAAATTCAAACGGAATTCACCATCCGGTCCGTTATGCTTGATTTGAAATAGCAGTTTCTCATGTATAAAAACCCATTTATCAGCACAGGGGCACCTCGGGAACCAATCACATTTCAGCAGGGGTCAGCGCCCCTCTGGCCCCAACCATTGATCCACCCAGAAAGAGTTTGGGGGGTAACTAAGCTCAAATACATAGTTTCTGTTCTGTAAATGTGAAGTGGACGTCACATGTCTTCTTCTTAATAGGCCGTATTTTACCCTCAGTTGCTCTGTGGCTTTCTTTTGTCTGCACCAACTCTGTTGGATTTCTGTACAGTATTATATTTTTATATTGTAGGATCTGCCTCTAAAAAAATCTCTTAGTCTAATTTCAACCCTTATAATCCAAACACTAAACATATCAGCCCACTTCAAGTACACACAGCTGAATCCACTTAAAACATGTTAGAATTTGTTTACTTAAAATTAGCCAAAGAGGGGGATGGACACGGCGAGGGATCACATTTCAACACGATGTTAGCTTATTGATGAGCAAATCTTCAGTTTCCTACAAGATGGCGCTTCCATCCCAGCATGCAACACACTGTAAGGCACCCTCACATATTCTATTATCGGCACTTATCTGGAGTACTTTTGTTGATCGCTTTTATTTTTTACTCGCTGCATTTTAACACACATGTAACAGTATTTTCTACTGTGAGGCTTGTTGCTTTGATGTTAAAGTATTTAATGGGAATCAAACCTAAAGCAGATCACCACCTACAGGGACAGTAACAGTTAGAAATACCAGTCGCTCGGTGTATTCATCGGCACACAACAGATATGAAGCTAAGCTTTTGTTCGTACTTTAGGTGAACTCTGGGGCACAATGGGGGCTTTTTATTACAAAAACATAAAGTACCATTTAAAAATAAAGCAGAGAAGCTGAAACTGGACAGTTTGTGGATGAATTAAGTTCTTCTGGAATGAGTCTTGGTGCCATAAAGACTGCAACAAGTCCAGTGTGAATCGAGCACCAAAATAAAGACTTATGGTGATGCGTTGATGCCACACTTTGCTCACACGGTGACCGATGTATAGAGCAACTGAACAAGACCTGACAGTGAAGCAAAACTACACAGATAAGAGTTGGACTGAATGTAAAGCCAGTGAGAAGCAACATGGATGAAAGTGAAAGTTATTCCACTTCATTCAAGTGAACTGTTGTGGGTCGTGGATACAAGCAGCTGAAATGTAGAGAAGGGGGAGGAGCTCGAGCGTCCAGGAAGCTTGGAGTAGTCTGGGTTTCCTTCCAGCAACCGACCTCAGATAAGCGGAAGATAACGAATGGACGGATCATACAAAAATTCCCAACATACAAGGAATGCACTTAAGCTGAAGTTGGAGCTAAGAACCAATAAAAGACGGGGAGCTGTTCTTCTTTCATTATTTCTACTCAATTCTGCTCACTAGATTCACTTAAACCTTTGTTAAAAATGAGTATAATTAGCACAATACAACAGTCACAAGTCACATGACAATAAGAACCTCTGTTTTTTTCATTAACACTAACTAACCTCCTACATGTTACGCCACCATGTTGCTACAGTAGCCCAAAAGGGACAAATTAGACAGTTTATAGAGCAGGACTTCATATCTTAGAGGTATGTGGAGGGTTATTAGGTTGGTTGAAACCAACACTGGAGCTTTAAATTGTTAGATAAAACATTTATTAAATAACTGATGCATTAACCGATGTTTTAATGACACGTTTAACACAAAACAAACCTTCTAAAGGGTGTGAATCAATGGGAGGATGATTTCTCTGTAAAATGCAATGCAGTAGAAGAACAGAGAGGTGTATAAAAATGTTGCTGCGTCAAATTAAGTCAAGGTTTTACAACATCTGAGCAAAAAGAGGGCAAAAAACTAACGTAACAAAAACCAAAGAAATGTTTATCCTGCGGTATGAATTGGTCACAAAGTGACACCAGCACTGCACACGACTGCTTTTCGCCAGCGCTCTGGATCACATGTTGGCTAATCAGTGTAATTAAAGTCTCTGTGTGTCAGTAGTTTATAGCGTGGGTGTCCCACCCATCGGTGGTGTTCCATTGAATCGTGTGACACTCCCTGTCTCAGACTCTGTAGACACATCCAGGAACCTTTCACCTGCACTTTGAAATTCACCAGCTGATTTCCTCGGTCCAAACAGGTCCAGTGTGAAGCCCTTTGCTTTATTTCTCCAAACTTAAAACTGGAAAATATCATATTCTTACCATATATATATACACTTGTGAGAATGTGTGACAGACAAATATGCAAATATGCTTGAAAACTTCATATAAAACCTTTTTTCATATATATATATATACTGGAGCTTTATGTTGCCTCACTGTACATCTTCAGCAATAAACCAAAGTACATCCTCTTTTTGGGGAATTTTGAGCATTTTCCATCTATCTTTTTAGGCGATTGGAAAAGTTTGCTGCCATCTCTAACTGTTTAACTCTATTATAAATACGTATTTATATCTTATGCTGGCTCAGGGTGAGAGCTACATGTAAGCACTGATGCTTCACCAGTTGCTGGAAGGAGGACAGAAACTCTACTTTTAGCACTGTTTTTCAAATGTTTGAGCAGAGTGAAGAGATTTCATCACACTTATCGTTTGAAATGGTAATGCAGCCTTTTGTATTGAACAATCCCATCGGTTGAATAGGAATAAACAGCACGGCATTAAGTGTTGCCTGCGCTAAGAATAGTTAGACGTGTCTTTTCTCTAATTATGTAAACCAGCCTAACTGCATTGCAGCGACTAACGCGGTTCCTCTTACACCATTCCCTGTGTCAAAACAAGTCTGTTATTGAGTGAAGAACTACTTCTCATCAATATGCATACCAGCAGATTCCATTCTTAAAACTGACTCATGCATGTTTTGGTGTTGCAGTCACAGAAGAGGAGTTTGCAACACTTGTACAGGAAAGAAGGAGTGTCAGTTTAACGGCTTCAGCTGAAACACCTGGACCCCACTGATTCACACTCATGCCACATTTGGAGGAGGTGTTGAGTTATTTTGTGAAGCAGCACGCTGGTGAGTGGCGTTTTCCTCATGGCCCACTGGGAATGCTGAAGGCAACAGAACTGAAGAGCTGAGAAATTTTTGAGAAGACATCCTGTTACCTGAACAGCAGCAGGCAACTTCCACTCCCTCTGCGGCCTTTCATCTCCCGGAGCGTGCTGACAAGCATCGCACATCCTGTCTGCCCTCACACAAAACACCACAGCACATAAACAACCACTAAAGGCAGACACACCCAGGCCAGACACACACACACACACACACACACACACACACACACACACACATACACACACACACACACGCACACGCACACGCACACACACACGCACACACACACAGGTGTAGAAGCGAGCACTTCTTAACTTAGCTAACAGATGAGTTAAAAACAAAATGGTATAAAGCCACTTTGACCAGTTCTGATCAATGAAAAGTGGTTAAAAAAAAGAAAATATCAGCCATGAATCCTTTTAGATTGTTTCACATTCAGCTTCAGTATCTTAAATGTTAAATCTGTCTGGTTGTTTCCCTCAGGTGGGTGAAAATAAGATGATGCATGGCATGTTATGCCACCATGTTGCTACAGTAGCCCAGAAGGGACAAATTAGACAGTTTATAGAGCAGGACTTTATATCTTAGAGGTATGTGGAGGGTTATTAGGTTGGTTGAAACCAACACTGGAGCTTCAAATAGTTAGATAAAACATTTATTAAATAACTGATGCATTTATCGATGTTTTAATGACACGTTTAACACAAAACAAACCTTCTAAAGGGTGTGAATCAATGGGAGGATGATTTCTCTGCAAAATGCAATGCAGTAGAAGAACAGAGAGGTGTAGAAAAATGTTGCTGCGTCAAATTAATTCAAGGTTTTACAACATCTGTCTGGTTGTGTCCCTCAGGTGGGTGAAAATAAGATGATGCGTGGCTTCATTAACCCATCAACCGCGTCGTGTGTCGGTGTATTTCGAGCGGTGTGCACTCCTCAGCTCACCTGTGTATACACACTCAACGGCCTCTCTAAGACCCGCGCCGGCTTGCGGCTCAGTTCATAAGCCCTGCCATGTGAAGCGGGGCCGGCCGGAGAAAGATGAAGGGTGTTAAGGGACGGAAACAGCTGGTGAGAAGCCCAGAGGATATTAATCTGAGGGGGGAGACAGGATGGCAGCAGAAGAGGCCGTCTAATAAAGCATGGTATTACTGCTGCAAAGGTGTGTGTGTATGTCTGTGTGTCTTCCGAGAGGATTACTGTTGAGCTGGAAAAAATGCTGGCTGTCCATCTGGCTACTGCAAATTAGATAAGTTACATTAGATCTGTGCACATTTTTGGGTTATGTGCTCAGGTCAAATCTGCAAGGAAATCTGCAATTATCTGCCACATTTGATGCATCCAGCAGAGCAATTTTAAGTTACACACACTCAAAGAGGGGGTTTTTAGAGGAGGGGAAAATTAGATAAAATAAAGTGATCCAAATTTCCTCAGAGCAATTAAAGTTCCGGTTAAAAGGCAGAGGTGGAAGATGGGAGGGGAAGCTGGGCGGCATCAGTCGCACAGACAGAAATGACGGCGCCACTGCTGTTTAACAATCAAAGATGGGAGGCGGGGGCTCGCAAGGAAGTCTCTCCACGAAAAATACAGGTGTTTGGTACAATCAAAGCTCAGCTTGAAGAAATGACTGGGTTTGAAGTTGAAAGGGGAGGCAGGAGGAGGAGGGGAGGAGGGCATTTGTGGTGAGTGAGTGCTTGTAGGAAAAAAAGAAAAAGAAAAAGAGTGACTCAGAAGACAACTGTGGGCCGGTCTCTCCTCCGGGATTTTGAATAATTAACAAGGATAAGGAAGTTGAATACTAGGTGCTTACTGTTTACTTTGCTTGGATTTTTTTTTCCTTCCATTGCCTGTGGAGGGGAAGTGAGGCTTTAGCCTGCCTAGCTCCCTGGAGGCTGGCGTGTTGGCAGGAGGATTTGTCTGGGACACCGGTGTGGTTCCCGTGGGACTACAGGCAAGTCAATCCAGCCACAGGCCAGCAAATCAGAATCAGAACCGGCTTTACGTGGTGGGAGTCTTATATACAAAACAAACAGCCTTTAAGGAAAGTCCCAAGCTGTACACACAGAAATAAACTGACACACAAACTGTGAGCTCAAGCTTGAATTGGTTTGACCCCAGAGGCAGAGCACAAGCTCCAAAAAATAGTTCCAGACTAATTACTGTAATCAAAAAGACAAGAGATGCTAACAAGCAATGAAACTGTATGTTTAGGGTGTGCAGAACAGGAATATGTGCACCGCTTTAGTGAGTCGCAGCTATTCACAGCTGCTAACAAACAGTCAAATAAGAAGATTCATTTTCAGTGAAGTAGCAGGACGTATGACGATCGTTGTCTGTATGTGTGGTCAACACAATAAACTGACCTTTTTAGAGTTTTAGGGCCACATGAAGGAAAAAATATAATCTTTTAAAAAGTTGTTAGAAGTGTCAAGAATAAAGATTAAAGATTAAAGTGTCGAGAATAAACTCGATATTTTAAAATTAAAGTCAAAGATGAAACACCTACGATGTGTCTGCAAACTGCTGTCTGTAAATCAACAGCTGACTTTATGCTCAACAACATGTTTTAGTGACAAGGAAATTCTAATTCAAACTTGTTTTTTTTATTTTTTATTAAAGCCTTTGTGGGAGAAGGATGTCATGACATTCTCATGACTTCTGGCCTAGTTACATCCTGTGCCTTGTTGACTGGTTCATATGAATATTGTTGATAGTTAGAATGAGCGTGTTTATGATAAACGGCGAAAGCTAGGCGCCTCCAGAGAGGGCCACGTACACTTGTTATGATAAAACGGTATAAAAGGGTGTCACAAGATGAGCTCGTCGGACATTTTGTAACATTCTGTATGCATATTTGCTGTGACAGTTTGTTCAATAAACTCCCCAATGGACGGCTGACCAACGCGTGATTCGACTCATTTTCTCCACAACACCTTCAGCTGCACCACCTCCTGAACTCACTTCCTCATCCTGTGACTGTACAGCTGAGCAGTCGCCCTTTAGATATGATCTGACACACCAAAGGAGTCTCAGCATTCAGCCTGACGATGGTATTGGACAATATTCTACTTGTTTACAGCAACTTGCACATTGGTAAACAGGATAACGTCAACCGATGGACATTGACTGTATTTTTCTGCTGTGTCCTGGTTGTGTTGCCCTGAAAGATTTATTACACTTTATTGTATCTGGCCATGTAAGAACTGAAAAATTGTTTCTTTTTGAAGGGAAAAGTTATAAAAACGTAATTTTTTTTCCATTTGGATGTGAGAGTTTATGCTCATTCATATAATTTAAAGTGTGATGAACAGCCGAAATACTTAAAGGAGAACTGCGGTATTTTCAACATTAAAGGATAAGACCGGTTTTTTGACATTGGGCCCTTGATTTCACATTATAACATGATGTTCTACTCACCCCTGCTTGTTGTTGGTCATTTGGAGCTGTTCCGAAGATATTCGCGAGGCGTCCGGCTGCTCTCTTGAGATATTCGGCCATGAAACGGTTTCCTATGGGCAAGCTTATACAGGTACAAACTATGCTGTTTATAATTTATTAATTACTCTACACCAGCACTGATAACGTGGAGGTGCGTCGCTTACTTAAAAAAATCCGGGTTACTAATTTTGAATTTTAGCCGAATGAATAAATAGGCAGCAGGTCTGTGGGCTGCCTGTGGCAGTAGCACGACGATGACGTCAGTAACACCCACTTTACGACAAAAAAATCAAAATTACAATAACCCGGATTTTTTTAAGTAAGCGACGCACCTCCACGTTATCAGTGCTAGTGTAGAGTAATTAATAAATTATAAACAGCATAGTTTGTGCCTGTATGAGCTTGCCCATAGGAAACCGTTTCATGGCCGAATATCTCAAGAGAGCAGCCAGACGCCTCGCGAATATCTTCGGAACAGCTCCAAATGACAAACAACAAGCAGGGGTGAGTAGAACATCATGCTATAATGTGAAATCAAGGGCCCAATGTCAAAAAACCGGTCTTATCCTTTAAGCCTCTTTCATGAGTCGTCTACAATGTTTTAGAACCCCCCTCACCGCTTTTTTGATGTTTACTGCTGTCTCCGGTATTTGCCTAATTTTGATTCTTCTCAACCTGCTTCAGAATGGCAAGTCATATGCATGTCCAAAAATGTCCGTAAAAGCACAATAAACGTCCGTTTTCAAAATAATCAACTCACCGGAGTGGTTACTGGTGTGCACTGGTAATCCACATCAAATTTCGTTGCGAAAAGTTGCTTCTGTCGTGTTTCATTTGGCAGCTCGTTCATGCTCGAACTAGTTTCTTTTCGCTGGCGGAGTAATATCAACGAACATCCAGTCTTCAATAGAACTCAATGTCAAATGAAACACGACAGAAGCAACTTTTCGCAACGAAATTTGATATGGATTACCAGTGCACACCAGTAACCACTCCAGTGAGTTGATTATTTTGAAAACGGACGTTTATGGTCCTTTTACGGACCTTTTAGGACATGACTTGCCATTCTGAAGCAGGTTGAGAAGAATCAAAATTAGGCAAATACCGGAGACAGCAGTAAACATCAAAAAAGCGGTGAGGGGGGTTCTAAAACATTGCAGACGACTCAGAAAAGAGGCTTAATGTTGAAAATACCGCAGTTCCCCTTTAAAAACTGTTCAGTTATTTTTTTATAAAGCTTATTGTTTCCCTGAAATTAAAAGGAAATAACTGACAAAACTATAAGTATCTGCCAATAATTTAAAAATTAGTGCATCCTTACTGTCAAGTTAATTCTTTAAATGTTAAAGAAAACTTCCTCCTTCCGTTCTTTCCTCTGTGACCTCCTCATTCCTTTGTTTCATTCGCTCAGCCAAGCGGGCGGGACTCGACAACCAGTAATTATACTTTGAAGCGATATGATTCAACGCACATCATATTGTTTCTTAATCTTAACCAAAGTAGTTTTAGATGAATCCTAACTCAACATCTCAAAGTGAAAAGTCCCAAACAAACTCTGTAGGCTCCTAAATGTGACCCAACAAAATGTGGTGACACTGTGCTCCCCTACGGAGGTATTTTCATGTCCAGCAGCATCAATAAACAGCTCAAATTGACACAAATCTATAGATGAAATTTTTTCGAGACCATTTCACATTGACCCGACTTTTTTCTTGGGTTAAGAAACCTTTGAAATACAGAAATAATGTAAATATATCCTGTTAAAAGAACAAGTTGTACAAGTTGGCAAAATGTACATAAAGTGTTAAAGTTTGACATGATTTTGGTTCCTCTGTCTGTTACATTAGGATTTTAATGCTGCGGGGGGGGGGGGCTTTGAAATAATAATAATAATAATTAAAATAATAGTGGGCGGTTATAATATTCTAACTTTCTTGCTAAATTAAAGAGGAAGATCCTGAGGGGTGAAAAGCTGTAATTTACTGAATGATTAATGGAAGAATAAAGCAGAAAAGTTGGTGTTTTTGTATCATTCAACCTTTAACTGAAATAAGATCGTGAGAAAGGTTTAGAGGTGAAAATCACTGTGTTGGATCTGCTGTTAAATCTTTAACACCGGGTTTAAAATACTTTCATATGATTAAATGTGTAAAATCTTTAAATTTAACCGTAATTAATTGTGTTAAATACATGTTGCGTAGCAGAGAGAGCGATATTCCTACTGAAATGTTGCAGTTTAAAGAAGCATCAGGAGCCGATTTAGCTGCGTTTAATGACATTAAAACATCATGTTTAAGAACTTTGTGGTTTTGTCTTGTGACCTGGAAACGATTGTGCTTTTATCACCTCCCAGCTGGATCTGCCCGTGCATGGGGTTGACTCAGTCCGACCATAACTCAACTACAAGTAGCTTTAAACTCAGCTGGCAGGCTTTGACTGCTTGAGTATTGAGCTAAAGGGGGACCTCCCTTTGATTACTTGAGGAGTCTTGGATTTAACAGGACTTTTGAATGTCTGCTGTGGTGTCTGACATCAAGCCGTCAGAAGCAGATCCTTTAAGTCAGGGGTCCCAAACTGTTCTGTGAAAGGGCCGGTGTGGCTGCAGGTTTTTGTTCCAACCCTGCAGCAGCACAGCTGACTTGTATCATTCAATCAGCTGAACTGGTTAAGACCTTGGCTGTGTTCAAAACCGCATACTACATACTTGCAAACTGCATACTTCCATTCTGCATACCATACGGCATACTCATCGATCAGCCAGTATGCAGAGCGTTTACCCACAATGCATTTCGCTCCTGCCCGAGCCAAAATCAGCCGGCCTGAAGCTGATTTCGCTTAAGCTCTAAACTCTGTAAACTTTAGCGACATTTGAAACATTTTCAGGCGAGAAAGTAGTCGTTTAGATCCCCAACGTGTTGACAAAATACCGGCTATTTACAATTTTGTTCCGACGAATTCGGCTCCACTAAAGCTAGCCGTAGTGAGCAACGCACTTCCGGTTACCCGTTGCCTTTTATCATAGGGAAAGCCATTACGATACAATTGGTGCTTTTGTTTTGAAAACAGGAAGTGAACCTCGTTGTAGCTAGCTTGAAACTGCCGTTTTGACAGGAAATGACGATCGGCGACGTCACGTTACGTTGCATCTTGGGTAGTTTGAGTATGAGTAGTAACCTCATGATGCATGCTCAACATTTTGGAGAATCTAGTATGCATCCGGGAACTTCTCGCTTATTCAAACTCGCTTACTAACTCAAAAAGTTAGTATGAGTAGTAGGAGAAGTATGCGGTTTCGAACACAGCCCTTCAGTGCAGACAGTTCAGCTGATTGAATGAAACAAGTCAGCTGTGCTGGTGCAGGGTTGGAACAAACACCTGCAGCCACACCGGCCCTTTCACGGATCAGTTTGAGATCCCTGCTTTAAGTCGTGTAAGTTATGAGGTGGGACCTCATTGGATCGGCCTGTTTGTCCAGCACATCCCACAGATGCTCCATTGGACTGAGAACTGGAGAATTTGGATGCCAAGTCAACACCTAAAAGTATTTCCATGAATTTGTGCACTTGGTCAGCATCATATGTGTCAAAGTCACCCCACAGAACTTTACCCAAAGCATCGCACTTCCCCCTCCAGCTTGCCTTCTTCCCATAGTGCATCCTGGTGCCATGACTCTCACACAGACATCAACATCCACGTGTCCACAATGGACCGGGCCTCCTTTTCCATTGCACCGAGGTCCAGTTCTGATGCTCAAGTGTCCACTGTGGGTGCTTTCAGTGGTGGATATGAGCCTGGCTGGGCACCCCGATCAGTCTGCATCTTCCCCGAGTGTTCCGACACCTTTCTGTCAGAACCAGCCTCATCTTTGAGCTCTCCACCTTCATTAATGAGTCTGGCCCATGACTCTATCACCTGTTCACCGTTTTTCCTTCCCTGAACCAGTTTTGGTTGGTCCGAACTGTTCACAGACAGCGAGAATCCCTTTGAGCTGCAGTTGTGGAAACACTTTGAGCCATTTGTCCTTAAGCTCGTCCATCTTTTCCTGCTTCGAACACATCAACTTCAAGGACAGAACGATCTCTTGCTGCTGAATATATCCCACCCACTGCCAGGTGGCTTGGTGTGGTTGGTTTGGATCACTAAAACGTTCAAAGTTATGGATCGATTTGAACGAAAAAGCCACTAAGGTGTGGTGTAGCCCAACAAGAGGTGATTTGAGATCTGGACCCAGGATTTTAACATTCAGACTTGATTTTGGCTAAATGACCCAAGTTATTAACATAGAATTAATTAAATAGCAGTATGTTGAGGACACGTCACATTATCATGTACCAGTTCAGTAAAGATTTTAGGGCTTTATAATTATATTTCACCAGGATAATCAGTGATAGATGACCTGATGCAGGTCAGAGCTGCTGCAGCCACACAGAACTGAACAAATATCAGTGCTTCAGAAGCAAGCCTCTTTGCAAAAGTGTTTAAAGAACCACAAACATCTTCGTGTTCGCACAAAGTCGTGCACAAAAGAAACAACATGTAAGCTGAGACAGAAGTTAAAACTGTCATACAAGCTATCAAAACACAGTTAAATCATTAGGAGAATTTGTAACCCGCCGATGTGATTTGACACCGTAATTAAATGTTATTAAGCAGACTCTTTCTCATTGTTTTGCATTGTTTTCACGAGGAAATATGCTTAACTATTTAAAGGCGTCGGTAAACACCATTTAGACGAGGTGTGTGGTCTTTAGCTGAGCAGTTCCACGCACGTCCTCCCGAAACACACGAGATTCATCCTGATTTCAGTTGTATTTTTTGCGAGTTTTAAGCGCTTTTAAAAGCACCTTTGCAGATCTTTCTGAGGAAACCAGTTTGGGGGATTTTCTTGTGAGTTAAAATAAAACACAGAGTTCTCACGTCACAGGCATTTTCTGACCAGCTCATGTTTAAAAGATGAATCCAACGCGCTGTGTTTTGTCAGCATTTGCAAACGCGCTTCCATTACGCGTTCAGGTCAGAGCCAGCGTTCATGCAGCGCTGCTTCAGAGAAAGAGGAGCTGTGAGGGGAGGAAGTCTCTTCCCGCCGGCCTGTCTGTGGTCTGTGTTTGTCAGTTGATTTGAAGCTGCTCCACCAACATGCTGCGACAGGAAAGGAATTAACTCAGAGAGGAGACCAAATAAAAAAAAAGCACCTCAAAGGAAAAAAAGATGTTCAAAACAATTAAATGTGTGATGCACGTTCAGATCCGAACTTCTGTCAATTAAACCTCGACATGGAGCGAGACATTCAACGTTTTGCACGCACTCTGAAGCTCGTGCGGGAGTTTTGACTGTCGCGTTGATTCCTCTGAACGAGACGAACCAGTGCTCAGGAAAATGGCTCTTCTTTGAGAAGTAAGGAGTCCAGATTCTCGTGTTTCATCCTGGGCCAAACCACCTCTCAGTAGGGTCTGACGGCTTCACCAGGTTCAAATGTGCCGTTTTAGGATTAAATTAGGTCTTGAAAGTGTCGATGAAAAATATATTTAGGCTAGTGTTTTTTGCCAATTGTCCTGAATGTGTGCAAAGAATTAGACGACATAGTTGCACCATATTTAGGAGGAACACACCAAACAAGTGAAATAAACAAAAAATAAATAACTATACACAGAAATAAACGTATAGAACAAATATAGACACAACTGACACACTCTTTCTACAGGTTGTGCAAAGACAAGTGAGCACAGATTGCTGAAATCGGTATAATTGCGTAAATGTTCATGCATTTGACAGATGGTGAGTTTTCCTTTTCAGACACGACTTTTGCACATATATTAACTCTCTTTTTATTTGTTATTAAAGGCGGACTCTGTGTTAAAGCTCCATATAAACAGAAAGGCGGTGATTTTTAAATCATTTAAGTCTTGGAGCATATTTCCACAGAGGTGCTTTCTTTCAGCTTTTCTTTTGTGTTAGTATTTGAGGGTTTGGGTCAAAATAATATCCAGTGAAACAGAAAATGAATCCTGTTTATCGGATGTCACGGATGTTTGGTAAAGGAATGAAAATAAAAATCTAATCCCAGTTAACCTGACTAAACAGAGACATTAGTGAAATTAGCTTAGAGCCAGCACTTGTAAATAAGGTGAATCAACACTAATCACAGATATATTAAGTGTGAACAACAGGGATGTTTAACAGTGACATTTAACCATAAAATGATGTTGAAAACTGTTTAATTTACTTAACCAACACATTTTTTTTTTTTTTACTATTAAAACATTTACCGTTGTTGTTTTTTTATATTTAATCTAAAACAGAATGAGACAACATATCAATGTGAAAAAGATGAATATCCTCCAGATGAAGCTGGATATTAACTAAATTGTCCCAAATGTGAAACACACAAAGGAACGTGGGACAGTTTGAATATTATTCTGTGTCTTCTTGGAGCTGTTTCTGGCTCTTGAGGGGGCGGTTCAGATGCTTTCATAGCATACTGGGTTGGGAAGGTCTCATTTTGTCTTAAAGAAACCATTTAATTCACTGGAAGTTCATACATATACCCTGGACATGTCTGGGTAACATCTACTGAGAAATCAGTGAAATGGGGAGAATGAGTCAGATCCTTGAACACAATAATTATTATTTACCCTGCCGTGACTTAATTCTTAAGTGCTGTGTCTTTTCTTTTTTTCTTCTCATCTCCCCTGCGACGGTCTGTTCTCGTATGGAAGAAAAGTTCATGTAAAGTTTGAATAAACATAATTTTGAAAAGTGAGAAATGGTTCCCACTTCTTCTTCTTTAGCTCTTATTTAGCTGTGTTTTTCAGGGGGCTGCAGGACTGGACTGCAGGAGGGTCAGTTTAGCAGCCTGCAGTATGCGGTTTGTGTTGCTGAAATAAGCAAGACCTTCCCTGAGAAATACACATGTATCACGAAATTTGTTGCTCCAAAATCTGTATTAAATCATTGAGAATTCAAGCTACTCCGAAACTGTGCACTTAAATGCTGACATCAAGCCTCAGTTTGTCTGAATTGAGCTTGAGTCCAGGGGAAGTTGCAGTGTTTCTGGGTCTTTACAGGCTTTATTTTCATGGCACAGTAGAGTTTTAACCTTCATATGTGGCTGCAGCGATTAACTTTGTTCTGCGGTGGTGGGTGGCACCAAAGTCTTGACCTTAAACTGAGAAATCGCTGGTTCAGTTAGTGTCTTTGGCAAACTCCTCAGTATGTTTACAACTTTTCTGCTTTGTTCTCACCGACTAACCGGTCAGAACTTATAACTACATGCTTAGATTTAGAGAAAATATACAGTGTCAAATGTTTTCTACCCACACTTTTGAAGCCTGGATGTGCAAACGTTTATATTTTACAGTTTCTAGTGAGACTGGGCTGCTGAGAGCCTCAGTCTTTAACATTTGAAGCCGACTTGTTCCTTGTGTACAGATATTCCCAAATATGTTGTGATTATATGCTGAAAAATAGTATTCTTGACTTGCTGAATTATTTGTCGCTGTCCCATCTTTTTGTTGGAAAACTCTCCAAAATGCTCTTTTTTTTTTTTTTACATCAAATCCTATTTTACTCACTTATAACCAATACAGGTTTTAGATTACATGGAAACAATAAGGCAAAATGTTTTTATTTATATTTCACAGAATCCTTTTTTTCAGAATTAGACTTTCTTGACTTTTTGTCGTATTCTTTATATTTCGTTCCAAGCAGCCAGATTTTCTAATAATATTTTAAAGAGGTCTTGAACAACAGTTCTCCAGCTTTATGAAGCTTTTTCAAAGTTTTTCTTTGAACATTTTCTGCTTTTTCTCTAATTTTCAGTCCAGTTCTTGTACCTGACCATTTTCAGAGGAAGGTATTTTGTTTTTTAAGCCACTTAACTCTGAGCTATGAATCATTCAAGCTTTAAAAAGGCTCCTAACTCAAGGGATGAACCAGTGTTCTGTCGACACATAACACACAACTTAGCAAAGAAGCCATTTTAAATTGGATCTTTAGGCACTTTGTTCCCAGCAGCCTGTCACAGAGACACATCATTTGTTCCCATTTCTTTAGTTGCATCTATGAAAAACAGCAAAGATAACACAGTTTGACAGACAGAAAATAGGATTTCTGCAGCAACAAGGTGATTCCCAAAGAGCTGTTAGCTGAAAACTTGGCATATCTCAGCATGGTGTGCAGTGTGTCCTTAAAACATTTGAGGAAACTGGACAAGTGGAGGACAAAAGAAGAAGTGTCAGGCCTAAAGAACTATCTACAGCAGATGAACAGGATCTGAAAGTGATGTCCTTAAGAAAGAGGAAAAAATCCAGCAAAGACCTGACACAGGAGCTGAGAGATGCATCTGGACCTTCAGCTGATCCATCTGCTGTTGGCCCAAGCCTCATCAGAAATGGGCTCCATGGAAGGGTGGCTGTCAAGAAGCCGTTCTTAAGGAAGGGAAACAGGGAGAAAAGGCTGAGCTGTGCCAAAGGACACAAGAAGTGGACTGAAAATCAGTGGCAACAGGTCTGATGGAGGGATGAATCCTCCCCAGAGCCCGGACCTCAACATTACTGAAGCAGTGTGGGATCATGTTGGCAGAGAACGGAACAAAAGGCAGCCGACATCCAAAGAAGAGCTTTGGGATGTCCTTCAAGAAGCCTGGAGAACTATTCCTGAAGACTCCTTAAATAAAGGACAGAAAGCTCGTCTGAGAGGGTTCAGGCTGTGTTGGAGAATCAAGGAGCTCAGACCAGATATTCACTTTAAAGCTGCTTAGAACTAGCCTGGGCGAAAGCCGAGCGGAGCCAAAATCTTTGGGCGGAAGTACGTAGGATGGCGTCGCCAGGCTATCTTAGAACTGAACAAACTCTGTTTTCACCTCCTATCCTGTATTTACATTTTTGTTTACTCATGTTTCAGCAAATCACTGCAGCATTTTCTTGTTTTCCTTGTAATACATAAAGAAATTCGGGGTGTTTCAGGACTATTGAACTGTAATATTATTATTCGCTTTTCAAAAATAAAACATTTGGGAACCTCTCTAGTGCTACAAAACACATTTTGTGTTCACATCAGTATCCAAATGTAAAAATGAGGACCTTAAATACATTAAATATTATGCGGAATATGACTCCTTGTGCTTGGTTGTGGAGAACCAAACCCTGGTGGGTTTATAAAAATCAGCATATCTCCTGCAGGGAATGAGGAGACATGAAATGGAAACACAAACTCTTCATGATTTATGTGAGTAGAGTTTCTTGTATTACACCACATGCACTGTTTGCCCAAAGCAAGCCGTGTCCTCACATCTAGCTGCAAAGGGGCATGTTCGGCGGGGAGAGACAGCCGGCGGCGGGGGGCGGAGCCTGCAGGGGCTCAATACGCGCAGCCTATAGCAAAGTTTGTCACTCCTGAGAACGCTGCTTACCTGTGCGCCAAAGCGCTGATGTCGATTCACCTGGACTGTCTGCGATGGAGAGAGGCAGATGAAATACGATGAGGATTTTATTTTTCTGGACGCATTTTTCCACGAACAGAGCTGATCCCACACAAGTTTGTTACAGCAGCTGATCCAAGAACCATCAGGTAACTTTTCAGTTCGCTGTCACTGCGACCTCTGGTACTGGAAGCGTTGCCGTGATCTGTGCGACCAGAAATCACATTAAAGTCAACTATTGGGAGCTTCAAAACACAGTGAAATACGGTGTTTGATTGGGGAAAAGACAAGTTTCTCTGCAGACATGAATTTATGTATAAAACTCGTATGACTTGGAGACAAAAATAGAAAAATAACAAAGGAGCGCTAAAATATTCACCTATTGTTGACTGTATGTTTAAATATTCAGAAAATTAATTTTAAACTGAGGAGGAGGAATATGAGAGGAACGCAAATACATCAGAAGGAACTTTTTATGCTGTAAGATGTGAAGAATTTTCATTGTGTGCCAAAAAAATCCAACTCAGTTTTAATCATATAGCGCAAAATCTCAAGGCACTATAATATACCACAAATATAATCTTCTGTCTTGTTAAAACGTTTTTTACTTCACCAATTTGAATCGATAAAACTCGCATGTTCTTTTTTTTAATTAAAAAAAGTCAAACTCGTGTAGGGATGCTTGCGTGAACATGATCAATTGTCAGTTTGTCAGTTTTTCTATCAGAAAAATGACTTTAATCTTACTGCTGCAGCTGTTTCATGTTCCCCTCATACACATAAGCATTTAGCTGCTAAAATTGGGGATGAAATTGAGTAATATTAACTCAGTCTGTCCTGGTTTATTGAAATTTATGTGAGTTGTGTTTGCAGTGAGGTGTTTGAGCTGCATCTATAACATTAAAATATGAGTCAAAGGGTCAAAGTTTTCACTGAAGTTGTAAGTATTTTAAACTAAATGATCTTAAATTTGCAAAAATCAAAGTACAAGTACAGGGAATTGTTTATGATATTACTGTAAAATTAGTTTGTAAAGTAAGTTGTAAATGACATAAGTGAGACTAGTTTCATTAACTTTATATACTGTTGGATAATTTAATGTAAAGCAATCCTTCGTGTTTTATAAACTGTTATATTTTGTGTATAAAAAGTATCCTCATATCATATAAAAGTTTTATTTCTACTAAAATAAAGCACAAAAGTGTCACTTCATTCAGCATTTGAGTCAATTTGAAAAACTTTCCACCGAAGTTAATTAGATTTTAACGTAAAAACAAACTTTAAACTAATAATTAATTTATTCATAAAACTGAAACATCAAAAAGTTTTATGAAGAATAGCAGACGCTTAATGATGTGTGAGGGAACAACCTACAGCTCATTTAAAGTCGGCGTGAAACGGATTTATGGTTGCCGCTTCCACTCGGGAGACTTGACAGAATTCAAGAATTCTTCCAAGAAGAGCTGACCTGAGACCTGATGTGCAAATTGTAGCAAAAGATAATGCAGTTGAGTCCAAATTTGTGTCACACAAAGACCTAAATCATTCAGGATGGGAGGCTGCCATTCATTTCAGCGGCGCTGGAGCTGGGGATTTGTGCGGCCTGATAGATTTTTTAGGTGACACGTTGGTCCTTGCAGCTGTTTGTTTTAACGTGTCCAACATATATCTGAGCATGACGGCTGCTCTGTGTTCAGAAGCGTTTGATTTAGCCTGAAATGTGTTTGAAGTTTGTCATTACAGACTCTTCTGACATGTGAAGTGTCCCCTGCCAAACTGACATGCTCCTCTTCATCCGTCTTGCACTCGAAGCAGGTTAAAACAAACAGCTTGAAGGTGACAAACGAGTTCAGGGGTCCACATCTGGGGTCCACATCTGGGACGGGATGGTGCAGGCAGAGGCCGACAGTTACGCTCGACCTGCTGATTATTGAGGGAAATAGTTTGAACTTTGGTTAGTTATGCTTAGGTTAAAGGTACATCTTCATGTTTAAATTTCCAGTATTCATTTGTTTTCCCTGTAGTTTTAGGACATGCAGTCATAAAATCATCACTTAGGGGCTTTCTTCCTTGTTGCTCCCTCATGCACCGCCGTTCCATGGCAGACTTGTAAAACGGCGTCTCTGCTGGGTCTTGGTCGGGCAGGTTTTATGGCCGCAGCTCTGTCATTGCTCTGCTCCTTCCTCCTCCTCCTTCCAGGTTGCTGCCCTCAGCCCCCAGGGCCCCCTTCACGCCAGCTGTTTCCTTCAGGATTTCGGAGCGCTCCCAGCAGTTGAGCGAATGGAGGAGGATGCTGCTGTCTCGGTTTGTTTACGGGTTTGTCAGTAAGAGCAGAGTCAGGGTGGGGGGGCCATCCCAACATGCATCTGAGCATTCTCGAAAAATTACAGAGCAGCAGCTCCGGCTCCAGCTTGACGTGAAATATATCAGCTTGACCTTTAACATCAGACCTTTTATTTGAGGATTCCAAACTAATTGCTTTACGATTTCATTGGAAGTTCAAAGCAGCTCTGAGTGGCTTTGACTCAACCTCTGAGACGTAGGAGTAATCCTCTCAGTTTTGCTGTATTGACTCAACAAATTGAGATCTTTCACTGTCACTCTGACCGACTCCACCTGCCCTCCACCTCTCTGTGACGGAGCTACACATCAAGCAGGGTGCTGGCCTCTAGTTTCTGGACAGCCTTACACGGTTCGGCATGTTAGATATGGGATCACGAGTGATCTCCAGACTGAGATAGCAGCTTTTTAAAGCTTCAGACTGCTTTACTGTTTCCTGCTGTAAAGATAATTGCCGATGTTGGAGGCTGTGATGGTGGAGGGGTGCAGTGGAAGTCAACAAAACTGTAAGGAGCTAGAACCTGTTTGCTTTTTAAGTCTTGCCGGCCGGTCGCTTCTTGTCATAAACTTCCACAGACTTGTCTAACTTTAACGAGCTTCGTGTCACCTGCTGACACCGGAGCCCCTCCTCCGGCGCGGGGCGCCTGACTGATGGCGAGATGTACGCAAGCGAACATTCCTGAAGTGTGTTGGGGACAGGATGCCAGTTTCAGAGTGTGCGCCCGTAATTATACGCATATAGTAATTGTTCTCATGTTATTATTGTTGGACTCTCATTCTCAGGCTCCTGAATGCCGTCAGTCTGCAACAGTTGCTGCTTTCTTGCCGCCAGTGTTTAGGAGGGGGCTGTTTTACGCGTCCTCTTTTGTAACTTGCCTGGAGGGCTGTTGTTGTAAATCATGTGTGATTCATAAAAAAAAAAAGAAGAAAAAAAACAAAAAACTGGTTCTTCTGTCTGCCAGGTTTCATCTCCACAAACCTCAGAGACGTACAAATAGACTTTGGCCTGCAGCCATACCTCCCTGGAACTTCTTCCTTTACCAAACTGCTCTCCTGTCAACACTCCCCTTCGCTCTCGTCCCTCCCCCCCACCTCAGCAGCACCCCCCCCCCCCCACTCGCTGCCGCCTCTGCGCAGGGCTGACGATGTTGTTTTCTTTGCGCTTGTCTTTGACTGTCGTCGATGGGAAGTACCTGGCAGCGGATGCATGTGGCAGGCCTCTGCCTGGACACGTCCGTCTTCCCCTCTCTTCTCCCTCCACGGCCACGCAGCGTGAGAACTGCGGTATCCATGGCAATGAGGGAGGTGTGCTTAGGGTTGGTTGTTTAAATGTTTCGAATGGAGGATTTAGACCCGAGTGTTTGCGCCTTCAGTTCAGAAACATTAAACCTGCAGAGGCTGAGTGATTTTAAAGCCTAAACGACAGACTAGAAGTGTCAGAAAGACTGATTTTAAGAAATTTTTTTCTTTGTTTGTTACTGCAGGTTTTCTTAAAATCCGGGAGCATCCTGCCATGTGGTGATCTTCACAGCGTTGCCTAAAAAGACACTGAACGACTCTTTGAGCAGCTGACTTCACCTACAGCCTTGCACCTGCACCAGCTGCTCACATGGCCCACCCATACGAGCCCTGGCTACGGACAGCACCACCTAGTGGCAGCTCAGACGACATGAACATCCCCTCCTGGTGGGACCTTCACCGGGACGTACAAGCAGGGAGCTGGATAGACCTGCAGACGGGGCAAAGTGTGGGTTTGCCTTCAGTGAGTCCGGGGGGCTCCATGGGACTGCAGCCCAGTTTAGGGCCCTATGGCTCTGACCCACAGCTGTGCACCCTGCCGCCAGCTCAGCACGCCCAGGCCTCGCACTCGTCCCACGTCTTCCCCCAGGATGGTTTCAAGATGGAGCCGCTGGCCCCTGAAATGCTGCAGCAGGAAACATTCTCCATGGAGGAACCTCAGGAGACTTTGGTGTCGGCTCGGCCAAAGCCTCAGCGACGCTCCTCCTCCCGAGGTGCCGGCCAAGCCGCGTGCCGCTGCCCCAACTGCATCCACGCCGAGCAGATGGGCCAGAGCACCGAGGACAGCAGGAGGAAGCACATGCATAACTGCCACATCCCCGGCTGTGGAAAAGCCTACGCCAAGACCTCCCACCTGAAGGCTCATCTGCGCTGGCACAGCGGGGACCGACCATTCGTCTGCAACTGGCTCTTCTGCGGCAAGAGATTCACACGCTCGGATGAGCTGCAGCGCCACCTACAGACACACACTGGTGCTAAGAAGTTTAGCTGCGCGTTATGCCCGAGAGTGTTTATGCGCAATGACCATCTGGCCAAGCACATGCGCACGCATGAGTCCCCGCCAGGACACGGGGAGGAGAGGGTAAACGGAGACGGGAGGATGGATAAAGGCTTTGATGCATCCTCGCCGCCGCAGTCATCATCAAACGTGTCTGACAACACGGAGCCTCCGCTGAAGCTGAAATGTGAGACAGACCCGTCAGCCTCCAGTGTGACCGGGCAGTCCGGGTAACTTCATCACTGTCAGGACATTTAAAGGCTTAACCATCTGCTCCCCTCTTTCTCACAGAGGTGTCATAGTCGTACAATAGAATAGAGAGTAGAAGAACGATCTGGACGATCACGGTCACTGATGAAAGGCGGATGGAACAAAAACGTGAGCCTGTGACTTTATCAGCTGAGCGTGTTCAGTGATGATCGTGATGTCACAGCTCACAGAAAAACAGGAGTTTTCTATATTCTGCTCATAAAAGTCTCCTCTGTGGTTGCTAAAAGGGAAAGATGTCAAAGGAGGAAGCTTTGGGCTGCTTCAGAACAACTGCTGCTACAGCTGCAACTATCAGTGGGCCATCACGACTGGGATGAGTTCAGCAGAGGAGGGCTCGTTTACAGTGAAGCCAGTCAAACATGTCACGAAAAGAGAGAAACAGATTGATTTACCAATTTTAGATGAGGAGAAAATGATTTCCTTTGTTATTTGATACAGTTGTCACTATATGTGTGAAGCATACTGTACTGAGAGATAATGCAGCGGCCATTTTGATGCTGTATTGTGCAAAAGTCTTGATCCACCCTTCATTACTTTCTATTTTCTTCCAAGTATCCATACTTTATTATAATCTTTTAATGTGGTCTTGAGCAGTAGTTCTACAGGCTTTCTGTTTTTCTTTGGACATTTTCTGCTTTTTCACTCATTTTAAGTCCAGTTCTTGTAACATTTTCAGAGGAATGTGTTTTTTTGCTTGTTAAGCCACTTAACTCTGACCTATGAATCCTTCAGGCAGAAAAAAGGCTCCTAACTCAAGGGATGAACCAGTGTTGTGTCCACACATAACAAACTTAGCAAAGAAGCCATTTTAAATTGGATCTTTAGGCACTTTGTTACCAGCAGCCTGTCACAGAGACACATCATTTGTTCCCATTTCTTTAGTTGCATCTATGAAAAACAGCAAAGATAACACAGTTTGACAGACAGAAAATAGGATTTCTGCAGCAACAAGGTGATTCCCAAAGAGCTGTTAGCTGAAAACTTGGCATATCTCAGCATGGTGTGCAGTGTCCTTAAAACATTTGAGGAAACTGGACAAGTGGAGGACAAAAGAAGAAGTGTCAGGCCTAAAGAACTATCTACAGCAGATGAACAGGATCTGAAAGTGATGTCCTTAAGAAAGAGGAAAAAATCCAGCAAAGACCTGACACAGGAGCTGAGAGATGCATCTGGACCTTCAGCTGATCCATCTGCTGTTGGCCCAAGCCTCATCAGAAATGGGCTCCATGGAAGGGTGGCTGTCAAGAAGCCGTTCTTAATGAAGGGAAACAGGGAGAAAAGGCCGAGCTGTGCCAAAGGACACAAGAAGTGGACTGAAAATCAGTGGCAACAGGTCTGATGGAGGGATGAATCCTCCCCAGAGCCCGGAGCTCAACATTATTGAAGCAGTGTGGGATCATGTTGGCAGAGAACGGAACAAAAGGCAGCCGACATCCAAAGAAGAGCTTTGGGATGTCCTTCAAGAAGCCTGGAGAACTATTCCTGAAGACTCCTTAAAGAAATGACAAAAAGCTCGTCTGAGAGGGTTCAGGCTGTGTTTTTTTACTTATATATTGTATTTACATTTATGTTTTAAATAAATCGCTGCACCTATGTCCTGTTTTCCTGGAAATATATAAAGAAATGAAGGGTTACTCAAGACTTTTGCCAAATAATATAATATAATATGAAATAATATAATATAATATAATATGAAATGAAATAATATAATATAATATGATATGATACAGGAAGTGGGAGTTCTGTGCACTATGATAGTTTGTTTTGCTGTGTTTCTCCAGATATAACACACCAAAGCAGAGAACCAGTTTAGTGACGTGAAAAAGGGTAAACCCGCAAATCACAACAAACTGAACCTGAACAATGTAAAGTGATGAGAGCCGCTGGGCCTCTCCTCCTGGACCTTGGACAGAAAATGCCGCCTGGTTGAATGAATCTGGGTTTCTGTTGGGACATGCTGAGGACAGCAGACACACATCTGGCAACAAAACAGAAACACAACCCCACAGATCCACCCTGTCAACACCACAGGCTGCTGGTACTGAATGAAGCCTCCTGTGCAGCCCTGAGATTTAACACGTCACTTGTGGTGAGATTTATCACCCTGCTCTGCAGCCTCCCCAGCTGCTCTTTTTGTTTTTCTTTTCATACCTTCATACCTTCAGGTTTTTTGCTTCACCCTTTCTTGTCCTTTTCGTCATGTTTCCAGCAGCTGTCAAATCTATCAGAAAACACATTCTGATTTAAAGAAAAACAGCAAACCGAGCCGCTAAAACTTCATGCAGGTCAAAGTAGAGCAAATATTGGACTTATGTTTCTCTGGTGGACAAAAACATGTCAGACATGTGTCTGTTGGATGTGTAATTTGGCATGTTTCTTTTCAAGTTCACTGTAAAGGTGAAAATAGGGTCATAATATGTCGTGTGTGGCTCTTTAAGCGGCCATGAGCTTTATTGAAAGGTACAACACAGTGTTCCTGCCCAAAACAGCTCAGGCTCTCAAGGAAGCAGGAGGTTGTGGTGCTAATACTGTCCAGGTTTACCTCTTTTAGGACGTTCTTCCAAACGTCTTCAGCCCGACGACCATTTAATTTACCAGCAAAGAAAAACAGCCGCTGGTGCGTCAACGTCAGAAAACACAAGATGACACATTCTCTGGAGAATCTGCACGCAGAAGTTAGTTAGGTTTCTTATTTTGGGTGGAAAACTCTCATAATCAATGTATGATCAGTAGTTCTTTAGACAGCAGTGTGAGCAGCTTTCCTCTTATCGACACTTTTAGGATGTAAACCATCACAGACCTTCGGCAGATTCTTATATGTTAGGGAGCTTGCATTACTGTTGCTCAAGGTTGCTGTATTTATGTATAGAAGATAAGATATTGAAGACAGTGCTTATACATTAGTCAATTATTGTGTATTGACTAGTATTATTATTATGTGCTGATGCTCTTATAGACAGACTTAAACATATTTCATTTTATAGACAATTTTTAAATTGGTTGTTGTAGTAACTGTCTTAGTTGTGGAGACTGTAATAAGATAACTTAAATATGATGGTGTAATAACTTGTATTTAATCTATGATTGTCCTTTATTATAACAAAATAAAAATGTGCTGTGTTCATGTCTGACTTTTAATGGCTTTTTAACATCAGTACAGTGGGTTCGTCACTGATTCATTCACACACATTTACACTCTATATATGAAGAGTTTTCTCTTCACGATCACACACCACTGAGCTTATCGGTGTGGGTCAGTGTGTTATCCAATGACACTTTGATGTGATCGAATCACAGATGTTCAGACTGGAAGACAAACACTGAGCCTCACGGTTCACAGAAAAGACGGAATAAGGGAGAAAAAACATGTATTTGTTGTTATTATTACTATAATTTGTTGTTCAGTGTGTTTGTCTGGAGGTGGTGGATTTATACAAAGTGAGGAGGTTACTTTTTAATATTGATTCAGATCTATATCTGGATCCAGGATTTCTTTATCCAACCACGCCTTTTTATGCCGCCTCAGACTGCTCCCGGTTGTAGTTACACAGGTTAGTATGACAGTATATTTTCAGAGCTTATCAGTGATTAAAATGCTACCCTGTGGCTGATTCTGATCTATTCATTTTTAATAAAATTAAAAATAAAATTTCAATCAAACTTTTGGTCAAAAGCCCAAAGCTGTTCAGTGACACGAAACAGAAAAGTGACAGATGTTTGGATCTTTCACAGCTGCCAATCAGGAGAATTTTACAGTGCTATGCCCTTTGGCTCCCCCTACACTGCACGTTAGCTGAGCTTGTGGGGAGGTAAAGTCATCCAGAGCGACCAAAATGAAGAGAGTTCCGATGAAGAGATATGAATATAATAAACAAAGAGCCAGAACTTTAATTCCAACCCAGGACTTTAAACGACTCAGGAATATGTTAGATTAACAGAGTCAAAGGTGGCATTTAAGTCTAAAGATAATTTGCTTTAGTTCAGTCTTTAGATTGTCATCTGCAAAACTGATGATCTGATCATGGTGCTGGCCTTTCAGAGAAGTCTGACATGCTAAAGTTTTTGCTCCATCATCTCTGAAATGAATGTGTCTTACATCTTTCACCTAAGTTTCTGACCCTGAACACTTATCAGCAAACAAGGTGAGGCTGCGTTTCAGTTTTATGCTCCTAAAATCTGGAACAGCCTTCCAGATGATGTGACAGGCCTCAACTCTGACAATGTTTATATCCAGGCTGAAAACAGTTCTATTTAGCTGTGCATATGACAACTGAAAGTATTTTATCTGCACTCTTCACTTTTAAATTAATTAATTAATGATTATTTTTAATGGGTTTTTTAATTTTTTTAAAATTTTTATTATTATTATTATTATTATTTTTAATTTTATTATTTTTTTATTATTATTTATTATTGCCAGAAACAAAATAAAATTGATTATTTGCTAAGCAGAAAGCACGGCAGTGATGTCAGCATTAGCTGGCAAAATACGTTATACTCAACACTATTTATACAGCTAAATTATAATCAAAGTGTATTTATTTTACTGTTATTTCATGTTAAAACAAGATAAAATGTCGGAGCTTGCCACAGGCCCATGAACGCGCCAATATATGTAACCGGAAGTTGACCCCTAAAAAACAGGAAACACAGAAAACGCGTCACACACCAGTCGCCGTGGCTCCATTTTCCAGCTGGCGTCAGGTCGTCGTTTTACTTTTTTTTTTTATTGTCAACGGTCAAGTTGATTAATCTAAATTTCTTAATAGAGTGATAGGACTACTCTTTTCAAGATGGGAGGTGGTGATTTGGTAAGTATTATCTAAACCGGTGAAGATAGACGTCTGCGATCGAGGAGATGACAAACTCCATTGAGAATTGGCCAACTTAAGAATGTTTCTTCGCTTATCGTGATCTGTCAGGTTTTGACAACATGATTGAAAAATATTTGGATTTATTTAGAGCTACGCTTAATTTCAGCAACACTTACTGTGACTTGAGTCCTACTTTCTATTAGGTACGAGTGTTGCCAGAAGCTAGCAAGCTGTAGCTAAACTGGCTGACGATTGTATTTATGTTGGAATTTAGAAGTATTTTGACAGTTCATCTCATTTAATTTTTCTGCCGAATATACCTGCAGAGGTTCAGCTTTACAAATAACGTGGTTAAGTAATTCTGTCTTCAAAGTGGAGTTACAGAAATGGTGTCATGGCATGTTGATAATTGTCCCCGTTCAAGACTAAAATACTGTTTATACTCTTGTCATTTATAAAGATATCGCCTATACAACAGCTAAATGTTTGATATGTTGTATTCTTCCAGAACTTGAAGAAGAGCTGGCATCCCCAGACTATGAAAAACATTGAGCGTGTTTGGAAAGCTGAGCAGAAACACGAGGCTGAACGCAAAAAGATTGAGGAGCTTCAGAAGGAGCTGAAAGAGGAACGAGCTCGAGAAGAAATTACCAAATTTGCAGAGGAAGCTGGGGCCATCAAGTGAGTTATCCCTCACACTTCCAACAACTTACGTTTTGTTGGTTCAGATCTGTCAGTTTGATGTGAATCATGTTGTTTTTACTATTTTCTGGTAACAGAAAAAAGGATGATCGCCTGGACTGGATGTATCAAGGCCCTGCTGGCCAGGTGTCCAGAGATGAATATCTGATGGGGCGCCCCATCGACAAGCAGATCACCAATCAATATGAGGAGCCAGAGAGCGGCCCATCAGCTGACACAGGCCTTCTGCCCGGGTCCATCTTCAACCCTATCACCCCTGCATCCACCCTTGATCTGGCTGCCAAGATCAGGGAAGACCCTTTGTTTGCAATCCGGTTAGTAAGAACGCCTTTGTCATGTAACATCTGGAAATATGATACAATTTGGTAATGACCGCGGTTTTCTGTAGGAAACGTGAAGAAGATAAGAAGAGGGAAGTTTTGACAAATCCAGTTAAGATGAAGAAAATCAAGGAAATGGTAAACGCTTATTAAATGTAACCTGATATATAGAATACTAAAAAGTTTATACTTTTAGTCTTGTAGCTTTTTACCCTTAAGTGTTTTTTTTTTTTACAGCTGCGCCAAAATCTTGACAAGAAAGACAAGAAAAAGAAGAGGAAGAAGGAAAAAAAGGAGAAGAAAGACAAGGAGAGGAGAAAGGAAAAGAAGCATAAGAGAAGGAGTTCGAGCTCAGAGGAAGAAGGTGACAAACACAGGTATGTAAAGACAGCACACAATGGGGGGGGAAATGAGACATTTTCTCTGAAATTATCCACATTATTCCTGCTATTTAAACCCACCGAGAATACGTTCCCTGATCTGTTTTCAGGTCACACCCCAGAGACAAATCTGCAACAGAAACTAAATCTCGTTCCCATCATCTTCCAGGATATGGTCTACAGGTTGGTAATCAACATATTCTTTGATTTTTATTTAAGTGGGGTAACTTGCAGCAAAGTTGGATCAATTCATGAAACATACTAGTGATTATCCCACTCTCCAGAATCTAATGGGACTATCTCATCCACTATTTGGGAGACAGTCTGAGAGCATCCCAGTAAAGATTGAGACACTTAACCAGTTAAGGCCTTATTTTTAAAATTCTTTTCTCGAGCGAAAGGAAAAAAAAGTTGTTAAACGCCTCAAATGAAGCATGAGTATCAACTTATCAGTAGCTGAATTGTCAAAAAATCAAAGGAGAGGTCTGCAGGTTCTACTAAAGGGCTTTGAAGATGAGATCTGGATAACGAGTCTCGTGTTTGTTTACAGGTTTGATTCATGGACAGTGTGCTTTATAAAGGTGCACAAACCTGTGGAAAAGTATAGCTCAGAGATCACTGAACGCAACAAACCTTTAAAAAAAAAAACATCACACCTCCAGATGTCTGAGCCGTCATTTCAAACAGACGTGATGTTTTACAGCTGCATGTTAAACCAAGTTTTTACTTCTGCTTGGTGGCGCTCATACACATCTGTGTACGTAGCACAGACTCCTAAACGTGCAATGTTTCCTGTCAGCTCCCTGGTGGCAGACACCAGCAGGTCTCTGCAACATCCAGTCACTCAGGCCGCCGCGGGAGGAGCCGCTCCCGATCTCCTCACCAGAACCACAAGGACAGTCGCTCCTACTCCTCCTCAAACAGATATGACAAGAAGGTGGAGCCCAGAGCCCCCAGCCCACAGAAGGAGCGTTACCACAAACAGAGGAACTATGTGTCCAAGTAAGAGGGTTAGAAATCAGGCTGCCGTACAATTTATGTTCCAAACCTGAACAAATTCCATTTGTTTTGTGACTATATTGGTTCAAAGGGACCAGAAAATACTTTTGGAATAGAAGTCAGTTATTATGAGTCTTGTCATCATCATCATCACCACCACCGCCACTGAATCGGTTCATTTTCTGTGTTGCTCTGTCTGATGTAGGAAGCTCTCTGCGGAGGAGCTGGAGCAAAAGAGGCGTGAGATGATGGACCAGGCCAAGCAGAGGGAGGAGGACCGAGAGAATAATGTGAAGAGATACAAGACACAAGAGGAGCAAGAACAGCAGAGGGAGAAAAATGCCAAGCACGAGCGCCACGCTGGCTTCATCCAGTAAGTTCAGTCACAGGGGCGCCGCTTGTTAAATGCGCCTAATAACGGCACCTCTTCATGAGCTCCAGTAACACTGACCTCTTCCTTTCTGCAGTAACATGAAGCTGGAGAGTGCTGCAAGCTCCTCCCTGGAGGATAGAGTGAAGAGGAACATTCACTCCATCCAGAGGACGGCGGCCTCTCTGGACAACTTCATGAAGAGATGAAGACACGGCCAGTTTGTGAACTGACTGAAGACACTTTTAAAGACGGCCGTAAACCCCTTCATCTGTCCTTTTGATGCACTGAGGCAAGCGAGTGGATGATGTGATGAAACGACATCAAGTGGAGAGCACACGGCTCCACCCTGTTCAAAAGCGGCTTCCACAGCGGGAACACGGTTGTTCTGTAGGACAAAAAGTCTGACGTGTTCTGACCTCTTTTCAGAGAGCAAACACCCATTTATAACCTTCATGTATTGTAGCTTTGTACAGTATGTTTTTGTTTTTACACAATGATCGGAACTGTTTTATCCAAAATGTTTTTGTATTATATGGCTGTTATTTTCTGTTCTCCTGTAAGTAGCATCTGGTCTAAAAAATGAATTTTCTGCAGCTGCTTTCGTGTATTTCATCTTTGAAATACTGACATTCAAACGGAATGATTCAAGTTCAAATTTGGCCTCAGTGAGCTGCTTAGTTTTTTTGGTTTGCTTCAAAAAGGCCAAAAAGTTTAGATATTTTCAGTTAATGTAAAAATGATTAAATGTACCCCATCTGGACCCAGAAGACGCTGAAATTAGCTTCTGTTTTGGCAGGGAAGGGAGGAAGGTTGTTTCCCATCAGCTATGTCCAACATCTGGAGCAGTTACAAACCAAAGGGGAAATATACAGGTCTATCACGAAAGATGAGGAGAGAAAACTCAAAGAAACATCCCCAAAAAATCCCAGAACATGTGCAAAATCTTTTTTTTACTCTAATTCATCTAAAAAATAAAAATATTGCAGCAGATCTTATTAAAAGTTATTCTAATGGTTTACAAAGCCAGAATGTTAAGCTGTTGAATAAAAAAAAAAGTTAAGTGATAATAATAATACCTTTTATTTCAAAGTGCCTTTTCAAACAGTCAAAGACAATAAAATCAGACTAATAAGAAACATACTTAAAATCAATGTACAAAAAACTAAGAGCAGTGTAAATGGGGCGGTGTGATAGAATTTAAGTGGAAAAGGCTGTTTTAAACAGGTGAGTCTTGACTTTATGAAACTTTTATTCTATCTTTTAAAGTTAATCGGAGCACTTTAGACCAGTTCCAGTTTTTTTAAAAAAAGCATAAAATCTGGACTGGATTATGCTACAGAGAAGACAGACTTTTTAAATCTATTTCATTTTCTCTTTTTTTATTTCTTTGGGATTTATAAAACCTTCATTCTTTTTGTGATGGTGCAAAAACTGCAATTTTTCCACATCTAAGTTACTAAAGACCAGATCAAAATAAAGAAAAAAAGCTGAATTCTTAGAGTGGTCAAATCTGGTCAAAACCAGATTGTCCCGCAAATGGGAAAGACTCAAAAATACTTTCTTTGTCGATTTGTGAAACCTTTACAGTGTCGAGAATCTTCATTTTTATTTTACATGAACCTTCCGGTCTTAATTTCACTTTTACACGCTTCTACCAAACTATGCAGGCACTACTCGACCTAATATTTTCAACCAATGGTAGACAGCAATTTTCACACAAGGGTTTTTGTTTGACCAATTATATTAACGCAACATGATGACGTAGAGAAGTAAGCTAGCAAGGTCTATGTGTTTCTAAATCGTGTAGTCACTCTGGAAAGCTAGGAGCCGTTCACATTAGCACAGAAGTTGTGGAGTTTACAAGTTTACAACTAGAAAGAAATATTTATCAACACAGTCAAGATGGTAAGAAGACAATACGTTTTAGACCATATGTGTGTATTTTCTTGGTTAAAATATTAAATTAGTAGATCCCAAGGGGTACGGGAGCTTGGCTAAGCTAATATCGTTAGCTAATTGTCACTAGCTATTTCTCATCTAGCTTCTTTCTCGTTATCCATTTAAGAAATGTAAATACTGTCCTTTAAAACGCTTTATGTGCTTTTATACTGATAATGTATAGAAATGAAAGCTGAGAAAGATGGAGAAGGATAACATGTAATAGCCGGTAACCTGAACACTTAGCTTTAGCTCAAATAGCTTCATTTGTGCTAACACACTTTACATGTTGACTGTTTCTCTTTCTCGACTGTCTTCAAATGATTTTGTTTACATGACCAAAATGAAAAGTCTGCCTGTCTGATGTATAACTAGTAATTATGTTAATCAGGCTTTACAACTTTGGTTAAGCAAAGTTCCCAGTTGAAATATGTAGGTTTTATTGTCAACAGTGAAGTGACAGCGACCATCGGTGGTTCAGATCTGATTCTTTTCCACTTTTGTTACATTACACAAAATGTTCCTGTTATTTCTCTAGTTGACTGTGTTAGTGTTTTATGCTTCATATATGGGCTTAGTCTGAAAAAACTTAGTATGGTTTTTATAGCTGTTATTTTGTCAATTATCAGGAAAAAAATCTGACTGTAAGCTGCTGAACATAATCATTCAATTACAACAATCAAATGATGTGTTCATCGTTCATCCCCCTGACCAATTTAAACTCGCATCCCTCCCTTTTATCCAGTCTATTATGTCTTATAATGGTGGGGCTGTCATGGCCATGCGGGGGAAGAACTGTGTGGCGATAGCAGCAGACCGGCGGTTCGGCATTCAGGCTCAGATGGTCACCACGGACTTCCAGAAGATCTTCCCCATGGGGGACAGGCTGTACATCGGGCTGGCTGGTCTGGCGACTGATGTTCAGACAGTGTGAGTGTGTCTTTCTCTCAAAGTGTCACAATGGAAAGTTTTTACTCGTGCTCACTGGCAGATACGACCGTAGTGAAGACCTAGAGTCTAAGCTCATTGCCACATTGATGGTGTTTGTCTCCAGCAGCAATAGGAAGTAGTAAACTGAATATGAACTGTGTCAGATTGGATGAGTGGTACATGCGTCTTCGGTCTGGTGGTGACATGTTTTCTGTTTTCTGTTTAGGGCGCAGAGGCTTAAATTCAGACTGAACCTGTATGAACTGAAGGAGGGTCGACAGATCAAACCCAAAACCTTTATGAGCATGGTGTCCAACCTGCTGTATGAAAGGAGGTGAGTGCTCCGGCTTTAGATCACATGACACACGTGTCAGTGAGAACGTGATCCATGTCATGCAGCATTAACACTGCGTGTGGAGTAAAAGATGATGCTTGTATCCCTTTGCAGGTTTGGACCATACTACATTGAGCCTGTGATTGCTGGACTGAATCCCAAAACCTTGGAACCCTTCATCTGTTCCTTGGATTTGATTGGCTGCCCCATGGTGACGGAGGACTTCGTTGTGAGCGGCACCTGTTCGGAGCAGATGTACGGCATGTGCGAATCTTTGTGGGAGCCGGACATGGTTAGTATTCCACGAAGTTTGAGTATCCTGTTAGCCATGGGGGCTAAATTAGAGTTTTGTGTACGTACAAATGAATGTTTTATTCGTTTTAGAAATAGAACAAGTTTGTAGGATCCAGCATGATGATGAGAAGCTGTGTTTAATTTAAATGCAGCAGAGATAGCCAACACCAGAAAGGTTGGTTTAAAACTGTGTTCAGCTTCTTTTGAAATCAGATGTTTGTTGCAACTTGGTATGGTGTGTTCAGGTGAAGCAGTAAATAACACCGTCAGAATGAATGAACCTTCAGAGTATTTCCTGGCCCACATGCATCTCCATGTCTGTGTCAAATAACCTAATTTCTTAGTTGTTGTCACGATTCATCATCAGAGGAGTCAGCAGGCGTAGTGCCGCGTCTTACTGCTGGACGGCGTGTGTGTTCACGCTGTTTTAGAAATGGAAAAGCAATTTAAAAGATGAATTAATGAGAGATGTTGGCGGTCCTGCAGGAGCCGGAGGACCTGTTTGAGACCATCTCCCAGGCGATGCTGAATGCGGTGGATAGGGATGCCGTGTCAGGCATGGGAGTCATCGTACATGTCATGTAAGTACGCTGTGCACACACATGGAAACGGTCCTCTTATGTACACCTGTAAACATCCTTTTTGCCCGTTTTATTCCTTTAATTACACCGAGTGTGTCTGTTGCTCACCTGCAGACGTAGTTTTAGGTGAAGTTTCATCCTCTCTTCTTTTGTTGGCAGTGAGAAAGACAAGATCACCACACGAACCCTGAAAGCCAGGATGGATTAGACGTCCTGTTACACCTCACCAACACAGATGTTTTGTATAAAAATGATAAAACAATGCTCATTCTGTCTGCTTTCTTAGTCATATTGTTCAGTAAATAAACTTAACTTTAAAGAATGAATACAGATGTTGTGTCTATGTGTTTGACGATGTTTCACTTCCTATCGCCCATCGGCGACTTTGGGAGAAAAGACTGTGTGAGAAGCTGTAAGACGGGAAGCTCTGGGTGAGGAGGAACTGAGGAAGCACTTCAGATGTGATGCTTTAAAGCGATAGTTCGTCTCTTTTGACATGAAGCTGTATGACATCCCATATTAGCAATATCATTTATTAAATTTGACTTACCCCCTTCTGCGTCCTGAGCCGAGTTCTGGCCTCGTTTTGGCGTTGACGAAGGTAGCTGGCTAGTTGGCTGGGGTTTGCGTTCAAAAGAGTAATACATTTGCATCACAAAATCGTTGTCCAGGAAAAACCGTGCAGACCGAGCAGTCCCCTGCTTCCGAGCAGTAAACACCGTAACAGGCGCGGCTGTCGGCAGGCGGCAGCACGCAGTGATACGAAGGGAGAGAAAATAGCGCCAAGCGATTGTGAGGTCTGACTTTTTCTGGATGAATGATTTTGTGATGCAAAATGTATTACTCTTTTGAACACATATTGCTTTGAGAAGCAAAACGCTTTATTTTTTTAAACCACAGCCAACTAGCCGGACTACTTTCGTCAACACCAAAACTCAGCTGGAACTCGGCTCACAGGATGCAATAGGGGGTAAGAAAATGTTCATAAATGATATTGCTAATATGGGATGTCATACAGCTTCATGTCAAAAGAGGCGAACTATCCCTTTAAGAAAAGTGCAGCTGGTTGTGTTTCCTGTTGCATTCCACAATATGTTAGATCTGATGTGAACTGAATTCAAGCTGAATCAGATTATTTGACTGGATGATATCAATAATAAAGACAACTGACACGACAACTGGCTGTAGTACCGGTGAGCTTTAAAGAGGCTGTGATCCATAACAGTCAGGCAGTAAAAAATGCTTTAGTACTTTTTTCCCTTCCAGGATGAACTTACAACACAAACTTTTGCCAATGAAAAATAATGAAACGTGGGATTAAGCTGCAGCCACATTTTTAGGATTATATATGAAATCTGAGCCACTGCACCTACTGCTAAGCTGGTTACAATTAGTTTTGTCCTCTGGGGCTCAGGATAAGCTTTCAAACCCTTACAAAAAAAAATAAACACGACTTGATTTGGTTAATCACAGCTGGGACATGGAGACAGAATCTTTTCACATTTTTCAAAGCCTTCTTAACACAGTTTGATAAAAGCAGAAGCAGATGATGGGAATGATGGGAGGTCGTTTCTCCTACAGTAGGCACCAAAATGTTAAAGGAGCATTTCTGGTGCTTCAGTTCTAGACTTCTTTAATGTAACACAACTTACTGTGATACAAACTGTTAAACGTTAACAGACACGAGATTAAAGACGATTTTTAACTTAATTTAGAAAAAGTAAACTTGAAATTTGATGCAGCAACACACAAAAGTAGAAGAAATTATTAAAGTACTCAAGTAACAGCGTTCTGGAAGATTCTCCAATCAGCAGATTAACAGGTGAGGGTGTCAGGATTGGGTATAAAAGGAGCACCCACCAAAGGTTTAGTCTTTCCAACAAGGATGGGTCACAGCTCACCACTTTGTGCCAAATCAGAATCATCAATGAGTTCAGAAAAGATGAATTTCTCAGATATTGTGAAAAGATTCAGGGAGTCTGGGGAAATCTCAGCGTGGAAAGGCCGAGGACAGAAAGCACTGCTGGATGAGCTGGGAGCCCTCAGGCAGCACTGCATGAGAAACCGTCATCACGCCACCATGATCAATACAGCCACATGGGCTCAGGAGGAGCTCGGAGAACCATTTCCACTCAACACGGTCCACGGCTGCTTCCAGAAATGTGAGCTGAAGCTGTACCACACAAGGAGGAAGCCATATATCAGCTCTGTGCAGAAACACGGCCCAGTTCTGTGGACACCAGCTCATCTCAGATGGACAGAAAGACAGTGGACACGTGTTCTGTGGGCAGATGAGTCCACGTTTCAGCTGTTTCTGGGAAAAACTGACGTCTGCTTCTACAAAGATGAGAAAGAGCATCCAGGCTGTTCTCAGAGAAAGGTTTAAAGCCAGCGTCTGTGATGGTGTGGGGCTGCATCAGGGTCCATGGCAGGGATGGCTTCATCTGTGTGAAGGTGCCACTGATGCAGAGGTGGATGTTGGAGTTCTGGAGAGACAGATGCTGCCATCAAGGTGACGTCTTTTCCCGGGAGGTCCGTGGTTATTTCAGCAGGACGATGCCAGACCTCATTCTGCAGGACCTCCAGCGGCTTCATACACACAGAGTGTGTGAGCTCGACTGGCCTGCCTGAAGCCCACATCTGTCCACATCTGTCTCCTGTTGAACATGTACGGAGCATCATGAAGAGGAGACTCAGACAACAACAACCAGGGACTGCTGAGCAGCTGAAATCTTGGATTCAGCAAGAATGAACACAGATTCCTCAGAAAAACTGCAACAATCAGCATCCTCAGTTCCCAAAGCGTTAAAAAGTGTCATTAAAGGAAGCTGATGGAACAGGATGGGAAACATGACTCTGGAACAGCTTTTACTGAGTGTGCTGCTGCATCAGATTTGAAATTGTTTGTGAGGACACAGAAAATCCTTCTGAAAAAGCCAAACTTAACATTTAGCTTCAGTGTTTAAACCAAAAAGCTGCTCAGAACTCTAATCTTATCGTGGAAGGTGGGCCAAGCTGAATTAAAACATCATTAACACAATATTACACGAGTGAAGACGACAAAAACAAGATAAAACTCCCTTTAATATGCAATGAATCATTTTCAAGTAACCTTTTTTCCTAATGTCTGTTGGTAACAAAACAATACTGTATACAAACACAAAATTGCTACATTAATGTAAACAAGATATAAAAATGATCCTTATGGTAATAAAACAAGTATTTGCTGCAGAATTCCCCTTTTCAACGTGGATTTCTTTTCCTTAGACCAACCTCCACCAAGCTCACGGTTAAATTTGAAAAATATTCAGATACAATATGGCAACAGAACATTCAAACACCGATTTTTTTTTTTAACTCTTTTTGTGGTTTTAGTCGTAACACTCAGATGCTAAGTTCAGTGGTTTGATGTTACAACTGGTGGAGTCTCATGTACACATCAGCCATGCATTTTTGAGATTGCATTCATTTGCTTTTTACACCGTTATATGTCAAAGTGTTTGTCTCCAATTTGTCAGCAGTGCTTTTGAATCTTTTCTACTGTTCTGAGAGAGAAGCCCGATGGCGACTTGTCGAAGAGGTTGTCATGCAATCCGACCATTCTGCGTCATGTGTTTACATTTGTACGTGTGTCTAATAGAACTCAAAGGAACGACGTGAACGAAAAACTGAAGAGACTCTACGAACGGACTGGAACTGCTGAAGCTGACGCACTCGTCCAAGGCATTGGTGAGACAGTTTCCGTGCTGGCGTGAGGAGCAACAAGGTGGAGAGCGGATACATCTTTTTTAAAAGAAAGAAAAATCGACAGGGAGGTTATCGGGGTCCAGATCGGCGAGGGATTTCACAACATGAGGAGGAGGTGGTGACGCGGGGAGAGTGTAACAGGCTCGATGCGTCCGTCCTGCCAGAGCGCCGCCGGCTGCGGGAGGATGCTGGATCACTTTTCTTTTTCTTAAAGAGGGGAGACGGAGGCGTGTGGAGATGGACCTACACAGAGTGGGGCGTTTGATAGCTCTATGAGTGGAGGTGGAAAAACTGGCTGGACTGGAAGATGAGTCTATGATAAGATATTGGACATGAACTCGTAGAATCGTTTGGAGTACTGCTCCGGGTTCACTGTTGAGATCTCGGCCCCAGCCTGCAGGTGAAAAAGTAAAACATTCTCACTTAGTCCTAAAACATACTCAGTGGACACAGCACACACACGAGCCACCGTCATCACACTGTGTTACAAGCTTTGCTCCAAAAATCAGACACTTAAAGTAACGATCCGACCTCCAACAGCTGTGGGCTGCAACACCGCTGTCAGACACACAAATGTCAGTGTGGTGCAGGGCCGGAAGCTCCGCCCCCTGATGGCCCCTAAGGGCTGTTCCAGCCCCGCGAACGTGTGTCACAAAAGTCAGTGTACGTCAAAACAAGTCAACGCACGGTTGTAAGGTTCAAAAACTTTAAACGATGCCAGTGTGAATAAAACTCTGTAAATTCTGGCTGAAGGAGAAACACTCAGGTGGTAATTTCCTGCGGTCATCAGAGGAAATTCATGACATAAATAAAAAAATCTGATTATTTATTACAGTATTTATGGTTTAATTGTGGTTTTATTAGTTCCAAAACCAGACACACAGAGCAGCATCGTGAGCAGAATAATTTAAAATCATACCTATATTCTTCTTCCATAACTGTGAACTAATGGCTAAATGAATCCCTTTTTATATACGTTCTAAATGCACCTTAAAAGCACATCTATTACACTCTGATCAACATGGGGGCAGACATGTTTCCCTCATTAAATGCAGCGACTTAACCTCTCTTCTTCCGGCTCTGCAGAGCAGCAGCAGGCTGACCCACAGAGACGTTCGACCATGGTTTCCTCCTGGCGTGCAGCTCTGCTTTGACTCATCGTGAATCTAAACACGGCTGAAATCATCGTTCAGCTCCAGAAACGTAACAACTAAAACTCTTAAAGGACTGACTCTTACTCTGCAGCGCTTCAAAGAGATCAACTTTAGGTTTAAAAGGGTGCGTTCAAAGCACCTCGGAAACTTAAAAATCCACATTTGAAAGGCCACAACAGTAAAATATCTCATGACTTTCTTTTAAATAAATGAATGTGATTTCTTTCTTGCTCCTGTCTTCATACGGAGGAGCTGACTTCTGTTTAAATAACTTAAAGGATAACTGCGGTTTTTGTCAACATTAAGCCTCTTTTCTGAGTCGTCTGCAATGTTTTAGAACCCCCCTCACCGCTTTTTTGATGTTTACTGCTGTCTCCGGTATTTGCCTAATTTTGATTCATCTCCACCTGCTTCAGAATGGCAAGTCATGTGCATGTCTTAAAAGGTCCGTAAAAGCACCATAAACGTCCGTTTTCGTTGCGAAAAGTTGCTTCTGTCGTGTTTTATTTGACATTTTGTAAATCCCATTGAGTTCTCTTGAAGACTGGCTGTTCGTTGATATTACTCCGCCACCAGTGTGGAGTATAGCAAGTCAGATTCAACTGCTGAGCGGAAGTTTATCCACGGCTGTGAGGTGGCTAAGAAAATAGTTCGAGCATGAACGAGCTGCCAAATAAAACACGACAGAAGCAACTTTTCGCAACGAAATTTGATATGGATTACCAGTGCACACCAGTAACCACTCCGGTGAGTTGATGATTTTGAAAACGGACGTTTATGGTGCTTTTACGGACCTTTTAGGACATGCGCATGACTTGCCATTCTGAAGCAGGTTGAGAAGAATCAAAATTAGGCAAATACCGGAGACAGCAGTAAACATCAAAAAAGCGGTGAGGGGGGTTCTAAAACATTGCAGACGACTCAGAAAAGAGGCTTAATGTTGAAAATACCGCAGATATCCTTTAAATGACTTTTTTGTTACTTATAGAGACAGCAGTGTTGAAAAAGGATGCCCTAATAATGGAAAGTATTTGTAGAAACACATTTGGCCACATCGCCCAGCCCGAGCAAGCAGTACCTGCTCATCAGGTCGACTGTAGAGCGTCTCACGTCTCCTCTGATTGGTTCATTTTAAGGGTCAAAGAAAGACTCTTATGTCGTGTTTCTTCTGTCTGACGTACAAACAGGAAGTGGTCTGACATCCTGTAGCTTTTAATTCCAGTACATCTGCTACTGATGCAACTACAACACGATGCTTTTATACTGCCACCAACTGGACCTGCTGAACTGGACTGTGGAGCAGGAGATTAACCAATCAGAGGAGAGCACACCGCGCATCATGTCCAACACGCCTGTTCTTCACATGCACGGCTTCAGAAACTAATTTTAAACTGCAGCTGCCACACCCAGGTGAATTCAAAAGCCCAAGTGATGGATGGATTTGTATTCAATAGAAGAGGAGCTTTTTTTTCCCCTGTTGCTTTGTTTTTAATGGACTCACCCCATGTTTCACAGTTTTGGCAGCATGTGCAGCTTTTTTCTTAGCGTCATAGTGCGTGAGGATGTCAATGATAGCCATGAAGTATACCTCCTTCTTCACAGCACCTGCAACGAGAACAGATCCAAGTTTTTCTTTCACTTCCTGTGCAGAATCCCTTTTCATTTCTACTTCCACAACAGACGTAAGAGTTTAAAAAAAACGAAGCTCACAGTCGTGGCTCTTGATTGCGTAAACGTCCACAGAGGGGTCGAACTCCCCGGGGCCAAAGAATCCCCCGCAGTTCAGAGGGTTCCCGGGACTGTCGGGAGGCGTGCCGAAGGAGCCCGTCAGCACGCCTCCTCCCATTCCGTCGTTCTCGTACTCCTCCTCCTCCCCCGCTCCCTCCACGTCCATCTCTTCCTGCTCGGCCCGCTCCACATCATGGATGCCCACCAGGAGGCTGTAGTCCATGATCTTCAGGGTGGCCAGGAACTAAAACAAACACACACACACACACACACACACGTTTGGATATCTGTGGGTCAAAACTAATGTGAAGACAATCTTTTAGAGTCAATAAATAAACTTAATTGAACATTTTCTGTAATTGGTTAATGTTCTTTTATAAATATTCAGCTTCATTCTTGGTATAAAGTGCACATTTTATTCGCTACGCTAACGCAATCTCTCAATCGCTGTCCTTTTACTTTTGCTATCCCCGTACAGAGATCCCTTTAGTTTGTGAAGACCTGGTGTAGGTTTACCAGCAAATGTTTGAATCTCACGTTTTAAGGATCTTCTAAAGAAGAATGTGAAATACTGTTCCACAGGAACACCAGAAGAGGCAAAGTTAAGGGACTTGAACATATGATAAGAAGCTAGTTCAGAGGAAAGCATCTTAAAGCAACGCTGGAAAAGTTTGTGAACTTTAAAACATCGGGTTTCTATTGTAAATCATCGCCTTTGTCCTTAGTTTTATTATTATTTGAAGAAAAATTAAACCTTTTTGGTCAGAAGTCCATAAAAAGGATAAGATTTTAAGCCTGTGAACTACCTGGAAGGATTAGTGGCTTAAAGAGGTAACTTCGGGTTCAACTCCGGGTTTTCAGAGTCACCAAGGTGGTTCACCTCTTACTGAGGTGCATCACCATGGCAACTTCTGCTGCTATGACAGGGTTAGATTTCCACCTCACAACCATTTATAGCTTTTTGGATCAACCGGCGCTCTAAGCGTCTTTACCGTGTCTCTCAGGAGTTAGACTGGTTTTCACTGACAGGCAGCTTCATCTCAGCAGGTGAAAAACAAAGACCGACACCCACTGATGTAAAAGCGGAAAGCATCGCTCTTTATATGTGACATTCTTTTGTGCACAACTTCAAACAGATCCTTGTGCAGATGTGCGAAGACACTAACACTGGAACTGGGTTTTAAAAAAAAATAGCTTCACGGCACTACCAACGATGCAAAAGACTACACAGATAACACTTAAGCAGACTAATCCATAGATTAAAAAAAACAGTAAAATCAGTCGGGTGACTCGATACTGTAGCATAGTATAGCAGCTCAGAGTTCCTCATACAGAAAACCTCTCGCACACGTCACATTGTTTGTGTTATTTTTAGACATTTCAGGTGAAAACCCAGATGTATTTCTTACCTCCACATCCCGTTTTAGCTTCTCCAAAAAGTACTTCTTGTTGTCATCTCCTATCTGCAGCTTCTGGCCTTCATTCAGGAAGTCGTTGTCTTTAAAAGTGGGAAGTTCTTTAGCCTACGGAGAGGAGATGCTGGCATCATTTTGGTTCTGCATGTCTTATATTAATACCAAATCTGTTTTATTTGGGTAGTGAAACATTTAGAGGATTTCACACCACATCATCACCTACTGCATCTCAGAAGACTCGGACTGCGCTGATGTTAATATTCAGACATTAATCATCACCATTATAGGACACATCCATGGGGATTTAGTCCTATATGTGTGGTCTAACAAACCCACACAGCAAAAACTAAAGAGACATGAGCATCCATCGCTGCTTATTACACAGACAAACTGAGACCAGAGCACAGGGAACTATTAGAATGTATCTGCTTACTACCCAATTTAGCCATCATTTGACAGCTTTGCTTACGGGGTGAGCTAAGGCTACTTATTTTAGTCGCATCATGTCAGCGGGCGTCAGCACACAGAAGTAAAACGTACCTTCTCCTTGTCACTGGCTTCCCTCGAGACTGTTGAACCCTAAAAGTGAAGAAAAACAAGAATAAAAATAGAACTGAAACCAGCAGGAGATGCATCAAAGGAATCATTAGTGTTTCAGGAGTTTATAGTCAAGAAGAGTCTTTTTTTTAATTTATTCTTTTCAGGACACTTGGCAGTGGAGGGGGTGTGTGCCACGAAGAGCTATTTAGAAATGATAAAAGAAGTGTGTGATCAGTGTGTTGCCTTCAAGGCCGCTTCAGTACAAAGGAACCATCAGGCTTCAACACTGAGCTGGATTTATAATCCACAGATATCACTACACCACGATGAGCCCGTTCGTGGTGACAAAGCGTTCAAAGACGAGAAACGGGAACGAAATGCAAAGACCAGACAGAGGTAAAACAACTGCTGCTCTGTTTGCAGCGCTGCTCTCGGCTTGTCTCGTCATAAATCCCGACGGGCTCGCGGCGTGCATGTTGGTTGGCCATCAGCTCTGTCGGGGTTGCCTTGGCCTTTCATCACTTTCCCAGTGGGATCCCCCACAGACCTCCCACAGCGAAGGCTGCAGGCAGCGATGAGACATCGCTTCCCTTGTGAGACGCATGCGTTACACTTCAGTGCTGCAGAAAATGATCACCGAGGCAATCGAGTTTCGATTGATTATTCCATCGGTTAAATTGCATTTAAATGCCAGATTGAAATATTTTTTAGAAGAAAACCTTTTCTCCTCAAAGCAAAAATCTAGTAAATTAAAAACTGGGGCCGAAAGCAATAAAGCCTTCACTGTCCGTCTTCAGGGAGGCCTTTCTTACTCTCTTATTTGCAAGAGACACCCCCACACAAAAAGCTGATTTCCATTAAAATGCTAACGTGAAATGTTCCCTTGTGTTTGTCCCGCTCAGTGGACTCGATATGTGAACCGGCTGCTTTCTGCTGAGACGCTGCAGCATTGCCGTTGTGCTATCGTGCTAAGCTAATTCAGTTTTACAATGGACATTTTTCTTTGATTTTGCTCCTCGTTGTTTTCTCCGGTTTCCTCAGCACAAAAAAAATCGTGCGTTTGTAGCTGCTCGATTTGTCTTAGAGTTATTTGAGGAATCATTTCAGCCTCGTTACACTTTCACAAAATGTGAGGCGTTTAGGTGACATCTGTAAATTCAGGCTGTGGAATATAACCCGTTTAACACTCACTACTTTGTTGTTGGGACACTAGAGGTGTGTATCTGCCCCTTATAAGACGAGGCGTTAGATGAGTCACATTTGTTGGTGAAGTACAGTTTGCATCTTTTCCCACAGCTTTGATGTTAGTTAGATAGATTCTGATGGTTGGATTAACTCTTCAGTATCGGTCTTTAACTTGTGGTGATGCTCTGTAGGCTTTGCTCAGATGTTCCTTTAAAGTCTAAATGATTTCTAGACGTTTGATTTGACGGTGCACTGTGAACCGTCTTGTTTGTGTGAAATGAAGTATTTCAGGTTTTAATGGAAGTTCAACCTTATGAGAATATCGTTTTCTTTCTGATGGTAGATATGGCTGCTCTGTTACAGTCCACACTAGCCGGTATATCCTACCTTCAGATCGTACTTGCGGTGCACAGTGAGGCGATGGCTGAATACATTCCGGGTCACCACCATGTACGTCTCCACGCCGTCCACCGTTAGCCTGTACATGCCCAGGAACTGGGGGAGCAGCGTGTTGCCATGACACTCCACTATAAACTGCAAACAATCAGGGGAAGAGAGCACAGAGAGAAATGGAAAGTGTGGGAGTGAGGAATCAAATATTCAGTAAGAAAAATGATTAAAGCTCAGTACAGCCGGTTCATCTCTGCTTCATTTATATTCGTGTTTGACTTTTAGCTCAGAAGCAAAGATCCTGAAGTGTTCTCACAGATCGGCTCCAGCTGCGTCTACCTGGTGATATTTCTTTAGGATGTTGTGCATCTCAGCGATGTCCTCACTGGACACTGTTTTGATTACAAAGCGGTGGTCGTAGCTGCACAGGAAGCGGTTGCCGAAGCGACCCTGAGAGTCGCTGTTGAGCGGGGCGCTCCTAGTCAGAGAGTTCTGCCAAGACAAGACACCCAGACACGTTCTCACTGCAAAGAACAACTTTTCAACTCCACCCAAAGCTTGCCTGCATTTCTTTAGCTGCCGTTTGGCGATTCTTTCGACTGACCTGGTAGTCCTGGTCGTCGATGCAGAACCTCTCCCTCAGGTTTCTGAACACCATGGGACAGTACTCTTTGAACTTAAAGCGACTAGGCAGGTTTTCTCTGGCAGGAGAGAGACGGAAACACACAGTCAGTGGAACAAAAAACAAATGAGGAACAACAAGTTTGCCGGTTCTGCTATTTGGATCCGACAGAGACGATGAAACAATGCAGGGCTGATGAGCTTGTCACTGCACTCCTTTCCTTCAACTTTTAAGTTGCCAGTTTTCATTGTAAGTTTCTTTAACTGGACAAAATGAACTGCACATCAGCTGTGGTAAAACACGGGACCTGAATCCACTACCTGTGCATGAAAGCTCCTGAGCTGAGCTGCACTGCGAGGCACATTTTCAGTACTGCTTCTTCTGCATTTGAACTCATTCCGAAAGTACATTCAAGGCCATTGAACTGGGAAATTTGGGGCGTGAATGGCTTTATTTGTTGGAATTACAAACTGAGACTTAGTCCTTCAGTCCAACAAAAAGGTGACAGATTTTAAAGGTTTTGGTGGAGATTAAACCTGAGATGAATGAGACTAAAAGTTGGAAACAAGACGCTGGGAGCGCCTGACCAATCAGAAAAGTTCAGCAGCTTCCAGGCGGTCAGTGCTGCTCTTCTACTGGGATCATTTAGGGGTAAAGAATCTCTCAGAGAATAGGATCAGTCGAGGTTGAAAACTGCATTACTTTGATGTGGCCTTCACATACAGGTGAGGTCTGCAGCACTACACCTGAGCATCGCTCCAAACCCAAGAAGAAGAACCTTCAGTTTGATCCGACTGGGGGTGATCTGGTAGTTTGAGGTTTTAAGTCATTTTATTTAGAGTTCAGAACATTGTTCTGGCTGCTCCGTCCTCAAGAGTTACTGCGTCAGAGATCCCACGCGCCTCATTTAACACGAGGAAAGCTGCTCGAGTTAAAGATTCAGCCGCGGTGTGAATGACTAAGGAGTAATATAAACGGTCAGCTCATTGAAAACTGCTCTGCAGCAGGGGAGGGATCTGATGGGTGAGGAGAGATAACCGAAACAGCAACTATGCTTTAATATACCTGAAGGAACTGAGCAGAGACACACAATCATTTGATGTAAAAGCTGTTATTTTAGCAGTGACTGGTTCAAACTCAACACATTAGTTTAGCTCGAAGCTTTACAAAAACACAGCGAACAAACCGTGATGTACCTACTTGTTAAATAGGTGGTTGTCCACTTTGATCTTACTGTAGGCTTTAAAGTCATCTGGCATCAGCATAACTGGTACAGGCACATTACTTAACTCGTTAATCTGAAGGAGTTGAGCAAGAAAGAGAGAAAGAAAGGACATAAAGATGAGAAAAGAGCCTGAAGAAGAGTGCAAACAGCTCATCTCCATATTCAAAAAAAAAAAAATTTAAAAAAAAAAACAGTAAACAAAGCAGGAATGTTTTATTCGACTTTTTCTGCCAGAGCACGGAGCAAAAACTGTGACCACCTTTAACACAGTTCGGTATCTAAAAGCAAAATCTGAGTGTTTACCAGCAGCAATGATTAACTCTGAGAGCAAAAAACACACAGTTCATCTTCCTGCTGCTGCGACGTCACCACACATTGATCTTATCAGCTGAAACACATCCAGAGCACGCAGTCACACTGATGAACCTCAGAAAATCCTGCACAGACAGTAGCTGGATCCCTGAGAACAGGCTCCCACAGTCCTGGTGCTGCTCTGAATGAGCAGAACAAGTTCTTTCTAATGAAAACTAGTTGTGCACACACACGTTAGTCCCAGATTATCTGATTCCAACGCTTGTTTCCTAAGTGTTTGTCCATTTAAAAGCACATTTTCAAGAAAGTTGAAGCGAGATTACAAACAGTCCAAGAGGACAAAGACTCTCAGCATCCATCAAGTGGTGAGGAAATCACCAACAGGCTGCTTTCTAAATTCTCCAGCATCACTGCGAGGGCACTATTAAATATGCATACAAGTTCTGACTGGAAGAGGAGGGCTTTGAAGTGAAGTCTGTTTGATGTCTTGAATCGGCCTCACACCCACACCTCCGATCGTCAGGCCTGTGTGCAGCACCCACACACCCAAAGTTCACCCGCTGAACACTGGAGATGCTGCAGCGATAAACATATCATTAGCTGCGTCGTTAATTCCCGGGCAGCCTGCATTTCACTGGCAGCACCGCTATATTTCACTGCCTGGACGTATTTGTTCACTGCTGCAGAATCAGAGCGCCGTGGCGGCGACCCACCAACCGTGACTCACACCAAACACCTGCTCAGTGGCGTCCGAGTGTGGTTGGTTTACTCAGGTAACACATAAAGAGCAAGAAATGATCAGAAACCATTTTGTTTGAGGGAGGCACCAACAAATCAGATTCTGAGAGCGTGCACGGACCGTGAAACAATGCCTGCCCTGCTCTGCCCCCCCTCCCCGGCAGAAATAAGTAAAAAGCAGCTCCAAGTTCCCTGACTCTCAGTCTGAAGCAAACAGCAACAACAACTATAAATGAAGGCTGTTTATGTCATTTTCTGTAGAATCTGCATCTCTTTCTTTTGATTCCATCCTGGAATCATCCATTTCCATTCTACACCTCTCTGTGTTGGTTTTGTGGCCAAATATTGGGTCATTTTCAATCCTTGTCTAAAATATGCATCGCTTTTGGCTCACAGATTCATTTTGCATCCAATTCCGGCTGTTTTGCATTATAATTTTGGTCACCATGTGTCTCATGGGAGATTTTACAATCTCTTTTAGGTCATTTAATATCCAACTCTCGTCCACCTTTTTGTATGTTTCGTGTCCGGTTCGGCTGATTTCACATCACATTAAGATACTTTTCGGACACATTCTGTCTTAACTTGTGTCTCAAACGGTTAATTTGGTCTCTTTGTAGACAATCACATTCTATTTAGTCTTTCTTGTCTCACAATTTGACTGTTTTGCATCTCTTTGTTGCCATTGTGTCCTTTCACAAAAGTGGCCCTATTTGTTTAGGGCCAATTTTGGGGATACATTTCACGTCTGGGATTAACACTAGGGCCCCTCTGAAATATGGGCTCTCGGGGCTTTGCCAAGTAGGCCTGCTCAGTAATCTGTCCATGCCTGAGAGGCAGCTTTCTACCAATCAATCAAGCTGTGTTAGAGTGCAACAGTTACTGCACATTAGGCAAATCCAAACTGCTGGTGCAACCCACTCTATCCATCACTGGTGTCCAATCTGCCCTTCACTGAGCTTTTCATAGCCTCAGGCAGCCTCAGCCAAAAGTGAATGCGATAGATTTTCTGCTCTATTTATAGTGAAACGATGTGATGCTATAAGCTGAAGCAACTGGATGCAGGAGCTAACTGCAGCCGGTGTAAATGCAGGCACAGAGGAGGTGTTTTTTGAACAATGGGCAGGCTGCTGTCTGCAGCTGAAAATCTGTGTACCCAGCTGCTCCGGTGCCTGTCACACCCCTCCCACCTCATGCCTCCACCACAGCGACCGCAGCTCACGACTCGGCAACGAAAACACTTCACAATCCATAATCTATGATTGCAGATTAACCCTCCCCACGTGCGCCGATGATTGAAATGCCACAGCCTGCCGTGGACATGCAGATTTCCCTGGGAAAGTTCCGCAGATACAGTTTAGATCCCTGCAAAAAAAAAAAAAAATGCACAGCGAGATCAGACCAGCAACAGCTCACTAAGAAGTGGAGGAACAGCCACTTCACCTCTCTGACAGCCATCAGATTAAGGTCCAAGCACGGACAGACACCAATAGCCAGGAATTAATCAAATTACATGACCAACTGAAAGCACCAAAGCTGGTTTGACAGATGAGGGCAGCTAGCTAACAGGTTAGCAGCGAAGCTAAATCAAAACACTGTCCGCAACGAGATACTGAAGATGTTTTTACCGTATGGTTGACACCCCACATTAAAACGCTGAGAATGGGCTCGCTTGCACGGAATAATTTCACTTTCTGTCCTATAAAATGCTTCTTTTTCGTCTTGGTTTTGCTGGCGCTGACGGCCGCTGCGCTGGTGCAGTTGGATGACATGTCTCCGGCTGGGAGTTCAGACGGCGCTCGCTGTCGGTCTCACCACAAAAACAAAAAAAATCCCAAAGTTAAGAGCGTGCAAAATTTTATAAGTGCATCGTGGTCGCCGTCCGACTCTCAGTGCATCTGTGGGCAGGGTTGCTGTGTCGTTGGGAGTCAGCGGTAGAGCATTTTGCGCCGTCACCACCCTTCCTCCTCCCGAGCAGGCCGCGGCGGAGTCCAGAGAGCAGCTAGCCGGCCATCGGGCTACCGCGTAGCCGCCCACGTTTACAAACAGTCCGCAGCGATGAACTGTCGCTGGGCAGCTCCTCGTCTTCCCCCTTGAAAGTCTGCAACCCAAAACTGGTGTGGTGCCGTTTTACTTGGAAGTGAGTAATCCCCTCATGATGTGCCAGAGATTGTTGTCAGCCGCCGCCAGCCAAGCGCTGCGTTCGGGGTCTCCTCAAGATGGCGTCTGTGCTGCGCCTCTCGGTCAACAGCGCCTCCCGCAGGCCGCGAGGGGAACTGCAGGGGATCCCGCTCTCAACCAAGCAGGTCTGGTAAACTGTGGCCGCCAGGGCAGGGCAGCAACAGATTAAAGGTAATCCGGATTACGCAATCAGATTACAAAAATAAACTATTGTTACACCAGATTACGTAATTATGTCATTCTTATTCTGTCAAGTATCTACTGGTTGGAATTTAATTACAATTCTGTGCAGAAGGCTTAAGACACCCCTCATTTCTTTATATATTGCCAAGAAAATCAGAACTAGGAGCAGCGATTTTATTGAAACAATGTCAAATATAAATGTAAATACAGTATAAAAGTTCCGTTCTCTGCCAAGATGACCCCACACTGCTTCAATAATGTTGAGCTCCGGGCTCTGGGGAGGATTCATCCCTCCATCAGACCTGTTGCCACTGATTTTCAGTCCACTTCTTGTGTCCTTTGGCACAGCTCAGCCTTTTCTCCCTGTTTCCCTTCCTTAAGAACGGCTTCTTGACAGCCACCCTTCCATGGAGACCATTTCTGATGAGGCTTGGGCCAACAGCAGATGGATCAGCTGAAGGTCCAGATGCATCTCTCAGCTCCTGTGTCAGGTCTTTGCTGGATTTTTTCCTCTTTCTTAAGGACATCACTTTCAGATCCTGTTCATCTGCTGTAGATAGTTCTTTAGGCCAGACACTTCTTCTTTTGTCCTCCACTTGTCCAGTTTCCTCAAATGTTTTAAGGACACACTGCACACCATGCTGAGATATGCCAAGTTTTCAGCTAACGGCTCTTTGGGAATCACCTTGTTGCTGCAGAAATCCTATTTTCTGTCTGTCAAACTGTGTTATCTTTGCTGTTTTTCATAGATGCAACTAAAGAAATGGGAACAAATGATGTGTCTCTGTGACAGGCTGCTGGTAACAAAGTGCCTAAAGATCCAATTTAAAATGGCTTCTTTGCTAAGTTGTTGTTATGTGTGGACACAACACTGGTTCATCCCTTGAGTTAGGAGCCTTTTTAATGCTGGAATTATTCATAGGTCGGAGTTAAGTGGCTTAAAAAACAAACACATTCCTCTGAAAGTGGTCAGGTAGAAGGACTGAAAATGAGTGAAAAAGCAGTCAGTGTCCAAAGAAAAACTTTGAAAGACCTTCAGAAAGCCTGTTGAACTATGAATTAAGACCACTTTAAAAGATCAGAAGAAAGTCTGGCTGCCTGGAAGGAAAATGTAAAGAATTGAGGGCTGGATCAGAACTTCCATCACACATGAAAAGTATGTTACACTTAGGATACAGAGTTTGTATCAGCACTGTTTCTGTCAGCAAATCCTGGACATTGCATTCGAGGAGGTGGAGCGATCATCCAGTCATCAGAAGGTTGCTGGTTCGGTCCCAAAGTTCCTGGATTCACATGCTGAAGTGTCCTTTGGTGGGATATGCACCCTCACATCGTCCCAAAGTGTGTTCCTCATTTGTTAGTATTATTATTTAAAAAGGCTGAGAGGCTGACCAGAACTGAGCAGGCGATGTGTGAACGCTGTAAAACTAAATTCATGCAGAATGAACATCTGTGTGAGGAATCACAGATGTGGAGGATGTGCCCCGCTGCGGTCTGTGGTTAAACAAAAGAACGGAGAGCGACACCAGCATCTGACAAAAACCCACAAAGTCGCAGTTTTGCATTTGGAGACATGAGAAATACGTGTTTCATATCATCATCAGCTTTGGGCCATGCCTGCAGGAGGAGGAGAATATTCCCCAGGCAGCGCCTCACAAAGTGATGCCGCATTATGGGAGTTGTAGGATTCTGCTGCTTTGAATTTGATCTGTTCTTCGAAGGCTTTCAGTATCAGTTAAAAACATTGAATGGATGATTTTCTTTCCCCGGGACATACATGTCGAATATGGGTTTTTGTCAGTCGCATTTCAATCTGAGGTGTAAACTAACACGATTATATTCGTCACAGGTGTGGAAGACAGCCTTTTAGTGTTTATATCACTTTATATCAGCTGTCTGTTCATTTCTGCTGCTCTTTTTCTTGCAAAGCTACACAAAGAAAGAGATTTTATTCCTTCTTGTTTAATCTTGTATCCAACTCGGATGTATTTGCACACATTATGTCTTAAAGACATAAAAAGCTGGATGACTCAGAACTGTCTGCTTCTAAATTCAGACAAAACTGAAGTCGTTATCTTTGGACCTGAGCGCTTCAGGGAGAAACTGTCCAGCCATATAATTACTCTAGATGTTATTTTCTTGCCTTCTCGTACTACAGTGACGAACCTTGGAGTTAATTTTGACCAGAATTTATCATTTGACGCACATATAAAACAGGTTTCCAGGACTGCCTTTTTTCACCTTCGTAATATTGTTAAAAGCAGGAACATCCTTTTAGCTTCTCTTCATTGGCTCCCTGTTAAATTCAGAATAGAATTTAAGATTCTTCTCCTCACATATAAAGCTCTTAATGACCGAGCTCCATCATATCTTAAAGATCTCACAGGTGGATATTTTCCTAACAGAGCACTTTGCTCTCAGCCTGCAGGTTTACTTGAGGTTCCCAGAGTTTCTGAAAGTAGAATGGGAGGCAGAGCCTTCAGTTATCAGGCTCCTCTCTGTGGAACCAGCTGCCAGTAAATGTCCGGGAAGCAGACACCCTTTCCACTTTTAAGACCAGGCTTAAAACTTTCCTTTCTGAAAAAGCTTATAGTTAGGGATGGCTCAGGTGATCCTGAAACATCCCACAGTTATGCTGCTATAGGCCCAGACTGCTGGGGGGCCTCATCTGACACACCTTTCCTCACTTTTTCCCCCATTTAATTTCTCTAATGATATTATGTACATGTGACATTATTGTGGTCATTAACTCGTGTTTCCCTGTTCCAACAGATATCCTTTGAATGGTGTTACAGTGTTTGTTGTCCCCTCTTTTCTGTCCTCTCAGCCCCCAGCTGGTCGAGGCGGATGGCCGTCCTTCCTGGTTCTGGTTCTGGTTCTGCCAGAGGTTTCTTCCTGTTAAAAGGGACTCATTCCTTTCCACAGTCGCCTCAGGCACGCTCAGGACGGGAGATTGTCCTTCGGGGATAAATAAAGTTTTTTCTGATTCTGATTCAAGTTTCGGTGCTGTCTGTTGGTTTCCTTAGCTAGGAAATTGTTTTTGAATTGGCTCTATATGAATGAATTGGATTATTTTATAAATAATTATGATTACAATGAATTGAATTCCAATTGGCTTGAATTGGACTATGCCATTTAAGTGCCTTGAGATGACATTTGTTGTAATTTGGCGCTATATAAATAAACTGAATTGAAAAATAGAAAATAAAAACTTCAGAAAAGCAGGTAAAACTTTTACTTTCTCAAATGTATTTTTGTTTTGTTTATAAAAAAAAAAAAAAACTCCATTTGTGTTAATAGAGAGAGAGAAAAAAAGAGGAAAATAAAAGAAAAAAATTCCCATTAATGTCACCTGTGTTTGTGGGCCTACCCTTGGCCAGGGCCCCGCAGGGCCCCGGGACTCGTGAGGCCTGCAGGGCCTCGCTCCGTGATGCAGACTCAATGTTTTGCTCTCACACTGAGGCGGGGCGGCGCAGACTCGCCCTCATCTTTCTGACAGAAATTAAACAAAAAAAAAAGGTGATATCGAAAATCAGTGCGACGCGCGGTCCGTGTGCGGGGAAGCGTGCACAAAGTGCGCGGGGCCTGTGGAGACTCCAGGCTCCCTGTTTGCCCCGTGAACGAGGCGACAAAATAAAAGTCACGTGATCCAAAATGGGCAGTCCTCTGACGGTGCTGAAAAAAGCCATTTTCTGGCGCTGCTGCAAATTCTGTCCAAGTCCAAACAACTGATCCGGATCCAGTGTGGGAGTAGCGGGGACACTTTTATGTGTGATCAGGTAGGACCGAAGCGTCGCCGCTCGCTCTTTATCGGGCTCGCCGCGCCGCCGTTTGCGGAGGCGCACACAAAGTGCACGGTGTCACATTCGAGCCTCTCTTGTTCGCCTCCTGATCCAGCCCTGTCAGTGAATTTAAGATGGCTGCTTTGTGTACCAGTGTGATTCTGTGCGGCTCCGCAGCCCCTCGGTGTCGGTGAGCTCTCCGGACGCGTCGGGCCGCGCCGCTCGCCCGGACCGCGGAGCTCCGGGGAAATGGAGTCGCTCTTTGTTGGTCGAGCGGCGGAGCCGATGCACAAGATGAGGCCACACGGGAGCGATTCAATAGTCTGCTGCTGTGTCGCTCCACACAGCCTGCGTGTAGCTGCACGGCTCGGCTCGTTATGAACCGTAACAACGTGTCATTGGAGTTATTTTCGTGGGGCATCTGCTGTGTTTGTTGTGGTTTCACAAGCCGCTGTCCCAAGGACGAGCCGCAGACATTGTCTGAGAGCAGCACTGCTGCTGGGGAAAACTCCGTCTCTACTAGCCCCCAAGCTCATTTCCATAGGCTGCCGTGGAATAACACAGTAACAGCATCCCACGTTATTTGATTTCTCTGCAGATCTGTCCAGATGGATAAAATGCAGCCAAACCGGATCAAAATCACAGATCTGAATTCCCACCTCACATGTCCGCTGTGCGCCGGATACCTGATTGATGCCACAACCATCGTAGAGTGCCTGCACTCCTGTAAGTCCCAACCATGAAAGCATCACCACACCTGCATGCACAGTTTCTGTTACACTGATTAGGAAAGGAGTGCATGCACAACGAGCAGACGTGCTCATGTTGATTTTCAGAATCAGGCCTTAAAGGTATCAACAGGATGTGTAAAATGGTCATACTGTGCAACGTCTTGATCCATTCCTCATTTCTTTCTGTTTCCTTCCAAGCAGCCAGACTTCCTTTGAATATGTGGTCCTGATCAGTAGTTCTTCATGCTTTCTGAAGGGTTTTCAAAGATTTTCTTTGGAAATTAGCTGCTTTTTCACCCATTTTCAGTTCTTGTTTTTTACATTTATTTATTTATTTATTTAACGTTCAAACATAAAAAATGCAGCTAATCGACAGATGAACCAGTGCTGTGTCGACACATAACAGACAACTTAGCAAAGAAGCCATTTTAAATTGGATCTTTAGGCACTTTGTTCCCAGCAGCCTGTCACAGAGACACATCATTTGTTCCCATTTCTTTAGTTGCATCTATGAAAAACAGCAAAGATAACACAGTTTGACAGACAGAAAATAGGATTTCTGCAGCAACATGGTGATTCCCAAAGAGCTGTTAGCTGAAAACTTGGCATATCTCAGCATGGTGTGCAGTGTGTCCTTAAAACATTTGAAGAAACTGGACAAGTGGAGGACAAAAGAAGAAGTGTCAGGCCTAAAAAACTATCTACAGCAGATGAACAGGATCTGAAAGTGATGTCCTTAAGAAAGAGGAAAAAATCCAGCAAAGACCTGACACAGGAGCTGAGAGATGCATCTGGACCTTCAGCTGATCCATCTGCTGTTGGCCCAAGCCTCATCAGAAATGGGCTCCATGGAAGGGTGGCTGTCAAGAAGCCGTTCTTAAGGAAGGGAAACAGGGAGAAAAGGCTGAGCTGTGCCAAAGGACACAAGAAGTGGACTGAAAATCAGTGGCAACAGGTCTGATGGAGGGATGAATCCTCCCCAGAGCCCGGAGCTCAACATTATTGAAGCAGTGTGGGATCATCTTGGCAGAGAATGGAACAAAAGGCAGCCGACATCCAAAGAAGAGCTTTGGGATGTCCTTCAAGAAGCCTGGAGAACTATTCCTGAAGACTCCTTAAAGAAAGGACAGAAAGCTCGTCTGAGAGGGTTCAGGCTGTGTTGGAGGATAAAGGAGCTCAGACCAGATATTCACTTTAAAGCTGCTCAGAACTGAACAAACTGTTTTTTTTAAATTTTTTTTAACTATATTTATATTTGACAGTGTTTCAATAAATCACTGCAACTATTTTCTCTGCAATACATAAAGAAATGAAGGGTGTCTCAAGACTTTTGCACTGCAGAGAATTAGATTGAATTTGAAGGTTTGTAGTTTATCAAATCACTGACGATGTCCACCTTTGTCCCTTCTCTGTCCCGACTCTCCGTGCAGTTTGTAAAACATGCATTGTTGCCTTTCTTGAGACAAATAAGTTCTGCCCTCGATGTGACGTCCAGGTGCACAAGACGTGTCCACAGCTCAGCATCAGGTAAAAAGAGTGTTTTACATTCCTTTAATAATGTCTGACTGCAGCGTCTAATGTAGTCCATTTTCATTTTCCATTTTCCAGAGCGGATAAAACTCTACAAGATATAGTTTATAAGCTTGTTCCGGGCCTATTTAAAGGTAAACGGCATTGAATTAAACTCCTAGTCGTGCTCTTTGTCAGGCGGGTTTTCGGCTGATGACGCATTTCTTCTTTGCTCCCAGATGAAATGAAACGGAGGCGGGACTTCTACGCAGAGAACCGCGTGCTGGAACCGGGGGAAGTGGTGGAGACGTTTAACATAGCAGAGGATGAAATCATCAGTCTGTCCATACAGTTCTATGAGCGGAACAAGTGAGTCTGATGGTTAACGGCGTTCCTCTTTAACCTCCGTGCTGGACGTTTGAAACGCAGCCACCTGGTTTTACACAAAGTTTGGAACTCAACAAGCTGTGGAATGTCTCTGGGTATCATTTAGCTGTTAAATGACTTTTTTTTTCATCGTTGTTTGCTTGCAGAAATAACGAGAGGCAGCGGCCGGAGATGGAAGGAGACAAGGTAAAGCAAAGCTGGTTAAATCCACACAAAGTGAACATTGTCTCATCTGTTTTCCTGCTCATCATCTTGGGTTCATGCCTCCTCTTTTCCACTTTTCTTCCTCAGTCCAACGGGAAACGCTTCCTGCAGTGTCCCGCAGCCATGTCTGTCATGCACTTAGCAAAGTTCCTCCGGAGCAAGATGGACATACCAAACAACTACAGGGTAACCGGGCGCACTGTTCCCACACACTGTCATGTTTGCTGTTTGGATTCTGCTGCGAGCTCCAGGGTCCGATGCCCCGTGATGACCAGCAGAGCCTCCAAAGGACCAGATAACAGGAGACGATAGCAACACTGCATTCATTTAAAATGCTTTTTAGTGTCTTCACTGACCAACTTCATACAGAAACCCTTGTTTCAGTTGTTCCAGAGTCGTGTTTCCCATCGTGTTCCATCAGCTTCCCTTTAATGACTCTTTTTAACGCTTTGGGAACTGAGGATGCTGATTGTTGCAGTTTTTCAGAGGAATCTGTGTTCATTCCTGCTGAATTCGAGTTTTCAACAGGAGACAGATGATGGACAGATGTGGACCGCAGGCAGGCCAGTCGAGCTCCCACACTCTGTGTGTGTATGAAGCCACGCTGCTGGAGGTCCTGCAGAATGAGGTCTGTCGTCGTCCTGCTGAAATAACCACGGACCTCCCGGGAAAAGACGTCACCTTGATGGCAGCATCTGTCTCTCCAGAACTCCAACATCCACCTCTGCATCAGTGGCACCTTCACACAGATGAAGCCATCCCTGCCATGGACCCTGATGCAGCCCCACACCATCACAGACGCTGGCTTTAAACCTTTCTCTGAGAACAGCCTGGATGCTCTTTCTCATCTTTGTAGAAGCAGACGTCAGTTTTTCCCAGAAGCAGCTGAAATGTGGACTCATCTGCCCACAGAACACGTGTCCACTGTCTTTCTGTCCATCTGAGATGAGCTGGTGTCCAGAGAACTGGGCCGTGTTTCTGCACAGAGCTGATATCTGGCTTCCTCCTTGTGTGGTACAGCTTCAGCTCACATTTCTGGATGCGGCCGTGGACCGTGTTGAGTGGAAATGGTTCTCCGAGCTCCTCCTGAGCCCATGTGGCTGTGTTGATCATGGTGGCGTGATGACGGTTTCTCATGCAGTGCTGCCTGAGGGCTCCCAGCTCATCCAGCAGTGCTTTCTGTCCTTTATGGAACTCATTGATGATTCTTTGACTGACTTTGTCACATATTAGTGATCCAGGACCCATCCTTGTTTGGAAAGACAAAGAATTCAGTGGATGCTCCTTTTATACCCAATCCTGACACCCTCACCTGTCACCAGTTCACCTGCTGACTTTTTTTTTAATTTTATTTTTTTATTATTTTTTATTTTTTTAGAATGAAGCTGCATAAAAATCTACATTTGTTTGTATTTTCTAAGTTGAATTAAGTCGGTCAGTGAAGACTCTGGAAAGGATTTCAGTTTGATAAGTTTGTTTTTCACAGCTGGTGGTTTGATGGACATTAGTTTTCTCATGAATGCTTTGAACCGGCTCTTAACTGCAACAGAAACATCCTGAAGTCGAAGTTTGGGATTATTGGTCCTGGCTCATTGTTACTTTAGTCAATAAATATTTTTCTGTGTTGGGATGATGTTCAGGGAGGATAAACAATCCTGTTTGAGTGTTTGTTTACATGACAACGCAACACATTTATAGCATTTTTGTGTTTTTATGTGTCACAGGTGGAGGTGTTGTATGGAGATGAACCGTTAAAGGACTATTACACACTAATGGATATCGCCTACTTCTACGAGTGGAGACGAGTGAGTGACGGCTTTTATTTACTTTAGTTTTAGCAAATTTTATATTGAATTCAGCCTGGTGTTTTTGAAAGGGTTTGGGTTCTTGAGGAAGCCCCCCCCCCCCCCCCCCCCCCCCCCCAGTCCACATTGACCCTCTGCAGGCATCTACAGTTGTTCTTGTTTCAAGATAAAGTCCAGGGACGCAGGAACACATTTTCACCAGGGGGTGCTGGGGGGGATTCATTTTTTTTAGATGCAATTTCCTGCATTCTAATCAATTTTAGGGTGAGGAATAGCGAATCCTAGGCTATCTGACTTACTCTCGCATGTTTTATGTAGCCTAAACAAGGAGGCTAGATTTTACCATTTTTTTTATTTTAAATCTCACGTTGAAATGATCAAGTTCTTCTTGCGGAAGGGAAACGCGCACCTGATGTGGAGACGTATGGCATATCGCAAGCCGAAGCTGCCATATCCACACGTCGAGAGCACACGCTATATATCTTAAAGATCGCGTTTTTTTTTTTTTATATCACGCGTGGTGTAAGGACACCCGTAAAAAGCGCCCCTTTTCCTCCTTACGGGACGCGCTGTATAATGCTTGAGCACGCGTGCCGAAATACACCACGCGTCCTCTAGACATCTAGGCACAGTGTACAGTTGCAACACTGACAGCATTGTCCGACGCAAGGTACAAGAAGATGTCCAGTCCAAATGGTTTTCACTGTTCCTCAGTGGTGGAATAAGGTACCAGTTCCTACAAGAGCAGAGTCATCCCTCTCAACCTTCAAGAAGCCAGTGAAAACTCATGTCTTCTGAGAAAGCCTGTTTGACACTTAAACATAGGCCCTAAGTAGTTCTGCTCACCTCGTGACTGTAGGGTGTTTTTCTTCCCCAAGTTTTTAGCTTCTTGTCTTAAGCAACTGCTTTTAACATCTTTTTGTGCCTAAATTGCCTTGTATGTGTCTTATTATTTTATGCTACATCATTTTACCATGTGTTGGACATTGCTGTCAGTGTTGCAACTGTACACTGCACCTAAATGTCCTGTTTATTTAAATTTGCTGTGTTACCCTTATTATTTTAGGCTACATCTTCTATTACCATGTGTTGGACGATGCTGTCAGTGTTGCAACTGCACACTGCGCCTATGTCTTTGTATATTATATACATTTTGCTTCTTAACACTTTTTTTTAATGCATCTTATTTCTTATGCTACATCTTCTTGTACCTTGCGTCGGACAATGCTGTCAGTGTTGCAACTGTACACTGTGCCTAGATGTCTAGAGGACGCGTGGTGTATTTCGGCACGCGTGCTCAAGCATTATACCGCGCTCAAGAGCAAATCGCGCTGCCCTGGCACTTTGTCTTTTGTGCATGGGCAGTGTGAAACTCTCTCGCTCTCCTGGGCACACAGCGGAAGCAGCCGCGCTGATTCTCCTCAGACTTGCGCTCATTCAATGAACTACAGCAAAGTAATAATGAAAAAAGAAATACACAGTACCAATTAGGCACGCATTAGTCTGCTATTCTGAAATAGTAGCCTGATAACATAAAGGAAACTAGAAAAATAATTAGGCTAATCAAGCAGCAAAACCACACAACTAGCTGAGAACAATTTAACCAAAGCGAACTTAATTAAAAGCATTGCTTACCAGATGGAATAACTCCAAAAGTTGCCTTGCGCTCTGGTGTGGCACTGATGAACTCCCTCATAAGGGCGCATTGCTGCTAGCTTGACACCACAAGCTAAATAAACAAACGTCTCTCCCGTCACATTGTTCTACGCCACTGTTCTTTCCGGTCTGGTTGAGGTCTAAAAGTTTATCATTCATTTCAAACCAAATTTTTAAAAGACATTTAAAACTACTTATAAGTATGAAAAAAGTAGAAAACATTCATATTTTGTGTTTTTATTTTAGAATAATAATTAGGGGGAGAAAAACTATGCCTGAATTTAGGCTAATACACAAGTGGTGTAGTTGCGTCTGTTGTCCAGTGGGGGGTGCTGCAGCACCCGGAGCACCCCACTTCCTGCGTCCCTGATAAAGTCTGTATTTTACTAACTAAACATCTTCCTCATGTTAAAGGGACAGTTTGCCTCTTTTGACATGAAGCTGTATGACATCCCATATTAGCAATATCATTTATGAACATTTTCTTACCCCCTGCTGCGTCCTGTGAGCCGAGTTTTGGCGTTGACGAAGGTAGTCCGGCTAGTTGGCTGGGGACACTAAAATAAAGCGTCTTGCTTCTCAAAACAATATGCGTTCAAAAGAGTAATACATTTGCATCACAAAATTGTTCACCAAAAAAAGTCAGACCTCACAATTGCTTGGCGTTATTTTCTCTCCCTTCGTATCAATGCGTGCTGTGTAGACCGAAGTGCAGACCGAGCACTCCCCTGCTTCCGAGCAGTAAACACTGTAACAGGTGTGGCTATCGGCAGGTGGCTGAACGCATTGATATGAAGGAAGAGAGAAAATAGCGCCAAGGCAAGGCATCTTTATTTACATAGCGCATTTCATACCACAGGCAACTCAATGTGCTTTACACAAAGACAAGGCATTTAAAAGAACAGCATAAAGCAGCATAAAAACAAGCCAAGCGATGTGAGGTATGACCTTTTTCCTGGACAACGATTTTGTGATGCAAATGTATTACTCTTTTGAACGCATATTGTTTTGAGAAGCAAGATGCTTTATTTTTTAAACCCCAGCCAACTAGCCGGACTACTTTCGTCAACACCAAAACGAGGCTGGAACTCTGCTCACAGGACGCAGCAGGGGGTAAGAAAATGTTCATAAATGATATTGCTAATATGGGATGTCATACAGCTTCATGTCAAAAGAGGCGAACTGTCCTTTGAAGTTGTATTGAACTAAAAAATAATCCTGCGGGCTCGGCTGAAGGGAGATTGTTCCGATTGAACTCATCTCTGCGTGAGCTGTTCAGCAGTGATGGGAGTAAATGGGACCCAAACTACAGTGTGTGCTGATGGTGCGTAACTCTGTGCAGACTGGACCCATCCCCCTGCAGTATCTGGTCAAACCCACCCGGAAACGCAGGAGGCCGTCCCAGTCTGCCGCTCTGGGCCACTCCGACGGCGTCAACACCAGCCCGACGTCGGAGAGCGACTCTCAGAGCGATAAGGTCCACAGCCCCGCCGCAGCCCAGCCGCCCCGAACCTCCTCGCAGTCCAGCCCTGCGTCCCACAGCGTCTCTCCCGCCATCCAAAGCTCCAACGGTACCGCCGCCCCCAACAACACTCAACGACACACTCTCGCCTCCAAACAGGGCGTCAACGCTCGCAAGGTGACTGTCAACGGCACGAGCTCTGGGGCTGGCAAAGAGGAGGCGAGAGGAGGCGACAAAAGCGGTTTGCCTCCGGCGACCTAATGCCCGCGCAGATCAACGGGGAGGACAGTGTTGGAATTGCCCCCCTTTCTTTGTTCCGCAGAGCAAAAAGAGGCCCGAGCCTTCATCCTTCTGGACAAACGGGAGGTGGATTACTGTTTTCCTTTCAGCTGGAAAGACTGAAAAGTGCAGCCAAATAGACACTTGTATGTATGTATGTGCGTGCGTGCGTGCGTGTTTGTGTGGTAGACTAGAACAGTGCACACATACAAACTGTACAGTATGTATCAAATGTGAGCATGTGTGCATACATATGTATAAACTTATCTTTTATACAAGATATTGTAATCGTTTTGTATTGTATATGCAGTGGGTCTGTTTAATTTCCATAGACATCGATTTGGCTTCCGTGCAACCCGAGACAAAAAGCTCAAAGGCACCGCGGTGCGACCCGCTGCTCAGGCTGGATGTAAAGGAAAAAGAAGCAAGCTAGTCCTCGCCATAAATGCTGTATGTGTCCGATGCAGGTAACGTGTACATTTTAGAAACCGTTGATGCACTTTGGTGAGGTCCTGTCACACAAACCAACAAGTATTTTCCAGCAGAAGAAGCATTTATATTTACAAAAGTCCAAGCACTACCATGTTTGTCAGCAGATGGTCTTCTTTCTGGCCAACAGTTTAAAAGGGATTTGAAGTTTTTTGCCATGTATCTTGTTCCATACATTTCAACATTCCTTTTGCTTTTCAACAAACAGTGATACTTTTTTAATCAGCCATATGTGCATGTTTTAGGTCAATAAAATGTTTACTTATTAGGTTTTTCTGACCTGAGTGTCCTGTTTATGATTCTGAAGTTCATCCATCTTAACTTGTTTATCATCTCTGAAGATGTTCTGTGCCTTTAAATCCAGGATGAGGAGAGAGGAACTTCAGGAGGAAGGAGAATGTTTAAATCCCACACCTCATGTAGCGCTAACTGAAACCTTCTTCTTCCACTCATCCTTCCTCACTTTAGCTGACAGAGGAGACGCATTAGCATGATGTAAAGCACCTGAAAACTGAACAGAGTAATTCAGGATAGAGTATTAAAGGCTGACCTTTGATCAGGATGAATATGAAACGGTGCCAAACACAGTTGCCATCAGTAGTTAAAGATGCTCCTCTCATTTCTCAAATTCAGCCGAACAATCTCAAAAGCCAAAAGAATCACCTGGAGGAGGGAGAATGCACAAGTGCACCCTCCTTTTAGCGTTCAGGATGCAGGAAAAGGGCCACGTATCCTATTGATTTATATCGTAAACCCAATTATAATTTGCCAAAACATGTCAATGCTGATAGATGAAATGCAGCATCAAGCTGTAACAGAACAGATGAAGTAAAGTAAAGCTGTGGTCGAATAATAAAGAACTCCAGTGTTTTCCCTGCTGAAAAACATCAGGAGGTCGAGGAAATGTGGGAGCTGACGCTAAGCTGTAAAACTGGAGATTTCACTAAATATTATACAAGAATCACTTCACACACGCTGTCTACTGCAATCGTATCGCATTGATACATGAAAATGATGTCATATATAATATTAGACGTGGAATATTACTTTTGTGAAATATTGTGTGGCCACAGGCTGCTCACACTCACCCTTCTGTCCTCGTATTTATTCACACGACGCACAGTTAGCACGACCGGACGTATATAACTTAAACTAAAGCTGCGGCTGCAAGGAATTGTGGGATGGAATTATCTCCTTTCTCCCATAAAGGATAGACCGGTGTGTGCTGTGCTAAAGGAAATTATTAAGGAAGCACTGGAGCTCCTTCCTTTGGTTTCAGGAGAACTGGAGCAGTTCTCATCTTGGCTGCTATGCAGATACTTCCGGGTCATTTCACTCAGGAGGTTCAGAGGTAAATATACTATTTGACTCCAGCATCTCTAGTGCCTGCTACCTTGAGTCCTCTCCTTTTCCTCTTTCCATTTCTCAGTTTGTGCATCCTCAGTTCCTCTGGTCTTAATCCCTCCCACCTGAAATGCAAATGGAGGAGGCAAAGAAACGAGTTCACAAATAGGTGAAAATCAGAAGAGTCTGTTTGTTCCTCGTTTCCTACATTCAAATTAAAGATACAAAGGACTCAGACGTGAGAGGATTAACTGATGGTGGACAAACTAAGAAATAAGAAAGATATGGCACGGTAGCAGGTGGCGGACAACAGTCAGTTTAGAGAAGAGTTCCTGTGTTTTTTCAAAGTGTTTCAATTCATCTAAGCAGTTGCTGTAAAGCAGATGCTTTTAAATTAGGGCTGGACAACGATTACATTTTTTTATCTAATTAATCACATGATTTCCCTGATTAATCGCATTTGTACACAAAATCTCAAAATTAATTCAAAAGTAGTGTATAGCCTTTAGCATTTGTTGTGCAAACACACTTTTAACATCAGCATTTTCATGTAGTTTTTATATAGAAGCCTTGCTCCACTGTCTGTTTCCTTGAATGACTTGCTGGTATTAGTTGTGGGTTTTGCATTTAAGTGATTATTTTAGACTGGAACTACTACGCTGAGAAGACAATTCAACTTGGCAGTGTTTACAGATGACTTTGGTTCTGTCGACTCCGCCGTCTGGAAGAACTTTAAAATGAAAATGGCCGAGTAAAAGTTCTCCATGTTTGGTGGATCCGCCGATTACTTTCTTTTCCGGTTCTGCGACAGACTTTTACAAAATAAAATAAATCATAAAATAGGGGTGGTTTGTGGCGTAGTGGGTTGAGCAGCCGCCCCATGTAGGCTACAGTCCTCGCTGCAGCTGCCCTGTGTTGCGTGTTGTTCCCCCTCTCTCTGCCCCCTGCTTACTGTCTCTCTAAACTTTCCTATCCATTAAAGGCACAAAAGCCCCCCCCAAAAAAATATATATATTAAAAAAAAAAAACTGCGCTAATGTGCGATTAAAATATTTATCGGCGTTAAATAATCAACGGGTTAACTCGTTATCGCGTTAACTCGTCCAGCCCTATTTTAAATTAAAGTTTAACCACTTTACGTAACAAAGTTATGTTCTCTACAAGTCCATAAAAGCTTGCTGTTGTATGTAGAAACAAATTAGGACCTAAATGGCCACAGAATGTAAGCTGCGTTTGATTTAATTAGGTTTTATAATCACACGTCTTTCACAGGTAAAAGGAAAAAAATCTCTCAAGCACAGATGAAAACACTGAGAGGAAACAAGATTGAAACGCGTGTCATGCTTGGTCCAAAGATGTCTCTGCCAACACAGACCCTCCTTCTTTAGGAGTCTGTGTGCTCATGCAGCGGAGCGGATAAAATAAAGTCCTGCTTGTGTGTGCCATCACAGTAGGGTGGGTTGTTGGTGTATTTGCATCCACACAGCCAGACTGTGGAGTCTTTCTCTGGGACAAAGCGGAGCGGCGACAGGCCTGGGGCTCTGGTTTTGTGGGCTCCATCACAGAAAGGCTGAGAAAGAAAAAAAGATGTGATGAGAGAATAAACTGGATTTGTGCATTTGCAAACTCAGAGATGCCCCCACCTGCTTCCTGCTGTGCCCACAGGTGCACCACGAGTGGCGCTTTCCTCCAACCAGCTCCACTTTGAAAGGCTTTTTGGAGGGGATGACAGGCTCCGGAGGGACCGTGGACAGCCTGACCTGAGAGCAGTTGAAAATAAATTAAATCTTCCTCCTGTGAGCCAGAAATCAAGCAGGTGAAAGGGGGCACGCCCCAGTATCTCACTGTAAACTGATTTAAAAGCAGAACACTGAGAGAAATCACATCCATCTGCTACCTCCACTCCACTAAAATCTCAGGTGGGAGGGGCTAAGACATCAACTAAACCCCTTAGAGACTGATTTGTTGTTCCCCTCTGTCCATCCAACACAAATATCTCCCCAACAAAGGCTGCAAGAAACCCGAGCGTCCGCACGGATGACCAGCTGTACCGACCCGACCGTGTGTCATCCGTGTCTCAGTCGTCTCACAACACAAGTAAAATCATGTCACATCCGACTCGGTGTGCCACCAAACTGCTTACAGGCCATGGTTATCCCTCACATCTCATCCAGTAAGTGAGATGGTCCAGAATGAATCAAATTCAAGTCACTTGTGCTGCCTACAATTGGGTCTGAAACCAGTTTTTTTTTTAAACTCAGCTTTGCAGCTTTAACAGACTAACAAACAAGGTCCAGACTGCTCAGTCGTGGCTCAACAAAACACTAAAAACTACTAAATACGGTCTGATTGGAGGCATCCTTATTGACCCTTAAGAATCTCTTAAGACTCAACTCCCCGGAGGACTCCTCCTCTCTACTTGTACTGTCTTTTCTTACTGTATTGAAGGTCCACTCAGGTCGCTTCTGTCTTAATTTAGTATAAAACTTTCTGCTAAATGACCAAATGCAAAACAGTCAAAAGCGAGTATTAATCCAAATAATTGACAGCTTTAGTTTCAGATGAGCTGGGTTCAGGAACGTTAAAACTATGCCTGAAAAATGAGTACAATTTGTATATACAACCAGTCAAAATGTCTGCAGTGAATAAACAAAAAGCTTTACTTTGACACGTACACGGAGGAGCCACATTATAACAGCACGGTGCAATGACCAAACCGTCAGTACCAGACGCTGTGAGTCCTGCAAGTTGTGAGGTGGGGCCTCCCTGGACATAGAACAGATACTCGATCAGATCGAGGTCTGTTTTTCCGTGTGTCGGGGCGATTATCCCGCTGAAAGAGGTCACTGCCATCAGGAAATACAGTTTCCACCACGGGGTGCACGTTGTCAGCGGCAGTGTCTTGGAAGGTGGGATCATCGGACCTTTTTCTTGCACCAGGCTCCAGTTCTGATGCCCATTTTAGGCACTTTCAGTGATGGACACAGGTCAGCATGGACACCCCGACCAGCCCAAAGCTCCACCAGCTTTCCATGAGGGTTAATGAGCCTCAGCCTCTCATAACCCAATCATTGGTTCATTGGTTTTCCTTCCTTTGACCACTTTTGCTCCCACTCCTGACCAATGCAGACTGGGAACCTCCTACAAAAAAACTGCACTTATGGGTTATGACACGACACAGCCAAGTTAAAACCACAATTAAACCCTGGTCAAAGTCGATCAAATCCTATGACAACATGCTCATTTGAAGCCTAATCTATCCCAACCCCTGCCATGTATTCAACGCAGTAATTAAGCTCTTTATATCAACGGCTAAGCCCTGCCAACAGGGTTGAATTCCAGAGCAACTATGAAATATTTAAAAGTGGTCAGACATTTCCACAGTTTCCAGCAGTACTATTGCCTCTTTTTATTTTATTTCATACAGGCTTTTTACCTGTAAAACATGATGAGAATGAATACAACAAAGGTAAACCACGTTAATAATGGTTGAATTCTATTCAGCTGCGGGTGATGAACTAATTAAAGATCTCATCATGCAATTATTGACTTATTGTTTCACTGCCATCCACAATTCCTTTAATTTGTGGTTTAATATAACAATAACAGCAAGTAAAATCTTTAATTAAGCTATTTAAAACCTGTTGCAGAACAGTTAGGTCTCTAACCCTTCTGCGTGTTTATTACCTGGTTATTTTTAAATCATTTTTCGTTTATTCATGCAGTTTGTTGATGTCATATCTGATAAAAACGGTGATTTCAGCACCACTGTGACTGACATGTGTCGGTTTACCTTGGAAGCCGCAGTAGCTGCTACCCACGGTTGTTTCAAGGTTAAACTAATCCATTTATGCTCTAATTTGGTCACCAGCGTGTTCATGTTGTCAGGGACAGCTGAGGCTGGAGCGCAGACTCGGTGGCCACGGCTCAGCTCGCGCGCTCCTCACACAACAGTGACTCTGCACGAGAATTGGCAAAAGTCGGAGAATCACGTTACACCCTCCAGAGAGTAAAGTCAGTCAGGCAGAGAAGGAAAAACACAACAAAACAGACGGAAAAGGTCAGAATTTCAACGCCTGGCAGCTGAGAGATACGATTGGAGGAGTCACTTCCGGGATGGTTACGTGTTAGCAGTTTAACCAATCAGGAAGCTGAACGGGCGATCGAACGGACCTGATTTGTTTAGTACGATCAAATAGAGCTTCAATTTATATATTTTTCATTTTAGAAAGAAAGTTACAGATATTGAGTTTTATTTTCTAAGTTACAAAGAAAGTGAGAACCTTAATATGCACAAACACATAGAAACATTTTTGAAAAGCGGCAGAATAACTACATTTCTGAAGAAATGGGAGAAACTGTTAAAATGTTAAACTAAATGTAATGGAAATGTTTCACTGTGTTTATGATAAATAAGCGCTTTTCTGCTGCTAATGTTGTGTCCTGAAAAAATAAATAAAACACTTTATGAAAGTGACTACTAAAAGCAACCCCAAAAATCAAGAAATGGAATTAAAACCAAAATACATTTTACAATTGGAGTGAAGATGAGGACCCAAAATGCAGACAAACACAGGAGGTGGGCAGGTAAAGAATAACATAAGTTTTAATAAACTTATGTTATTCTTATTATTGAATGCACAACATCAAAAGCCCTGTGATAATAGAAAAATCTAAATCAAATTTGGCTGGCAAGAGAGCAGGAGAAAAAACAGAAAACCAAACAGGAGAGAAATATATTTATATATCTAGCTCTCTCTCATATGTGTGTGTATATATGTATACATATATATATATAAATATATACACTTCGACAAAGGACAAACCGGTGTATTTTCACTGACAGAGGCTGTAGTGTGAGGTAGGCAGTTTTTAAAACAGACAGTTTCAATGTAAAACAGGAAGTTAAGATGAAAACAAACAGGGATAAGGTCCAAATTAAAATCTAAATTATTACCAAAACCCAGATATCGTGACACATAAACATGTTTTTAAGTGCGTAAAAACACTGGACATCAGCATCAAATAAAATTAAACATAATCAGACATTTTCTGATCATCATCATTAAACAGTGAAAGAAATGTAAAAATGTGAAAACAATTCAAGTCTATTTCTTTATGGATGGACTAAGGAGCAGCTCTTAGGTACAATGATGTTCATTTACGGTGGATTTACAGAAGCATCTTACAGCATCTTACCTTAGCTTCAAGTTACAGTTTAATTTGTATTTCTAGCATGTAAATTAACAGGTAATGACATCAGATAACAACTGAGATGTCTTCTCAGTGCATACAGTTCAGCACTTTTCATGATGAACTCGACATATTCTCATTAGTTTACTCGTCACTACATAAAGCAAAAGAGCAAAACTGCCTCAAGTTTTCTGCTCTTTTTAATTTGGTGGAATTCATAAACAATTAAAAATTAAATGAGCATATTTTATCACACTTAAATAGATAATAACATGTTGGTTGATGCAGTTAAACAGAATAAAACCGACTCTTCCCCCATAGTTATATATTGAAATGCAGAAAAACAGCAATATGTGAGTTTATACATTCTTTATATGTGATTTTACAGTAAGATGATTTAGCGTATTTAAGAACATTTGTCACATGCTTCATACTCTGAATGAAGTTAAGTATGAAAATAAATACCAGGAAGAGTATTTTATCAACATGCTACACTTTCTTTTACTATCAGATAAATGCAGTCTTCATTGGATAATGCAACGATGACCATATAAGTTCATGTATTTATTGCAGTCATTGATCATTTAACGAGCCATCACACAGATCAGGTTGCAGTGAATATCACTCGAGGACTTCTCCTGATGCTCAGATCCTGCAGCTACGCCCTCAAAATCAGAAAGAGATGGGATGTTCACATAAAAAAAGATTAATTCCCACAGTAATCCCTTGTCCATGTGCTTCTATCAGCTGTTGATGAATGAGGGTTCTTGATGCAGCGCCGTCTGAGGGGTCAGAGGTCACGGGTGTCTGGCTTATTAAAGGTTTGTTTGTGTGTGTGTGTGTGCCATCCCAAGGTTTTCTGATTTGAGGTTGTACTTTTTGTTTCTCACTGTTAGCTGACAGCAATCTCTTAATAATGAATGGATAAGAATACATGTTACACAATTTAAAAACAGGAAAGCCAATACAAAGCAAAACACAGACAAGCAACAGTAAATGATTCAGTTTTAGTAACTAAAATAAAACACAGACGAGGTCATCACAGGGCCGATGCTGAAACGGCTCATTTAAACAGGCTTTTCACCGACTTCACTGCGTCCCTGAATATAACCTTAAAATGCGAGCCGTCGCAGTAAGGTGCGTTTTTGGTTTGCTTACAGGCGCAGAGCATGACCGTCCTGTCTTTGTCAGGGGTGAAGCGGAGAGGAGCGATGCTCGGGGCTTTTGTCCTGTGAGCTCCGTCACAGAAAGGCTGTCGGAGGAGAAAAAAAAAAGGTGGAGACACAGACTGTAAAATCATCTTCTCACTGCATACACGTTACTCTGTAATTCTGTTTCATTTCTGTTGTGGAAAAGCATGTCAAGGCAAATTCTTTTCATGAAGAACATGGCGTTCCTTTCTCTGCTTCATCTTTTAAACTGTCGGAGCGTTTCATGGGCCTTTCATTACTGATCCTGTCCTCATCAGAAGTTTGGGGGCTGTACTGAAACAGGGTTTTTTGGTTTTGAGGAGTAAACTGATGGAAATAATAAAATAATGTGACGGTGCTTGTTGTCCCCTCTTTCCTGTCCCCTCAGCCCCCAGCTGGTTAGAGGCAGATGGTTCCTGCTTCTGGTTTTGATGGAGGTTTCTTCCTGTTAAAAGGGAGTTTTTTCGCCTTGTGCACGCTCAGGACGAGGCATTGGATCAAAGAGTTTGAAGTTTTGAAGCACTCTGCTGGTTTCCTTAACCAGGATTTTTATTTAAAAATTGGCTTTGTGTGAATTGGACTAATTTAGATTTGATTGGCTTGAATTGAACCGCATCTTTGAATAAACAATGTTCAGCCATGAGTTGTATCAGGTTGCCAGAACAGAATTGGGCCTGGGTCTGATCGAGCCACAAAGGAGGTAACATTTTTCACAGTGAAGGGGATGTCGGGGAGGTATGAAGGAAATAAACGAGCCGAAGACTCGATTTCAAACCAGGACCATGGAGTACGTAACAGGAAGCTGAAAGCATTTCAATCTAGCAGCAACGTCAGCCACACTCACCTGTTTCTCGCTGTGGCCACAGGCGCACCAGGCGTAGCGTTTTCCAGCTGACACTTTGACTCTGCAGGGCAGCCGGGCCGCAGGGACCGGCTGTGAGGACTGCAGGCGGCACTGAACCTGCAAGATGAGAAAAAAAAAAAAACACCTTTAGGCAAGGCATCTTGATTTATATAGCGCATTTCATACCACAGGCAACTCAATGTGCTTTACATAAAGACAAGGCATTTAAAAGAACAGAAAAACAAGCAATTTAAAGAGAATAAAAAAAAAATAGAATCAAAATTTAAACACAGTTAAAAGCAATCAAAGAAGAGGCGAAAAAGAAAAATATAAACTCAACCATAAGCACACTGAAAGAGAAATGTTTTTAACACACCCTCTGAAGTGCCTCACCAGGACGAGCTGCTCAGGTAACGGGTTGGCTGTTGATTCCACTTCCACAGTGACTGCCAATCATTTTTTATCTTTATTCATGTATCATGGACGCTCACTGGTTGGCAGCGCTCTCCTCAGCACATAAATATGGGCAGATGTAGGCGCAGCGCCAGTGCATGAGCACTGAGTCCATGGCAATAAAAGTTCAGTCCTGAAGCTGAAAGAGTGTCGGTCCTTCTTAAAAACTCAACACAACGCAGGCAACGGTTACACTCACAAGCAGCGGTTTTCATGCTGTTTCCACACAAAGCGGTGCGTTTCCCCCTGACATCCTTAGTAACCTCACACGACTGCACTGTGTGAGCTTAGAAGGAAAATATTTGTGATTATCCCCTGATTTAAAAAAAGAAGTTGGCATCTTCCTGCAGTCCGAGCCCAGAATGCGGCGTGTTTGATCGCAGAGCGATGGCGTCTGGCTTCCATAATCATCCACCTAAAACCAGCTGGTTTATGATGAACTGGGACACAAAAGCAGCCAACAAGTGCTCAGCATGTGTGAGAACTCCATCAACAACAAAATCACCGCGGGTGATGACATTATGAAGAATTAAGAGTGTGGAAAACACATTTATGCTTCTGTTAAGTTATCTCATGACTTTGGTGGAAGGAATGCGAGTCATTTGGCTTACAAAGCAGAACCCAGCAGTGACCAGGTGGTGGAGCCATGCATCTTCTGATGTCGCATTATAATCACCCACCAGTGAAATGAAACAGATTCAGAAACAAACGCTCCCTGAACATTACACAGGAGCCGACTCATCAAGTAAAGAGGACAGCAGAATTTAAAGCACAAACACATTAAACTGAACCTTTTCTGCAGGAATCTATTGAAGAAATGTGATTAATTGAGCATAAAACTCAAGAATAAAGCATTCAGTTATAACCTTTAAGCATTTATTCTGCAGATCAATTTTACTTATTTAATATTCTCTGAGCACTTATAAACAAGTCCATGTTATTATAGTTTGTCATCTATTAACAGCTATTTAACAGCCACAAGTACAAAGGAAATTATTTTCAGGGCCAACTTGCTTTATTGTGTTTTTAAAAGTTTAAACAAATCTAGAATTTTATGTCAGTAACACGCTAAAAAACAAACTGTTCTGGGCCAAACTAACAGAGCACATCAACGCTTTATCTCAAGATAATGACAAAATCAACCGGTTTATCCCTTTAAAATATGCTTTGTTATCGGATGATAATTAGATTAATTCATTCATGGTCTCAGCCGGCCCGGTGCTGTGGTGGTCGGCACCGTTGCCACGCAGCATGAAAATGGTTCCTGGTTTAAATCCTGGCTGGGGCCCTTCAGTCTGCATGTTCTCCCCGTGTATGCGTGGGTTGTCCCCGGGGTAAACGGGCTCCTCACACCGACCAAAAACATGCATGTTAGGTTATTGATGACTCTAAACTGACGCTTGGAGTGTGCCTGGTTGTTTGTCTCTCTCCCAACGGCAGCTGGGATAGGCTCCAGAGACCCAGAATTGGATTAAGCGGGTATAGAAAATAGAGGGATGGAATTCATTATCTCAAACATATGATATTAAATGTATTTTTTCCTCCAATTCCTTATTGTTGGCCTCTTTTTATGACATAGTGGTCAGCAGGTTCATGTGGTTTTGGGTTCCTTTTAGGATTATTATTAGTCTTTTACATACTTTTGTTTAATTTTCTGCTATTTCAACTGCTTTTTATGATTGGACTTAGAATATAATAAAAACTCTGCTCTTGTGCTCAGGGCGTGTTCTTGAGCTGCCATGATTAGTAACTCTCTTCTAGGCACTGATAGGACTTCTCAGTGTCGGTGGCACATGCCGTGCAGAGGCTTATCCTTCCATGATCTATTAATCTTTGGGTCTACTGTGGATTTAATTGTACATTTTTAAAAATTAGCCCTGTTAACCCCAAATAAGTGTTGAATTAACAACATGCAAGGTTGATTCTCAGCTGTTGAATATTAAAACCTGTTGAACCGGACACTGACCCACCCAAGAAGCTGCAGTTACAGAAAAACACCGTCGGGTGCAGGTTGTGCGTTGCTTTAACGAGGGACTGATGCACTCAGGCATTGAATCAGTATGAGTTTCACATGTTTTTGTCCTCTGTGGCTGTTTGTTTCTACCATCATCAGGAGACAGTGTTGACTGAATCTAAGATGGTTGCCATCTCAAACTTGTCCACTAGATGTGAGTAATTGTTACACACTGGATCCACTAAAAACTGTCATTTTGGGATTGGTTATGTGTGAAAGGTGTTCACTTACTTTAAGTGGACCACAAATTGATGTAAACGTTTATAACCCCCCTTTTTTTTCTTTTGTTGATCATGAAATACATTAACTGTAAGGGTTATTAATTAATCTGCACACAATTAGGCAGTGACCTGCTGCACCTTCAGGTTCATCTGTAAAGGTGCTAAAGGTGAATGAAGGCGGGTGTGTCAGGTTTTTTTTTTTGTCTCCACAGAATAAAAGAAAGAATGGAAGAAAGGCAAAACGCCCCCAGGCTGCATTATGAGGTCATGACTCGGCATTCACACATTAAAGATGCAATTAACCACACAATAGAGTTCATAAAAGACCTTGCGGCACAATGAAGCGCAGAAATCTATTGACTAAACATGTAACAGACTCACCGTGGAGGCGGAAACAGGCGGAAGGAGCCAAGGCAGCCTGAGGGTGTGCGGGTATCCTCTCCACACTGCGGACACCAGCCGGACTGGGTTCATTCTGACGCTGGTTGCGCGGATCAGTGAGGATGCGTCTTCTTCTGCGTCCTTTACGCAGGTGATCACACACACAGCTGCTTCCAGACACTTGAACGCTTTCCAGTAAAACTTTCGACTTGTTACAACATGGCTGCGTCGGCGCCGCTGATTGGCTGAAGACTGTAAACACAGCCCAGGGAGCTCGTGCTGCCTGCTGCCCCTCCTCTTCCTCCTCACGCACTCTGGTTCATCTGTTCATTCATTACTTTGACAGCTTTGTCAACATCAGGAACAAACGTGTACAACTCTGAAAAGCGACTGAATTAAAACCAGTAATTACTAACTGATCAGTTACTTCTCACATGTACAATGATCTTTCTTTGGTTAATCATTTACTTATTAACACCCACGTAAATGCTCCTTCAGCCCATAATAAATCACATTATCAGTGTTCGTATGGACAGATTATGAAACATCAGGTCCCAGGGTACAGAAAAGCCCCCCCTCATATCAAGGACTGAATGACAAACAACTATTTTAATTATGTCTCCAGATGTGTACAGGTCTTGTAATCATGAAATCGTTTTTCTGTGGGACGTTATCAGTCTCTCTCATGGTGGAGGAGGAATCTTGGCCCACTCTTCTTTCCAGCGTTGCTTCAGCTCATTGAGGTTTGCAGCATTGGTTTCTGCACAGCTCTCTGAAGGTCCCACCACAGCATCTCAGTCAGGCTGAGGTCTGGACTTTGACTGGACCATTGCAACACCTTGATTCTTTTCTTCTTCACACATTCTGTTGTAGATCTGCTGCTGTGTTTGGGATCTTTGTCCTGCTGATGAGCCAGTTTCAGCCCAGCTTTAGCTGTCGGACAGACGGCCTCACATCTGACTCTAGAACACTTTGGTATCCAGAGGAGTTCATGGTGGACTCAATGACTGCAAGGTGCCCAGGTCCTGTGGCTGCAGAACAAGCCCAGATCATCAGCCCTCCACCACCGTGCTTGACAGCTGGTATGAGGTGTTTGTGCTGATATGCTGTGTTTGGTTTCCTCCAAACGTGCTGCTGTGCATTATGAGCAAACATCTCCACTTTGGTCTGGTCTGTCCAAAGGACATTGTTCCAGAAGTCTTGTGGTTTGTTCAGATGCAGCTTTGCAAACCTAAGCTGTGCTGCCATGTTCTTTTTAGAGAGAAGAGGCTTTCTCCTGCAGCCCTTCCAAACAAGCCATACTTGTTCAGTCTTTTTCTAACTGTGCTGTCATGAACTTTAACCTTTAACATGCTAACTGAGGCCTGTAGAGTCTGAGATGTAGCTCTTGGGTTTTTCACCTTGGGGTGACCTTGCTGGGACGTCCACTCCTGGGAAGATTGACAGCTGTCCTGAATGTTTTCCACTTGTGAATAATCTTTCTCTCTGTAGAATGATGGACTCCAAATAGTTTGGAAATGGCCTTATAACCCTTCCCAGGTTGATGGACAGCAACAGTTTGTTTTTCACACTGCTTTAGCATTTTGTCTGTTTTTCTTCATTAAACAATTACATTTATTATATATCGAGTTTTTTTGTTTATTGGAGGTTGAATTTATCTGATTTTGACATCTGTTAAAGGTCAGAATATTTTTTATATACTTGATTCGTAAAACCTGAGAATTAAAGGAGAGTTTAAGTTCTTTCTCACAATGAACTTGACTTTAAACTCCACACAGCAGCAGTAAGAGAAAATAATCTACCTTTTCTTTATATTCTGCAAACGTAATAATAATACTGGTCACATATCTACCAGTCATCTTATTTTGTGTTTAAAGCAACAGACTTTTTTTTCCCCCCAGTCACTCAACATTAACAACAAAATGTGAAACAACTCAGTAAAATACATTTATTGACAAAAAAGTCGTCTTAATCCATCCTTTTAATTTTACACACAAAAATATCAAAATACTTTACAGGGCTTTCAATCTTAATATTGTCAAATTCAAATCAATCCTGTCCAACAAATACACTGTACAACAACAACGTGCTTGTCCTGTTTAAAATTCAGTGCTCATTTCATGTTTTTTTTTTTCATTTTTAGGGAACGATGCATTTAAAATGATGCATAGCTGTTACTTGGTATTCTGCGATACATTTGAGAGACGTCACTGCATTTCATGCAATTCATATCCCGATAGTTGAAGCCTCTTTCAGAGCCAGGTGCTTAAATGTTGCGAGACAGAAAAGATACACAGCACAACATTCATTACATGGATTATCTTGGTTACCCAGACCTCAAAGCTTAAAAGAACGAATGTGTCTTTACACAAACAGATTAAAAGTATACAACTTGTATTCCAACAAAATTGAAAAAGTACTAAAGAACGATTTACAAATGGGCCCCGAGGCGCCACAGTGCAACATAAGAAACCGCTTCAGAAGTCCTTCGCTCCCATCTTTAGCCGACGGCGTGAACGCGCCCGAGCCGACGCGGAGTCACGTCAGCGCATCGGCTCACGTCTTCATCAGAATCACCAACATTCTCCTTCTGTCACTGCTACAGTATTCATCACCAACTACTGAGCTGCTCCGAGTTGCCTACTGACGACTACATGAGCTGCGAACGGAACAAACTAGATATCACATGTGTGGGAGATTGAGTTCGAGACTGAAGTGAGAAAAAATGTCTCTAAAGGCCTACGAGAGTGCTCATGAGCAAGTAAGCAGTCTTCACGGGACAAAGCAGAGCCAGTTGGGGGTGTTTCAGTGCTGTCACAGTCACACTTTGGGTCACGCACTGCTGCTGCAGCGCTGTAGCATTAAGTTTAACTCTCCTATGACACCACTGTGCAGGGCTGCATTGCAACACTTTCTGAAGGTCCTTGTTTCTCTGAAGCACAAACGACTAAAAGGACGTTGTATCTGAACACAAACGTTACAATAGAAAACGGTTGGAGTCACCACTGAACAATTATTCACACATTTCAACTGTTTAAATCATCAGTCAGCTATCAAAAGTATAAACGGGTTTAAGAAGAGTGTTTTCAGTTAATAACGGACCCCCCTGCGAGCCCGGGTAAAAAACACTACGAAAGAAAGAGGACAGAGCGAGCCTTTGGGCTCCTGCTTTGCTCGGTTAATCTACCATCATTAAGGCATTATCTATCCAGTATTGCTAAAAGAACAACTAGAGAGTCATCCATGTATGAACGGATCACAAAAAAAACTTCAGGACAGAGTGCAAAATACTCACAAATCAATAAAACCTGTTAGTCCCTAGCGGCCTAAGTACCGAGCATCCTTTATAAGATGCTGTGTCGATGGCTCGTTTGCTCTGTTAGCTGCTAACATGCAAAGTGCACACTTGTTCAGGAAAAGCAGTTCTTTTTTAAAGTTTCCAAAAGTTTGGTTTCGTCTGCTTAATCTCGACAGCAACTGGAAGGATAAAAGGGTGTGTAGAAACTCCGGTGGCGCTTTAGAATAAAACCTTGGGGCTCGCCGCGGACGACATGTCGCTCCTCAACACAAAACCTCAGAGTTAACCACAATTTTTGGTGGGTGTCTACATCCACAGAAGGCTGTTGTGGTAATAAGTAACGGAGAATAGCTGGCAGAAAGTTTGAGGTAATAACTAGCTTAATGACGGAGGCCACTAACAACACATGGACGTGACTATAATCATCCCTACGTGAGAAGTGCCCGTGAGAGGCTGCAATGTTTCGAAGATTTGGAGCGGTGAACACAAAGGGAAGACAAAATATCGAGGAAGACGATTGAGGTTGCTAGAAGTGGCAGAGTTGTGTTTTCCTCTCTGACTGACTGGTGAAAGCGGCGGTGAAAGGGAGGTTATGAACGGTCAGTGCTTGAGAAGTCAGAGAGAAAGTCTGACGTTCGGTCCAAACAGCTCCTGCTCAGGCTCTGCCTTCATCAGCAGCCCCGTTGGTCGAGCTAACAAATTAGTGCAATTTAAAACGAGACCACTGTATCAATGCTCTCTGAAAGCTGCCTACAAATAAAAATAAAACCTTACCAAGAACTTCTGATATCAAGAATTTCAAAACAAGTCCACCTTGACGTCCTGTTATACATTCATAGAAGTTTGTCAGATGAAGATGGCAGACGAGGAAGGTTCTTCATGGTGGTCGTGACGGTCGATGTCTTCATCTGAGCCGAGTCCAAAACATCAGCCGTTCTTGTCTCCTCCCTTCTCTCCAGCAGCCTGAAAACACAATTAAAGGGTTTTCCTCTTTCAGTTCCACACCTGGAAATCACAAGTCCCTTCACGTGGAACACCTCTGACCTGCTTGTTAAAGGGATAGTTCGCCTCTTTTGACATGAAGCTGTATGACATCCCATATTAAATTTGAATAGCGTGCTGTCCAGACCGAAGTGCAGACCGAGCAGTAAACACCCTAACAGGCGCGGCTATCGGCAGGTGGCTGAACGCAAAGATACGAAGGGAGAGAAAATAGCGCCAAGCGATTGTGAGGTCTGACTTTTTCCTGGGGAATGATTTTGTGATGCAAATGTATTACTCTTTTGAACGCATATTGTTTTGAAAAGCAAAACGCTTTATTTTTTAAACCCCAGCCAACTAGTCGGACTACCTTCGTCAACACCAAAATGAGCGGCTCACAGGACACAGCAGGGGGTAAGTCAATGTTCATGAACGATATTGCTAATATGGGATGTCATACAGCTTCATGTCAAAAGAGGTGAACTATCCCTTTAAATATCTACCGAACGAATCACGTGACACAGACTCAATGAACTCAGGGATGGAGACATGATCAAGAGCTTCGGGTGAGGCTCAAAGAGAATTACAGCCAAAACAACCTCGGCTTGTTCCACAGTTCACGAGGCTGAGAAGCGAGCGCCACAAAGCTCACATCACAAAGACCCCGTTAGTGCGTTTCCATTCACTGGAGAAGCAAATATGACCTTATTAACAGTAAGAACAAAACGTGAATCATAAATGTTTCCATTAACTGGTCTGAAGAGAATAAACGAGGCTGCAAAGTGTCTCCAGAGGGTGGCGGTATAGATCAGTTCGAGAAGTCTTTGGCCAAACAGGAAACAAACATGCAGTGGAGTTTTTCTGCAGGGATTGCTTTCATCTCTGGGGATATTATATCATACACTGGTCGGCCCCGTGAGATTTATTGTTTTGAGACTGGAACAGCTGGTGAGTCCAGGTCAGATGAGATTCCCATTACTAATGTGCATCAGGTCTTATAGAAACAGACAGAAACAACCTCGAGTGAGCACATCACCATTTTTGTGCATTAGTTTCCATTAATCTTCTAAAACAGCGATGGAAAGTTTGCTCTCCCCAGATGGCAAGTCTCTGCCCAGCAGGTACGAGATGGAACAGGAGTCCCATCAGGACTCTGCTAACAGAAACTCTGAGGAATGCTTCAGCACAGAGGATCCAACACAACAATGAGGCCGTGCTACTCACCCCGGGCTTGTGAAGGGAGCCGTCCTGCAGACCAAAGAGGCCGCCGCCCGGGCCGCCCTGCAGGGGTGAGGCTGTGGCTGAAGACAGGAGGTTGGGCGGCTGGGAGATCATGGGTGAGCCGGGGGTGGAGGCCAGCGCTCCGGTCAGCGTGAGGCGCTGCAGCTCCCTCTGTCTCTGCTGCTGCTGCAGCATCTGGCACACCACCACCTGCTGCTCCTGGAGGAGGGGGACACGACAGCGGGGATTATGAAGCCTCGCTTTGCTCAGACTTCCACACAGCTGGACCGGTTTTTGGAAAGTTACTGATTACAGTCTGAACAGTTCAGCCTCAGAGAACCGTGGAGCTGTTGAGACAGACCAGGAGGTTTGCTTCGGAGAGTAAGCTCATAAAGGGCCTCATGTGAGCGGTGGCTGGTACTGTTCTGCAGACTTCCCCATTATCATTTCTGGGTTCAAATGAAAAACACATTTTAATATTTGCAGCCTTTCCAGTTCTTCTTCTGAGCTGTGGAAGTTCAGCTGTTGTCATTCTCGCCTGTTTTAACAGGAAAAAGGGGAATTTGTCAGCTCTCTGGTGTCTGCACCGCAGCACATCACAATGACTGAACTTCACAGTCAAACAGGAAACAAACTGGTTTCTATATTTAGTGAGTGTCACAGCGCCTGGCTGCTTCCAGCCCCAGCAGACTCTCAGCAGTTTGCAAGTCAAATAAGTGCTGCTGCTTCAATGTGGCCGAAGAAAAGACTCCATACTGTTGCTCTTATCTTTATCTTTACAGCGGTTAGGTGTGATTAGTTCCAAATGGACGACATGTGATTATATACATTGATGCAGGAGAAGATTAGGCCAACCACCACTGTAATGTGAGAAACTCAGACTGACACCAACACAAAGAGAAGTGGGCAGCTCTGACCACTCAACCCTGTAAAACCTCCACATTTTCTGCCTTTCGGGACATGCGGCAGCCTCTCAGACGGTGGTGCAGCCAAATCCCCCGAATGTTTGTCAGAGAGCAGAGTTCAAACTGATCTGGTACAACTTTTCTAGATTTTTAGAGGAAACATATGTTTATGCATTTAGCAGACGCTTTTATCTAAAGCGACTCACTAATGAGTATATAACATTACAGCTAACATCCAGCTACATAGAATTACAAACACAGAGAAGGCTCAGCGAGCTGCAACTTAGGAGATCTTAAAGACCAGCAGCAACACAAAGCCCAGTTCTGCCTGTCCTCACCTTATAAAAACACCTTTAACACACCGAAAAGACCATTTCCAGCTACGTGTTAGGACAAAACTTCCCAGCAAAGATGCGGTCAGCGGCATGTCCTCGATGCTGCAAAACCGAACAATGTGGAAAAAAAACATTCAAGATATTCTGCTGCTTCTAACGTCCTCTCTGGGAGATCATGGTACATGTGAGTACAGCTGATTTCACCGACTTTCAGTTACTTTAACGGTGATTCTGTCAGATGAGGCTGTGGTTATAAAATCAGGATTTTATTAGAGCAGAGCGACAGTCTGGAAACGCTTTACGTGACCGAGCCTGATTTTCAGTCCCAGTTTCTAACAAAAGAAACAGAAAAATATGTGAATGAGAGCAGCTGTATACACTTACATGACTCTATAAAAAGATGGAACTTTGGAGCATGTGCAGAGCGTCTCGGCCCATTTGGGTCCAGTTGAGTGTTTACATGCAGGAGTGAAGCCCAACTGCAAAATCTGTGTGTGTCAGTGCGGTTTTGGTTAGACTAAAATGTTTACATTTAATCAAATTAACCAGTTTTTAGTGTCATGGAAACACTGAATAGCCAATCAGAGTGAACTCTCACACTGAGCGACTCAACGCTGTTGATGTTGAATAAGCTGAAAAATACACCGAAAAGGTCCCATTACACAAAAAAAGAAGTTCCCGACTGTCGGCTGGTGCAAACTAAGCCTGATATGCAAACAGACAGTAGGACAAGTGTTTTCTTTTGTCAAAAAGAGTGACAGACCAGACTGCGAACACTGTTAACTCTGAGGTGATTAAAGTCGACCAGTGGGAGAAACAGTGCTTAAACATGAGTGCTTTTCACTGCCCAACAGAACAATGCGAATCATTAACAAAAAAAAAAAGTAAGAGAAAATGTGATAAGAACTGAAAACTACAGGGCAGAATGGACACAGGAACAGTCATTACCGGCGTGAAGTTCTGGGACGTGAGGAACTGTTGGAGCTGCTGCTGCTGCTGCTGCTGCTGCTGTTGGATCAGAAGCTGCTTCTGCTGCTCAGACAGGAGGGAAGACCTGGAACAAACGTCAACACGCAGTCACACCACACTTCTCTGAGCTTAAAGAACAAAAAAAAAAAAAAAAAACAGATCCATCCCATAAAACTGGTTAAATAGAAAGAACAGGGTCTTCGTGCACAGGGCGGGTACGTACGGGCTCACACTTTTGGGAAGCTGAAAGCCCTGAGCGAGCGCCTGGGCGTTGAGCGGTGGCGGTTGGGGGCGCAGAGCTGGGAGCGCCGGCTGTGGAGTGTTCTGCACGGGAGACTGGATCACACCGTTCAGGCTGCCCAGAACGCCGTTTACGGTCAGCTGAGGACTTCCTGTGAGGGACGCCATGAGCCCGCCCACCATGGGCAGAGCGGAGCTGCCGGCCTGGCTGATGCTCCCCACACCGTCAGACAAACCTCGACTCAACCCGTTCAGCAGCGGCTGGCCGAAGGAGGCGGGGCTCTGCTGAGGCGGGGGCGTGCTCTGGAAGGAGAGCGACGAGCTGCTGCGGGACGGACTTCCAGAGTGGAGCTCCTGAACAACAACAAGAGGAGACTTTTCAGCTCTCAGCTGGCTTTGTAATCGGCCACTGCGCTGAAAACAAAGCCCGAAACAGGAAAACAAACAGTGATGCTGCTCGAAAGGATCTACGGGTTTCTCACCTCTGACGAGGTAACAAAGGAGGTGTCATTCAGGAAGCAGCTTTTGGAGAGGGGGCTCTTATTGGTGCTCAGAGGGTCTACAGAAATAAGAGGGACAATCACAGGGTCAAAACTACAGTCTAATGTTTACATTCACCACTAGTGTCACAACTCAGCCTACGTGAACATCACTAACCAACCCCATCTGTGGTCTATGAGGGCGGGAGGGGGGGGGGGTTAAAGGAGACGGGGCAGCGCTCTACAGACACCGACAGTGACTCCGAAGGTTTTCATATGAAAGAGGGTGGAAAAGATGGAACAGCTCACCTTGAGTGGATGATAGGAAGCTGATCTGTGCAGATGTGTGGAGGAAGGCCTGGGCGGAATGAAGGTGAGGCTGGAACGGCACGGCCAGCTCCGTGTTGAGCAGCTGCAGCCGCTCTTTCTTGGCTGTCAGGCTGAGGATCTGGTCCTGCAGGCGCTGGTTCTCCTGCTGCAGGGAGTGCAATGACTGGAGCATCTCCACAACTGGAAAGAAGAGAGATCACAAGCACCACATGTCGGTGAACAACTGTGGGATGTGAGCAAACTGCACAGAGACGTCTGTGCACCAGATCCACACAGAACATGAATAGAAGATGCCGACTTCTCCAAATCTGGATAAACTGGATTGTATTTATAACCTCAGCAGACTCTGTGTGATTCCACAAGTGCCGGAAAACCTTCTCCTCTTAAGCTGGATAAAATGGAGGTGTGAGCACCTTCGGTTCGAATGTAAAACATTCAGGTTAAAGTGTGAGAACAGTGTTACGGCCCCTGGCCTCTAGAGGCTGTGCAGTCTCTTTGTTTATTTTTATGCAGATTCAAGTGTGGGAGCACTCTCCAGTGATTGGCTGCCTGGGAACTGCAGAGCAACCCTATTGGACCAGCAGGAGGTGACAAGCCAATTAGTGAAGGATGAGGTCCACCTGCACTCTATAAAAGGCTCCTGAACTCATTTCCCCAAGGGGACAACCTTAGGAACAGAATTTGTACAGCTGATCCCCCACTTTGTTTGCTGCAGCCTTTTGTTTGACGGTTTATGGAAACTTCAATGGAATTTGTACTTCCACCATTTGCTCGGTTTAACAGTCTGAGTTAGCTGACTCTAGTGCTTCCAATTAGTAGTTTGTGTGGTTAAAGTGTACCCCCTGTCTTGTTTATGGAAGCTTTTTCTTTGTAATAAATTATTTTAAACTTTACTTTTTCCCTCTGGACACATTTATGTTACCACCCTGATCCCCTAGACCTGGGGTCGTAACAACAGTGATAGAAAAAGGCCTCCGTCACCAGATTACTGCGGTGTGACGAGGGGAACACAAACCGGTGTAATTACAGATGAATGCAGTGCGCTCGTCTGCAACGTGCCGGAAGGTGCAGAGACGGCAGAGACAGGTGAGGATCAACTGGGATTTGGTCCTTTTTAAAGCAAGCAGAGGTTTTAAGCCTGCAGGTGAAAGTAAACAAAGACGTAGTTTCCTCAGATTTAATCTTCTATATTTAAATTCTCATAAATAAGGATTTGCATAAGCCAGACTGCTAAAAAACAAACAAACAGAAGCATGACATTGTAAAGGGACCAGAAGTACACATTATGATAGAGAGTCCTTTAACTGCTTCTCTGCGTGTTCACAGGTATTTAGCATCACCGGCGGAAGACTGAGCCCTCCGCAGAGACTTAACAGGGCTTAAATATCTGCGGGTATCACGCATGGTTTCACAAAATACTGCAAATGTAGAACTTATAAAGCAGGAGATAATGTTCAGCCAACATGTCTGTGGTTCAGAAAGCAGAAAGAAAGCAGAGAAATGCTGAAGAAAGACCGACTTCCATCCTGGAAAGCACTGAAGCTCCTTCTGATGCCGCTTCTCTGACTTAGAACCCGAAGGTGTCATTCGGTCTGAGCATCCGAGGCCGCAGCCTCGTTGTAAACAGGACATGTTTTGGTTTCTATGCATTTCATAGAAGCAGTTATACAACTTGTATCACAGACCGCTTAGTCTAGCATGTGTGTATTTCACAGCTCAGCAGTGTTGTGGACACAAAGGAAATGAGGTGATGGTAGACGAGGTGGAAGATAAAACTGTCTCCTGTTGATGTAACGGCAGATGAAACGTGATAGAGCTGCAGCAACAAGCTCAGGGAGTTCATCCAGCTCTGTGGTTCTTCTGTCGTCACAACACAAACCATTTCTGCCAGTGCAAGGCTCACCCCTAAAGCTGTGGGATATGGACCATGCAGCTCAAGCTCGGCAAAGTCTTCCGTTACAGCAGATGAACACAAATGTAAACAACCATTAGCTAAAGGCACTAAAAATGCTAAAGTAAACAGCAACTGAGCCAACAGAGCAGAAATCCTGAATAATAAAACTGCTTTAACATGTCCTGATGACAACATCTGTTTTTGGTTCAGAGAAACACTCGAGTGGGAGGAAAGCATCAAAACTAGGGATGCACCGATCCGCTTTTTTCACCTCCGAAACCGATACCTGAGGTTTAGTATCGGCCGATACCGATACAGAAAAACAGCGCGGAATTACGGTAACAAACGGTAAGTTTCATTGTGTGGAAAAGACTGGGATCATTCTTTTGTGCAAGGCAACATCAGACTTGACTTAAACATTCCTTTCCTATTTTTCCAAAAAACAAATCAACAGATATAAATGTACTGAATTACTTATTTATTTAATAATCGTGCACCAGTCTTAACCAGACAAATCTTAACCATAAAAATAATGGAACTGGTTCAGTCAGTGCAATTAGGGATTCAAAATCCAATGTAAAACAAAATATTGCATAATAAAGGAGCTGAAATTGAGAAAAAAAAAACAATAGCTTCACAAGCTTGGTAAAAACTAACTAAAAAAAAAAAAGAAATCAGAGGTAGTCCCAACTTAACAAGTTTTTTCATAACTAGAGGGATCAGAAGGCCCTTGGATGAATGTCAATGCTGGACAGGACAAGGGGAAAAAAATAAAATAATAAAAATCAATTAATTAATTAATTTAAAAACAAATAAATAAATAAAAATATATATTTTTAAAAATTAGAAGAAAAAAAATTGCCCGATATAGATTGTCACCGATACCCGATTAATTTTTTCGATATCGGTACCGATATTTGAGCCAAATATCGGATCGGTGCATCCCTAACCAAAGCAAAACCAAAACGAAGGAAAACAACATTGTGAGACTTGAAGCTGAGGTGTGAAGTGTCATACCCCCCTTTTCACACCAATCATATGCGCACTGCACAGCTCAGGTAGACGTTTTCCTCTCTTGTCGAGGAAGAATTTACATAAAAACTGACTGGGTCTAACCTGAGGTAACCTGGGTTATTTGAAACCTCGCAGGCAGCAGATGGATCCATTTTTCATAAACTCTTGGGGAAAAAGAATCAGATTTTTTTTTTTTACTCCACTGTGACTGAACGAGGAGGAAATAATCAAATTCTCTGACACAGGAAATCTTTTTCCCCTGTAAAACACTTCTGTGTTATTAGATATCAGCCATAACTTAGTTATGGCTGAACTATCACTCATGCACAGGGGAATATCTAAGGCAAAAACAGAACCAGTAACCTGCACCAGGCTCTCCTTTAGTGCTCATTCAAAGGTGCTGCACCCCCACACAGGTGTTTCCAATTATTCTGGCTGATTGGGCCCCTGCTTGGGCTGAAGTTAGACAGAGCTATGCTGGAAAATACCAGAGGTCACACAACTAAGGCTGTGTCCTGCACGGCTCCACGTTTGCTGCTTTGTGTGATCTGAAGTCATTAATGGCTTCATCAATCTGATGTGTTCAGGGAGCCCAGGCAGGGCAGCATTTGTGTGTATTACAGCACATAAAGTGATGTATCACACTAGAGATCTGACTGACTTTCTCACTCAAGCATGAGATTCAACGAGAGGATGCCTGAGAGGCACTTTACTTCCTATATTAGGAATTCAGTAACATCTGCTCCATGTTTCCTAAATGATCTGGGCTGCTGCAACATGACCGGCATCACAGACACGGAGCATTAACACGCCCTTTTTCTTCACTTCTACCATGTTGGAACAATCACAGGCCACTGCAAGTCTCAGGGTAACAACATATACGTGCAGTCATGTAAAAAAGAAAGAACATCTTTCAGTTCAAAGGTTTTATGTATCAGAACAAAGTGCCAAACAGGTCTTAAAAACGGTCAATTCAACCTCAGATGAACATCAACACGTGTCATTATTTATTGAACAAAAACTGAGACAAAACACAGAATCAGTGTGTGGAAAACTAAGTGAACCCTCACTGCTCCACAGGAATTAAGGATGTAGCATTCAGGTGTGTGTTAACACGATGCCAAAGAGGAAAGACATCAGCAATGATCTTAGAGAAGCAGTTATTTCTGCCCATCAATCTGGGAAGGGTTATAAGGCCATTTCCAAACTATTTGGAGTCCATCGATCTACAGAGAGAAAGATTATTCACAAGTGGAAAACATTCAGGACAGCTGTCAATCTTCCCAGGAGAGGACGTCCCAGCAAGGTCACCCCAAGGTCAAAAACCCAAGAGCTACATCTCAGACTCTACAGGCCTCAGTTAGCATGTTAAAGGTTAAAGTTCATGACAGCACAGTTAGAAAAAGACTGAACAAGTATGGCTTGTTTGGAAGAGCTGCAGGAGAAAGCCTCTTCTCTCTAAAAAGAACATGGCAGCACAGCTTAGGTTTGCAAAGCTGCATTTGAACAAACCACAAGACTTCTGGAACATTGGGCCTCATGCAAGAACTGTTCGTATGCACAGATTTGTTCTTAAATCGTCCGTACGAGTGATTTAAGAGAATTTGCGCATTCACCAATCTTTTCGTATTTTACGTTTTCTTTCAGATACGAACAGAATTTACGAGTGATCCAGAGCTGTCGTAGGAGTTTCGTAAAATAGTCCGCTGTTATTCTAATCAAGTTTGCTTGACTAATGGATTGTACATTTAATTACTTTGAAGAAAACATAAATAAATATACATTATACCCCATAATTATGCTGACATTATTCTGTTTGACTTAAATTGTGCACTAATTGAAGGTTCATTTGAATCTGTATATAACAATGCAATATTGCCATGAACGAGGGTCTCCACCTGAACCAGCCCAGGCAGACCAGAAGCTGTGGTGCCAGAAGACCCCCCTCATGGACCACCCCATCAAAGAGCCATCATGATGAGGCAACAACTGATTGCACGGCTTTAGTTGCAGTCATCGAGCGCCTGGCCATGGCGAGACGTTTTTTTTTTATGCCATTTTCATATCAAACCATTTCTTTTTTATTTCGGTGACATTACGAACTACAGGTGACACAGAATTAACAGCACTCGTAATTGCTTCCCATTTCTTCACTTTAGCAGGTCCCGTAATTCCACTGCTGACACTGCTAAAAATGACAGATTTTCCTTTTTGGATCTCTGAAAGCAGAACTTCAGTCTCAGAGCCCCTAAAGTTGTTCTTTTTGCGCCTTGATGTCATTCTCATGACTCAACACTCAACTTTTCCTGGTACAGGACAGAGGAAGCACAGCCTTATATGGTATAGTTTTGGGCGTGGAGTATGCAAATCTACTATCCTCGTGCACGTGAACTTAGATACGCACGAGTGTGATTCATCATTTACGCAGGTCGTTTACACACTTTTTCCGAAGTTAAGAGCGCTTGTTGAATCTGACGTGGCGTGTTCGTACGAGACCTTCGTACGAAAAAAGTAAGAGAAATTTAGAATAAAAATACGAAAATGTTTTTGCATGAGGCCCAATGTCCTTTGGACAGACCAAAGTGGAGATGTTTGCTCATAATGCACAGCAGCACGTTTGGAGGAAACCAAACGCAGCATATCAGCACAAACACCTCATACCAGCTGTCAAGCACGGTGGTGGAGGGCTGATGATCTGGGCTTGTTCTGCAGCCACAGGACCTGGGCACCTTGCAGTCATTGAGTCCACCATGAACTCCTCTGGATACCAAAGTGTTCTAGAGTCAGATGTGAGGCCGTCTGTCCGACAGCTAAAGCTGGGCTGAAACTGGCTCATCAGCAGGACAAAGATCCCAAACACAGCAGCAGATCTACAACAGAATGTGTGAAGAAGAAAAGAATCAAGGTGTTGCAATGGTCCAGTCAAAGTCCAGACCTCAGCCTGACTGAGATGCTGTGGTGGGACCTTCAGAGAGCTGTGCAGAAACCAATGCTGCAAACCTCAATGAGCTGAAGCAACGCTGGAAAGAAGAGTGGGCCAAGATTCCTCCACCACCATGAGAGAGACTGATAACGTCCCACAGGAAACCATTACTTCAGCTCACTGCTGCTGAAGCTGCTGCTACAAGCTGCTGGATCAGGGGTTCACTTAGTTTTTGTTCAATAAATATGATGATGACACAGTGTAATATGTCCAGTGTAGTTGCATAAAACTAATAGTAAGATCTGGTAAGAACCAGATTTTCATGTCGTATTGTTTGACATGAATGTGAGTACAGTGATGAACTATGTGGGCTGAGGTAGAAAGATGGGAACTCATCTCAGGAGAAGCAACTATGGGAATAAAAAGTTTGGGTGTCAGAAGACTTAAAACAAAAGGCTGAGCAACAATGGAAAATTAAATCAGTTCCATGTGTGGAAAGGAGTCAAGAATAGATAAGAAAACAAGTGTCGGCACATATCCCGTGAGAGAAAGCGTCAGAGAAATCAAAGTGAGCAGAGAACAGAACAGAAATGAAACAAAGCTGTGTTCGGTACTGTCACAGATGCACTCATCATCTCTGGATAACAGCAGGTTGGGTTCACACAGAGGTTACAGCAGGTAAGCAGAGCTGTGCAGATTACACATAATATGTTTTACATGGAATGAAAACAACTTAGCATCATTATTATGAGTCACTTTTCCCTCTGACATCATTTTAATTGGCCTGGAGGACCCAGAGAGCTCAAAGTGAAAGACAACCCAGACACTTCCCCCTTTGATCCCATTGGGAACTCCTTGGAGGTAAAGATTAACTCACTGTTGGCTCCCATCTCTCCGTTGCCATGTTTCTCCAACAGCAGCTCAATGTGGGAGCTGGCGGGAGGGACGTTCTCGGGACGGGTTCTGACTCCGGCGCCCAACCCATCTCTCTGGTCAAACAGCAGAGGAAGACAGCTCATGGGCGACCTGCACGAGGAGAAAGACAGAACATGTGGCCTGTTTTTAACTCTGATCCTCTCCGTCTCTGTGGTGGTTAACCAGCCAACGTTTTCCCGGTGATAATAAAGACGTTTCCTTCGGTGTTGAAAGATGTTTTCACGCAGTAAGAATCATGTTCTGAGTCCGGGACGTTAAATGAAAAACACAAACAGAGACGTACTGCGAGGACAGACTCTCTCTTGGCGAGTTCCCTTGACACGGGAAGCGGCAGTCGTCGAGGTCAGACTCTGCAAACGGAGACAAACGGTCATTAGCTCCTGTTTATGGAAAAGCAGAGCCGTGTTTGCTCGACAGCATCAGCGGAGTTAAAGTGAATATTCTGTTGACCTGGCAGTGAGGTCTGGGCTTGGCTCAGTAGTGATGGCAGTGTCGGGGCGGCGGACAGACAGCTGGCGAAAGGCTGAGAGGAGGTCAGGCTGTACGAGCTGCTGGAACCAGGATGGACCTACGAGACAGTGAACATCAGACTGACGTCTGCAGGGTGGAAAATACACCTCAGTGCAAAGAGCAAGGCGTGAAATACAGTTTAATACTTTCATTCGACTCTATAACGTTCTTGGGTGATGTCTCTGTCCTATTTGATCAATCAGCTGTTGCTCCTTCTCCTCATTCATTCTCCAACCTGTTTGACCATCATAAATCATACATCGCTGAAACAAGCACGAGTCGATGAGTTTGAATCAGCAGCAATTCATCCATTTAAAAAAGAAAAGTTCAAAGCTTAAAGTTGTAATTTACAATAAATTTAAATAGTAAAACAGCAGCAACTTCTCGCTGACAGAGCTGTAGCGATACACTAATCTCACGATAGGATACACGCTATTCAGGAAACAGTACGATTCGATACACAATACTCAGCCAACGATTCGATACACAATATTCATCCTACGATACGATTCGATACACGCTATTCATCCTTCGAGTCGATACACGCTATTCAGCCAATGATACGATTCAATACGCTATATTCAGCCAACGATACGATACACGATATTCAGCCAACAATACGATTCGTTTCACGATATTCAGCCAACGATACGATTCGATACACAATATTCAGCCAACGATACGATACACGATATTCATCCTTCGATACGATTCGTTACACGATATTCATCCTACGATACGATTCGATACGCGATATTCAGCCAACGATACGATACACGATATTCATCCTTCGATTCGATACACGATATTCAGCCAATGATACGATTCGATACACAATATTCAGCCAATGACACGATTTGATACACGCTATTCAGCCAATGATACGATTCAATACGCTATATTCAGCCAACGATACGATACACGATATTCAGCCAACGATACGATTCGATACACAATATTCAGCCAACGATACGATACACGATATTCATCCTTCGATACGATACACGATATTCAGCCAACGATACGATTCGTTACACGATATTCATCCTACGATACGATTCGATACGCGATATTCAGCCAACGATACGATACACGATATTCATCCTTCGATTCGATACACGATATTCAGCCAATGATACGATTCGATACACGATATTCAGCCAATGATACGATTCGATACACGCTATTCATCCTTCGATTCGATACACGCTATTCAGCCAATGATACGATTCAATACGCGATATTCAGCCAACGATACGATACACGATATTCAGCCAACGATGCGATTCGTTACACGATATTCAGCCAACGATACGATTCGATACACAATATTCATCCTTCAATTCGATACATGATATTCAGCCAACGATACGATTCGATACACGATATTCAGCCAACGATTCGATACACTTACATAATTTTCTGAAAAAAAGGGACAGTGTGATTTGACATGAATCGTCGCTGATTGGACTGGTGGTCTGTCCTTTGACCCGGAAGGGCAACACAGCCAGACAAACAGAAACAAACGAACATGTCACAAACGTGAGAGCTATGCACTTTATATAACATTTTTATTAACTAATTTATCACTGTTTTGTATAATGTAACCTCCTGGCATTGTATTGTATCATTTTAATGTCCTGTTTTCACTAATTGTAACGTCTGACTTTTCAATAAAGTTTGCTTTAAATAAAAAAAAAAAAAAAAAATAAATAAATAAATAAAATAAAAAAATCGATACTCGCGGCTGAAAAATCGATACTTTATCGGGTAACAAAACATCGATATATATCGCAGTTTCGATAAAATTCTCACTGTTCGTTTTGTCAGGAGACGTCTCGCCGTTTCTTTCGGACTGAGCGAAGTTCTTGCCTTCCCGGCACTTAAAATTCAACCTTTTACGAGTAAAAACACCACTGCAGAATGGGATTTAAGTGGTTTTAAAAGTCCTGAGTGTCAGCGTTGCTGAGCTGCTAGAAGAGAACACCGTGGAGTAAAACATCTGGTGGAACTTCTGTGCAGGCAAAGCTGAGGGACGCCTCTCTCATGTACCTGTGTGCTTGAGCCGGCGTTGCCTGACGGAAGAGACAGCGAGGAGATGTGGGATGAGAGAAGTCCTGAAGAGAGAGGGGTGCTACACATACCCCCTCCCAGGGACAAGGAGGTGCTACACACCCCTCCACCCAGGGACAGAGGCGTGCTGCAGACACCGCCACCCAGCGAAAGAGGGTCCTTGAGGCTGGAGTAGATACCTTGGTGACACAAACGTGAGACACAAAACCGTGAAAAAAAAGGTTTGTGTCGTCATTTTCTTACGAGAAGTTGCAGCACGAACATGTGTGACACCCGAGGGTTTGTGGGACTTGGAAAGTAGGTCAGGAAATGTGCAGCTCAGTACCTAGGACGATATCTCTGCCGAACACAGATTCAATAAATACTCAGATTTACAAACTATATAAACTCATGACAGGATCTGTGTGACCTGCTGGGTCATTACCTCAAGCAGCTTGTTCTGAAAACACTGAGGTCCTGATGCTCAGATAAGCTGGTGTGTATCACGGAAACATTTCAACACTTTAGAGTTGAGCTGCAAGCGAACACACTAAAGCGTAAACAGATAACTGTGCAGTTTTCTTTCCTCCGCACACACACAGGAAGTCAGAGGGCCACCACACACACCCACTCGTTCAGACTCACCGGAGCCGAGCAGCGAGCTGCCGCGGCTTGTAGAGAAACTCCCGGCGGAGGTGGAGGAGAAAGAGGTGGTGGTGGTGGAAGGAAGTGTGGAGGGGAAGGCAGGGTGCGGCATGGACGCCGGGCTCGGGTGGAGTGAGGAGGTTAATGGTGGGGGAGGAGGCGCCGAGTGGTGATGGTGGTGGTGATGATCCTCTTCCCTTCTCTCCCGGTTCTTGCTCCCCCTCGGGCGCCCCGGACCGTGGCGGCTCTTCTTGTTGCCGCGGTGCCTCCTCTCGCGGGGCAGCAGAGGGGCCGTGACCTTGTCCTTCTGGTCAGCCTCCTCTAAAATAGGCGGCGTGCTCAGTTGAGACGGCTTGCAGTGAGATTTGGAGGGCTTGTAGTCGCCGGAAGATGAAATCTTGCGGATCTTGGTACTGCTGCCCAGCCCTGAGGAAGAGGTGATGCGCATGATGGACCCAAAGGTGGAGATGGTGACCTTGTTCTCGAAGGGGCTGGAGTTGCCCTCTGACCTGTCATGACTCTGTGACCCTGCTAGTGGGCCATCAGCGGGGGTCAACGCTGGTGGCTTATGGTATTTACAGTCCTCCTCCTCCTCCTCGTCCTCCTCCTCATCTTTGTCATCTTCTTTTTCTTCATCCTCCTCCTCCTCCTCTTCCTTCTCATGTACCGCAGGCCTCCTGTGGCGCTCCTTACGCTCCTCTCCGCTGTGGTCGTCACCTCCGCGGTCACGCTCCAGGCGGGAGGAAGATGAGAACTGATGGAAATCTTGAGGGGCCGACAGCGAGCCGCCTCCAGGAGAAAAACAAAAACCTCCAGTCAAACACAAACACTGAAACAACCCCCTACTGCAGAGATACTCATTGCGCGGCTCGCGAGCCACATGCGGCTCCTCAAGCTTTAATTGGTGGCTCGCATAGTAGCTTATAACAATATGGTAACAATAACAATACATTTTTTCAAATAACATCCAGCGAATACTGCACAGTATTAAGTATTTTTATTAATTAAGGCTTAATGTTTCCTAAAGGGGGCACTGTTAAACCTGGTAACGCAGCCCGCTTAAACCACCGTCACACTTGACCGCAGAGCACGCTAGCTCCTTTAGCCGGCGTAAGATGCAGGCACAATGGATCGGTTTTTAATTAAAAAAGGGCAAAAACCAGCACAAAAACCATACTGATCTTAAATGTCTCACTATGATTACAACAACAAACTACAAATACAACATGAAGAAAGTCAAGGACATGCATGCCAGGTTCTGCTCATCCCAGTATTAAGGCAAATATGGTCTTAATTGAAAATGTATTGGCTGCGTTGTTTCTTTTTTTGTGGGATGTTTTATATGTAGAAATGCATATTTGCAAAAGGGGACTTAGTATGTTGTCGTAAAAGTGGCTCTTCCCTTGATTTTGTTCTGCCAATGTGGCTCTTGTGAAAAAAATAGTGAGTATCACTGTCCTACTGTACGGCAGGCGTTCACGCCTCAGGTGGTACCTGTGTTGAACGGACTGGAGGAGCAGGAGGAGGAGGAGCAGCTCTTGCCAGTGTTTCCCGTCTTCTTACTGCGGTGACCATGACCGTGGGAGCTCAGCTTCTTGGACTTCCCCTCGCTATCTTTGCTGCCGTGGTGACTGGAGGACATCTGGACCAACACATGCAGGTCAGGAACAAACCGAAATAACCAAACTCTCTTCATGTTAACCCACAGTGACTCAGTGGGTCAGCTTTTTATTATTTTTTTTACCTTTTCTATGCTGCTTGTTGTCATGGAGGAGCTCATGTTGTCAGAAGTCTTCTTGTGCCGTTCTTTTTGCCGAATCTTGTCCTTATGACTCTGGAAACACACACACGCACTTTTCTGCTTAAAATGAAGACTGTGGGAGCGATCCAGAGATGGGGACTCGCACAAACAAAGACTTGGACTCGAGGTTTGGGACTCGTAAACAACCTTCATTTCATGAAATTATTCTTTCTGATCTTTATTTAATTCATTCCGATGTATGACGAGGCTGATGGCAGGCTGAACGCGACATAGCCTCATGCTACTGTAACCATGGCAGCGTCGAGCTCATCTGGACCTGTGCCATATGCTGTCACATTTGGTTAAAAGCTTTCACGCAGGCAGCTAACAAGCGAACGCCCACTTGCAAAGTGTGTGGTGTCAGGATAAATGATGCCGAACTTCATCAGGCACCTGAAAACGCACAAGGTCAGTCTCTTTGTAATGTGGAAGGGAAACTTTAGGTACGTTAGCAAGCTAATCAAAGTAAACAGTGTTATAAACTATGTGCAGATCACAGCTTCATTGTTCACTACACGGTGTTGCTGATTTATCTGCAGCAGCCTGTGAAATTTGGGAAGGACTTTGGTTAAGTAGCCGAGGTTAACAGTTACCAAATGAATTGGTAAGCCAAGTCAAAGTGGATGGAGCTTAACGTGAATCTAATTGCCGTTTTAAAATCGCCTACTTTTAGAACTAAGTTCAGGGACACCTGATAAAATTCCAGGTTGACTAGTTCTCATCCATGTTTAGCTGCCCGTGTTTATTTAAAACGTAATATAGGTTACAGTTTATTCAGTCATTTGAGACTTGACTTGTTATTGGTCCTCACAGACTTGAGACTTGACTTGGACTCGAACACAAAGACTTGAGACTTGACTTGTTATTGGTCCTCAAAGACTTAAGACTTGACTTGGAAAAAAGGACTTGTGAACATGTCTGGTGTCTGACCACACCTGTGCTTACCTTCCTCTGTTTGTGGTGGTGGTGTTGTTGTTGTTTTTCCTGCGGCGGCGGAGAGCTCGGGCGCCCCCTGGAATGACTGAAGGAGCTACTTGTATTTTCACTGGAACGCAACTTCTTCTGCTGTAAACAACAACAAAAAAAAAAAAAAAAACAGTCTTACTCTGAATCACAGCAAAAAAACAAAAGACCAGCGGCACTTCCATCACCTCAGGGTTTGCTCATTTCTCTCCAGCATCTAACAGCACTTTAAACACTTTTACTCCATGTTTGTTAAATGCGAAGCTGTAAAAAAAGACACGTTGAGCTTCCGTAGTTGCCATTAAGACAGCAAGACAACAAGATGATGATCTAATCTGATATGATCAACAAGACGTTACATCAAATATTAGCAGGAAGACACAACAAAAAAAAAAGCTAAAAAAATGTAACGACTTCATGTTTATTTACCATTTTGTTGTAGTGGTGCTTGCAGTAGCCGCAATATTTCACGTTGTCAGCTTCTGGACCCTCTTCCTCACACAGAAGACCAGCCATCTGAGCACTGAGCACAGCATCACACAGCAGAGTCACTTTTATGCACACACACCCTGACACAAAGACCCCTCCATTTTACCCCATCGTAATCAGACGGCTTCAATGTCAGAACTTTGTGCCGTCCGTTCCTCTGGGACTGATTAAACCTTCACAATCTTCAATTTAATAAGATGTTTTTTGGATTTCTTTGTAATCTATCTACAAAAAAAAAAAACAGTCTAAACTGCTGAAGTTACATGATAAATAATGTAGAAAAAAGGAGGAGGTGGATATGTAGTTTGCTCTGAAGCCCTAAATTAAGATCTGGTGGTGCCAATTACCTCTAGAAGTAACATAATTAGCTAAATTTACTCCATCTGTGTGCAATCCAAGTCTCATATAATCTCAGTATATGTATATATATATACACACCTGTTATTAAAAGCTCCAGAGTCTGCAACAGCACAAAGTGAGCAGCACAATGGAGAACAAGGAGCTCTTCAAACAGGCTTAAACGTTCAGGTAAAGCACAGATCAGGTAACATTATAACATGGAAAAACCATGTTAAAACAACAACTGCAAAGCTCCACAGGAGAGTTTCCGTCTTCAGAACCTCAAGCTGGATTTAAAGTAAAATGAGTTGCCGTTAAAATGCTGCTTAAATAAAACAATAATTCATCTGAGAGCCTCCTACACATGTGGAAGAAGGTCCTCTGGTCAGAGGAGACTGAAATGTGACACCATCTCTACAGCGAAGCATGGTGCTGGCAGCATCCTGCTGTGGGGACGTTTTTACACCAGCAGGAAATGGGAAATTGGTCAGTATTCAAGGAATAATTGACGGTGCAAATTACAGGTAAACTGTTGCATAAAACCTGTTTCAGTCTCGGGGCATTTTGTGGTTAAAGTGGTTCCAGATCTGGTTTGGAGACTTTGAATCGGTTCTTCGTGTTCTGGTCAACAAAGCTTTGGCTCCAGCCCCGAATAATTGGTGCTACAGCGCCAACGTTTTGCTGAGACACGATTGACCCACCAGACCAGCTAAATGTTGTAACAGCCACTTTTAAAAATCCAGAGCCGGCGTCTCGTCTTTTTAATAAAGAAATAAAAGACCGAGCATGACGACGGATGCAAGGTAGCTGCTTTTCACTGAATTTATGAACAGATTTTGCAACTCGATTTACAAAACTTGGCGGGTGTTTTCATATCACCAGCTCGTGTTTATAGATTCTGTTCGTTTACAGCTTGTTAATAAACACCGATCAGCATGTGAAAATGCTGATTTGTGCGGTGGGAAGGGTTCACGAACACCAGCTGGATACACAAGAGGAAGCTTCAGACATGAACTGTAAGAAACATTTCAGATTCTGTGGACATGTGGCTCTGTGGCTGTGAAAAACCAAACCAGTTCTTCGCCGATTTATCACAGAAACAACTTAGAACCGGCTCTGAACCAATTGCAGCACTGGTCAAAAAAGGGATATCCCAGAAGTGAGACTGGGATGGAGCGACTCCAGCATGCTAATGCAACACTCCGGTGGTTTCTCTGGTAAAAACTCAGATTGAGAGTCTGTTTTATGACCTGCAGACTCCAGTTTTGGCTTCAGGAATAAGTGAAAATCTCAGTGGCCAGATGTGCAAAACCTATAGAGACATACCCATTAGACTTGCAGCTGTATCATGACTTATGCACACTGAACTTATTTGCTGTTTGTCACACAAGTCAAACTATTTTGCTCCTTTCAAATCAGAGGCAGGTTGTAATGATCTCATTATACACCCCCCAAAAAGGTAGAATTACTTATGATTCTTCACACTGTGTCACATGTACAGCAGCCTGCTCCACTACCGGCTCAATATAAAATACATCAAGATAACCAACTACGGAAGCCCAGAGCGGCCGTGGTACGTCTAAACTTTTTTTTGAGGGTTTTCTCGAGATAACGAGTTAATTTACCGATGGTTTTCGAGGCCACTTTTTCTCCCCAGTCCGCCCGTTTATATGTGTTTACATGTATTTCTGGCAAAGGTGTACCCATTTTTACCCCCTCCTTTCATTGAAAACTGAATAAAGTAGCCTATGAATCAAACATGGAATGTGGACGTTTGTGTAACAATTCTGCTTGTGAAAATGCACAAAGCAAATCCCGCTGGTGTGACAAGCATTTCGTTTAAATGATAACGGCACCTCTCGTGCATCATTCTGTAACCATGGAGACGGCCTGGTCCCCTCAGCACTTGGTCACTGACAAAGTCGACTATATCAACAGGATCACTGAGGTGTAAACGCCTATTGAGCTGCAGTCGATCTAGCCGTCTCCTTAAATGGCGCGGGCTGATATGAAAGTTATCTCTACAAGACAAACAAATTGCGAACACATAAAACACATATAAACAGGGGCGGACTGGGGAGAAAAAGTGGCCTCGAAAACCATCGGTAAATTGACTCATTATCTTGAGAAAACGATCAAAAAAATGTTTATACGTACCACCTCCGTTCTGGGCTCCCGTAACTAACACCACCGTCCGCCTCTTCCACACGACCTTAAACACACACACGTGTTAACACAGCTCGACACTGACCAGGTGACATGGAAAGCTTGTCTGCAGCCCTGTCGGTTGCAGGTCATGCAGGCTCCGCAGGCTGCCTTGCTCTCCCTCCCGTGGTCCTCACAGATATAACATGTCTGCAGAGCAAAGAAGATGCAGAGACACAGATACAACGAGTCATTATTATTATGATTAAGAGGTGTTGCGTTGCTCCTCCATGCCAGTGTAACCGTGGTAGAATCACACATCGCTGGGATTTGCCCAGTAAAGTCAATCACTGTTAATTTGAGTCCCTGCAGCTGCGAGTGGAAATGATTGGAAATCTTTTACAGATGAGCTTTCAAAGAGGTTTCTGCAGATTTCTGCGGAGCAACACTGCTGACCAGATGTTTGGGAAAGTTGCCTCTGTTTGTTTTTTTTCTCATTTCTTTCGGATTCTGTTCAACAAGGCCGTCGCACGGTCACGAGCACGGGAGACGTGCGCGCATTTTCACACGCACGTAGCTGCACACGCTTCCACAAAACGCATGTGAGCAAACAAAAGCAAACCAACGCAGCACATGCTTTCGTACTTGTTCTTCGGCGTTCCCCCCAGCGAGCGGGGCCGACCGGCGGGGGGCAGAGGAGGCCTAGCAACAGGTGCGAGACAAAGGAACAGCAGGCTCTCTACCTTTTCGCTCCAGCCCTCTCTGCTCGGCTTTTTCTCTCCCTTTTTCCCTCCACTCCCCAGATCCCACTCAGCTCTCCATTTCCTATCGGAGGATGAAATGAAAGGCCGGAAACACGACCGCACCGAGCGTGTAAAAGGAAGAGTGGCTTCTCAAATTTTCACTGTCCATTGTGACGCTGTCTAGGAATGCAGGCGGCAGAATCCGCATGAATCGGTCTGACGGGGGGGGTGAGAAGCTGCATGCAATTTACTGTAGCTGACACAGTAACATGAAACCAGGCACTCGCACATGCACATTTGTATGCAGGCATGCACACAGACACGACACAACAATGCTGAGTCCAGTGAGCCCATGAATCAGATATTGATTCCTTTGCACTGTGCATTGCTGTGAAAGACTTCCTGTGGTGCATCACACACGAGTTCAGGGACTCAGCCCGAACCATAACAGGCTGAAACTGGGCTGTGGTCGAGCTGTTTGTTCACAAAGTTAGGGTATATCCCTGCCGCAGCTCAGCTCTAACTAACCGATGCTCATCTTTCATATAAGTCACTCTGTTGTATCCCTACAATGCTCCAGAGGCAACGTTAAACAACAGTCCACAACACAGAGTGTGTGACATTTAACATCAACTCAAAGCCCAGCCCAACACAACAGGCATTTCATGTCTTTACTCATTCTAAATGTCCCCATCTGCTGTTCGCTCAACCTGATTATTCATCTACTTCAGCTGGAAATCTCCCACAGTTCCCGGAAAGACGTTCAGCGGCCTCCAGAGAGCAGACGTGACTTCGCCGCTCTCAGATCTGGGTCTGTGCGGGACGTGTAGGTGGAGACGTGTTCAGGAAGAAGCTAACGTCGTGTTTTTCCCCACTTGTGTTGACGCCGTGTTGCATCATGAAGCACTCAAAGTCCCTGCTCTGGCTTTTAAAGGCCTGCTGCCAAACTGAGCCGTGGAGGATTTAACCCGACTAAAGATTTATTGAAGGTCCTTTGGAGTCTGATCCCACATGTGTGCAACAAATAAGATGAGACGTTAGTTTGAGCGTGGATGTAAAAAGAATCATTTCACCAACATCTTACGTTTAGAACATCATGAGGATGAGGGCCAGTTTGAGGAAATCAGGACAATTATCTCAAGGAATCGGCTGCAGAAATGTACTCTGGACCTCGTTTTATTAACAATTATCTTTTCTCAGACTAAATAAAAATTCCTGTGTGACGTTATCAGTCTCTCTCATGGTTTTGGAGGAATCTTGGCCCACTCTTCTTTCCAGCGCTGCTTCAGCTCATTGAGGTTTGCAGCATTGGTTTCTGCACAGCTCTCTGAAGGTCCCACCACAGCATCTCAGTCAGGCTGAGGTCTGGACTTTGACTGGACCATTGCAACACCTTGATTCTTTTCTTCTTCACACATTCTGCTGTAGATCTGCTGCTGTGTTTGGGATCTTTGTCCTGCTGATGAGCCAGTTTCAGCCCAGCTTTAGCTGTCGGACAGACGGCCTCACATCTGACTCTAGAACACTTTGGTATCCAGAGGAGTTCATGGTGGACTCAATGACTGCAAGGTGCCCAGGTCCTGTGACTGCAGAACCAGCCCAGATCATCAGCCCTCCACCACCGTGCTTGACAGCTGGTATGAGGTGTTTGGTTTCCTCCAAACGTGCTGCTGTGCATTATGAGCAAACATCTCCACTTGGGTCTGGTCTGTCCAAAGGACATTGTTCCAGAAGTCTTGTGGTTTGTTCAGATGCAGCTTTGCAAACCTAAGCTGTGCTGCCATGTTCTTTTTAGTGAGAAGAGGCTTTCTCCTGCAGCCCTTCCAAACAAGCCATACTTGTTCAGTCTTTTTCTAACTGTACTGTCATGAACTTTAACCTTTAACATGCTAACTGAGGCCTGTAGAGTCTGAGATGTAGCTCTTGGGTTTTTGACCTTGGGGTGACCTTGCTGGGACGTCCACTCCTGGGAAGATTGACAGCTGTCCTGAATGTTTTCCACTTGTGAATAATCTTTCTCTCTGTAGAATGATGGACTCCAAATAGTTTGGAAATGGCCTTATAACCCTTCCCAGACTGATGGGGAGAACAATTGCTTCTCTAAGATCATTGCTGATGTCTTTCCTCCTTGGCATTGTGTTAACACACACCTGAATGCTCCAAAGCTTCTGCTTTTATAGAGGTGCTCACACTCACTGATGATCAATTAATCAGAGCATTGATCAGCAGCACCTGGCTGCTACTTACCTTCTTAGTTCCTGTGGAAGCAGGAAGGATGGACTTACACACACACTCTACACGCGTTACCAAGTCGCCTTTTTAAGTTTGTATTTGGCAATAATTTGAAAGAATTAGGTTTTATAAATAAGCTTTTAACACTTAAATGTTGTAATTACAACATTCTGAGACTAACTTCAGTTCCTGATACTGATTATGAGGCTGTTTTCTTATAATTAGGAGCTTGAATGTGAGTGCTTTAATGTCCAAATTAAGTTTCTCTCCAGCAGAGTCAGCGCCAGATACTCGTATCATGAGCAAATGTGACGTTAAAGCTGACAGAGTAAAATCCCCAGTTCAGTTTTCCACTCAAAAGCGTGTGCGTCAGTACCTTGATGTATCGCTCATGTGGGACGTACTGCAGGATGATGGGCTCCATGGTGAGCACGTTGGCAAACTGCACCTCAGGGATGTAGAGCGCGCACACCACGTGGGCCCAACCTGATCGGCAGAGGATCAATGACACGACAAGACGCTTTAATTTGCTTCAGGGAAACAGCAGAGGAGAGTGAAGATGGACAGAGATTTACCTCCGCTGTCCGTCCTCTTCAGGGCTCCATCTTTGTGGGGACACAGCTCACACCTCTGAAACAGAGCTGGTTGTGAGTGGAACATCACTCACGGCAGGTAAAACAGGAATGGATGGGTGTGTTTCGGATGATGGCACACTTACCACGCGTGCAGCCCGCTCCTGAGACTCACACTTCCTGCAGAACCACGGGCCGGTGGGGACCTGAACGATGCCGTAGCATGCTGGGTCACAAAACAGGGAACATTTAACTTTTCACACACATCTTTTATCGTGTTCTGTCGCTGATGATGTTTCAGTCCACTCTGACAGAGCTTTTTTAAGTAACCTCTCTCTTCATCCCACTTTTTAACTTTATAAAATCCCAATTATTTCAGATCAGAGCCTGCTGATGTGGGTGATGAGAGGCTCCAATCTGAGGGTTGATAATTCCCAAGAAATATGTTATCTGTAATATGAGTTATCTGCTCCTCTTTCACGTGGGATTAACGCAACAAAGCAAGTGGACACAAAGTAATGTAGTGTCCAAACCGGCGGGCCTCACCGGAGCTGTTTATTGGGAAAACACGCCTCTTTCTGCGGGCCGGACAGCCCCACACGGACCTGCCATCAAGGCGCCATCCAGCCTCGGTGTCACCCTGCCCGGCCCTGAGCGCTCACTCATGGGGGTTAAGAGGAAACAACAAACAGCACGCCTACCTACCCCTCCCACACGCATCAACACGCACACAAACACACACGCAGACACCGACAAGCCTTCCTAGAAACCTACGCACCGACCTACCAGCCGCCGGCTCCGCGGCCGCGGCTGCCCGGTAATTACGCGCTAACAGCGGCTAATCTTTACCTTGGTGTACGGCGACGCTGCAGCCGTGTCCATCACAGTACACCAGCGGATTCTCAGCCCAGCCTCGCTCGTCAGAACACACGCAGCAACCACCAACCATTTCCCGCATGCTGCTCCCATATGAAGAAATGTATTTCCCCTCCCGGCAACGGCTCAGACCTCGGCCAGGCCTGTCAAGTGGTCGTCCCGCACTTTAGCGCCGCTCCAGGCATAGTCGTGGGCCGCGTCGGCCGCGCAGTTTTGGCGCAGCGGAGGAGCCAAATCTCGGCGTGGGGTTCGTGGTGCTGGTGCTACGTTTTTTCCGTGATGTCCTCCCCGTCCTCGTAGCTGCGATGCAGTGCGCATGCTCAGAGCCGATTCCTCTGGGTCGGAATAAAAAGTCAAAGCAGTGGTACCAAGTTGATATTTCGAGCGTTAAATCCGTTTTTCAACTCATTTTGTGAAACTCCGCAGAAAAATCTCACATATACACCGAGGTGGGCAAATTATTTTGCACATTAATCAAATTAAAACGACTGCGCAAATCAGTTTACGCTAAAACATGTGGATCGAGGAGTCAAAACCGCTGGCTCTCTTCCTTTCAACAATTATGCTGGAACAGCGCCATCTTCTGGGTCTTTGTAGACAACCAGGACGCAAATTACAGGGTATTTCACCATCTGAAGTGCCGACCTGAAAATACGGAAGCCCATTTCTACCACTGTGATGACATCGAGAGTAAAGAAGAAAAACTATTGGTCCCAAGTTTCTTTTCTGCCATTTATCTGCCAAGTCTTTCACAATTTGGACAATCTCAACATTTCAAGAAGAAGAATTCAGACAGAGCATCCCAAAAGTTTGATATTCTGACTCAGAATGTCATCATTTTTTCCAGATTTTGAGTTGAAAACCTCTGACTTAGTAACTACCGTATTATGTCAACATTTCTCTGTGAAAACTTTCTTGATTTGAGCCCGTTGGCAGATCTGATGCCATCTGATGTGTGGATGCAACATAAAACGGCCCTAAAAAAAAATACTGAAAATCTGTTGAAAATACTAAAATAATTAGGATAAAATTATAATATAAAAAAGTGCTCTGCCAATAACGTCAATAACTCATTTGATATAAATAACCCCTTGAATAAAGCTACAATAAAACCAAATTCCTGACTTGAATAGATGAATAAGTTACTAAATAAGTGAATGTGTATATATATATATAATATATCTATAATAGTTCAAACTTGTTCAGCTCAGTGACAGCATGAACAAAGCTGTTTTTATATCGCTTTGTTTTATACCTCAGGACTAAAAACCTGTAGTTTCTGACTCATTATTTTGAGAATAGATGACAACTTGTCCTCTAAAAATTCTGATTTAGTATCTCAAAATGTTCTGTGATCTATTTTATTTCAGAAAAGAGATAAAAACTTGTGACTTTATACCTAAAAAACTTTGGCTTTGCATCTCTTTGTCATCACAGTGGCTGAATCAGGCTCCCATATAAACAAGAAGCATTTCAGTCACTGTGTCAATGACAGTCTTGTGTAAATTGTGTTTTCATCCCGATGTGGATGAATTTGAAATAATCAGTGTGTTGTACTTTGATAAAAAAAAAGCAAATATTTAGGATATTCAGATTTGAATCAAGTCTGTTGATCCGCTGCAAACTGAATTTTTCTGACTCAGTGAGTTATTGAGTTGTTGTTCCAGTTGAAATAAATCAGCTTAGACTTTTAGTATGTTTTTCACCTGATTTAGTCAGCAGATGTCACCAAAAACCTTTCATTTTGACTGGACCTGCATCACAGAGGCCTTTTGGCTGGAGTCTGGTCTGAGTAAACCTGGGTTTCATGTTGGAAACGGGACTTAAGACTCATACACAGAATTTGGCTTTTTCACACCAAAATCCCATTTCTGTTTCCCTACAAGTCCCTTTTTGAGTTATCATCTTCCCTGACGTCTCTTTAGTTACAGTCTTACTCAACAGCATCAAACTACTCAAATGACAAACGCCTTGAAGTCCTCCTCTTGTAACTGGAAAAAGAGAAGCTGCGAAGTTTTACTGTTGAAATGGATGACTGGGCTTTTTAATCTGACACATGGACTCGAAGCTGTGATGACAGTTTGCCTCAGAAGTGTCACTTCTCTTCAAAACCCAGAGAGAGAAAAGGGAACTGGCTCTGATGGAGAGGACAGATAGTGAGGTCGCAGCTGGATAAAACTAACACCCTTTTTGGTCTGAAGGCAGCAAGGCGTGAACAAGTTCCTGCACTGGCGTGTGGGCGAAGCGCATCCACATCCACATGCACACAAAAACCAGACCCACGACCAAGATAAGTTAGTTAGTGGCGAGTCAAGAACCCACTTTGTGCGCTCACAAAATTTCCCCCTCAGAAAAGTCAGATTTAGCAGGCAGTTTGTCATCTCAAAAATTCCCACAAACCCTCAATTTTTACCTAAATTATGCCCTCACACAAATAAATTCCCGTATCTGGAGATTTACCGGCATGCGTAATCTGTTACTATCCATCCCGTGGGTGAGGCGAGAGTGAAACTGCTGATTTAAATAGTGTTTGTGAAATTCTCTCTTGCTCGTCTCTCATTGTGACAAAGTAATTGCTCTGCCATGCAGTACATCACTTCCCCCAGCAGATGGCGTTAAGAGAAATCTGATCCTCCAACATTCATTTCCTGTGAGCTCTAAATCCTGCAATGAAATAAAGACACAATCCAGTAACAAATACAACTGCCATATGAGCCATTTCCCCCCCAAATTTCCCCTTTTTTAGAGCAATGTTCATGCTTTTGCATTCCTAATCTTCAGGCTTTAACCTGCCGTTGAGCTTCTATTCTGAGATACCTTTTTCACTCGAGTCCCCGCTTCCTGCGTCAGTCTAACGAATGCTTCTATTCTGTGAGAAAAAGACAAAACATTTCTGCAAAAACGTGAAGTGTTTTTCTAACTTGTGGGAGCACAAAATGAGTGTAATATTCTGGAGTGAGAAACCAACACACAGTGCAAAGAGAAGTGGTGTCCTTTGAAGCCGTGAACTGCACCTCTCTGAAAACCACAGCCTAAAAAAGAGACATGTGACCTTCGAGATAATTCGAGTCTTGAATTGGCAACATGATGCAGTCTGTGTATGATGGAGGAAGGGTTGTCTTTTATTTTTGTACATCTTTACACAGATAGAAAAAAACAACAGTAGGTACACAATAAATGCAATTTATTGCTTGATTTTCTTGAAACGTTCGATTGAAAACGAGTTCTTTATGATACAAACGGAGGCTTCGGCTACGTACAAATACACGCATGGCAAGAAGTAGAATTAGTCCTGCATTAAAACTTTACAGGCCATCTTTTCAGATGAATACTGGCTGACTAAGAACACCCATCACACTCCCACAACGTCTCACTCACACATATGCACACGCAGGGTAGACATAGCTGCTACTTCATGCTTTCATTTCTGATACTACCAGCTACTTATATGAGTAAATCTGTCTATCCCCATAGAGCGGCATCTGTCTGTTTGCAAGGGTGCAATTTATTTCAGTTCTAGGCGGTGCTCGCCGCGGGCTATGTGGGAGGAGAACTCGTAACGGTCCCGACTGCGGTGACCACACACGTTGCACTCGAGCGGGTCGCGGAAGCCGTGACATCCCATGTGGATGGTGAACATGACGTAGTCCAAGAAGATCACCCTGCAGTGGCCGCAGGGGTACACTGCCCCGGGCAGCGCGCCGGCTTCCCCGTCCGCCCGCATAACTCGCAGGGCCTCCAGAGGCGACAAGGGGATGGGCTGGGTGTGCGGGTGGGGGACGCCGTTCTGGTGGTTCAGACCCCCCAACAGGTGCCCTAAGCTGTACATGACAGGCTGGGACATCTGGGAGCCGTCGGGGTGGAACGAGTCCATGCTGATGGGCGGCTGCGCGCCGTGAGGGAGGCCCAAAAGCTGCATGCCCAACTTGTGGCCGTTGGTGAGCCGCATGGGGCTGATGTCGGTGCGGCTTAGCGGGATGGGGTAAGGCCTGTGGGAGTGAGGTGGGTCGCCATCCGGGCCTGAGAGGACGGGCTGCTGCTGCTGCTGGTGCTGGTGGTGGTGGGCGTCGGGCCCGGGCGAGCCCGCGGGAGGCTCCTTCACATCAGATCGGTGCACCAGCTCCCTGTTAAAACTCAGGTCCAGGCAGATGCCGTTGTCGCCTAAACCAGTGACATGACATGAGAGCGTTTAAAGGGATAGTTTGCCTCTTTTGACATGAAGCTATATGACATCCCATATTAGCAATATCATTTATTAAATTTGACTTGCCCCCTGCTGGGTCCTGTGAGCCAAGTTCCGGCCTCGTTTTGGCGTTGACGAAAGTAGTCCAGCTAGTTGGCTGGGGTTTAAAAAATAAAGCGATTTGCTTCTCAAAACAATATGCGTTCAAAAGAGTAATACATTTGCATCACAAAATCGGCCATCCAGAAAAAGTCAGACCTCACAATCACTTGGCGCTATTTTCTCTCTACCTTCATATCAATGCGTGCTGCCACCTGCCGACAGCCCGCCTGTTACGGTGTTTACTGCTCGGTCTGCACTTCGGTCAGCACGGTCTACACAGCTCACAGTGATACGAAGGGAGAGAAAATAGAGCCAAGCGATTGTGAGGTCTGACTTTTCCTGTTGAACGATTTTGTGATGCAAATGTATTACTCTTTTGAACGCATATTATTTTGAGAAGCAAAACGCTTTATTTTTTAAACCCCAGCCAACGAGCTGGACTACCTTCGTCAACGCCAAAACTCAGCTGGAACTCGGCTCACAGGACGCAGCAGGGGGTAAGAAAATGTTCATAAATGATATTGCTAATATGGGATGTCATACAGCTTCATGTCAAAAGAGGCGAACTATCCCTTTAACCCCTTAACGCCTGAATTTATATAGCTGTATATAAAAAAAATGTTTTGTGTGTGTTTTAGCCTTTAAGTAGATGGTAAATAATGCTGAGATTATTAATTTCACTTTTGCACAAAAAATAAATAGAATTTTTGGTATGTTGCAAATTTGCGACAACAGGCATCCTGGTCAATTTGGAGTCAACGGTTACTCCGGCTACGGTTTGTAGCATATATGCGACAATAGGCATTAAGGGGTTAAGGCCCAGCAGGAGGTTTCACACAGACCCAGAAAGACGGCTCAGGCAGCAAACAGCAGGGAGAGCGGGTGGTGCTTACAGATGGGAGAGCGAGCAGACGTCCATACGGGGCTCTAAGGGATACTCTCTTTGGTGTGGAGTAAAGGCAGAGATAAAAAAGAGCAAGAAACCCCAGGTTCATGGGACAACATAAGCTTTAAAGCATTCTGAGCCAGGATAGGACAGAGGGCTGAGAGGAAGCAGGCGGCGCAGATGAAGGCCTCTGGCGCAGCTGCTTTACAGAAGTATCGACAAAGAGACACCTGCTCACGTTTCTTCGCCTCCCGCCTGTTCTATCTCTTCTCTCTGCGGTCACATACTCTCTTACTTCTCTTTTCCCCCTGTGGTTGTCATACTGAAAGATCTCACTTCATTTGTCGGGCTGATAGACGTAGGAGGTTTTTTTGTGTATGTGTGCACCAGCAGCTTGAGGCGTGATTGCGAAACTACAACCCGATGTTGAGCTTAACCAGAAAGGTGAGAGCAGGGTATTGAAAATTGTGTGTGCACTCATAAAAGGTTTGGGAAATGGCAATGCCAACTCAGCCATTTACTGAAACTGCTGACTTTTGATCATCCTCCTCTCAGGGATAGTATCTGTTTAATTCAAGGTACACAAAGTGAGCAATGAAAGCGATTTCTTTTGGGATTTTTTACACATATTAATTGAATTAACCATGCATGATTACCTTTACCCACCTATGACACAACTCTTGCAGAGAATTTAGGGTAGTGGAGACCACTGTGGTGTGTGCAGGCATGAGTTAGCTGCTCTGCCCTCAATTCCTGTCTGGCAGGAGTCAGAGGCCGGCGAAGAGAAACAGACAGACAAACGAGAAGCTCAGACAGACGCCTACACATAAGGTACAAAAAACACACGCAAAATATTTGTATTTTAAAGCTTAAAGCCCTGCAAAAAGCAAAACCATGTAAATATTTTAAAAAGACAGCAGCGTGTGAAAGCTGGTGGAAAACAGCTGCGTTTTAACATGAAATACATTAAAGTGCTCGGCTACAAGCGTGTCAGCAGTCTGAGGTCTCTGCCTGTGTCGTTGCCCTTACCGGTGAACTTCTGCGGCATTGAACTCTTCCGTTTGGCAACGTTGCTGGCGAGCCTGTCGAGAAGCAGCGCACGCTCAGTGCCCATCTGAGACCTGGGTGTGTGGCTGTCCTCTGCATCGACAGAAAGCAAGCAGAAAATGAAGAACTGCCGTCGATCAGGCAGAAACACGAGTGCACGGGGCAGTAGCCATCCACATGTCTGAGCCTTTGAGGTTATAAAGTGAAATTTAAAAAAAAACACAAGAGTCGCACTGGGAGGAACGAGAATTTCATTTGAGATCGGCGGCTCTTTTGACCTCACTTCCTGGTTGTTATTTTTTTTTCTTACCTCATCAGTGCAGGAGAGGAGACCACAGGATGAGGATGTACTTCCTCACCACTAGAGCACTATCAAGCACAAACTTATGACATTCGGTGACCACAGAAACAGTGCACTGTCTCCATGTTGCAATCGTGCAACTGTCCCGTCTGTACATAAAAGCGTTCCTCGTGAGGGGGAGTTCAGAGTCACCGATGGTGTCGGTTTGTGCGCGTACCGGTATTAGGCAGCCAGGCTCAAACCTTTGCCCTATTTGGCTTCCTCTTTGCTGATGGAGACATGAGAAGCGGTCGAACCCTCATACCATAGCAGCCATAACCTATTTAGCTGTAATGACGGGGCTCCAGCCTTCAGTTCATTAACTTAATGAGGCCATAAAAACAGGCAGTAACGCCTTTAACTTTGTGCCTGCTGTGTGTGTATAAATGCGTTTACATGGACTGTTTTCATTAACACCCATCAGTAAGAAGTGTGCTTTTTTTTGTGTGCGTGTGTGACAGCTGCTCACCTCTCTCAGCGAGACCTTTGCTCTGGATGTACACATGGCACCGCTCCCTGTGCTCATCCAGAGAGCTTCTCTGCTTGTAGCTGCGACTGCAGTGGTTGCACTTGAAGGGTTTCTCCACTGCGGGCAGGAGTTGCAGTTAATCACAAACGCATCGCACAGCAGCGAGTATTATTTCCTTAATGGGATAGTTCGCCTCTTTTGACATGAAGCTGTATGACATCCCATATTAGCAATATCATTTATGAACATTTTCTCCCCCCCCCGCTGCGTCCTGTGAGCCGAGTTCCAGCCTCGTTTTGCCGTTGACGAAGGTAGTCTGGCTAGTTAGCTGGGGTTTAAAAAAAAAAGCGTCTTGCTTCTCAAAACAATATGCGTTCAAAAGAGTAATACATTTGCATCACAAAATCGTTCAACAGAAAAAGTCAGACCTCACAATCGCTTGGTGCTATTTTCTCTCTCCCTTCGTATCACTGCGTGCTGTGCAGACCGAAGTGCAGACCGAGCAGTAAACACCGTAACAGGTGCGGTTGTTGGCAGGTGGCTGTACGCATTGATATGAAGAGAGAAAATAGCGCCAAGCGATTGTGAGGTCTGACTTTTTCTGGATGAACGATTTTGTGATGCAAATGTATTACTCTTTTGAACGCATATTGTTTTGAGAAGCAAAACGCTTTATTTTTTAAACCCCAGCCAACTAGCCGGACTACCTTCGTCAACGCCAAAACGAGGCTGGAACTCGGCTCACAGGACGCAGCAGGGGGTAAGTCAATGTTCATAAATGATATTGCTAACATGGGATGTCATACAGCTTCATTTCAAAAGAGGCGAACTGTCCCTTTAAGCAAAAACTAATGCGCAGGTAAAAACACGTGAACTGAAAGTGAGTGAGTAAGTTTCCAGAGGTGAGTGAGTAAGTTATCACATGTGATGAGTGTAACCATATGAGACTGAATGACAGGGTGTTACTGGAAAATCAGACCTCAAGATGAGAAAGGATAGAGAGACTAACCAGCGAGATACTGTACACAGATGCCAACAGTGTCGGTGCGTGTCGTGTGTGTGTGTGCGGCTGGGTGCTACCAGAATGAGTGCGCAGGTGCCCGCTCAGAGCGTCGCGACGGCGGCAGGCGTAGCTGCACATGGGGCATTTGAAAGGCTTCTCCCCGGAGTGCAGTTTGATGTGGCGAAGCAGGTTTCCCTTCTGGGTAAAGGAGGCCCCACACTGAGTGCAGTGGAACGGCCTCTCACCTGAGAGAGAAAAAACAGCAGCCATCAGTTCACATGGTTTAACAGAGCGGTGATCACACAACAGATTTTCCTGCAGATTTACCCACTCAGCAGATGTGCTTGTGTTCTCCACCAGCGGAAATTTGGTTATAGGCTGCAAAAAACTAAAGGAATTTCACTTGCATCAGGTGCCTTGGTTGTAGATTGTAAAAAGATTTTCATTACTGGTTTTAATCAAGTTGATGCTTGAAACTAGAAATACCAATATTCTGAACCTTTTTAAAAGTATTTTATTCTTTTCACTCCAGTTTTTAAGATATGTCGGGAAAACTTTGGAAGTCTTAACTTCTGCCTCTGTTGGCAGATAACTTTGCTTTTTAATAAAGGAAGCTGATGGTTCAGGGAGCACGAGACATTGTTTTTACACCACGGAGTCGGTAGGAGCTGACGGAGAAGACAGCTGTCCAACTCTTCCATCATCGTGTACAACGTGCAGCGGGAAAATGAATGCGATTCCAGACAGAAAAGACTGTTGATGTCACACTGAATGTGTGCAGCTATCGATGCTAAAAACCTCTCTTTTCTCTTTTCCTTTTTAAAAGATCGTGAGCAGTCGTTGTCTAACTTGCAGGAGACGGCGGTCAGAGCCCCTCCGGGTAGAAAATTCAGGCAGGGGAAATGGCGGTTGAGCCAGTGTAGCAGCTACTGTGCACATCGAAAATGACTCAATGCTCATAAACTTACAGCAGTTTGAGCGAACCCTACAATCAATTTGATGAGATTTGATTGTTTTTAGATGTCAAAAACTCTCCTTCTGTCCCCGCTGTGAGCAGCTGCCGGTTGGGCTCGCCCGTCATCCAAACAGAGAACGCGCCATCTGCTCCAGATAAGACACCGACTGCTCATAAATACCTCTCATGACCCCCCCTTTGATAAAAAGAGAACATCTTTTTAGGCTGTCCTCTGGTTCCTAGTATTTCAGTGAATTGCATAAACAGAATCATTCACCATCTTTAAAAGGGGAACAAAGCAAGATCCACTTTGATTGTCAGAAACCTAGAAACAGCATTCTCACGACTCAGACCACCAAGTCGGTTGTGCACTGGATGTCGAAAACAGCCTCGGCTGAGGGCGGCATAGCTCTGACGCTCAGGCACAACCACAGGGTGACTGAGCTGCAGGTCTGCTCAGAATAAGTCCGTTGAACCATCAGACTGCAGCGTCAGGATTGTGGTTATCACAGGGAGCACCATGACCTCAATATCTTAATTTTCATAATTCCTCTTTCTTAGTCACTCAACAAAGTGATGGAAGGAATGACAAAGATGAGCATCTGTCACTGCATTTAAATGATGAGTGCTTCATCTCGTTTCATAGCTTTCGTGTGTGCGCACATGTGGCTGATGTCGTATCTCAGGAAGAAATAAAAGGTAATCTGACTGAAAACGTTTGCGACTCCAAGACGATGATTAGTTTCCATCCTGTTAAAAGTGCTTCGAGCAGATTTTACTCAATGCATATCAGCTGCTGCCATCAAATCACACCGTCACTGAACAACAACAGAAGATATTTCACAACCAGATGCTGCTGCTGTGAGACCGGTTAGGACACGTACGTCATGTGTGATGCAGACTCAATAAAAGCAGTTTCAAATGCTATCAACAGCCGTACTGTTTGAGGTCAGGTGTTTGGGCTGTCTTCCTGTGCTTACCCGTGTGGCTGCGCTTGTGCACCAGCAACACATTAATGCTGATGCAGGACAGGCCGCATATGTCACAGCTAAGCTTGCCTGTCGTCTGGATGCGGGGGGCCGTGGCTCCGGGCTCGTAAGGCCCCTCAGCAGCAGCCAGCGCTCCCGTATCCGCTGCTGCGTGGTCGTCTGGCAGGGCCGCGCCGTCGTAACGCGAGTAGTCCACCAGTGACAAGTCCTGCGGCTCGTTCAGGGCATCTCCCTCTTCATCTCCCTCCGCATCATTGTCCTCCTCATCAAAACCTTCCTCCATGCCATCCTCACTCCCCCCCTCTGCCTCCTCTTTGGGTACAATCTCTGCTTCTTTTTCAGCCTCGAGATGCTGCTCCTGATCTTCTTTGTCCTCGGCCTCGGTCTTTATCACACCTGAGCAAGTAGGAAATGATAAAGACACAAAACACTCATTTGGAGAGATGTAAACAAAAACAGTTTGTGCTGCAACATTATCACCTCCCAAGTTAAGATTCATTTAAATACACATGCAGCGGCTGAAAAGAGTGACCGATGTGGAGAACCTGCTTCCAATGATGAGACTCCACTCACAGCCATCCCTTCGCTTCCACATTTGTATTTTAGATATGAGTGCAAATACATCTTCAAAGTGTGGATGGCTTAAATTGAGCTAATACTTAAAGCCATACATGTCACAAAGAGATTCAAAAGATGTGTGTTTGAGATAAGAGGAAAGCGTTTCCTCTGAAGACACAGAAACTAGAACCGGGGCAGGAGAGAAACACACTGGCGCCTTTTCCTCGTCTGCTTTTAAAAAACCCTTTCAGTTTTTTTTTTGTTTTTTTTTAAATCAACTCTGTCAGAGGCTGAAAATCACGCAAAGTTCGATGTGAATCTGCATCAGACCTCCTCTGAATTTCCACGTTGATCCCGCCCGAGTCCATTTCTTCGAGTTCTCCATGTTTGTAACAGATAAGTCTCACATATCTGAGGCCAAACTTTGGATTCGGCCAGTTTTCAGGGTTTTTCTCAGCACCACAGCTGCTGATGTGCAGAGTCCCGGGGGCCAGCCCTGCAGGACCTCTCACCTAACCTCTTGCTAAGTGCAAACCCACCCCCAGTGTGCTCAGTTCCATCCAGAAACCACACTGTGGTCTTAGCGGTGACTGATGATGAGCTGAAGAGCAGCGCCTTGTATTGTGGAAGGCGCTCAAAGGTGCTATGGAAACTTTGCACACAGAGATCCGAGAGGCCTGATATAGAGTCCAGTGTCTCAGAGCAGTGAACCGCAAGCGATGCAGCAGACGCAAAGCAGGGCTTTAGGAAGTGCACCCAGAGGGGTAGATGGTTACCAGTCAGAAATAGAGGACAGCCGCCTGAACACCGTGTTCTTTTGTTTTTCAGATCAGCTCATTTAACATACATTTAGCTCTTATATCACTAGTTTATTCCATGTCATCTTGTTTTTGTTTTTTTTCATGTACACATCTAGGTCATCTAACACCTTCCTACTGCTCGAGTACTGTACTGTACTTTAGCATATGAAACCAGTAAATAAACCCACAGACGCACATTAGCCAGACTAAATTAAGAAGGTTATTGCAGCTTCATCGCTGTGGAAATGCAACTGTACCACAGTAAAGGCTGCGAGCACAGCGGCTGAAATGCTAATTATAATGGAAAGATGTCAAAGCTTCTTAAGTGTGAATATATGTATGTATGCATGTGTGAGTGGGTACACATACGTGCATCCGTGACACCTTCATCACACTGCATCCCATTTTCACTGAAATGGCTCTCCTTTTTTTCCTTTTCCTGTGACTTCACTTCTGCAACGTCCCCGCAGGTTTCTGAAAAAGTGACAAATAGTTCCCGTATGAACACGAACCCCAGCGAAACAAGCAGCAAAAGGTTCAATCTGTAATTTGTTCATTCGTTTTTAGGAAAGAAATCTAGAATTTAATGCCACCAACCAACCCATTAAAATAAAAATTGGGATAGAAACAAACAAACAAAAAAAGACAGAAAAGTTTAAGGAATATAGAAGTAACAGCGTTCAGCAGGTGAACTGGTGACAGGTGAGGGTGTCAGGATTGGGTATGAAAGGAGGATCCACTGAATTCTTTGTCTTTCCAAGCAAGGATGGGTCCTGGATCACTAATTTGTGACAAAGTCAGTCAAAGAATCATCAATGAGTTCCATAAAGGACAGAAAGCACTGTTGGATGAGCTGGGAGCCCTCAGGCAGCACTGCATGAGAAACCGTCATCACGCCACCATGATCAATACAGCCACATGGGCTCAGGAGGAGCTCGGAGAACCATTTCCACTCAACACGGTCCACGGCCACATCCAGAAATGTGAGCTGAAGCTGTATCACACAAGGAGGAAGCCAGATATCAGCTCTGTGCAGAAACACGGCCCAGTTCTGTGGACACCAGCTCATCTCAGATGGACAGAAAGACAGTGGACACGTGTTCTGTGGGCAGATGAGTCCACGTTTCAGCTGCTTCTGGGAAAAACTGACGTCTGCTTCTACAAAGATGAGAAAGAGCATCCAGGCTGTTCTCAGAGAAAGGTTTAAAGCCAGCGTCTGTGATGGTGTGGGGCTGCATCAGGGTCCATGGCAGGGATGGCTTCATCTGTGTGAAGGTGCCACTGATGCAGAGGTGGATGTTGGAGTTCTGGAGAGACAGATGCTGCCATCAAGGTGACGTCTTTTCCCGGGAGGTCCGTGGTTATTTCAGCAGGACGATGCCAGACCTCATTCTGCAGGACTTCCAGCAACATCTGTCTCCTACTGAAAACTCAAATTCAGCTGGAATGGACCCAGATTCCTCTGAAAAACTGCAACAATCAGCATCCTCAGTTCCCAAAGCGTTAAAAAGAGTCATTAAAGGGAAGCTGATGGAACGCGATGGGAAACATGACTCTACAACAGCTTTTACTGAGTGTGCTGCTGCATCAGGTTCCATATTTATCATTATTACCTAAATAAAATTAGGATGGTCAGTGAAGACATGGAAAATAAAATGTTCTATACTTGTGTCTGTTAAATAAAGGTTCAAACAAATGAAGAAATTACAGAATTAACCTTTTGTTTCTGGTTGATTAAAGACTACAAGCTACTAACTAATATAGCGTGTATTAAAATCTTCATTTCTTCTCTTGCGGGGACACAAATTGAGTAAAAAAAAGTGTTCAGTCTTCAACAGCAGGCTCCACTAATTCCACACACGCTTCAGGCTTTCAGCTCGATGCTTCACGCAGGATGGCGGTTTCTGTGGGGGAATTCATGCAAACCGGTCACGTACACTTTCAAATAAGAGACAAGAAGCCCGATACTCACCCGTCGCGTCTGCCTCTGGGGAAGTTAATTCAGGTTGTTTGTCTGTGCTCATGATGAAAGAAATTTCTGTGAAGAGGAATTACAATATTCAGCTGATGAAAGACAGTTTGGAGGTCGAGTCAGATTCCTGATGGTGACACTTAAAAATCAGGTTTGTCATTAAGTGTTCACAGTGACAGAGAAACCCTGAAACGGCGGGTTTGTCGCTTTCATTCATTATAATACTGATGAATAAAAGATCCCTCTTCTGTTTCAACAGAGCATGTGATGACATAGAGGCAACAGTTGCATCTCACTGTTCCTGTTGGTTGGACAGCGTAAAAAGAAGTTTATAAAAATAAAAGAGGGTGAAAGCCCACGGTTGATTGCTCGACCCTGTCTCTACATTTAGCCTGATGAGAAAGGCATGATGCTCACTGCACATGTATTTCCTGCTGGGTCTGTACACAGGAGCGAGTGTAAAAGAGTTTTCTCCTCCAACAGCGAGGCAGACTCCTGCACCTGGAGCCACATTTTGATCAGTTCTATCCCATTATGCATTTCTAAAGACGGTTAACAAGCCTCTCGTTACTTTTCCTTTAAGTTAACAAGTTAACAAAGTTTCCCAAAGTGGGAAAACTTTTAAAAGTAACATAAACAGAAGACAGAAACAGACAAACAAACAAAAAAAAGCTCTACAGTAAGTGTGACTTTCACCATTTAGAGAGCTGTTGGAAATAAAGCCTGAAGAAACTTTCTCACACAGTCAAAATTAAATTTAGAAGCGCATGTCTGCATGTTACAGTTAATGTCAAAGTCCCCTTTTGGTTTAGTTTTTGTTTCAATTAAAATATGATGATGATGATGATGATGATGATGATGATGATGGGATCTTACCTGCTTTGTGCTCAGTACCCGGAGGAGAACTGCCCTCGCAGCAGGAGATTCCACACTCCACCACTGGACTTTCTCTGATATGGAATATACGCAACGTGACTACACTGAAAGCTGGAGCGATCCCTTAAAGGAACAGGAACTCATTTTCAACAAGGTGGAGCAACAACGACTTCATGTGCAGCGGAGCAGCAATAACATGTGGAACAATCAAGATTACTCCTCGCCGTTTATATTCACACACATTAGACGCACAGAACTTACAGTCCAACATCTTTATCAGTGAAACAAAAAGACCTGATTATGGGTTTGATATCACTTTAGACGCGTGACATGGGCCCTTCAGTTCAAGGAGCCATAACTCCATCTTGTGGCCAAACTGGAAAACCCCAACTTCTCTCTTTTCAGTCAACAAAGCATGAAAATACAGAAAACCCTCTGAACACAGGTTTAATGATCTATTTGACATCCTCTGAGATAAGTGGAGCCCTCATTACATCAAAAGGTCCTTAGATTTGATTGATATAGACTTCCAAAGCCTCATATTAGCTTTCATAATCTTTGGATAATAATTTTGTCCAAGGCTGAGTAACTGCAGGCCGTTGAGCGCTTGGTAAGACTCCACTCTGAAAACAGAGGAGTCAAAACAGGGCAAAGACAGATGATCAAAGCCTACCTCATGCAACTCAACAAGACCTAAAAAAATTGATAAAAAAAAGAGCATAATACATCACCTTTAAAGTCCCACCACAGCATCTCAGGTGCTGTTTACACATACCCGGGTATTTTGATAAACACATATTTTCTAACCTTCGTTTGCAAAAAAAACTAGGTGCACACAGCCCCGTTTTTAAAAAAAAACACGTCTACATTGATCCGCATAAATACGCTATCAGGAGCTGTTAAATTACGCCAAGCCTGACGATGGCAGTGTTAGAACAATGAGAATTCCACACAAGCCAATCAGAAGCCTAATAGAGAACCGCTGACAGGAAGAACTTCCGGATCCTTTTCAAGAAGAAAATATGGCGCCAGGCTCACGTGTGTGGACTGATAGCGAGACTGAGCTACTTTTACACGTTGCACTGGACTATAAAACTGCTCAAGCCGTGAAAAATGTCTTTGTTGTTCAATACATTGTATGACTGTAATTTTCAAAATCACACAAGCGAGTATAGCTCTCAACAACAGAAATGCTGCTAGTACCTCCATGCTTGCCAGATAAACAATGGACGGAGAGAATGGCGTTTTCATGCTAGCATCCTGCCAACATGGCGGATAGGGGCGGGGCTCTGTACTATGACGACAACTCCGCATTCCATTCCCAAAACTCCGTTTTCGTCTCTTTCAACCAGTTTACACACAAACGCTAAACGGAATTTTTAAAAAACTTCACTTTTGCCGGAGTTTTTTTTTAGCTTCGTTTTCGGAGGAAAAAACTCTGTTTGTGTATAAACGAAAGGCACAAACGAAGGGAAAGGTCTTCGTTTATCAAAATACCCGGGTATGTGTAAACAGCACCTCAGTCAGGCTGAGGTCTGGACTTTGACTGGACCATTGCAACACCTTGATTCTTTTCTTCTTCACACATTCTGTTGTAGATCTGCTGCTGTGTTTGGGATCTTTGTCCTGTTGATGAGCCAGTTTCAGCCCAGCTTTAGCTGTCGGACAGACGGCCTCACATCTGACTCTAGAACACTTTGGTATCCAGAGGAGTTCATGGTGGACTCAATGACTGCAAGGTGCCCAGGTCCTGTGGCTGCAGAACAAGCCCAGATCATCAGCCCTCCACCACCGTGCTTGACAGCTGGTATGAGGTGTTTGTGCTGATATGCTGTGTTTGGTTTCCTCCAAACGTGCTGCTGTGCTTTATGAGCAAACATCTCCACTTTGGTCTGGTCTGTCCAAAGGACATTGTTCCAGAAGTCTTGTGGTTTGTTCAGATGCAGCTTTGCAAACCTAAGCTGTGCTGCCATGTTCTTTTTAGAGAGAAGAGGCTTTCTCCTGCAGCCCTTCCAAACAAGCCATACTTGTTCAGCCTTTTTCTAACTGTGCTGTCATGAAGTTTAACCTTTAACATGCTAACTGAGGCCTGCAGAGTCTGAGATGTAGCTCTTGGGTTTTTGACCTTGGGGTGACCTTGCTGGGACGTCCACTCCTGGGAAGATTGACAGCTGTCCTGAATGTTTTCCACTTGTGAATAATCTTTCTCTCTGTAGAATGATGGACTCCAAATAGTTTGGAAATGGCCTTATAACCCTTCCCAGACTGATGGACAGCAACAACTGCTTCTCTAAGGCTGCGGCTACACGGAAACGTTTTTCACTGTAAACGATACTTTTTCTTATCGTTTCGCTGTCGCGGCCACACGGAGCCGGCGTTCCCACTACCCCAAAACGATAGTTTTTGAAAACGGGTTCCAGAGTGGGAAAGTTTGAAAACGGCCTCGTTTCGTTTCCATTGTTACAGCTAAAACGTTTTTGCGTCAGTCACACGTTGACGCTGTGAGCCAATTTTAACACTTCTCTATTGTCTCACAGCGTGGCGTGACACAGCGGCGTGTGTACTGCATCGTTTCATCGTTTTCATCCGTTCTCGTCTGGACAGCTAGCGCGTTTCCGTGTGGTCGCGAGAATTTTCGTACCCGTTTTCAAAAAAAACCTCGTTTCGTTTTCGTGTAGCCGGAGCCTAAGATCATTGCTGATGTCTTTAGCATTGTGTCAACACACACCTGAATGCTCCAAAGCTTCTGCTTTTATAGAGGTGCTCACACTAACTGATGACCCATTAATCAGTGCATTAATCAGCAGCACTTGGCTGCTACTTACCCTCTTAATTCCTGTGGAAGCAGGAAGGGTTCACTTAGTTTTTCCACACACTATTTCGTCATTTCGTCTTCACTTTTGATGAATAAATAATGACACTGTGTAATATGTCATGTGTTGTTGTTCATCTGAGGTTGTATTTACTTCATTTTAAGACCTGGTAACGACAGGATGAGTAACTTATTTTGTCCTGAAAAGTCACATGATATACACTGCTGATATGGAACCATTTGTCATGACATTAACTGCCAGTATAAACAGTATGATTAAAGAATGAAAATTAATCCTGAACAAAGATACCAGACTTTACTTTTAACATCTTCTTTCACCCCTGCACAAACCAAAGATGTGTTTTAAAGAACTTTAAAGCACATACACTTTGTATGTGCTTTAAAGTTCTTTAAAGGCCTTTCACATTTTGTTCTTCTCTTTTCTTGTAATCTTTCTACTCTTGCCAACAAATGTGGGGGAAAATATGCAAAAAGAGGAATAAAACATTTATGAGGAATCTGGGTGCCGTTTGAGTAACAACACACGCCGCATGCAGCGCCCACCTGAGTGAACCTTGCAAGGCTCGGCTGCTGCCCGTGGACCGTCTATGGCAACCAGCCACCACTCTGAAGAAAAAAGCTGAAAGAACGCACACTCACAAAGGCATTACAATGCATGCTGGGTTTCCATGGCAAAAAGGAGGCAAAGGAACACAGGAGAAAAAAAGTGAGACGTCGACCAATAAAAGCCACGATTCAGACCTTTACAAGCTGCACGAGCTGGCGGACAAGAACGAAGTAACAAGCCGATTTAGAAATAATCAGAAAGATACATTTATGATAAACTGAACCTGTGGTGCAGTGTTCTTAAAACAAGTCCTGAAATCCTACTGGTGGGAAGCTTTCTTAGGACTGGTGGGGGCAGGGCAGTCGGGGGAAAGGGGTGTTGGAGTGTCCATTTGCCTTTTATAGCTGCCCACTTCAGTTAGTCGTCAGAGAGAAAAAGAGATCTGGGAGCCAACATAATGAGGCAGGGAGGGGACACAATGGGAAAGACCTGACTGACCACCGGTCACACACACATGCATGCAAACACACACACACACACACACACACACACACACACACACGCACACACACACACACACACACACACACACACACACACACACACACACTCTGGGAAACCCTGTTGAGGGAGCAGAGGTTGTTTTGTTGCCTGAACAATGTTCGGTCACAGAGTCCCGTCTGCACCTTTGGTACATTTGGGATTGATTAGAGTGGGGATGCTCTTTGTTTTTTTGTTTTAAAAGCCAAACATTTTTTAGTGTGTAATCTCACAGAATGCAAATCAATACTTGAGGGTAACTGTCACATGGAATAAATAAGATATGAGAGGATTGTGGTTTGGAGAAGCGGATACCGAGAGAGAGAGAAAGCGAGTGAGGGGGAGATTCGGCTGTTTTTTTTTTGTCTCGCTGTGATCAGGATTGAGAGCAAAGGAAGGGTGAGTACAAGTTTGTGTGTCTGAGAGCTTTGGAGAGACAGAGGGAGACAGAGGAGAGAGCTTTAGCCAGGCTTTTCTCCGCTGCGCCTCTCAACTCCCCTCTTACTGTAGAGAGGCGTGTCCATGGACCAGTATAAAGTCCAAGCAGAGCCACTCGTGTTGAGCCACTCTCAGAAGCCACTGCATGCCGGCAGGAGGAGGAGACCACAGCTCTTACTTAAAACACTGCCTTTTGATGACCTGCTTTGCATTTGGACACTTGTTGACCTGATCTTTTTGGGGTGTTTTTCGGCAGTCTCTGGACTCGGTCTCGAAGGCGGAGCGAAGGCTCACCTGAACACGCCGGTGGATATCCTTCTTGTTCGTTCCACCTAAACAAAAACTAGTTTCTGTCAGCACAACTTTCGCCAGCTGAGCGGCTCAAGAACAGGCTCCGATTCCTGCGCTGTGAAACTGAATCAGAGGAACGGAGAGGCAATACAGCAGAGGCATTGTTGTCCCTGCAACTGAGACACTAACCAGCTGAAAATATCAAAGACTCTCCTGGACAAAGCGTTCCTCTCAAACCTCGTGTTTGTGTAAAATCTGCTGCCGAAGTTGATCAAAAGCTGCACAACACTCAGAGAAGAAAGGGAAGCAGAAGCAGCCATACAACAAGGGCAAAGGATTGCTTGCAGGTGCCGGTGCTGTCATGGTGCGAGGAGGTGGCGTGGCAGCGGCTCCGTGCTGCTGGGGCCTGTGGATGTTCTGCGCCCTGTCGCTGGCGGTGCTGTGCTTGTCAGACCAGGCCATTCGCTGCCCGGTTTGCTCCGAGGAGAGGCTGGCCAGCTGCCGTCTGCCTGAGGGTTGCGAGGAAACGGTTCGGGAGCCCGGCTGTGGCTGCTGCCCCACCTGTGCCTTGCCTAAAGGGGCTCACTGTGGCGTCTACTCCCCCCGATGTGGCACGGGCCTGCGCTGCTACCCGCCGCGTGGCGTGGAGAGGCCGCTGCACTCTCTGATGCACGGCCAGGGCGTGTGCACTGATGAGGCGGAGGTGGAGGAGAACTCAGGTAAGAGCAAAGGGCTCATGCATGTGAATTGTGACTTGGCACTTGGCCCCTCCAGTTATGGTCTGTTACAGTAAGGCTCACAGCAGAAAAGCTGCATCTGTCAGCCCCAGCTGACCAGGTATGTCCAAACCTCCCTCGGCGCCCTTCTCGCTCTGCTGCCCTAACCTTACCTGAGCTGGGGGAGCAGAGTGGGGGGACAACGTCCTGCTTGTTCACCCTAATCTCAGCTAAGCCCTGAGCCAGAGCGTGCACACGCACCGGCTCCTGATGGGCGAGCGTACACAGTCCCTCTGCTGTCTCGTGGCAACTCACTGTGAAAGGGGACCTGCTGTGCGCCGCAAACCAGGGCTTAAGAGAGGCGAGCACCCCGGTGATGGCTGGCGAGGGCGTGTGTGCTTAACTGCGTGTGTGTGCGGCGTGTGCATGCACCCAGCGTGAGGTTAGTTCACGCCTGCTTCAGGAGTAAATGTAAAATTCCTCCTTCGTGCCGGATTAAAGTAAGATCCTGCAGGTAGCCGTCAGGCGAAGTAAAATGTGGTTGTGCTGCAGATGAGAGTCTGTGTTTGTGTGTGTTAGTAATGGGAGGAGGTAATAAAAGCCACTGTATGAAATGACTGTAATGGAGTGTGGCCAGTCTGGGGCTATTAGTGCTCTTTCATGGATACCCCCTTCCTCCCCACCCCTCCTGCTTTCTCGCTCCTCTTCTGCTGCTGATGTCTCTATCAAACTCTTCTGCCCCCCCCCCCCTTATCCTGCCATTCCTCTTGCAAAAGGGAAAATATGTTTCTGCTGTCACACAGTGGAGATCTAACACTGGATCTGCACAGGCGGTTCCAGCCCACTGTTCCAACATGAACTTCTTTCTACTGATGAAATCCACAGTTAGTCTTTTTTTTTACTGCTGTCCACAAAGGGAGTGGTGTGGATTTCCATTATGGCATATGAGATCCCAGTATCTGGCCCACTGTTGCTCCCAGACATTTTCTAGTCATGGTAGTAGGCTACGTGCTGGTGCCAGAACACCAAAGAACTGGATCAGCTTCAGCTGATATAAAACTCCCCGGACGCTCATCCCAGCATCTGTTCCCCCTGACCCTGATGCCCCCCCTCCCCTCCCTCGTCCAAGCTCCAACAAGCCTTGGAGCGCATCGCCCACCTCGTCCAGCTCCTTCATGAGGATGAGCTCATCGGCACTCTTTCTGCCAGAGCTGAAATTAGAGCCTCCTGCTCTCTCCATGCAGGACCAGCATAGGTTAGGACAGCACATAGCGTGACTGAACAGAATCAGAAAGAATAGGAAAGCTGTTTTGAGTTTGATAAAAACGGACTCGGCTTGGCCTGCCTCCGTCTGTCCACACCCGTTTATCTTGCAGAGAATTACCGCTGCTCTTTGATGCTGCATTGTCCGTCTGGCTGGAGCTGATCAGCAGTGAACGGAGGGGAGTCTTTTCTCCGGGGTGGGGTGACTGTCAATGGAAAGTTCATAAGTTTGTTTTGTTTTTTGGTGTTCTGTAATCCGAGCAGTGAGTTCTGGTTGCTTCCACACTACTTCTCGTCCCCGGAGTCTGTCATAACAAAGCAGCGAAGCTCTGTCCAATAAATCTCACACTCAATCAATGGGCAGCAGTTTAGATCCACTACATAAGAATGTTCAGTGTAAACCACAGAAAAAGGAGGAGACAATCAGAGAGGCATGGGGGAGAAGGAGAGAGCAACTCCAGTCCCGAGCAGCAGATTTCCTTTGTGGAGTGTTCAGAGCACTTATGAATTATTAAACGAGGGGTGCATCTCCTGAATATGTGTCCGACGCTGCCCCACTCCTAGCAACAGTGAACATGCTCGATAAAAATAGAAGAGGGTTTTTAAAAACCAAGAGAATTCATAATAAAAAAGGCCCAGGGACGGCGCGAGGTACATCTCTACTGAGAGGATTTTAGGTTATTCAGGCTGGAAGTCACAACGAGCAGCAGCCCCCCGCCCTCACCCCCCAAAAAAAGTAGTTGGAAAAGTAACACATCGAATCAGACTCGCAAGAACGATCAACCAATAGTCCATTCATTTTCTGATGTCCCTCTTCCTGAGCATAATTTCCATAGCAACAGCAGGCACTGCTCTGCATCTCATGTCAGGCTCTAGGACAGCTTCAGTGCTCCTTAATAACCCATTCTTAGAAGTCATCTCTATCTTGATACTTGGAATAAATTACCGTGCATAGGCTATGTTGGCGTACGTTCCTACATTCCTGCTGAGTGCTGGTGTCGGCTATTCAGATGCTTCCCTCCGACAGTGAAAGGGATATCATTCAGAGACTGATAGAGATGTCAGATATGAAAAGTCTTACACCTACAGGCACTGAGGGCGTTGCATGAATGGAGCTGTCCGTGGAGCCAGACCCTGTGCAGCTATGCTCAATTTACTGTGACGCACACAGTCTTTATGAAAGCAGTGTGCTAACCCAGATACGGCTCTCTCCTCGAAGGGAGGTCTCCACGACAAGATTTGGGAGTTTTGAACTGTAGATGTATTCTTGGGGGGCCCTGAAATGAGGATTTTCTCAAATCTCTCTCAGCAGATGTCTCTGAATGTTGAATATTTGTTTTCTTTGGGCTGTGCAGCGCATTTGTACAGCTGGGGCTCTAATGCAGGAGTAAATGTGATTAAGGTACTGCTGTACTCCGTGGGACAGGGACCCCCTCACAGTGTTGGAGCTGAGAGACACACAAACAATCCAACTTTGCCCTGATCATGACACATAATTAATCTGAGGGCAGTGAATACTCACAGGCTTCCATGTCTCCTGATGTCAAATGGCCAGTTTGTGCTCTTTCCAAAGATTAATTTGGAATTAGATATTTTTTTTTCTTCTCCTCTTCTTTAAGATTTTGTTTGCAATATTTCAGATACACAGAATAGATTCACAGACAGTCATGCGAAAGAGAAATTTCTTAATTTTGAGGTTTTATACATCAGGGCAAAAATCATGATTCTTATTAGGTCATTAAATCAGTTACTTACAACCTCGGATTAACAACACATGAGATATTACACCATCACATTATTCATTTAACAAAAACTAAGTCAAAACACAGAGGCAGTGTGTGAAAAACTAAGTGAACCCCTGATCCAGCAGCTTGTAGCAGCAGCTTCAGCGGCAGTGAGCTGAAGTAATGGTGTGACGTTATCAGTCTCTCTCATGGTTGTGGAGGAATCTTGGCCCACTCTTCTTTCCAGCACCTCTCCAAACACCTTGATTCTTTTCTTCTTCACACATTCTGTTGTAGATCTGCTGCTGTGTTTGGGATCTTTGTCCTGTTGATGAGCCAGTTTCAGCCCAGCTTTAGCTGTCGGACAGACGGCCTCACATCTGACTCTAGAACACTTTGGTATCCAGAGGAGTTCATGGTGGACTCAATGACTGCAAGGTGCCCAGGTCCTGTGGCTGCAGAACAAGCCCAGATCATCAGCCCTCCACCACCGTGCTTGACAGCTGGTATGAGGTGTTTGTGCTGATATGCTGCGTTTGGTTTCCTCCAAACGTGCTGCTGTCATGAACTTTAACCTTTAACATGCTAACTGAGGCCTGTAGAGTCTGAGATGTAGCTCTTGGGTTTTTGACCTTGGGGTGACCTTGCTGGGACGTCCACTCCTGGGAAGACTGATAGCTGACCTGAATGTTTTTCACTTGTGAATAATCTTTCTCTCTGTAGAATGATGGACTCCAAATAGTTTGGAATTGACCTTATAACCCTTCCCAGATTGATGGGCAGCAACAATTGCTTCTCTAAGATCATTGCTGATGTCTTTCCTCCTTGGCATTGTGTTAACACACACCTGAATGCTCCAAAACTTCTGCTTTTATAGAGGTGCTCACACTGACTGATGATCAGTTAATCAGAGCATTGATCAGCAGCACTTGGCTGCTACTTACCCTCTTAATTCCTGTGGAAGCAGTAAAGTGTTCTTTGTTTTTGTGAAATGAATAATGATCCATTTGATATGTTGTTGTTGTATTTATCTAATCAAAGACCTGGTTAGGACTAGATGTTTTTTTTTATATGGGGTCCACTTTCTTTTTCGAATGACTCTGACTCCGTTTCTACAGAGTTTGGTACATGAGATTAAAGATGTGAAACTGATTCCGTTTTTATCTTGAGGAAAATTAGAAACCCTCCCCCTGAAAACAGAACAATTCTGACTCTCAGAGGGAGATAGAAGGCCCACTTTATTGAAAAGAAAATGGTTTGATCCAAAGGTCTTTCACAAGATTAAGGATAATGTTTATCCTGATGGTGATCCATCTGGAAAAGGTTCTGCTCGACCCTTTAATCATATTTTTGTCTCTGATCCACACCTGTGTGTGTGTTTTATCTGGCTCACGGGTGTTTCAGGCTTCAGGCTGAAGTATTACACAGTTGTTCAAAGTCAATAGAGTTATTTTCATCAAGAAAAGAGTGATGGTAAATTCGAACAGTGGCACTAATTTCCCTTCGTACAATTTAGGGTAGCTAGACTTAAAGTAACAATTCTTATTTTCAGATTTGTTGCTCGAGTTTATTTCCAGCCCCAGAAACAGTAAATCAACCGTAAATCGGCTCCGTTTGGATTCACATAAACAAACCTGTTGTAGTCTTTTGACTCAAGCTGAAGTGGAAGCAGCCAGAACAGCATCAGATGGAGCAGCAGCAGCCGGTTTCATGCCTTTGTCACAAATGTTGATTTAGCTTGCTTTAGATCTTTCAGTTGACAAATTATACTGCTGAGAGACACAGATGTCTCACGCTGGCCTCGCTGATACTCCCGAACAGTGTTTGTAAAACTGAATCAGACACCAGCTGATGATTAACTGATTCAAAGAAATATTTTGCCTGGAAACTGCAGCCTGACACTGATACTCTGGCAGAGTCCAGTGTTGACTGAAAAGAACAGCGTTTTGGTTCTGAGCCTGGCTGACTTCTGGACTTGCTGCCAGACTTTCTTGAAGTGCTGTCAGTAAAGTTTAAGCTGTTCTACCCAGTATTATGAATGCACCACAACAGGATAATCAATGTTTTTATTCCTTTCTGTGAAATTCGCTTGAGTTTTAACAGACAAATAGTTTGTTCAATGCGGTCGAATCACAAAAAGGGTGAGAGGACCAGAGAGTTGGTGGCTCTCCATACCATCTAAAGACTCAGGACTAGGGCTGAGCGATCTTATCGATACTGTGATATATATCGATATTTTGTGTCCCTATAAAGTATCGATTTTTCTTTTTTAAAGCAAACTTTATTGAAAAGTCAGGCGTTACAATTAGTGAAAACACAGAACATTAACATAATACAATAAATACGTAAAAATTGTAGACAAAGCTTGTTTTTTTTACTAGAGTTTATTACCCACACAGGTAGGGTCACTGAGCTCAAATATTTTTATCCAACATAGTTCGAGCAAAGACATATTTTAATGTGTTTAGACTCAAAAGCCTGCATTTGAATTTAAATTCAGAAATCATATAGATTGTTTTGTGCATGCAAAAAATAATGCAATTAGTGTCGCATTGATAATCTACAAAGTTCAATAAGTATGCCAAACAGCAAATCAGAGAGATCTTGAAAGAGTTGACTCTGGTTCTACATGTTGAATCGACCCAAAAAGGCATTGTCCTGCAGAGCCAACGGTGCATTACAGACAGAGGAATATCTGTAAACAGCTGAATATGAATGAATGAATATAAACCTGCTAATATATCTCTGCATCCTCATGATATTTTCCTCTGCAGCTCAGGTACAACGTAGGTGAAAATATGTACGACATCCCAGGTATTTGTGGTGAATCCATTAAAAATAAACCTTCAAACTTAAATAAAATGAATAAAAATGTAGTGTATCAGTGTATTCTGATAACATCTTCTTTCCAACTAAAGCACACAAAAGGATAATCTCTACTCTCAAACTCTCGCCTCCAAACGCAGATCTGAAACATGTTCTTTTCTCACCGTATTTTCAACCGTTTTAATGCCTTTTGTAAAGCGCTTTGAGTTGCGTTTGTGTATGAATATACAATAAGCTTGGCTTTCCTCACCTAAAGACCAACGGTGCTGCTGAAAGGATTTGAGCCAGGTGCAAAGCATTAGTAAATCTGGACCTGAATCTATGCAACAGTGACTGAACAAATGCTCTATTGTTTCATCTTTAATTTTCTGGATCCCAAGCTGACTTATACAGAGTCTTATTGTCGTCAAACTTTTCTACCGTGGCTTTTTAAATCAACATTGACATCTTGGTTATGAAATGATACAACTTGATGCGATGTGATGTACTTTATTGTCCCTGGGAGGAGATCTGTCTCCCCAGTGTCCCGTACAGAGTCTTGCATGACCAGTTCAAATGACACAATTGGACACTAACAATTGTAAAAACACAGTGGAATATTGCACAATGTCTTCAGCCTCGTACAGATTTGTTTTTAAAAAAAAAGTTGAGAGTTTAGAGGGTAAAAGCTTGAGCTTCTCTGAGAACAGACTGCTCAAAAATTGACCGGAGGGGTTGACATTCACTCCTTTTTTGACCAAAACATATCAGAGTATGTGTGTAACTGAAAAGCAGCTCATTTTTTTTCTCTTTTTCAAAGTTTTCAGGCTGTTTGGTAGGAAATAAAGAGCCGTAAACACACCCGGCAGCGAGATCTCATTTCACTGTCACGCTCTAAAGAAAACGTCAACATCTCTGCACTAAAACGAGGAGCTTAAACCACCGGAGTTCAGCAGGAACAGGATCTGGGTAGATTTCCAAATACCGTCATTCATCAAGATTATTTTCATTGTTTTTATGATCACTGTGATGATAATTTGTGTTGCATTTCTACCATAAAAAGATATCTAGGAGAAGGGATGGAAGCTACTCTGTAGTGATACATCAGTTAGCCTCTGTTCACTGGAGAGAAGGTGATTAAAAGCTTATTTTATAGTTTTTAACCTAAAATCTGCAGGCTGTTCTACCTTCCTCATCCCACAAGTGCTGTGTAACTGTCTCCAGTGTATCTGCAATAATAAAAAAAAGCTCATATGAAATACGTATTTCTAAAAGGCTGCACGTCATGTTGTCATTGTCTTTTCTGTTTATTTTAGCCCCATTAGACACAGAGGAGCCCCAGAAGGTTTCTGCGTGTGACCTGTGGGCACAGATGTAGATTATATAGATGCAGAAGGCAGAGGGGGCAGGTGTTGGTATACAGTTCAGTTTGAGCCACTAACCTCCACTAAGACCAGAAAAGGGGATCATTCTCTCTGTTCACTGGAGAAAAGGCAATTAAAAGCTTCTTCTATTGTTTTCAAACTAAAATTTGGAGGCTGAATAAACATGTTTATGTACGTGTCTCGCTTTATGGAGTGTGTTCTATCTGAAATCAGAGATTAATGGAGGAATAAAGCAGTGGCAGTACCCCAGTGTTTTACCTTTCACCCTTGAAAGCCTCTAAATGTGGAATCTCTAATGTGATCACGATGTGACAGACGGCAGAGAGGGGGTGAATATGTAAAGAGACACGATGTAGAGCAGGGATGTCCAAATTCGGTCCTCGAGGGCCGCTGTCCTGCAGGTTTTAGGTGTCTCCCTACTTCAACGTACCTGATTCAGATGAAATGGATCTCTTCAAAAGATTGTTAAGTTCTGCAACAGCCTGCTAATGATGCACTGATCTGAATCAGGTGTGTTGAAGCAGGGAAACGTCTAAAACCTGCAGGACAGCGGCCCTCGAGGACCGGATGTGGACATCCCTGATGCAGAGAGTGTAAAGGTAAGCCGTGCCCACGTCAACCCCATCTTTCCCATTACCTTAGTTTATAACAGTCCTGTTGGGAGATTTTATTTGTCTAGTTAAAAACGATCAGATCAAATAAAGATTGGAAGAGATGGAGAAAGGGGAAAGAAGATGGAGTAGATGAATGCCAGATCTGCTAGAATAACAAGCACTGAAATCTGATTCCTCACAAAGTCGAACCCTCGTGAACTCAGCTTGAGTTTATTAGTAGACAAATTACTGTATCTCCAAATAGATTCATCAATGTGTTAATTTCATGGCGTCATACGAAGTTGGATTTTTTGAGTCACTGTAATTACAATAAAGATGTGTTTTAAAACTGAAACTCATTAAAAATGTGTTTTTCTTACGTGCAGTGGACGGATATGTTTAACACTTGGTCATGAGGATCGGAAATGAGAAATTTTATAAGATTTTGGAGGCTGATCCTACAGTTTGAATGTAGAACCAAGATCCTGAAGTCAGAATTCAAGGTCTGTGAAGACAAAAGGCGGACTGAGAGTATCCAATCAAACTGATGCATGACTTCACATTCTCTATAGAAAATACTCTTATCTATGAGCATAAAAACTGATCCCAGTATATTGATATACATTACAAAAAGCCTGTGTACAGTCTGTGAAAACTACACTGAGAGCTGGTAACTGTGAGATCATGAATGTGTCAGGCACAGACCAGAGGCCAAACTGTACTCATGATATGCTTAAAGTTTTACTGTCTGACTTAAACCTGCTGATTGACAAGCGATGGTCATCGTTTGCTGTTCCAGATTCTGACTTTTCAAGGAATTTTCATTCTCAGGTTGAAACAACTGACAGTTATCTGTCAGCTCAGGGCAGATCACGAAAGAATCCTATCAAATGCCAAAGGGTGGCAACCCAAATCAAGTGAAAATGGCAACTTCCTTCATGGAAAGCAGTAGATGTAGCAAACAGGACACGCCACCCCTGACCCAATTTAAACCACTTCGACTCGCCCTGCGAAACAACGTGGAATCGGAAAGAAGTGTGAGCTGGCAAAAGAGAAGGGATGGAACTAAGGAAGCAGCTGAAAAATAAATAAATCGCTGATGAGCAAAACTTTACACCAACTAGACTAAAAATACAAAGAGCCAACAGAAACACCCCCCCCCCCCCACCCCCCAGACAAGTAAGATGACCGTCTATGAAGCTTAGAGAAACCCGGTCATTGTTCGACTCTGATTACGTGACCAGCTCGAGAACAAGTGATGCAGAGAAAAGTTAGATCTGGTTTGGATGTGAGCTTTTGTGCTCTGCAAACCTGAGAAGAGGCTTACGAGACCATTAAACTTTCCTATACTGTCTCTTTGCCAACAGCCATTAACTGGATGTCTGGAAGTGACCTTAGATATCAACAAAAGCACAGATCCGGTTCAGTAATCAGGGCAAATGTGCTTTGATACTGGTGCCAATTCGTTAAAGGCATTGGTTTTGAGCTGAAAGCAGAGAATAAGTCTTTCAAGCCAGTGGTGAAAGGCAATATGCACAAAGAAACATACACAACTTCTGCCCCATATTTAGCCGATTTTGTGCCCTAATCCACCACACACACCCACTGGTGCCCACTTGTGACAGTCTAACAATCTTCATCTAACACAGGCTGATGATGTTCAGGAGGGGTGGAGGATTAGGAAGGAGGGGGCATTTCCTGAGGAAGCAGCTGGGTGCCTTCACGGCCACAGAGCAGCAGAATTATAGGTGAATGTGGTGCAGACCACATTGTAGAAAGGGTGGCAGATCAAGGGTGGCATCATTTTTAAGAGCTCGTGGAGTGACTGTGGTGCAGTGGCTAAAGAGTGCCAGAGCCGAAGCACAGAATACCCCCCCAGACCAGGAGCAACGCTCTCTGTCCTTGAGGTTAACCTGGCCTCATTTTTAGCCTACATTTCACCACGTTCAGCAATATGGGATATATGTTGAAGGACAAGGAGGACTGGCAAAGCAGAGTGGGTGAATGTTGCTCTAAATGTGGCATTTTAAAGCTGCGCTGATAATCCCGAAATGAAAAATGATGATGGCAAGTCACGTAGAAAAGAAAGTACACCCTCTTTGAATTCTAAGCTTTTACTTATCAGGACAGGAAATATCATCTTCACAAAAACCAAGCCAAAATCCAGAAGCACTTTTTTAGAGACTCCTTTAGTACCTCTATGTAAATTAAGAGGGTAAGTAGCAGCCAGGTGCTGCTGATCAGTGCACTGACTGACTGATCATCAGTGAGTGTGAGCACCTCTATAAAAGCAGAAGTTCTGTCAGTTTGCTGCTCTGCAGCATTCAGGTGTGTTAACACAATGCCAAGGAGGAAAGACATCAGAAATGATCTTAGAGAAGCAACTGTTGCTGCCCATCAATCTGGGAAGGGTTATAAGGCCATTTCCAAACTATTTGGAGTCCATCATTCTACAGAGAGAAAGATTATTCACAAGTGGAAAACATTCAGGACAGCTGTCAATCTTCCCAGGAGTGGACGTCCCAGCAAGGTCACCCCAAGATCAAAAACCCAAGAGCTACATCTCAGACTCTGCAGGCCTCAGTTAGAATGTTAAAAGTTAAAGTTCATGACAGCACAGTTAGAAAAAGACTGAACAAGTATGGCTTGTTTGGAAGGGCTGCAGGAGAAAGCCTCTTCTCTCTAAAAAGAACATGGCAGCACAGCTTAGGTTTGCAAAGCTGCATCTGAACAAACCACAAGACTTCTGGAACAATGTCCTTTGGACAGACCAGACCAAAGTGGAGATGTTTGCTCATAATAGCATATCGTGTGACAGCATATCAGCACAAACACCTCATACCAGCTGTCAAGCACGGTGGTGGAGGGCTGATGATCTGGGTTTGTTCTGCAGCCACAGGACCTGGGCACCTTGCAGTCATTGAGTCCACCATGAACTCCTCTGGATACCAAAGTGTTCTAGAGTCAGATGTGAGGCCATCTGTCCGACAGCTAAAGCTGGGCTGAAACTGGCTCATCAACAGGACAAAGATCTCAAACACAGCAGCAGATCTACAACAGAATGTGTGAAGAAGAAAAGAATCAAGGTGTTGCAATGGTCCAGTCAAAGTCCAGACCTCAGCCTGACTGAGATGCTGTGGTGGGACCTTCAGAGAGCTGTGCAGAAACCAATGCTGCAAACCTCAATGAGCTGAAGCAGAGCTGGAAAGAAGAGTGGGCCAAGATTCCTCCACAACCATGAGAAAGACTGATAACATCACACAGGAAACCATTACTTCAGCTCACTGCTGCTGAAGCTGCTGCTACAAGCTGCTGGATCAGGGGTGGACTTTGCCTTTTGTCTTAAGTTTTTGTTCAATAGATAATGACACAGGGCAACATGTCATATGTTTTTGTTCATCTGTTGTGTTTACCTCATTTTAAGACCTGGTTAGAAACAGATGATTTTTCCCATTGTGCTCTGATCCGTGCACTTTCTGTTTAACATCAACAATATATTTCTGCATCTTTAAAAAACTAAATCTTCATTTTTTCCCTTGTTGTTTAGCAGTGGACAGACAAGAGGAGATCATCCCCGAACACCCGAACAACAGCAACATACGGTGCAGTCCACAGGACAAGCGCTGCATACAGAGGATCCTGGCCCGACATCCTCCGAAATCCACAAATCAGAGAAGCAACACTGCCAGAGAGGACACCAAGCCAGTGCTGGTGAGAGGAAGGATTATCTGACGGCTTATCAGTTTCACAAAAAAACAATAAACCCAGGCAATCTGCGCTGCAGCACATGCCTCAGTCCCAGCTGGTGTTTCGCATTAAGGTTTTACAGGTCCAAAGTCATGAGCGAAACAGTCAGGTTGTAATTGTATAAATTAGTTATTTACAGACCATAATATTTAATTGCGGCCTTGTGAAATAAAGATCAGTTTCACACCGACATCAGTATGCAATTTGCTATTTCTTCACTGGCAAGAGAAGGATCATAACATCCTAATTAATCAGTACCAGACACATGACTTAGTTCATTGATTTAAAGCAGAAATGTGCCATATGAATACACACATGTTGATTTAATTAATGGCCCACCAGGTAGGGTTACCCTAACCCAAAATAACTTTAGGACATTCCAACTTTTTCTGTTTTTCTGTCTTTGTTGCCGTCAGCCTGTTTAAAACGTCTGCCAGGACCATCCGTTCACACGCCATCTTTAATTAGCTCGAAAAGACGATGCAGGCGATTCACACGATTATTTGTAGATCTGGCTCAAGTTAACACCTGTGGGACGGGAAATACTGACGCACACCTGCACACTGTCCACGTCACGATGAACACAATAAAAAACTTTGTGTTGAGATCTTGAAAAACTGCAACGAACTCCCAAAAAATAAGCCATGGAGAAAAGTATCCTGAGCAGATACATTTAGTGTCACTTTTAAGCATTTTTAAAGAAAGTTGAAATTAAATTCCTCTTCATGACAAACTGAAACAATCAGTGGGGTTAAATGGCACTGAAAGGATCGGATTATTGGCTAAATTACAAAAAAGAATGAGTTGCTCCTTATTTGAGCAAGGGTAATTATCCTTGGATATATGGCGGTGAATGAATGGAATCAGAGGCACAAAGCATGTCATACCCCGGTATGATAGGTGGCGCTGTACCCATTTCAACTATTGCTAATAGAGCCACTTCCTGTTGACCTCTTCACCACCAACAACAACAACAAACTCAGGCATTCGAGAAAGATGGAGAACGAAGAGCAAGATGAAGCTACGTCCCTCTACATTTAGTTTGTGATGAGCTGCTTGTTGCACAAATGTGATGCCCAACGGCGCATTCTCCATCGTGTTGTTTGTTTCTGACGACAACAACAGTAATATCGTCTCCTTTGACTTCCGGTTCACGACCCCGGGAAAAAATCTTGAGCAGAGTGCAAAGTCCAATTCACCACGTGCTTCACCGTTTACAAGCAGGTTTAGTGTGACTTTCAACCAAGTTATCTCGGGGTCTTAATCCGATTACGAGTAATCCAATCCGATCCAATTTCTTGTCCGATTAAGGTCTCTATATGAACTTAATAACTCAGTTTTATTGTAATTTAGCCAATAATCCGATCCTTTCAGTGCCATGTAACCCCACTGAATATCTTAAAGTTGCCCTCAGCAAAACATGAACTTTTTCTTTGGTGATTTTCACGTGTTACAAGATGTTTGACAAGATAAATGAGCCATTAACACAGTGGCTGAGGATTTCTGCTTTGAACCTGCAGAGTACCATGTCCTGCCTCACGGTAGCCGTCCATTGTTCCGTCAACGCAAGCCGTATCCAACGCATTCAGTTCATTTTCAATGAAATCCGGCCGATCGTTGTCGCCGTGCTCGCAAAGCATGCTGGGATTCCGGCACGGCGAGCGGCGGACCTATGGCACGTCAAAAAGTTGTGCTCGCTCGAAGTTTATGCAAATTAGCCACGGCAGACGGAGTGCGTTACCCAATGACAGTAGACCATGTAGTTTTTTTCATTGCTCATGTCATTGCTATTGCGGGCAAAACGAACAGCAGCAGTGGCCAGAATGGCTGTGCTAAAACGATTGTAGGCGAATAAACACACCTAAAACATCAGGCAATTGTGAGCATCTCCACTTTTGCAGTAAAGTAATGACCATCAAGGAATAGAGGTTCAATCCAGTGCATCAAATTCTTTCATGGGCAGAGGTGTGGAGTAGTAGATTAAACGTTATCAATAATTGTGACAGGCATTCATTTCAACAAAAGAACCAAATCACACCCATGGCCATATTTTCACAACATGTCTTGTTCATGTTTAATTTTTAAATCAGATAAAAGGTGCAGGGACAGGTGATGCAGCGAGAAGGAGATCTCCTGTGTCGCAGCAGCAGCACAATAGCGGCTCTCCTAACTCGCAGATCCACATCCATGGTGCAATATGAAATAATGTTCCATTGCTGACGATTTATACACATTAATTTCCCTCCAAAACTCTGAAACTTCGGTTGGTTAAAATCACAAGTTATTTACTTTCCCCCGGAGCCATTCTACCATATGTTCTATCTACAACTTCGTATACACGCCCACTGTAGTAGCAACACGGCGACACTAGGCATCCAATCCGGCGAGTCAAGTTGACGTGACGGAACAATGGACGGCTACCGTCAGTCAGGAAGTCTACATAGTCTGTCTGGAGAAACCAGCACCGACCAACCCTGACCACTTGCAGGGGGCTCTAGCTAGTTTTAGGAGAAGCTAACACATAGGGATGGGAATTGTTAAGAATTTAGCAATTCCGGTTCCATTATCGATATCTCTTATCAATTCTGTTCCTTATCGGTTCTCATCCAGTTATATATGGTACAAACGGCTTTGGTTGCAGTAACACTTTAATTTCAAGTGTGCACCAACATTTTATCTATTTTTGCCTCTGACATTTTACTTTTCCCTGCCTCGATCAAAGGGGGAGCTACTCTTGCAGTCCTCGTCAACTAAATGTTGATATCAGATGCAAATTATTCATACAGTACGTCGCTAACATTATTACAATCAACAAGACCTGGAAGTTTTACGTTACAGGGCTCTCAAGTTTTGAATCCAGGCGAGTGACATCTCCTCCCGTTGGAATGGGGGTCTTTCATTAAAAATATTATTATTAGTGTTGTTGTTATTAATAACTGCTCTGCTCAGACTCATGGGAGACGTGCTTGTTTTCATAGCGATAGCGGCGCGCCAGACAAATTTATATTATAATTTTTTTTTCAGTGTGAGAAATACAATGTGTGGCAGGAGTGCGTGACAAAAGACCCAAAAGACCCAAAAAAGGTGAGACTTGAGAGCCCAGTTACAACTTCAAGGAACCTGGAAGTTTTACGTTACCTGGGACCTTTGAGACGGAAGACGTTGTGCCACGAACTCCCCCGCGAGAGTTGCCGCCATCGCTGACAAAGCGTGTCAAAGACTTTACACTTGTGCAAAGTAACTGCATGCTGTGTGGTCAAATGTTTCAGCGTATTGGAGGTATTTCCCCCTTTTCAAAGCTCTGCATGTGTTGCAACTGGCCCTAGTTTTGTCCTTTTTGGTGAAATATATTATATAACCAAACTTTAGAGCGCCTCTGCCTCGACGCCATGTTGGAAACATTCTGAGCCAAAATACGAAATATGAAGCGTGCACATGATGTCATCGCGCAAATGCATCAGACGTTAGCAGAACCTATAAACGGGATCGTTAAGCCGGAGTAGCTGACGCGTTGCTCACGTCGGTGGCGGACCGTGACGTCAAAACTACGTTTCAGGCCTGGCGCTTGCCTTGAAAAGACGGCGCAGCGCGTTGTCGTGCACCAGTCGATTTTTGTAACTTGGCTGCGCCGAGAACGACGAACCGGATGGACCAATTTGAGACCAGGCTCATTCAGGAGGTGCGTTTGTACAGGCAGCTGTACGAAACTGCAGTGAAACAGCACAGGGACCACGTAAACTCCCAAAACTGGTGCACAGAGACTGGCAGAACTTTGGGGAAAGAGGGAGAGTTCTGTAAGAATGTGTGGAAGAAGCTACGGGACAGATACGTGAAGGCAAAGAAGAGGGCAGAGACTCTGCTGATGCCGGGGGCTTAAGACCTTCTCCTCTATTAACTGAATTAAAAAATTAAAATGATCCGAATACTGCAGCAGTATCATGGATGACAGTGTTCCTGCTCTTGACAGTGGCATTGTTTTCTTCTCGACTTTCTTTGTTGTAGAGTAGCAGTAACCTTAACATAGCAGTGCCACCTCTGTGACGGAGAAAATTGCAACTACTGGCGCATCGACTTGCGGCATTATATATAGCCGGCACGAAATCGTGACGTCATCAACACCGCTCGCGCTAGCAGACGCGGCAACCATGCTAGAGCCTTTAGGCACGGAATCGAACTATTGGGAGCCGGTTCTCGATTCCCTTCCTACTAACACAAGCAGGTGGATCAAGTTGGTGGGTTTCCCTCTGGTTGCTAAAAGGGCAGATGTGACATATTAAGTCTATGACTGTGATAGCATGAAATAAGATTCTGTGAGCCTTCATGTCTTACCAGATGTTAAACCAGGGTCTTCAGAAATGACTGCTCCATATGAAAACAGCTGGGTTTGTCTCTAAACTTATTATGAAGAGTAAAGCCCCATACACACACGTCGCTGCTATTTACTCGCTCAGCGAGTGAAGTCAATAGAATGTCTATGTGTTCACGCGAGGCGAGGAGGCGAGTAGGCGAGTAGGCGAGGAGAGTACAAGCGAGTACAAGCGATGCGATGTGGGCGGATTCCGAGATGAACATATTTCAACTTCGAGCGACGCGAGTAAGCGAGTAAAAGCGAGTAAAAGCGAGTAGCCAATTAAAATGCAGAATACAGATTATTGACAGGTGACGTTCCCCCAGTGTTCTCCAAACAGTGGCCACCCAACTTCTACACACGAAGTCAGCAAAAGTACCCAAGCGAGTGGCGAGTAGGCGAGTGAGCGAGTAGCGAGTAAATAGCAGCGACGTGTGTGTATGGGGCTTAACACTATTCCAGCTTTTTAGTTGGGAGACACTGTGAGTATGAGAAGGTATGTTAGTAACTACAAACTCCCAAAAAAAACAAAAAACTGCTTGCTGTGTCAGACTTCTCACACTAAGCTCTACTGGTGTGCTGCTGCATCTTATATAAAAAGCCCACGAGTGCTGTGAGTTAGCTGCGCTGATCATTATTTCATTGCTGTTTGTTCTTCACACAATGAGTTTTGCAGAGTTTGCAGAAGACTTTGAAGACTGAGACTGAAGGCTTAGAGGAGGAAATGTGGTTGGAGCTCATTAGCATATTCATAGATCCACTACCTGAATGAGGAGCAAGTTGGAGAGTAATTCTCCAAGCAGTATGAAGGCGACGAGGGCTTTTTCAAGCCAAAACTGTGAGTTGTTTGGGCTTCACAAACTGCCGGACCGGGACTTTAAGATTCCAGTTTTTAGAGATGATTTTAGATTATGCTGTGATTTTGTAGAGTTTTCTTCCAAAAAACTTTGTTTATGTTCATCGGTAACATGATTGGAATATTAAAACAGCTTGTTGGTTTTATCATCTATAGTGTCAGACATTAATAAAGAAATCTATGTATACACAGCTAAAAACAAGACCTTTAGACCAACAGACATAAATCCCTACTGGAAATCACTGCTTAGACTGAGGAACGCTTCTGAGAACCTCCAACAGTCAACACAAATTAATTACTGCATCCACAAATGAAAATTAAAACTCTTGCACGCAAATGACAGCTTGGCCTGAGCTCATTTAAAGTACCAGCGTGTAACAATAACAAAGATATAAATTACTCTGTATTGATCCGCCCCTCTTTTTCTTGTATTTTCCTTCCAAGCAGCCAGACTTTCTTGTAGTCTTTTAAAGAGGTCTTGAGCAACACTTCTCCAGACTGTCTGAGGGTCTCTCAAAGATTTTCTTTGGACATTTTCTGCTCCAGTCTTTGTACCTGACCATTTTCAGAGGAATGTGTTTTTTCCATTAAGCCACTTAACTCTGACCTATGAATCCTTCAGGCAGAAAAAAGTCTCCTAACTCAAGGGATGAACCAGTGTTGTGTCCACACATAACAAACTTAGCAAAGAAGCCATTTTAAATTGGATCTTTAGGCACTTTGTTACCAGCAGCCTGTCACAGAGACACATCATTTGTTCCCATTTCTTTAGTTGCATCTATGAAAAACAGCAAAGATAACACAGTTTGACAGACAGAAAATAGGATTTCTGCAGCAACAAGGTGATTCCCAAAGAGCTGTTAGCTGAAAACTTGGCATATCTCAGCATGGTGTGCAGTGTGTCCTTAAAACATTTGAGGAAACTGGACAAGTGGAGGACAAAAGAAGAAGTGTCTGGCCTAAAGAACTATCTACAGCAGATGAACAGGATCTGAAAGTGATGTCCTTAAGAAAGAGGAAAAATCCAGCAAAGACCTGACACAGGAGCTGAGAGATGCATCTGGACCTTCAGCTGATCCATCTGCTGTTGGCCCAAGCCTCATCAGAAATGGTCTCCATGGAAGGGTGGCTGTCAAGAAGCCGTTCTTAAGGAAGGGAAACAGGGAGAAAAGGCTGAGCTGTGCCAAAGGACTGAAAATCAGTAGCAACAGGTCTGATGGAGGGATGAATCCTCCCCAGAGCCCGGAGCTCAACATTACTGAAGCAGTGTGGGATCATCTTGGCAGAGAACGGAACAAAAGGCAGCCGACATCCAAAGAAGAGCTTTGGGATGTCCTTCAAGAAGCCTGGAGAACTATTCCTGAAGACTCCTTAAAGAAAGGACAGAAAGCTCGTCTGAGAGGGTTCAGGCTGTGTTGGAGGATAAAGGAGCTCAGACCAGATATTCACTTTAAAGCTGCTTAGAACTGAACAAACTCTGTTTCGTGCCTCATATTCTGTATTTACATCTATGTTTGGACAATAAATCAATAAACTGCTGCACCTGTTAGCTGTTTTCATGGTGGTATAGAAAGAACTGAGAAGTGGTGCAAGACGTTTGCACAATACTGTATTTCAACAAGAGAAACCACATTCTGCATGTTTAACAACAGCATGGCTCCACAGAAAACAAACCCTCACACAACTGAAAATATTTGGAGCAATATGAAACCATAAATACAACAAAGGAGGCATCAAACTGTTGAGCAGCTGAAATTCTATATCAAGTAAGAATGTAAAAACATTTTAATTTAAAAACTAAAACTGGTCTCGTCAATTCCCAAAACTTTTCTTGCAGCTATTTGAAAAACAGCAAATCAAATTTCTTCGCTCTAACATTTGATATGTTGTTCAGTTTAGTGAAGGCTTTCATTTATTGTCAAAGCATTGCCTTTTGTTTTTATCAACACTTCAGAAAGCATCCTAACCTTTCAGGAAGAGGCGTTATGTGCCGCTGTAAATGTCTTTGTGTGTCTAATTTATAGTTTTCAAACCCAAACTTGCTCCTCCTGCAGGCCCCATGCCGTGCTGAGCTACAAAGAGCGTTGGACAGGTTGGCATCAAACACCCGCACTCACGATGACCTCTTCACAATCCCCATACCCAACTGTGACAAGAATGGAGATTTCCACCCTAAGCAGGTCTGTGACTTCCAGCACACACTCACTTTGAGCTTGAAACACTGTGCAGACCACTGCCGGGCCGTGTCTGCTGGTGAACTGTGAATCCGCATTGTTACGCCAACACAAATAAAATCGCCCGTCTTTAAACTTTAATCACTTTCTTTTAGACTACATCAGCAATCTGCGGGCCAAAACAAAAAAAACATGTCAGAGGACGATGACATGTGCTCTGACCAGTTCAAGATCAACAAAAGTGTCTCCAAACAGACTGTCGCGGCAGAGCCAAGGTCTTGTTTTTCCAAGCTCACAGGGACAGTGATTCACTCTGAGAATTTAGGAGACTTCACGTGGTCTCCTTTTACTGTTGTACAATCATCATTGTTACTGCTTTGATGGATGCAATCAGTCTTTGGATGCAGTTACTTCTTTTTTTTTTTTTTTTACAGTAAACATGCAGATAAGAGCGGGGGAGTCGGAGAACATATAAAGCAGAGATAAGGCTGCGCTGAGCTGCAGAGATAAAAGAGAAGCTCTGCTCAGGCACCACTCATCAAGCGTCTGAGTTATGCTGATTGTGTAACGTGCTTAAAGTATCTCTGCCTGCTCAGATTCTCCAGCATCTGTTTACTGTTTAACTAAAACTGCACTTTGATAAAGCCCATAGGGAAGTAAAGCACAGGTCATTAGGGACAACTGGGAATCATTTCAAGGCAGGGTTGCTCTGAGATTCCTAACCGGTCTGTCTTGGGGGGCTTTATGAAACTAAATCATTCTGGACTAAAATTGTACTGTTGAAAGCTCACATGAGAAATGCTGAGGGATTTGAATTAAAATCGGTTTGTTTGGCTCCACTTTAAATGCCAGATTGTTGTTCTGATTGTAGTAAAAACTGACTGCTACGAAACAATGGCATGTCCTAAAAAGCCTGAATATTGGACTGGTCAGCAGACCGTGTTGTTTATTGACTCCTGCAGCGTTCTTTCAGCATTGTATTTGAGTCTGACTGACGAATGTAAGTCACGCTCTTACATTGTTTTACCTGCTTTTCTCGGATCAGTGCCACGACTTTCAGCTCTCTCTCGTTGTGCAAAGTGGCTTTAAGCTGACAACACTGAAAGTGAACCAAAACAATGATCTGAACACAGAGGGAACAACAAAGTTCAGGGATAATTGTTTGCAGGTTTATCACAACAAGAGACTTCTTTCACATCAGAGATACTGCTTGCTCCACTGTGAAAGAGCCCGATTTTTGCTCATTTATAGGCTCGTAACTTCATCTCGTGTATCTTTTAGCTCGCTGTTGCATGAATTAATGTTCACAAAACAAATAATCGTTCTCAAACAGTACACTGCTACCTCTATTTTTGGCCCTTTTCTGTTTTACATGGAGTGAGATATAACAAAAAGTCCCACTGAGGAGGTTCTGTTGACTGGTCTTCCTTTGATTAGAAGGGTGTTAGTTCCATCCTCAACTTCTTTTGTCTACACGTTGAAGTATCCTTGGGTAACAAAGATAGTCCAAAGATAGTGTTCAGCCTCGCTGAAGACGGATTCTGTCGTGGCGTTCCCCTACAGACGAGCCACTTTAGGGCACCGGCGATCGGTCCTGGAGCCATAAATCCCAAAAGGGAGACGTGAGCGTGAACACAGATTCTGATGGACCCACACATTAGAACATTTGGACGTTAGATCGGTAGTTTTAAGATAAAAAGATAACATGGTTTGCTCTCCCCAGGCAGCGTTAAGGCAGTGGTGGGCCGTCAGGGCCTGCAAGGCCTTCTCTGCTGGCCTAAACAATATCTTAAACAAAATAAAATGAACATCTGTTTGTGATTTTCTTAATTATTATTTTATTTTATTTCATTTCATATCTTACTATTTTATTGTCTGTCCGTTTCCTGTCCCCTGGCTGCGCTGCTGCCAGACGTGTATTTTCATATTGACGCATTTAACCAATCATATTTCAGCTATCATTGGTTGCCAGGCAAACAAATCTGCCGGGAGGCCAGAACAATCGGGTCTGCTGGCCCTAACTACATCTAGAATGTAGAAGACAGCGTAGCGAACCCCGAACCAATGTTATTAGACTGTCTCTGACGGCCCCCAACAGCCCATTGCAGGCGTAGGTGGTCTGATTGGCTCTAAGCAGACATATGGAAACGTCATTTTAATCACATTTGATTATTGGGTAGATTTTGACATGACGTCTGATTTCCGTTTTATACATAACATCAATGGCTGAAGGAGGAGGAGAAGTTGATTTGGTGGCAAATTTATTGTTGCAGCCATTTGCCCGGAGGACTTTTACTGAGAAGCTGGACATCGCAAAGAAAGGTCGGCTAACTCCGAAGTTAGCGGACCTGACAAAAGCCAGGAAAAAGGATTTGTACGCCACTTTCAATCTGCAAATTACGAACGATACCCCTGGCCCCAGTCCCTTGAAATACGGAATCGTCCCGTATTTAGAAACAAAAGTACGGTTCTGTATTGAGCTGAAACGGGACACAATTTTATAAAAATGCAGGAAATTGCATCTAAGAAATGCAAAATTTTCTGAGGTGGACCCCCAGACCCCCCACACGAATGAGGTGTCCGTAATTACAGTTGCCGACCATACTGAAGGCCCATGTGTGAAATGCACGGCCCGCCACTGTGTTAAGGGTTATAGGTACGCAACCAACCCAAACTTGCTGGTGTGCGGCCCCACGAAGAGCGAACAGTGCGTCGCCCTCACAGACAATACAACACGTACGTTGGATTCTGACTGGTTGAGGATTAGCTTCAACTTGAAATGAGGTGTTAAAGGGATAGTTCGCCTCTTTTGACATGAAGCTGTATGACATCCCATACTAGCAATATCGTTTATGAACGTCCTGTGAGCAGAGTTCCAGCCTCGTTTTGGTGTTGACGAAGGTAGTCCGGCTAGTTGGCTGGGGTTTAAAAAATAAAGAGTTTTGCTTCTCAAAACAATATGCGTTTAAAAGAGTAATACATTTGCATCACAAAATCGTTCTCCAGGAAAAAGTCAGACCTCACAATCGCTTGGCGCTATTTTCTCTCCCTTCGTATCACTGCGTGCTGCCGCCTACCGACAGCCGCGACTGTTACGGTGTTTACTGCTCGGTCTGCACTTCGGTCTGCTCGGTCTACACAGCACACAGTGATACGAACTAGCCGGACTACCTTCGTCAACACCAAAACTCAGCTGGAACTCGGCTCACAAGACGCAGCAGGGGGTAAGAAAATGTTCATAAATGATATTACTAGTATGGGATGTCATACAGCTTCATGTCAAAAGAGGCGAACTATCCCTTTAACGTATTTCATCACATGGATAATGAAGGGGGAAACAGCACGCTATATCCACTGTGTTTCATAGTGATGTCATCAAGTCCAGGAAGCAAAGCCTGAACTACAAATAAGGGGTATCTGACAGTTCAGGAGTGAATACTTCCTTTTTTAAAAAAAAACTTTTGATTAGTTAAGATTTCCCTTTTTACACCGGAAAAAGGTCTCTTATCAGACAAATGTCTCCTCTTTAATATACAGAAGCGGTGACTACAGCTGCCACACTACATAATTAACTTTATCTTTCTGCTGACAGTGCCATCCTGCACGTGACGGCCAGCGGGGGAAGTGCTGGTGTGTGGATCAGAAAACAGGCATGAGGCTGCCGGGGCCGCTGGAGCTGCGAGGGGAACTGGACTGCCACCAGCTAATGACTGCCACCCTGCGGGACTGAGGAGGAGAGGGTGGCAGTTGGGGTTGCAGGACCAGCTGAACTCTACTGGTGCTTGTTAGTAGAACTACATGACTAAAGGACTTCATCCTTCAGCCTCACTCTACCTGAGGCCAACGGTACTTGAGCTTGTGCAACAAAAAGGAAACCATTGAGTTCTTTTGCTGTTTTGTTTAATGTGTGTGAGAGTGTGCGACTCAAGTCTTTCGAGCACTTGTTGTGTTTCGTTCCTGATACGTGAACTTGAGACAGACCGTCTTTAAACACATGCGCTTTAAAGTACCAGGTGGCAGGAAAAAACACACACACATACACACACACACACACACACACACACTTCCACAGATAACAGTTGTAGTTGTGATATATGTGAGAATGCAGAGCCTGTCTAACTTCTTCAGCATAGTGACAACTAAATGCCTTCACTCCACTTAATAATTAGACCTGAAGTATAACAGGAGCTGTTAGTATTCGTTTTATTCTTTCTGGAGCATTAGATCAGTTCGAATTACTGAATCAGGACAATTCAGAAAGATTCTCAAAGACTTGTATTCCAGCCTGTCAACATCTTAAGTTTATTTTCTGTAAATCACGTCTCTTATTCTATTTTGCAAACTCCACCTCTTTGCTAAGTAGGTTAAAGCAAAGCATAACACGCGTGTTTGCTAAAACACAAAGTCTAGTTCAGTGACGAAACCAGAGAAGCAATAAAAGATGGGATGGCAACAACAGATCCCACGATAACAGATGCAAGGTTTACGAAGGATTGCAACAACCTCGTCTTGAGCTACCAGATGATAAGCCATAGCTTTTCACATTGAAACTAAAAGTTAGATTAGCATGAAAATCTGTATCTTTGGCAGTCTGGAGCGGATTTGCTTCATCAGCCAGCGGTTAACTCTACAGCCCCCTCTCTTTGTCAACGAGCCCTCTGTAACTGGGTTGGGCTGGACGCTCTGTACAAGGCTGATAGGATAATCCTGTTTCTCCAGCTGGTGCTAAGATGCCAGCATGACTCTTGTGTTTGTATGAATATACTCTCACATACATGATTTCTCTCCAAACAGACTGCTAGGCAGAAACTTTGTGGTGCTACACACTGACTGTGCCAAAATACAAAACAAAAATAAAAAAACGGTTTCTGCACATTGTTCAGGATTCAAACTGAAAGTGGGGCAAGTAGCATCGGCATTGTGTCCTCAGTGTTGTAGTCAAGGTCCCACTTTAGCTTGGCACTACCACTGCAGCTGACCGGCTCAGTGTTTTATTGGCCAGGCTTGTAAATTGCTGGCAGAACGTGAGTTAAATATAGAAACAGAGTGTAATAACTTTTAATGCTTAAGCTTGTGGCAGCAAGGAAACTTCTAGTTAATGGATGACTCTTGTGTGGCATGTACCACAATGATCACGAGGAAAAACAGAAAAGTCCTCCGTCAGACATCTCTTAGGTGTCAAAATAACGACTAAAGTAGTTTTTTACTAATACAAGTGACGTAGTTACTCATCACAAACTTTAAAATGTTGTAATTTGGGAGTACTGGTGGAGTGAGACTAGCAGGTTTGAGGTAATGCTGGTGACAGCCTGCTTTATTTGTTCTACACGAGACTTTGGTTACTGTTGACTTTCTGCTGTTAGAGTTACTTTGTCAGCTCGTTCCTGGAAGAGAAATTCTGACTGCAAGGAACATACCTAAAGGAGACGTATTCTGCCCTTTTTCTTGCAAGCTGGCATCGTTTCCTGACATCTTAATGAAATGTCTGTGACACGTATTGTTCAAAATGCCACCGGATTACAGAACAAGCAGCTGTCTTCTCAGCCCCGTCTTTACACTTCTGTTTATAGAAGCCGCTTTTAGGAGGTGGAGTGTGCCAATTCACTGAACCCCTCTCGTCCAGCAGTCGTTGTCTCAGCTCTGAGCTACCGAGGAAATGTAAATTTGGACATGTCGGGGTAGATTCTCAGTCTTCCAGGTCATGGTAATCCTTAGAGCTCCTAAGGGCAGCTAAACTCCTCGGTTCTTGAAAACATTTGGCCTCTCATCTGAAAGTCTTTTTCAGTTCTAAACTAGTTTAGAAACTAATCTAAGTTGTTATTCAATCTTTTAAGAGTAAATCTGGACACAGATTGGACTCAAAAACTCCTAAAACACATTATTACAATTTGAGAGAGCATGCAGTAAATAGCCTTGGAGCTCACACTAGCACACACAGCAAACAAAGCTCAGACTACCAGACAGAAATGAACTGACTGGTATTTTTACAGCTTCATACACTCTGGAGTCTGGTTAAAGTTTTTAAAAGCTCGCATTGAGAACCTTCACCGGAAGCTGTGAATACACGTTTCCTTTCACTGGTTTTAAGCAGATAAACTTGCCAGAGGGTGGTGGTGTAGTCTATGCTGCCAGTGGTTGCAATTTAGCAGAAGAAGTAGTCGTCCTAACAGGAAGCTAACCGTCAAAACAACAAAAAGCAGCTGCGGTAAACATCCACAAGAAGAAAAAGGAGAATTTCATCATATCGATTAATCCAAATGTGGGAAAACGGCAGTCAGTCACGTGAGTTTACGGTGCCGGTTCAGGCTGGAAACACCTGGTGAGTCATGTCATTTTCATCTTTGTCAAATCAGATGAGATTCACAAAGTTTTATCCAAAACAGGCAAAAACCACCTTAAGCGTGTGTGATTTTTACCATTTCCATTCATGTTTTCTTATTCACATACTAGAACTGTGAAACCCAACTAAAGTTTACATGTTTGTCTGTGTGGTGGCAGGTCACCCTGGGATGCTTTTACTGATGCTACGTTCAAAAATTCATTTGAAATCAGAATCTCCTACTTCTGACTGGGAAAATAATGAAATAATGGCAATAAGAAGTCGAGTTTCCTTGTCAGGATAGACCATTAGACAAAGTACTAGCAGATCATTATAAACTTATTTCTTCTTGAGTTAAGGGAACTTTATTTTAGCTGGTGAGAATTTGCTGTTAATAGCAAAAGAGCTTCAGCTCCCCGGCTCTGAGCTGCAGTGAATGCAGCATGGTTTGCAGGTGAAGGTGGGGTGGAGATAGAGATAGGGAGGCTGGACCCTGCAAATCTGAACGACTCACTGAATGCCCCAAACAAAGAGACAATGCTATGTCGGGTTTTTGAGTTGAGACATCAGAATATATGCTCTAAAACACATAAAAGGTTTTATCTTTCCATAATATGTCCCCCTGCATTTGTGTGTATAGTACAGCGTACAAACATCAATGACGGTTACCAACATTTTTGGACCTTCTTGCTTTCTGCCTTTTGATTATTTTAAGCTTTAAAAAATACTTTTGGACCCCAACACATAAAGTAGAGGCTAATTCAACACAAGAGTGTTGAGAAAACTTTTAGATTTAGCATTTAGCATACACTTTAGCTCACATTTCATCAGGAAACTTGGCTCAACTTTCCTAAAATGCAGAAGTAGGCACATTTATAAAAACAGTAGAGTATAAGAAGGTTAAATCAATCAAAGCTTCCTACCTTGATAGATTTTGGAAGGTATAAAAGAAAGAAAACAAGCTTCGGATTTGAAAGTTGCTCTGTTCTAGTAATAATCAGCCTAACAAACGATAGAACTGGTTTGGCTGGCCCATACCTGACAAATTTGAACCCTTCTTGTCCTCTTTGCCTGAAGCATCAGCCCACCCTGAGGATACATTTAAATCACAAATGAACAAACCTTGTGAGGCTGAATTACATCAGATCTTTTCTTGTCTGTGTATTTGACAGTTATTCTGCAAGTGTTAAATGTTTAAAGCTGGAAATAACGCACATCGTCTGATGAGAAGTTTTACCCGTGCTCTTAGTGAAAAGGGAAACGCATCCAAAGGTGATTCACCAAAATGCATGCATATAGACAGAGCCAGGAGCTGGTGGAGAATCAATACCAGAGCTCAAAGAATCTAAAACGATGTCCTGAAAATCCTTCCAAAGAGTCGACAATACTTCCACACAAAGAATGTTCCAGCAAAATTCTGTCCCACAGTTTGTTCACATATTCAAACGTATCTCCCTGTTCGAAAAGGTTTTTATCTTTGGAAGTCGGATAAGCTCTTCCAACTACATAAACAGTGTATTTAAGCTGTAGTAAGTTTCTTGATTTCTAACATTGCTGTACTGAACTGTTCTTGTCTGCGTTTGATATTATCTGTTAACGTGTAGAAAAAAGATGTTTGCATGCGTACAAATGAGCCGGAGCTGGAGACAGCTGAGGTTCTGTGTATCTGGTCCAGAAAGGCACCGTTAAGCTCAAACACTCAAGTGAATCGAGAACTGAAATATAGTTTCCATCAGCTACAGTAAATAGCTGAGTTACATTGTAAATGTCTACTTGATGAAAGTGTACTCATTGTAATGCATCAATTAAAACACTTTAGAAACTATATTGCAGCTGGTGGAATTATTACTGGTGGAATTTGATGGATGGTTTCAGTTTATTAAAGATGCTCAGAGGTAGCAACTGTTCTGAGCTTTTACTCCTCCGGAAGGCCGAGCTCCTCGCCATATCCCTAAAGGTAAGCCCAGCTATGCTCGGAGGTGGCAGCTTTTATTAGATATCTTATTGTTTCTGCCTCTGCTCATAACTCCCATCAGGAGATGAGGGCTGGGACCTGGATCAACCGTTAAACCCACGGCTTCACATTTCAGCTCGGCTCTCTTTTTACCCGTGACAGACTGATATTGCCCCAATATGCCCGTTAATGTCAAACAAAATCCAAAAAAACCACAACATACTTTAACTCCTGAGGCAGCAACTCATTCCAAATGAAGACCATATCCTCAGACAATCAAACTTACAACCTGCAGCAACTAAAAAGTGTGGCCCCTAGAAGATGACGCAACAGAAATGTCAGAATCGTGGCTGATAATCCTTCCATTAAATGGTGAAATGCACAAAGAAATAAAACATATATAGATACAGACAAAGTTAAAGTTTTTCTCCAGGCATTGAGAGAATCACTACAAACTAATCTCTGTGAATCAGAGGGTTCCAGAGTGCTTATAAGACTCTATTTCAGTGGATTAACACTTATTAAGACAGCAAAAATCCCTTTTTTGAGGAAGTTTGTCGGCTCCTGTAACCTCTGCTTCTTCTCCTAGCTTGGTTTGGGACTTCTTTGGTGGATTCCACTTAGTATTCGATTTTGCTGCTACAAACAGGGTTGTGTAACAGAGAAAACAACTGACCATGATCCAACGTGTGTCACTGAGGGGGCTTATACCGAGGTGCGACACCAACAATTTACGAGGGCAGAGGGGAGATCAATCAGAAATGTTTGGACTCAAAAGTATCTGGTAATTTTAAAAGCACTACGTCTCTACCATATATCTCCCTCCCAAAACTCAAGTTTAGCCCCTTGTTCATCTCAAAAGTCTCTTGTTTCTGAGCAAAGTTCCTGCACCTGAAATGTAAACGGACCAGAAAGAAGAGCCCCATGAAACACGTGCACTTCCCACTTGACTTTGTTAGAATCCAGCTAATAACATTAAGATCCAATTTATTGGTCGTGCATACATATGAAATGTGTCCTCCACTTTTAACCCATCCAGGTTGACACATGCACATGCACTCAGAGACAGATGCCAACCTGGAGCAGTGGGCAGCCATTCAGCGCCTGGGGAGTATGGGGGTACGGTGCCTTGCTCAAGGGTACATCCCTCCAGCTATCAGTTCCACCAATCTTTTTTGAGTGGCGAGAGTGGGAATCGAACCGCCAACCTTCTGGTTATTGGATGACCGACTCTAACCACTGAGCCACGGCCACCCCATGCTGCTAAATGCTAATGTTAGATAAACTTTTTCAACATTTTCAGTCCCTAAAATTGAACCTCATTCGTCAGGGTTGATGGGTTTGTTATGTTTGAACCTCTGCTTGTTTCGTCTCCTCCCATAGAAACATTGGGCAAACATGGTAAAAATCATAAATACTTGACTTTAATATGGGATGGACATCCTTTCATCCTTATCAGAATGAGTTTTAGAGGCTGATTTTTTTTCCTTTTCTTCAGTATTAGTAGGTTTATTTTATGCTGTCATGGTTTAATTCTGTTTACTTGAAGTTTAGATGCTGAGCGAAAAATGCAGCGAAAAATGTGCTTGTGTTTCAAATTTTATATCTGCACATGTATATTATAGTATCGGTCTAACTCTGGCTGCGCGATGTTCAAAGAAGTAACGATATTCCAAAAAGCTTTCATGTGAACTGTTAGATAAGTGAAAACAGCACTGTCCACCTTTGATCTCCAAATCAGTATGTTGCAGATGTAGACACTGAGCCAAGAAAGCTTTGAATATGACTACATTATGTGTTGTGCTCTTGAGGGAATTTCACTTACATCTGGACTTATAATGGTCAACATGTGCATGAGTTTTTGGGTTTTTTCATAATCAATGGTGGAAAAAGCTTTATAAAAAGTTAGAAAAAACATTTAAAGAAGACTTTTGTGAATGGATGGAAGCACAGTTTTAGTGCTTCTGTCACGTAAAATAAAGTGCGTCCTCTTTCCATTCTAAAGATTAAAGTTTCAGGACATGATGAAATCCATGATTCAACACCTTCAGCAGCAGTGAGCTGAAGTAATGGTTTCCTGTGTGACGTTATCAGTCTCTCTCATGGTGGTGGAGGAATCTTGGCCCACTCTTCTTTCCAGCGCTGCTTCAGCTCATTGAGGTTTGCAGCATTGGTTTCTGCACAGCTCTCTGAAGGTCCCACCACAGCATCTCAGTCAGGCTGAGGTCTGGACTTTGACTGGACCATTGCAACACCTTGATTCTTTTCTTCTTCACACATTCTGTTGTAGATCTGCTGCTGTGTTTGGGATCTTTGTCCTGTTGATGAGCCAGTTTCAGCCCAGCTTTAGCTGTCGGACAGACGGCCTCACATCTGACTCTAGAACACTTTGGTATCCAGAGGAGTTCATGGTGGGCTCAATGACTGCAAGGTGCCCAGGTCCTGTGACTGCAGAACAAGCCCAGATCATCAGCCCTCCACCACCGTGCTTGACAGCTGGTATGAGGTGTTTGTGCTGATATGCTGTGTTTGGTTTCCTCCAAACGTGCTGCTGTGCATTATGAGCAAACATCTCCACTTTGGTCTGGTCTGTCCAAAGGACAATGGGCCTCATGCAAGAACATTTTCGTATTTTTATTCTAAATTTCTCTTGTTTTTTTCGTACGAAGGTCTCGTACGAACACGCCACGTCAGATTCAACAAACGCTCTTAACTTCGGAAAAAGTATGTAAATGACCTACGTAAATGATGAATCCCACCCGTGCGTATTTAAGGGGCACGTGCACGAGGATAGTAAATTTGCATACTCCATGGCCAAAACTATACCATATAAGGCTGTGCTTCCTCGGTCCTGTGCCAGGAAGTGTTGAGTGTTGAGTCATGAAAACGGCATCAAGGCGCAAAAAGAACAACTTTAGGGGCTCTGAGACTGAAGTTCTGCTTTCAGAGATCCAAAAAGGAAAATCTGTCATTTTTAGCAGTGTCAGCAGTGGAATTACAGGACCTGCTAAAGCGAATAAATGAGAAGCAATTAGGAGTGCTGTTCATTCCATGTCACCTGTAGTTCGTAATGTCACCGAAATAAAAAAAAAAAGAAATGGTTTAATATGAAAATGACTTAAAAAAAAAAACGTCTCGCCATGGCCAGGCCATCGATGACTGCAACTAAAGCCGTGCAATCAGTTGTTGCCTCATCATGATGGCACTTTGATGGGGTGGTCCATGAGGGGGGTCTTCTGGCACCACAGCTTCTGGTCTGCCTGGGCTGGTTCAGGTTGTAGGAGACCCTCGTTCATGGCAATATTGTGCAAATCTGGCATGCCTTCTCTGGGTTATAGAGCAGTTTGCCCAATTTGCTCAATTTAAGTCAAACAGAATAATGTCAGCATCATTATGGGGTATAATGCATATATTTATTTATGTTTACTTCAAAGTAATTAAATATACAATCCATTAGTCAAGCAAACTTGATTAGAATAACAGCGGACTATTTTACGATACTCCTACGACAGTTCTGGATCACTCGTAAATTCTGTTCATACCTGAAAGAAAACGTAAAATACGAAAAGATTGGTGAATGCCCAAATTTTCTTAAATCACTCGTACGCACGATTTAAGAACAAATCTGTGCGTACGAACGGTTGTTGCATGAGGCCCATTGTTTCAGAAGTCTTGTGGTTTGTTCAGATGCAGCTTTGCAAACCTAAGCTGTGCTGCCATGTTCTTTTTAGAGAGAAGAGGCTTTCTCCTGCAGCCCTTCCAAACAAGCCATACTTCCATCCATCCATTTTCTATACCGCTGAATCCGTCGGTCGGGTCGCGGGGGGGCTGGAGCCTATCCCAGCGGTCAATGGGCGAGAGGCGGGGTACACCCTGGACAGGCTGCCAGTCCATCACAGGGCCACACAGAGCAAGCCATACTTGTTTAGTCTTTTTCTAACTGTGCTGTCATGAACTTTAACCTTTAACATGCTAACTGAGGCCTGTAGAGTCTGAGATGTAACTCTTGGGTTTTTGACCTTGGGGTGACCTTGCTGGGACGTCCACTCCTGGGAAGATTGACAGCTGACCTGAATGTTTTCTATTTGTGAATAATCTTTCTCTCTGTAGAATGATGGACTCCAAATAGTTTGGAAATAGCCCTTCCCAGGTTGATGGGCAGCAACAGTTGCTTCTCTAAGATCATTGCTGATGTCTTTCCTCCTTGGCATCGTGTTAACACACACCTGAATGCTCCAGAACTTCTGCTTTTATAGAGGTGCTCACACTGACTGATGATCAATTAATCAGAGCATTGATCAGCAGATCATCTGGCTTAGCTTAGTTTTGGTTAAATAATGACACTCTGTTTACCAAATTTCAACATCTTTTAAAGGGGAACTCCGGGGCATTTGAAGCGTGTTTCCATTGCTAGAGGTTGTCAAATACTGCTAGTAGGACACAATACATGCCCAGTAATATTCTTGTAATGTTTTAAATACTTGAACGCAGTTTTTCTAGAGAATATAATTGTTTTGTATATGAGATTATCGTCCATCGACTCTTTTGGGCTTTCACATGCGCGAGCCTACAACCAGCCGGTGAGTTACATGCTGTTTATAAAGTTGTTTTGTAACGTCCCCATGCCAGTAATGTGAGAACCATGCATATGGTTTTGATGGTAAGGCTTGTGACTTTATTGTCGGATGGGTTATAAAGTGGTGTGACGTTTCTGCTGTGTGCAAGTTGTTGTTTTACGTGGAAGGGTTAGCGCTTGCCCCTTAGCCACCACGTATTAGCCTCGCATGACACGCTGTGCGGACAGAGCGATCTTCACACAGGGAGCACAGATCTGGACCTCTCTGTGTCCTACTAGCAGTATTTGACAACCTCTAGCAATGGAAACACGCTTCAAATGCCCCGGAGTTCCCCTTTAACACTCAATCCTTTATTTGTTTATGATGCTGTGATATGTTACAGTTTAGAATGTAGAGGTTGTACTTTCTTTTAACTTAACAATAAATCCGGCCATTTTCACTTCTTCTAATGTAAAAATCAGACCACAAGTTACTGATATTTATAAAGGCACTTGTGCATGGAATACCTCTGGAAAGATACATCCTAATAATCTGAAAGCAGCAGCTTCTAAAAATATCTCTATACCATGCACCACCAGAGTAAACTTTCAAGTCTGCTTAGTTCCACTGCCTGAATCTATTTTGGAGAGCTCTACAGGCTTAAGAACAGGGTCTGAAACTGCTTTGCAAGAAAAGCTTTCTGTCAGTCGACTCTGACTGACAGAAAATGTCACAAGCCCTGCTTTGCCTCTGGGCATCCATGATCCCACAGCCGTGCCCGGAAGGCCCTGTCTGAGTGTCAATGTTAAGCTTCACGGTAGCTCACAGGAAAGCATGTGACCTCCACCCTACCTCCAGATGTGCTCTGCTGCAAGTGTCCAACAGTCCTGCACATGACTCGTGTGGATTTAGCTTCCTGCCCTGTCCATACAGCTCTATGGACACTGCCTGGTGGATGAAAAGAAGATGAACCACCACACCTGGAGATGAGATCACATCATTGTCTGGATGAATATTGTGCAGGCTGCAGGTCAAGCAGAAATAGAATAAGCTCTCAAGTGTGCAGTGCAAACAGAAAGAAATGGGGTCACAATGAACACAATCAATTAACAAATCCCAAACAAGTTCTATTCAGGTTGAATGGACAGAGATATAAGCTAAATCCTACAGGCTTAGAGCTGTTATCTTTAGGCAACACACTATTACAACCATTGACCTGGGAGGCTCTCAAACAATGTGAACAAGAATGCAAAGTATTTCAGTTCTAACAACAAGGGAGCAGTGAACAGGGCAACGCTGAGTTTCTCCAAAGCTTGTGCCCTGTGGCATCTAAAATACAACTTACCGTACGCTGACACAAGAAATCATGCCACATATTTTCTGGTAATTACAATCTGAGATTACCGACTCTGGAAACAAGGAAATCAGTGGATGTGTCCAGCAGAGCATCTGCACTCACATTAGGGCTGATAAGTAGAATTCACAAAAAACATCTGCAAAAAGTCAGTCAGGCTCATTTTTGCCTTTGTTTAATGTGTTTAGTTTCTTTTTTTCTAAGCAAAATGATCACATACAAAATGGGTATGTAAGGAGGTGGAGATAGTCTATATCCATAACTGTACAAAAGTGTGCAAAAAGAGTGATAAACAGACGACACAAGGTCAAATTACCATCATTGATTCGATATCAGCTGATATTGTGACAATCCTCCCTGAGATGGCACATTTTTGACATGAAGGGATGCACTTCTGTCAATGTTGATCATCTTTTCCAGTGAGAGAGTAAGCAGGCTGCACATCAGCAGTTCTGTAGTAAATATGAAGCAATTCAGCACGTCTGCGTTATGATACATTATTTTTGTGTGATTATTCATCCTTCACCAGAAAGATGTTTCTGGTGTCCTTATGAATCAATGAGCTGCAGTACTGACAGTTAAAGGCGATCAGCATCAGCATCGAGGCAAGGCACAGCTGCAATCAGGAGAGGGTGGGGGTGCATTTCTGGAAGATTCTGCAGGAATCATACGAGTGGACCCCATTTCATTCGTTTATTGTGGGTGCTGTTTTTCTCTGAGCTAGGTGGTTAGCCTTCCCTGTGAAAGCCACAGCACTGTGGTGGGGACTGCGGCTTTTAGGGTGAGTTTTCCGGCCGTCATTTCTCTACCCATGCCTGTTTATCACCATCAGAATCTAGGGGTGATTTATGCATCTCTGGACGCGTTGGTTTGACTTGACACTGCATGCTAACAACATCTCAGAGGTGTCGTTTTCTTGAGGTGGCTAAGCTATCAGCTATCTCGCCCACTGGTTATTACCAACTCCATCGTTAACAAAGCTGACAAGCAACGCTAACCATGTAGTAATGTCTGTTATAATAACGTTATAATTAAACCGTCCGCAAGCTCAGACTGTGTTTATAGCTGCCGTTTGCTTCAGATTAGCTAACCTAACCACAACAACTGATTTCAGTTAGGGTTGTCGGCTGCTAGCTAGCATGAATAAATGCTAACCGTTAGCTTGCTAACTAACTCACAGCTGGTTCATTTGGTGAACGATGAGGACCAGTCAGTGCCGAGGTGTTTAGTATCAGTCACCAGTGAGCTACATACCCACCTGACTGGATCTAAAACATTAAACTGCTCGTTTCTGCCGTCACTGACTGACACTGGTGCTTCACCTCAGGGGCGTAGTTTGCTTGGAGTGAGATTCAGGCGGGGCAGGGGCCGGGTGCGCAGTTGGGTGGTTTCTTTCTTTTTTTTTGGGGGGGGGGGGGGGCTGGTCCCTTGCAGTATTCCATCGCCATAAACTAGCTAAAGAACAATTGTTTTATTTATACCAAAATCACAAATCTTCACTTTTACACTAAATTCTGCTATATTTTAAAATAAATTGTTTTAGGTATGCAAAGTCTTAACAAACAAAACTTTTTTATGAGTGTTGTTGTAAGTGTTTGTGGCAGATTTTGATGCTTGATGACTGATATTGGGGGCTCCAATTTAAAGCACTGTGGCTCAATGTCAGCCATTTTCACAGTCATGATGGATGACAGAGTTCCATTCAGAAACAAAGTGTTCCTGGTCTTGGTTTTATTGAGCCCCACCATGGAAAAAACCCTCTCTGCATCAGCATTTCAGTGTGGCAGAACTAATACCAGTTTGGCAATTGTAGATAGCCTTATTGGGAATCTGTTTATACCAGTCACCTTTGAAAAGAATTAACCACGAAAGCCTAATTGCACTCCTACATATTTTTCATTTTTCATTAAGTTGCTCATGTCAAAGAGTGTGTGCTGAATATTTAGGCCTACTACTCCAACGAACACTTTAATCGGCAGGTATTGGTCTTTTACAAGGAGTAGGAAAACTATAGTAACTAACAAAAGATTAAAATAAATGAAGATATGACCTGCTGAAGATCCTGACGGTTCTCTTCCACCTCCAGCTCGTCTACAACTTCTGCACGCATTCAGAGCATAAAGGTTATGTCCGCTGTGCATTCATGGGACGCGTGCTTGCAGCTTAAAGCTATTTGAGACCTCACCCGGCAACAAGAAATTCTGTTTTGTGATTGGCTGAGAAATTCTATTTTGTGATTTTCCGATGGGTTGCTAAATCAAGACAGCTTCTGAGCTGTACGAGCGCACCTGCCATTGACTCGTTTATAGTATCGGCCATTATAATTTCTGTGCGACGAAGTTGATCATTTCTCAGCGTGAGAAATGGCATGTGTGGCGTGTGAGCGTGTGAACTTGTTGAAATGCGTGTGTCTCACGCTCATTGCGTGAGACTTGAGAGCCCTGGGTTATATTATAAGATATGGTGGAGCAATGTTCTCTCACCCATTATCAGCCTGTTTACATCCACAACAAAGTTAGGTTCCTGTTAAACCATTTAACTGCTCATTTCAAACAAACATTTTTCCTTCTGTTTGTAAAATATCTAAAAACTCTCAAATTCTCGTGCTGGGCCAGAGGGTGGCCATCATCTCATCATCTCATTAACTCCCATCAAAATGCAACAGAAGAACATTGTGAGCATGCCTACTGAGCTGATTCTGCTTTGGTGACAAACTTCTGAACCAAACAGTAGTTTGTACCAGTGTGAAAATATAAGACAAATACGATCAGTTCATGTGGACAGACGGTGAATGAATGACCTCACAGTAAAAGCTGAGCAAAGCCAGACAGATGTAGAAAAAAACAGTACATAGCTGCCATTGTTGTTGTGGTTTCTAGTGTGTGCTAATTACACAAAGCAACAGTGACGATGGGAGACCACGGGAGGTGCAAACAAAAAAGAAAAGGGCCTAAATCTTTGTCCCGGTATACAAACACAGGAGGAGGATCTGCGTAAGGACCAAAGCTGCCGAAGGAGTAGCGCGGTGAAAAATACAAACAGAACAATGTTTGTTTGGTTTTTAGTATCCATAGTTTTAGGTCAGTGTTTTAACTAAAAAAAAACCCACTTTAATGGATTGTTTTGTACATGTTTGCTTTCATGAAGCATGTAAGCTTAATGTCAAATTAACGTCTTATAACGTGGGTCCATTCTCTGAGCTAAACAGCCAATCAGAGCGCTCCTTCTCACTAACAGACCCGACCTGTGCGTTGAATCAGCCGAAAAAGGCATCGTCAAGAGTCCGGTGTGTTACACGGGAAAAATGACAAGAGAGGCAAACATTTACAGACGCTCCAAACATTTCCTGTCACGCTCTGTGTTTTAGGTGGCCTAACAAACCAATGCAAACACACTGACTGAGCTGAAGCCTTTTAGGACTATGCAAACAACATTCCTGACCTTCTGACCAAAAACAAGAGTTTATTCAAAACCAGATGCCAGACTGATCCGAACAACAAAGCCAACGGCACCATCAACACACACGTACCGATGTGCCGAACCTATGGAAACACACCACCACCCTGATCCATCCATGGGAAACTTTAACTATAACTCACCTATTCTGGAGTGGGTTTTCATTCTATTTGGTTCGTTATGAAGGTGGGAAATTCCACATGATTTGTGTTCAATTCACCCATGACCACTTTTGCGACAATTTCTGTCATCAGTGGTAACTTATGAAGCAATATTTGAATATGTGACCTTGATACCATTACAAATGCACTCTCGTCAGTCCACTTCTCTGTGGTCCAAACGGGGAGAAGACTGTGCTGATGCCTCCACAGTCCGATCCAGTTGGCTACAATCCTGCCAGGTTGATTGTTTACCCCCTGTTCATGTGTGACTCCTGTCAGGTAGGGGCAGGGGCAACCACATCCAACAAATTACATGGCTAATCTTAAAGAGTTTAAGGTGAAGATGGGACTTTTTTATCACCCTGCAGGTCATAGGAGTTGCTGCTCCACGTATTATGCACCTACTTCAGCATTTCAAAGGGTTAGCTAAGATCAAAACTGAGTCTTTTACCAGCAAAACAGCAGTAGACCAGCGACTCCTGTGTGAGGTAAAATCACTCTTACACCCCGTCCTAACTGAAAGCGAGCGAGCGATTGATAAAAAGTGATTAGAAAGCGTACTTTTCAATCAGCCTGTCCTGACATGCCGCGAGCGATGTCGCTCCGTCCAGCGATGACGCCGACCCCTTAAAAAATCGTTCGCTCTGTCTCTATCTGGACGACATTTCGCGGCGGCGTCCCGCCTCTAAACACTTCTTATTGGTTAAAATTAACACGCTGCTTCCTGTTGACAAGCTAGTTAGCAACAGGTTAGCAGCACTCAGGGAATAATGGACGAGGAGAAGCTGATCTTACCGTGGAACAGCACCCAATGGTTTATGACCCCAAACAGATGTCAGAAATCTAAAAAAGAGCGCCAGAAATTAGTTTACGTCCCTCGATGATTTGAGTGGTTTGGATTCTGAACCAATAGAATCACTCGCAACATACTCGTCACGCTGCATATCAGGACACCCTCGCGCGTCACCCTTCGTCGTCGTTTCGCGTCAGTTTTTCTCGCTCGCTTTCAGTCAGGACGGGGTGTTAGTAGAATCTGGCAACTGTAAAGAGGGCATGGATGAATACAGCTGCGTGACGGCAGAATGAGCTGATAAAGAAACTCTTAACTGTAGCGTGTGATTAAACTGATATTGAGATCTTTAGATGGGCTGCCAAATAAATGCTTGATAAAACGTCTTGTGGATAACTCATACAAATCTAAAGAAGTGAAGATGAAGGGATATGGTAGTAAGATGGTGGTTTTCTGTGGTTCCCTTCACCAAGCTGTATAATCGGGTTATGGCATCGAACAATGATCCAATATGCAGCTTCCCTTTGCTCTTCTCTTCTGGCTTGGTTGATGCTACATTGGATCAGCTGGAGGGTTCATGGTTATCAACCAAGCCATGCCTCTGCTCACTGAGATCACGGCACAATGTGTGTGCGCATTACGCAACGACTCAGTGGGTTTATGAGCTCATAATTCATACGTTTTGGGAGTAAATAAAGAACATGTGCTGAGTCCTCTTCTTCTTTCATGGGTTCAGGAGATATTCATATATATTGACGTTGTGTGACATGTCTTTGTGCTCTGTTTGAGCATCCGTCTCTGACACACCATAAACTGCTGTCCTCATCTGAAATGTGTTTATTACAGATCCAATGACTGGAATAGACTGAAACCCCCCTTTTTGCTGCAAAAATGTCAAGTAAGGAATCGCGAGTGTCATTGGGTTATATTTGTTCAACTAATCTCTTTGTAAGTTGAGGTTTTAAAGTTTATATTCAGTTGCATCCGCTCTGTTTTAGTAGTGAAGACTGCAGTTAATGTGGAAAAAACAAAGTATTTGTAGATGATGTAGATCACTGGAAGTAGGTGAGACTTGTTCATCACCAGCATCTCTGGACCGATGCTTTATTTTCTTTCACAACAGAGAGACCATCCTATGCTCCTCCTCCCCCACCTGCCCCTACAACTGTGAGTATTCTGACATAAAGCACCAAATTCTATCCAAATTCCCCCATATTAAGCTTATTTTGCTGTTTGGTGGCTCAACTTCTGTTAAGTTGATGTTTTATAGAACATATTTTTTACAGGAAATCATCATGCTTGGTTAAATCTGCAACCCCCATGAACCACACGCTCATGTGCAGATGCACAACTGTTTCTGAAGTTTGTTTACCCTGCTTCTTTCATTTGTTTCTTTTGTTCTTGAGCTTTCCTCGTCCTCTTTTATGTCATTTCTCATCTGTGTTTCTGTCTCTCTGGTTTCCATCAGCAAATGCCCAACACCGCCGGATTTGTGGGGTACAACCCATACAGCCATCTGGCCTACAACAACTACAGACTGGGTGGGAGCCAAAGCAGCAACAGTCGGGCAACGGTATGAGTGTTAAAACTGAGAAAACATGAAATGAAGTAAATACAACCTCAGATGAACAACACATGACATATCAAACTTTTTCATTATTTTATTTGGACAAAAACTGAGAAAACACAGAAAGAAACAGCGTGTGAAAAACTAAGTGAACCCTTCCTGCTTTCACAGGAATTAAGAGGGTAAGTAGCAGCCAGGTGCTGCTGATCAATGCTCTGATTAACTGATCATCAGTCAGTGTGAGCACCTCTATAAAAGTAGAAGTTCTGGAGCATTAAGGTGTGTGTTAACACAATGCCAAGGAGGAAAGACATCAGCAATGATCTTAGAGAAGCAACTGTTGCTGCCCATCAATCTGGGAAGGGTTATAAGGCCATTTCCAAACTATTTGGAGTCCATCATTCTACAGAGAGAAAGATTATTCACAAGTGGAAAACATTCAGGACAGCTGTCAATCTTCCCAGGAGTGGACGTCCCAGCAAGGTCACCCCAAGGTCAAAAACCCAAGAGCTACATCTCAGACTCTGCAGGCCTCAGTTAGCATGTTAAAGGTTAAAGTTCATGACAGCACAGTTAGAAAAAGACTGAACAACTATGGCTTGTTTGGAAGGGCTGCAGGAGAAAGCCTCTTCTCTTTAAAAAGAACATGGCAGCACAGCTTAGGTTTGCAAAGCTGCATCTGAACAAACCACAAGACTTCTGGAACAATGTCCTCTGGACAGACCAGACCAAAGTGGAGATGTTTGCTCATAATGCACAGCAGCACGTTTGGAGGAAACCAAACGCAGCATATCAGCACAAACACCTCATACCAGCTGTCAAGCACGGTGGTGGAGGGCTGATGATCTGGGCTTGTTCTGCAGCCACAGGACCTGGGCACCTTGCAGTCATTGAGTCCACCATGAACTCCTCTGGATACCAAAGTGTTCTAGAGTCAGATGTGAGGCCGTCTGTCCGACAGCTAAAGCTGGGCTGAAACTGGCTCATCAACAGGACAAAGATCTCAAACACAGCAGCAGATCTACAACAGAATGTGTGAAGAAGAAAAGAATCAAGGTGTTGCAATGGTCCAGTCAAAGTCCAGACCTCAGCCTGACTGAGATGCTGTGTGAGGGGATTTCAAGTCAAGCAACAAGTGTAGAAACGTGTGCAGGCATTAAGCTCACTGCAGGCTTTTTTTGTCTCGGAGTCAATGAGGTTAGAAGGATTGTGCATTTTCATCTCAAAAAGGAAATGCTGCAGGATAGTGAGCAGGTGAGGTTTAAAATGTTTCGTCTCTGAGCCCAAATCTGAAATCTTCATCATTCTAAACTGTTCATACCAGCACTGTGTCCATCTGTGTCTGTTCACTTCACCACCTGCCTCTGAAAGTCTGCTTTTCTGACAGCCATCTTGAGTAACCCATGCCTTCAGTGTTGCCATGGCATTACAGCCTCAGTGCTCAGCATGGCTCTGGCTGCTCAGCAGTAATTTAGTTGCTGCATGCAAGCTGTGGTTGGCTGACTCTGATAAAGTCATTATGTTTCGCAGTAGGCAAATCACAGCTTAAGTGAGCCTTTTTTCCACCGTCAGCATTATTTCATTGTAGTCAGTGGGCTCCTGACTTGTGTACGTAGTCAAACTGTCATTAATTCGATAAAGTCAACTGAAATGATGCACCTGAGTCTCATTAGCTTAGTTTAGAAGTCAGGTTTTAATGGTTGCCTGGTGGGTCAAATTGAGTCATGCCTCAAGATGACTTTCTTTTCTTTCTTTATTAGAATTCCTCTGGAATAAATATCCCAAAACCGCCCAAGCCACCCGATAAGCCACTGATGCCGTACATGAGATACAGTCGAAAGGTACGTACACTGTGAAATCGCTGAATTTTGCATCATCCCGCTGAAACAAAGCAATGCTTTGATTTTTAGGATGCATTGTTGCAGCATTGTTTAGTGGGATTGATCAACTTTGGAGATGGAGCTTAAAGCACACGGCCTCCTCTGGTTTGTGACCTCTCTGCAAAGAGATAACAGCGTATAGCCCCTCCAACCCAGCCCAACCCCACACCCATGTCTGGTTCTCATCACCAGGTTTGGGATCAAGTAAAAGCCTCCAATCCTGATCTGAAGCTATGGGAAATTGGGAAGATAATCGGTGGAATGTGGAGGGACCTCACTGATGAGGAGAAACAGGATTATTTGAATGACTACGAAGCAGAGAAGGTTGGTTGTTTTACAAGGGGTATTTATTGGGGTTTTTCAGACCCTTCGGAGCTGTGTCCCCGGCAGCTGTGGGTCCCTCCAGTCATCATTCCTTCCTTTCTCTTTGCTTATCTTGTCGTAGTTCATAGAAACAAGGATCCACACGACGTGTCTGCTTGTCTTCTCTGTTTCCTCGTCATTCCTGTCATCTTCTCCACTGTAGATCGAGTATAATGAGAGCATGAAGGCCTATCACAACTCGCCAGCCTACCTGGCCTATGTCAATGCAAAAAGCCGGGCAGAGGCAGCTCTGGAGGAGGAGAGCCGCCAGAGGCAGTCCAGACTGGACAAGGGCGAGCCTTACATGAGCATTCAGCCAGCAGAGGATCCAGATGGTAAGGCCACTCAGCTGAACGCTTTGTCTCCCAAGGTTTAGAGCACTGTGACAGACTTGTAATTACTGCAGGCCGACCACACAGAGTTGCCCGTCCGCACTGCCTGAGAATGTGTTATCTTTTTCCCTCCTCCCACACAGCTACAGCCATCCTCAATTTATGTAATGCTATCTTTGAAATACCATTTCTTTTTTTTCCTTAGCTGCAAAACGGGAGAAAATTTGTCTTTGTTTTGCACAAGTGTTTACACTTTGTAGGTAGGTATTCTTGGCATTGGTTTAGACATAATTGCAAAATTTACATTCTTTTCTCTGTTGTTTTAAAGTCTGACGCACACACACCCCAGAAGACGAGTTACACCCACCTCAAGGAAATGATGCTTGTCTGGGGCCTGGCTGGCTGGCTTACAGTGGAAGTTAATGATGTACAGGAAAGCTACAGATAAAACAGTTGCTATTTAGAAACACCCCAGACCATAAAAATGTTAAAGCTGGTATCCCAGTGGGTTATGTTCTGAACAGACTGTACGTATGGCAATAATTAAATTAGATTTAGCTCTCTGGGTGGCTACGTGGTCAGAGATTGTGTTTTATTAATAAAGTCTTAAAGACATTCAACTGCTAATCTGCTGCATGCTCCAGTTTCCCCAGTTCTGTTGCTATCAGCATCAGAACAGCACGCGCTGCTAAAATGCATCCGTGAGAAGCCTTTTTTCCGTAGTTTGTCTTGGGTGCGATTTAATCAGAAAAAATCTCAGGCCTTCAGGTGGTGCTGTGGTTTTATTCAACATCCATTCTGCAGATAATCTGGAACGACGCCAAACATGATGAAAAATATCCCACAGGCCCACTCAGCGCTGAGACTGTATCCGCCGAGAAGTCGAAACACGAGAAAATGTTTATTTCTCTGACATGACTCTCAGAACCTGCTACCCCTTCGACTGCTTCCTGTTGTGGTCTCAGAGCACATATATGTGCATCTTTGAAACCTTCAACATGGCAGATGAGGTTCATTTCTGCTCTTTGAAAAGTTTCAAAAGCCGCACACGTTGGTGCAAAGCAGCAGCAGTAAAAGGCGACTCGCAGCCAAACGAAAGCTTGTAGCTGGGTTGTTGTTCAATGTGTCAGGGGATGCAGACGTCATTTTGGGAGGCGGCTCAAACTTAAACTGTTGATTTATTTATTTGAACTTTTATTTACAGAAATGAGTCCAAAAAAATGGCTGTGCGGTGGTCTGGTGCTTTGCCTCGTCTTCTCACAGCAGAGGTTTCTGTGTGCAGTTTGCACGTGGTTCTCTGGCTGCCTCCCACCGTCCCAAACATGCACGTTAGCTTCACTGTTGATTCCAGTTTGACTGCAGGGGCGAGTGACTGCGTGCATGGACTGATGAGCTGTCCAGGGTGCACTCTGCCGATAGGCTCCACCCAACTGGAACCTTAAAGGGATAGTTCGCCTCTTTTGACATGAAGCTATATGACATCCCATGTTAGCAATATCATTTATTAAATTTGACTTGCCCCCTGCTGCGTCCTGTGAGCCGAGTTCCAGCCTCGTTTCGGCGTTGACGAAGGTAGTCCGGCTGGTTGGCTGGGGTTTAAAAAATAAAGCCTTTTGCTTCTCAAAACAATATGCGTTCAAAAGAGTAATACATTTGCATCACAAAATCGTTCTCCAGGAAAAAGTCAGACCTCACAATCGCTTGGCACTATTTTTGCCTCCCTTCATATCAATGCGTTCAGCCACCTAGCGATAGCCGCACCTTTTACGGTGTTTACTGCTCGGAAGCAGGGGAGTGCTCGGTCTGCACTTCGGTCTGCACAGTTTACACAGCCCGTAGTGATACGAAGGGAGAGAAAATAGCGCCAAGCGATTGTGAGGTCTGACTTTTTCCTGAGAATGATTTTGTGATGCAAATGTATTACTCTTTTAAACGCATATTTTGAGAAGCAAAACGCTTTATTTTTTTAAACCCCAGCCAACTAGCCGGACTATCTTCGTCAACACCAAAACGAGGCTGGAACTCGGCTCACAAGACGCAGCGGGGGTAAGAAAATGTTCATGCATAATATTGTTAGTATGGGATGTCATACAGCTTCATGTCAAAAGAGGCGAACTATCCCTTTAAGAGGATCAAGCGGGAATAGAAAGTAGATGGATTGAAGTCTAAAGACTTCCATCGACTTCATTGTGTTTAGAAAATAGAAATAAATCTAGAGAATCACAGATTCGGTCTGCTATTCATTTGTTAAAGCCGGGTAACCACAGAGCGATCGAAGACCGGTTAATATTTCTCTTTCAAATCCTTCAGCACGGTGCTGTAAATGCTTCATGGCATGTGGCATTTGTTGAAATGAACGGGTTAATTCACAGAGAATGTGTAAAAATCCATTTTAGATATGAGTATGTCATAATGATGGTTCGTAAATTAAAGCAGATGTGAGGCTGCGATCACCGTCAGAGGTGCTTCCAGAACGACTCCCTCTGTATTTTTACTCTGATGATAGAGTAATGACGGTAAAACAGGAAATCAGATCACCCATCTGGACTGGATACGTCGTCACCAGATTCTGGAAAAATGAATGAGGGGAGGGGAGGGTGTCTGAAGGAGATTAAGTTGATTAGCTGACGAGTGAAAGTGGCAGCCCACATCTGAAAACATCTGTCCACACACAGTGGACTGTGGTTCCAGTTGACCGAACATTAACGGCTCTGCTTTTCTCCAGGATGTGTTTTAACTCTAACTCTGTTTATCCTCCTGGTGTTCAAACAGGAGTTGTTGCATCATTCCCCAGAAGAGTGATGCACCTCCTCCCACACGTGGGTCGCAGGAGCATCCATAACAGTTCAGATGTGTTTCTTGTCTCCAGATTATGACGACGGGTTTTCTATAAAGCACTCGGCCGCTGCCCGTTTCCAGCGCAACCACCGTCTGATCAGCGAAATCCTCAGCGAGAGCGTCGTCCCAGATGTGCGCTCTGTGGTCACCACCGCCCGCATGCAGGTCCTCAAGCGTCAGGTTCAGTCTTTGATGGTGCATCAGGTGGGAGACATTCAGCTCCGACAGATGTGATGTTATCGGCCCGTTGTTTAATAACTGTGGTGCCTGTGTGTCACAGAGAAAATTGGAGGCAGAGTTGCTTCAGATTGAAGACCGCCACCAGGACAAGAAAAGAAAATTTATCGAAGCCACAGAGTCGTTCAACAATGAGCTCAAAAGGGTACGGCAATTTTTTACATCAGCCGTTTATCTTACAGCCACCAGCTGCGCCTAACTCCATCCACATGTTCTGGCAATCAGTTCGCCGTCATGATGATGGCGTCATCATGTTTGTAGACTCCATGGTGGTTGTTCTGCTGAGGACGCAGTGTGCAGTGTTCCCGACAGGTGGCGCCATTTATCCTGCACAGAGACAATGTTCAGGCAGACCTACAGGAGCACCAGCAGTGTCTTTGTTCCCTTTCACTAATACCCCCCCACTGCCTTCTTTATCTCCTTTAAGCTGTGCTGCATGAAGGTGGAGGTGAACATGGAGAAGATTTCTGCAGAGATTGCTGCAGCAGAAGAAGCAGCTCGCAAACGGATGGCGGAACGTGAGAAGGATGCAGGGGACCGGGTCTCCAGAGAGGCCCCCACCTGTGTCTTAGCAGAGGAGGAAAAACACATTTGTGCAACACACGGCAACAAGCCCCAGCAACATTCTCCCAGTGAAAACAACAACAACAAGGAAGGCGAAGACGCAGAGGCAAACGCCACAGATGCACCAGGTGAGCCACGCCGGCCTCTTTTTCTGCCTCTGTCAGGACTTCTATCGGCATGACATTTTATTTTGTTTAAATATAGGGAAGCAGAAGGCCTCGGAGGAGCTCGAGGTTCACCCGGGCAGCGAGGAGGGCGCTTCAGAGGACAAGGAGAGCGTCCCAGAGGGCGCCATGGAGGAGGGAACCAGCGACAGTAACACAGGCTCCGAAACCACTTCTGCTCAGACAGAAGACGCCGCAACCAGTGAGCCATCAGAGGGCCCCAGCAGGGCCAGAGCAGCACCCTGAGTCCAGCACCGGCCCCTCTGGGAACTGAGGCCGTCATTGCATCTGTTGGCCTTCAATATGATCCTTTGCTTACAGATACTGCACAAAATCATCTCTGTTTGTCAAAGCTTGCGAGGAGCATTCGGATGGGCTCATGGTCAAACAAGCCTGAGGTTACGGTTGAGCTTGAGCACAGAGAGCCTAACCCACTGAAAGTCGACAAAGCAACGACCTGTCTGAAATCTCTGGCTGCTGAAAGTGTGCCACCGAAGCTCCAGGCCCTTCTTCAGCACATACTGATACATATCTCTAGCACTATGTCTGGCAGACAAACAGAATCGCTCAGTGTTCTATTTGACTTTGTAGTGTCATTGTTGCCTTTCTTGTTTTGCATGTTGTGGTTTTCTTTTAAAGCAAGTTTGTTTACTCTCTGTATTGGTATTACAGTGACAGTATTGTCTCAGGAGTCTGTAGTCCTTAAGTAGTGGTTATTCTTTTATTTATTATCAGTATTTTTATTCTACTTGTGTATTAGGTGCTCTGGGTATGGCCCGGTCCATCTCTGAGGACATCACACACGATCATCAGTGCTGTACATTGCGCGACTACCAGTGTTCTCAAGTTTGCTTGCTGTCAATCAAATCAAAAGCAGTGCACTTAGAACATTTCTGTGTTATGATTGGTGTTTTCAGCAGGAAGCTTAAATGTACCGTAAATGTGCACACAGTGTAACGAGGTTTGCTTAAACATGGATCTACATGCTGTAAAAGAAGAAGAGTCATGAACATGCAGTCTTAATATGAATTTCCTTTTGCATATTTATACCAATAAATTTTTGTACCCTGATTAAAAAAAACAACAACCTTGCTTTGATTGTGTTTAAAAAGTGTTCATTTTCAGATAATTATCAGTCAATATGGACGAATATAAAAGGACTTTTACACTTACTTTTATTAGACACGTTTAGTGGCTTAAAATTCTGTAAATACAACCTGAAATGAACAATACAAAATGCAGAAGCAGTGTGTGAAAAACAAAGTTTAACTTTACTGCTTCCACTGGAATTAAGAAGGTAAGTAGCACCTCTATAAAAGCAGAAGTTCTGCAGCATTCAGGTGTGTGTTAACGATGCCAAGGAGGAAAGACATCAGCAATGATATTAGAGACGCAATTGTTGCTGCCCATCAATCTGGGAAGGGTAATGAGGCCATTTCCAAACTATCTGGAGTCCATCATTCTACAGAGAGAAAGATTATTCACAAGTGGAAAACATTCAGGACAGCTGTCAATCTTCCCAGGAGTGGACGTCCCAGCAAGGTCACCCCAAGGTCAGAAACCCAAGAGCTACATCTCAGACTCTACAGGCCTGAGTTAGCATGTTAAAGGTTAAACTTCATGACAGCACAGTTAGAAAAAGGCTGAACAAGTATGGCTTGTTTGGAAGGGCTGCAGGAGAAAGCCTCTTCTCTCTAAAAAGAACATGGCAGCACAGCTTAGGTTTGCAAAGCTGCATCTGAACAAACCACAAGACTTCTGGAACAATGTCCTTTGGACAGACCAGACCAAAGTGGAGATGTTTGCTCATAAAGCACAGTAGCACGTTTGGAGGAAACCAAACGCAGCATATCAGCACAAACACCTCATTCCAGCTGTCAAGCACGGTGGTGGAGGGCTGATGGCCAAGATTCCTCCACCACCATGAGAGAGACTGATAACGTCACACAGAAAACCATTACTTCAGCTCACAGCTGCTGAAGCTGTTGCTACATGCTGCTGGATCAGGGGGTTCACTTAGTTTTTCACACACTGCTTCTGCATTTTGTCTTAGTTTAAGTTAAATATATAATATTACGATTTTCTCTTATGGTCTGATACATGAAGACTTAGAATTTTCTTTCTTTTTCACCTGACTATAAAACGCTTTCAACAAACCTGCTGTCAGTATCACCGCTGTAAGGAGTCATAATGAATGGTACGAAACTCATCAAAAATAAGTCTGCTGGAAACTAACAAGACTTTCATCAGTCATACTGGCATGCAGAGCACTTGCAGCATGTTTGTCCTTTGCACAGTACAGGTAAGGGAAGTGGGTAAGATGAGAGGGAATTGTTCTGATTTCCTGTTTTCAACTCAGGCTTATCATTTCTCTAGAGAGCTCACTCGTGTTTGTGACTAAACACCTCACTCCCGCCTTAAGGAATGTCGAACACAAGAGACTCAAACCTTGTGTAATAGTTTTTATGGGTTCACCCCCCTGTAAGATGATGAACTGATCAGATTTGATAGTGCTTTAGTTTGACTGTGAATGAATTTACCCTGCATTGCAGCTCTGCCTGGTTTTGTATCCTGTGTGGTTAATTCTGCCTCGAGTGAAAGCTACAAACCACAACCGCAGAGCTCCAGGTGTACAGAAACCTGCACATCTGTGTCAGGGTGTAAATTCTGCAGGGTTTTCGCTGCTGTCCAAGACTGAATGCTATAACAACACTAAGCTGACCTGGAGCACAGCCTAACAACTTAAATTGTTAACCTACTGAACTTTGACGATCGTCTCAAATCAGCTGTGTTGTTGCTGAGCTCTGTAAGTTCACCATCTTCTGACTGCAGGGTGGAGCTTTGAGTCATAATGTCTGTTTCATACTGATTTTCCCAAATATACCTCATTTACATGTAATTGAAATGCAAGCGCTTCATACACCTGCTAATTCTCAGGTAGTCCCTGTCATGGAAACATGAGTGGAGGCTTGTAACCAAGAGACTATCAAAGACACCAAACTTTCACAAACAACACAACTGTTTTCGTCTGATTCGACGTGTGGGATGTGCAGCTCGAGCTACGTTACACGCACATCGTAGTTACACTGCTGTAGATATTAACGGAAACGTGTATGTTTTGCTCATCTTTGACTGGATTTTGTGGTTTGTCGAGCTTCTCACATGATGTGTGAGGGCTGAGGAGAAAAAAAAAAAAGGTGAAGCATTTTCATTTCAACAAGGGAAACCACCATCAAACACAGACAACATCTCATCTGTTGGTGGCTTCACTTCCAGCTAGTTACTCTCAGTCAACATGACTGCTGCCGGCGGTGAGTACCTTATCAGAGCTGTTAGTTAAAAGGATGCAGCGTGCGCTGCGGTGAATGAATGCATGTTTGAAGAAATATAACCTGGAGTAACAATTACAGCTGATCAAAGTTAGTCTATCAGACTAGTCGAGATACTGATACTAATACTATAGTTGTTCTGCAACAGTTTCCTTTTAAAAGGCTAAAAGACAGAAAATACGTGCACATGTAGCTTGTTTTAAAGAGGATTCTTTTCTCTTATTCTATGCTGCTATAAGTGAAAAATAGAAAATGGAGGTGTGAAAGTGGTACGAGGGAAATGACATACAGCAAATGTGCCCAAAGAAAACATTTAAGATAGTTTTTATCTATCAGCCGATGTTCTTTTCCTAAAATAAACTAAATAAACTTTTATTTCACTGGCAACAACTTATAGTTACATATACATATAGACATACATGTATAATTTTCCATCGCAGGAGCTTTAGTAATGAGGAGCTCTCAGTGATGGCTCCGTCAGTAACAGTATGACTGATGATCAATAGCAACTCTGAGTTATTTTCGGTGTAAAAGAAATACGGAACTAAGACGTTTTTTTTTCAATGAGTTTAATATGACTGCTTGGAGAGGAAGTGTCACATGTCATCATGAATCTTAAAACTGAATTAAGTTTTGACCAAAAAGGAAAAAAACAGAATAATCTCACTGCAGTGGAGCTGGAAGAGCTTCTGGCTGAAGGCTTGTTTAATCAGCATCTTCTTTCCACACAATCACCTCCAGGGACTAAAGATGGCTCTGATGCTGCTGTCTCAACAGATTTATTTATTCCATTCATTCTTTGTACATAAAATCAACTCACTAATGATAATGACAACAACTCAGTCCTTGAAAATAAAATAATTCTGTGTGTTATTGGAGAGAATTTGGGGAGTTTGAGAAGTCGCCACGTGGATTTGGAGACAAACTGGTATTATGATGTGTCTACCTGTAATTACCTGTAATTAATCTCTAAAAAACCTCTCAATTTGCTTTTCAGATTTTAAAAGCCTCGTGCCAACAGTGCTGATGTGGTTAATCCATTTCAAGGTAAGAAAATCAAGTTTTGAAAAGGAACTTTTGCAAACTAACAAGAGGCGTGAACAGCACTAATGACAGCCTTCCCCTGACAAGAACCATTTCCTCTGCACAAATTTAAAGATTTTTAGCTCTTCTCAAAAACATCTGCCTCTGTGGTTTGTTTATGCAGACAGTAATGACCAAAAAGGGCAATCAGAACATGTGACTTCTGGAGGTAGTGAGAGTAACTGCATGTTAAGCGTCAAAACTGTGACATAGTACAAAGAAAGTACTTTAGTTATAACTGTAGTGTTTTTAAAACCCAAACAAGTAGTTTTAAAATCTAATTTAACGTTGGAATATTTTCAAGACTTTCACGTTGCAGACAAACGGCCAAAATCAGAGGTTTGAGCTGCTGTTATCAATCTTTTGATAACTAAAGAATATTTTCACAAATTCACTTGCACATTTGTGAATCTTGTCCTGTGCATTTGTGAATCTTGTCCTGTGCATTTGTGAATCTTGTCCTGTGTATTTGTGAATCTTCTCCTGTGCATTTGTGAATCTTGTCCTGTGCATTTGTGAATCTTGTCCTGTGCATTTGTGAATCTTGTCCTGTGTATTTGTGAATCTTCTCCTGTGCATTTGTGAATCTTCTCCTGTGCATTTGTGAATCTTCTCCTGTGCATTTGTGAATCTTCTCCTGTGCATTTGTGAATCTTGTCCTGTGCATTTGTGAATCTTCTCCTGTGCATTTGTGAATCTTGTCCTGTGTATTTGTGAATCTTCTCCTGTGCATTTGTGAATCTTCTCCTGTGCATTTGTGAATCTTGTCCTGCGCATTTGTGAATCTTGTCCTGCGCATTTGTAATAATTGTGACTGATTTAGCTCCACAGAAGATGTGTGTGTGTACCATCCGTGAGGAGCCACAACCAATAAGAGCACAAGAGGCAGGGTCAGGTGACACAACAGGGCAAAACCTGGAAAAAGGAAAAAACAGTCAACAAACGTGACAGAAAGCGTGATGACGAAATTAAGATCTCTTTGAAATCTGAGCAGATATTTGGTTGAACGTTGGCTCAGACAACCACACCTCTTTGAAGTTGTTAGCGTGTGATATAATGATGAACGAGACAGAGAGAATCTGTAAGTATTCTGTAGCAACCAGGTGAGCAAAACCGAGTGACTCACCGGCAGCTACAGAGTGTAACGTTAAAGCTGCCATCGGCAGGTTTTCAAAATTCCGAGTCTAAAGTCGGAAAATTCGAACTGATACAACTTTCAGATCCCTCCCCCTCTGTGGACGAGGTTGTGCACGTGATTTTTCCTAAACAGCCTAATTAATATTCTCCTTTCAGAATCCCATGACAGTTCAAGCTAATATGACTAAAAAAAAGTTGCATACGGCAGCTTTAATGAAGAAAGAGACTTTTCTGCATGACGGCTGGAACTGATAAAGTCAGCTTGCAGAGGGTTGGTCTGATCAGAAATCTTGTAGTGTGCGTGACCCCATCGCAGATCAGCCGTGCAGTGCGAAGTCAAGTGCCAAAGTCCTGCATTTAAAGCTGCCGTCGGCAGGTTTTCAAAATTCCGAGTCTAAAGTCGGAAAATTCGAACTGATACAACTTTCAGGTCCCTCCCCCAACCTCTAACAAGCTCCGAATCGCCCCCCAAACCCCTCCCCCTCTGTGGACGAGGTTGTGCACGTGAGTTCACACCAGTGTGAGCGCACACAAGCTGGGGCAGACTCACGCTCAGCAGCGTGTGCACAAGCCGTGATTGACAGGTAGGATTCCTCCACCCTAACTTGATTGGTTAAAAACAGCCGGGAGCGCTCGATTTTTGCAAGCATGATTACAGGCTTCAGAGGGAGCTACAGATTTCGTTATTTTTCCTAAACAGCCTATTTAATATTCTACTTCCAGAATCCCATGACAGTTCAAGCTAATATGACTAAAAAAAAGTTGCCGACCGCAGCTTTAATTCAGACACCCCGCTCCCTCTTTGATTGGATTTTGTGGCTTGTTAAAAGAAACACATGAGAATGACATTAGCCCTGATTTGTTAACACTCACGTTAGTCACATTTCCTCCTGCTGCGTGTCGAAGCGTAATTATTTTGGGTCATATATGAGATTATAACATTATTTTTAGTTGGAGGACTTGTTGAAATTAAAATGTCTGGGGGAAAAGCTCATTTGCTTCTTACTTAATCTCATTTTATTGGTTTTTACTGTGTTTGATTACAGTCTTGCTTGTCTGAAGATGGAGGGAATACCACTTTAGCAGATGAATCGGATTACAGCATGACCACCAGCATGGATTACGAAGACTTTCCAGAACTTTGCGTGAAAGAATTGAACCGCAAGTTCCGCCTCTGGTTTTTTCCGGCCTTCTTCTCTATCATCTGCCTGTTCGGGCTGGCAGGAAACCTGATGGTCATCCTCACCGTCTTCTACTTCAAACGGCTCAAGACCATGACGGATGTGTACCTGCTCAACTTGTCCTTCGCAGACCTGCTCTTTGCCTTGTCGCTCCCCTTTTGGGCAGCCAACTCCATGGCAGAGTGGAAGCTCGGCCTGTTGATGTGCAAAGCCATGCACACCATTTACAAGGTCAGCTTCTACAGCAGCATGTTCCTTCTCTCCTTCATCAGCATTGACCGCTACTTTGCCATCTCCAAAGCCATCTCTGCTCACCGCCACCGCTCAGAAACGGTCCTTTTCAGTAAGGTCTCGTCAGCGGTCATCTGGGGGATGGCACTGATCTTCTCCATCCCAGAAATGGTGTACACCAACAACACTAACAATACCTGCACCCCTTTTTCCAGCAGTAAGGATGACATCCGCATCAGCATCCAGTCGACACAGATTGCTTTGGCTTTTGTCCTTCCGCTTCTGGTCATGGGCTTCTGTTACACTTGCATTATCAAAACACTTTGCCATGCTCGCAGCTTTGAACGGAACAAGGCTGTCAAGGTGATTCTCGCTGTGGTCGCCGTCTTCCTGGTCTCCCAGGTGCCTTATAACATGGTCCTCTTCTGGACCACAGTTGCCACGGCAAGAGGAGGCTTCCAAAACTGTACGTATGAAAACAATCTCCTGTATGCCACTGATGTAACACAGTGTGTGGCCTTCCTGAGGTGCTGCCTGAACCCCTTCGTCTACGCCTTTATTGGTGTGAAGTTTCGTAATGACCTCCTGAAGCTACTGAAGGACTTTGGTTGCATGAGTCAGGAGAGGTTCTACAGGTACACCTGTGGGAGGAGGAGGAGCTCAGGAGCTTACAACACCGAGACCAGCACCACGTTCTCTCCTTAAAGGGGCGTCGCCGCACGCAGTGACCACAAAATGGACTTTTAACCCATTCAGACCTGGGCTGCCCTCAAGACAACTGCAAGACCCGTGTGTTGCATCAGATCATAAACATGAAGACAGATTTACGTGTACATAGCAGAAGTTATCATATAAAATTACATAAATGAATGCTTTAGTTTTTGCTGATTTTTAATGTTTGTTTTTCAGCTTTGGCTATTTTCTTGGATTTGCCACCTTGTTGTATTTCAAAATATTTCTCAGCATTCTCAGTCTCTTGTAATTTTTTGAAGAGCACCGAACTGTACATTAAACTTACTAAAGAGAAACTACCCCTCTGTCTCAATTAATTGCTTATTTTGAATACTATGCTGTCTTTCATGCTGCACAGTAACCCAGCAAGACTGACTGAAAACATCCCAGATCAACACCAAAAGTTAATGGCTTGCGCCATCTCTGGGAAAATTTCCATGAAAATCCGTGCACAAATAGACCAACCAACTCAACCAACTGCATGGACTTCTTGGTTGTAACTAAAAATTCAACTCACTGAAACAAGACTCAGAGAAGCTAAATACACCGGCATGAAAAAAGCTTTTTGGGTCGTGTTTACTTGGTAAGTAAATCTGTTAGTGTACTATTGTTTGAACTAGTTGGAGTTGCTCTGATTACATTGATTTCAATCTGAAATCCCTCTGGTTAGGCAACTAAACTTTCACATTTGCATTTATACGACTTAAAAGATTTCTTTTGAGTGCAACTATTTTTATTTTTTTAAGTTATCAATTCATCAATGTTTAATTACTTACACAAAATCTAATTCATACAACAGAAAAGAACAACCAAGATGGACCGAAATCATTCTCGTGGTTAAATATCTGTGTTTTTGCTGCATCTGATTAAGCAGCACTCTTAGCAGTACACAATTCTCGTGTGGTCATAAAACAAAATGCAAGGCAGTTTATGTGTGGCCCCTTAAATGGAAAAACAATGATTTTTCACAAGAAATTTGACCAATTTGACCTCAAAAGAAGTGGCTTGACATAATGCTGCACCCATGTGGGGTAAACTGCTGGAGTGGGGATTTAAGATTTTCTTTGGGCAAGAGGTGCAGCAGATCTGCAGTTTTCTGGGAGTTAGTTCCACATATGGTGCAAAAAAGTGACAGCAGCTTTACTGTGTTTAGTGTCAATATTAGGAACCGAAACCAAACCTGTTCCAGATGACTGAAGATGTCTGAAAGGTTCAAACAATGCTGGAGGATCTGAAGTATTTGGGCCAAAAATAGAGTAAAGGTTTTTAAACCAACAGCAGAATTTTTAGATAAACTTTGGACAGGAAGCCATTGTAGATACCTCTGGACTGGAGTGATATGATCCACTTTTTCCAAGCAGCAGTGTTCGGAATCAGCTGCAGCTGTCTGATAAAACGCAGTAAAAACACCGTTACAGTAAGTCTTCTAAAGATAAATGCATGGTGCAGCTTTTCCCAATCGCCCTGAGGTATATGTATTGTTGGATTGCATAATCGATGCACATTTGAGCATCAAACATGTTGAATAAAAGAATCTCCAGCATAGATCTCTGTGGAACTCCACTTAGATTTGTGATTACTTACAGACACAAAGTAGTCCCTGCCAGTTGAACAGAATCCAAACCAGTTTTAGGGCTGTGGTACAAATTCCTATCCAGTTTTTCCAATATGTGGAACAGGATTTTGAGATTTTGAAGTCAGGATCATTGCTCTTGTCTGAGTTTAAAGGGGAGGTTGCAATTCTGTGGTTAGAATAAGGGAAGAACTCTGATTAAATGGAAGAATACAACTCATAGAATACAGCTGAATTTAAAGCGACTGAATGACTGAAACCTTTGTGGTCTGCCCTGGTGTGGTGGGTAGTACTGTTGCATCACAGCAAGTGAGTTCCCGGTTTGAATCCCAGCTGGGGCCTTTCTGTGTGGAGTTTGCATGTTCCCCCCGTGTATGCGTGGGTTCTCTCCGGGTACTCCGGCTTCCTCCCACTGTCCAAAAACACACACACACGCTAGGTTAATTGGTGATTCTTTTATTATAACCTTTATTTAACCAGGAAGATCCCATTGAGATTAAGAACCACTTTTTCAAGGGAGACCTGGCCAAGATAGGCAGCAGCAAATACAAAACACAGTTACAAATTACACAGATAAAAACACAAACTAATGAAAGAAATTAAATTGAATTTACAAGCAGATTATGAAAAACAAGTACATGTAGTGGAGTCGGCCTCAAGTGTCCATAGTTTGGATTTGAAGGCACTCAAAGAGATTAACCCTGTTAGTTTCCAGTCCTTCTGCAACATATTCTTAATTGACTCTCGGTGTGAATGGCTTTTTATCTCATTTCTCCTTGCGTAGCCCCGCCTCTCACCCAATAGCAGCTGGGCTAGGTTCCAGTACCCCACGACCCTGAATTGGATTAAGCAGGTAGAGAAAATGGATGGATGGATAATGTGCCCTAAAAGAAATGATGTGGAGAGAAAAGTATAATGGGATTCATGAATTCTTACAGCACAATATCAGAATTTGTCAGGAAATGAATGAATGGTCTTTATTGTGATTATACAATGTACAATGAAATTGGAAAGCATCTCCTGTGCTCAGTCAGTGCAAAAGGATTAAAGTAAAAACAAGTAAATAAAAAGTGCAGATTTACAAAGTAATAATATAAGAGTAAAAAGTATAAAAAGTATTTAAAAAGTATTGCACACAGTGTTCAATGAGAACAGTAGCAGCAGTTTTTATCTAACTGAACATATTATTTACACGGCTTTTGGAAAGAAACTGTTTCTCAGCCTGTTTGTCCTTGCTTGTAAGCTTCTGACGGCGACAGCTCAAACAGCTGAGAACCGGGATGTGAACTGTCTTTGGTGATGTTGCGAGCTCTGCTGAGGCTCCGGGTGGAGTAGATGTCCATCAGGGAGGGGAGAGGACAACCAACGATCCTCTGTGCTCCTTTGACTGTCCTCCGAAGCCTCGCTCTGTCTGCCTCAGTGCAGCTCCCGTAGGTGGAGACGCAGAACGCCAGCAGACTCCCGATGGACGAGCGGTAGAAGGCCAGCAGCAGCTTACTGTCCAAATTGTTCCTCCTGAGGACTCTCAGGAAGTGTAGACGCCGCTGAGCCTTCTTTATGACAGCTGTGGCGTTGTGTGACCAGGAGAGGTCATCAGAGATCTGGACTCCCAGGAACCCGAACGTGTGGACGCTCACCGTTGATGTAGAGGGGAAGCGACTCGGTTCTGTTCCTCCTGAAGTCCATGATGATCTCCTTTGTTTTTGCTGTGTCAGGCTGTTGTCTGAACACCAGGTTGAGAGCCTCTGCACCTCCTCTCTGCAGGCCGACTCGTCTCCCCTCGAAATCAATCCAACCAAGGATACAACCCAGCGAACAGATTGTCCTCATCTCACCTGAATACTGAAGTCTTTAACTTGTTAAAACTTGATGCAACATGCTGCAAGTTAAGCAACATAAGAGCAGTCTCTGTGATGGACTGCCACCTGGACAGGAGTATGTTGAAACCTCCACTGAATTCCTGCAGTGCTCCCAGCTGTAGTTATTTGCAACTGAAGCCAAAACGAAAGAACAAAATGGGATTGCCTCACACCAAAAAGGGGTGAACGGAGCCATTTCAGAGTGTGAAGGGTGATGAGTAAAGCAGGTTTTAGGTTAAACATCTTGGTTATCCAGGCACGTGCACCTGCCTCTTTCTGCCCAAAGTGCCCTTTTGTCAAAAGGTTTTTTTGTTTTGTTTTTTTGTGTGTGTGTGTGAGAAAGTCTGTCTGTGTGGCCCAAAATAATAATAATAAAAATAATAAAGATTTAGATCTACCCTCGGTCACATGATCCACATAGACATGCCCAGACGACGTTCTCTGCAGCGAGGCGCTGATAAGCTGCAAGAGACGGAGAGTGCACAACTGACGGTCCGGTGAGGAGGTTCTGCAGCGGTGTTTGTTTGTGCACGCCACGGTGTGTTCTTGCAAGATGACTGACGGAGTTAGTGAAGTGAGCAGCATCCTGTGTGTGCGTGTCTGACTCTGCACACACTCTCATACAGCTCCATACACAGCGTGCTGGGGGGAAAAAGTATGCCTGTATCTATGGCTTCTTTTTGTTTCTATAGGTTTCTTTTGTCAATGGCAAAGTGCATTAGAGAGATGTATAATTTTACTGTCAGTGAGTTTCAGTGTTTTTCCTACATGTATGTTTCTAGAAGCAATGAGGCACAGGTTATTTCACTAAAACTATGCAATGTAGCCTACATGCTTATTCACATAATTTTGAACCATATCAGTATGAACACAACAACAATGACAATAATAATTAGAAGAATTTGAATTGTGATTTCCTCAACCTCTCATTTAAACAAATCAGTACTTGTTTATAACATTTGTATACACACAAATTAAATATAATATGCATAAATATATAACTTTTATAACCTTTCTGTCTTGCGCAAAGTGGATAGTCAAGCACAAATATATTTAAATACATGATTTCATTTCATTATTTTTTACTTTATTATCACCACTACAAATAATAAAGGGCAGATTATGAATCACATTCGTATGTGTCTTGAAAAAAGTATGAAATGTCACTGTGTGCGTTTTATGTGCTTTAGATTATAGTTTATCCATCATATTTCATTATGCAGAGATGCCTTGTAAGGAGAGGATGTTAAAACAAAAACAAAAGGAGTGTTTCAAATTCGTGCTCCATGGGCCCCCTTTTGATTTTGGGCACCTGCCCCTCCAAAGGCCCTGCTGTCATCACTCAGGTAAAAAGGTATTCGACTGACAAACTGTGTTGTTTTACAGGTTTGAAAATAAGCTATTTTAAAGAATTCCGATTAGTTTTTCCATCGCAGTTTTGTGCTCTTTGATTTGTTCTGTTGAGATAGAAAAACACCCCTGCAGCCATAGATATTTCCCTGTAATATGACATCATGAGGTGGAGCAGCAGGGACTCCTGATCTTGGCTGTTGATAGGCTCACAAGGAAAAGGGTTGGGATCCCTTTAATAAAACCTTGTAACACACGTGTGAAGCAGAACAGTGAGAAAGTAACACAGCATCAACGCAGAAGAATCCTTACTGGAGGAAAAAACAAGGTATGAGAACTTTTCTTTACTTTGAGATGGATAAGAGTGTTCTTTTACAGTGGAAATATGCAATAATGCTCATTGTCACAACAATGGGAATTCAGTTTTATTGAATTACATTTTCTTTCCTGTGCATTATTGGTGTAGTCATAAAACCGGGGACTACTTAAAAGAGAACAAGCATGTTCATGTTGTTATTTTCTCAGATTAAAACATCTCTGAGAAGCTGAAAGTCAGGATTACAGCTCATGTGTCAGTGTTAAATGTCATGTTCACATTGTTCCTGACTGAAGTGACCTGATTGTATATGATATGTAATTTCATCCATGCATCTGAAAAGTAGAAAATGCCTCAAATAATCAGAATTTTCATTAAAAAAAATCTGCAAGTTTTCAACTTTTCCCAGATTTGTCGCCAAGTTTTGGGTGTTGTAGGAAAACATTTACGTAGTCATGGCAACAACTAGTCAGCTGGGTGACTCACTGAGCACCACACCTTGTCTGAAATGCAGACAAGGAGATAGAGTATGAGCTATTCATGCTGATATCAGCACTGAAATTAATCACTCGTGCAGCGGGCGCCATTACTCACCAAGCGGCTTATGCAAGCCCTAACTTACACTCCGAGATATGTTTGTTTTCCTTTGCAACAACTTTTCAGCTGGTTCATTTTCATCTAACCCTTCAATAAACCAAGAAAAACTCTTCGGCAGCAGCTCAGGAGCGCAAGTATAACAAAAAAAAACACTATAATGTGTGTTTGTAGACATCAAACCCATCAAAAGATAAAAAAAATAAAAATCGCTGACCAAAAAGGGGCAGAATGATCATTTATAACATTTGTTTACCTGCAATATGTAAAACCGTATCTCCAACATTCAGCTGATTTTGATTCCAAGCAGAGTTAAGCCAAATTTAATAGTTTTTTCCCAAACAAGTACAGACACTGGGAATAGATCAAAGGAACAAAGACAATAACTTTGTCGTTTTTTTGAAGGATTTAAGTCTGTAAATAAGTTGGGAACAGCTTTATGACTGATAAAGCAGCCCATCCTGCCAATCATACAGCGTACAATAGTGTGTAAGGTTCACAATGAACCTCAGAGTGCGTTGACGTTTCCTTTACTGACTCAGTCTTATAGCCCTAAACAGAGATTAAAGGTTGAAGACTCAACAGCTTCGAAGTTGCATTTGAGAACACCAAGAGTTCCAGTTTAAGTGACAAGTTTTAAAATGATGAACAAACTGAATGTGACAGTGGTGAATGTTTTGTGCTAATGCGTAATAAAGCTAAAGAGAAGGTTAAGCTGGGCAAGACACACCTATCACGTTGAAAAGGAGCTTTTGATGGGTGTACTGTGCAAAGAGAATAAAAGCCAGTGTAACTGATCCCTCTCCATTGTATCCTTGTTTTTGGCAGACTCAGAAGACAGAAAGCGCCCCTAAAATGATGCCTACACCTGAAGGCATGTCCCACATGATACCCAGTCATGTTCTGAGAGTGGGTCAAACCATCCGTCTGGACTCACAGAACACAGTCACTCGGCGCTCCAGTCTCACAGAGTCCAGCAGTCACTGCGATGACCCCGAGCTCGACATTTCCCTGGAAAATCTCAACCAACTCATCCTGGAACTGGATCCAACGTTTGAACCCATCAAGGTCAACAAAAGCCCGACACGTATCAGCCCTCAAACAGGTAGAGAGCCTTTATAAAGCCCTTCTTTATTTCCACATCACTCAAACTTGCAGTGTTTTATTGCCTAGCTCTTAAAAAACGAGCACACAGCAGTACAAGTTCAGCCTCTGAAATACAAAGCCCACTAAAACCGTAGTCATCCTCAGGAACAAGCGTTGCAGACAGCTTGCGGATCTGAACATGTTCACACTGTTTGAGACTGTTTTAATATTTTTAATGATGTGATAATGGATCCGCATCTGCAGCTGAGGGATTAGTGTACAGACAGGAACCGCACCCTGTATATTTCAAGCAGGCATCGAGGTGGTACAGCTGCATATTTGCTCAGAAGTGCTTAGATCAGAAAGTCTGTACAAGAGGCAACATAGGTGGATTTCCTGTTGCTCGTCTTTCCTGAGATGTGGTTGCTTGCTTTTTTACTAAACTGTCCAGTGTGGCAGAGGTGAAAAACTTTAAAGGAAACCAAGCAACAAGAATAAAAAGTCAGGCTGTTAAAAAGCTATTTTCATAAGAGGTAAAAACGAGAGAAAATTCAAGTGACTAGTACTCATTTCCTATTTTAAGTGCTATCTTGTAGCAGCATTTCTACCCAAAGCAGCTACCGACAGTCTGAGCCATGTCTGAATGCATATTATTCATTATAAGTAACTTCAGTCTCAGACAGAAGGTGCTGGTCTGACTCAAACACTCACCACAGGCTGCTGTGGTTTACCTAAGGCATAAATTCACCTACTTAGTCATGCACATCAGTCCTAAAGAGCACTGGAACAAGCCGACACTCCTCTGGGTGATTTGGTGTTTTTGCAACAGGAGAAATTCACGCTCCAAGTAATTAGTTTGGACGTTGTAACCTGCCCTCTGCATGTTCCTGTACGGAAACTGTGAATGTTTTTTTTCCAGGGGGAGTTTCAGAAACTATGTGTTTGTGTAAAGAGGCCAAGCCCATTTTACTAACATAACCTCAAAGTCAGGCAAGTCTAAAACATGCAGAGGTCTTCATTCCATCCTTGACAACACGGTTTCAGGGTTTTGAAAAATAATCTCTTCTCCATCCTCAGACCTCTTGTGCTCAGATGACTTCTCCCACCCTGTGCTGGTTCCCAGAGGGTGTCCCAGCGCGTCACCCACGGTGGTACCATCCGTGTCACCCAGTATCCCCATCCCTACAAACAGCGGTCTCAGCTGCAGTCCCCTCGGCTCATTGGTGTTCTCCAACTCCCCCACATTCTCCCTGCCTCCGCTTCCTTGTGGAAGCGCTCCCAGACGAATTCCCTCACCGAAGCAAGACATTTCTCAAGGATCCCTGCGGTTGTCACCTTCCAACAGACACAGCGCCACCTCCCTCCTCTCCATGTCGACATGCTCGGACACCAGCTACATCCTTGGCAGGTAAAACCCATGAAAAAGGAAGGACTCCCGTAAAGCAAGAGGAAAATGTACGTCTCATCTCTGCAGCCTTGTGTTTAAAAGAGGCGGGCTAACCAGTACAACTCACCGCATAAATTATCAAACTGATGTTTACTTATTATCGTGCAGTTTAATCATTTTAAAATGTAAGATTCAATCAAATTTCTGATCAATCAGATTTTACTGTTAGAGCCCTTTCAATGAAAACAGAATATTGCACTTATAGGTTCCAGTACCCCTTATACTTATATTAAAGATGAAATAATTCTTCCCATCTCCTCCTGCCCCGAACTATCACCCACTCCAAATCCAAATCAAGATTCAATACAACGGACTTAAGAACTAAAAAAGCAGATGAAATAATTGGGACATGATACATTTCTTTGATACTAAAAGAGAGAAGATATACTGTAAAAGCAAAAGTCTTAAAGGGATAGTTCGCCTCTTTTGACATGAAGCTGTATGACATCCCATATTAGCGATATCATTTATGAACATTGACTTACCCCCTGCTGTGTCCTGTGAGCCGAGCTCCAGCCTCGTTTTGGCGTTGACGAAGGTAGTCCGGCTAGTTGGCTGGGGTCCCGAAAATAAAGCGTTTTGCTTCTCAAAACAATATGCGTTCAAAAGAGTAATACATTTGCATCACAAAATCGTCCATCCAGAAAAAGTCAGACCTCACAATCGCTTGGCGCTATTTTTGCCTCCCTTCATATCAATGCGTACAGCCACCTGCCGATAGCTGCACCTGTTACGGTGTTTACTGCTCGGAAGCAGGGGACTGCTCGGTCTGCACTTCGGTCTGCAAGGTTTACACAGCCCGCAGTGATACGAAGGTAGAGAGAAAGGTCTGACTTTGTGAGGTCTGACTTTTTCTGGATGGACGATTTTGTGATGCAAACTTTTGGGAGAGTCCCGGAATAAAAGCAAATCTGTTAAACGGGCAGGATTGAGACCATTTTAGAAACCAATAAAATCAGTTCTGAAGCACAAGTTGCAATTACACACATACAGGTTTAGTTAGGATAAATTCTTTCAGGGAGACCAAAGTGCTGTAGTCAAGACTGCAGGTAATAAAAGCAGTTTCTACATCTCCAGATAATCTGTTTGATTCTCAAGTGACATCTTAGGGAACCAGATGATTCATGTATTTCCACTAGGGATGCACCGATACCGATACTGGTATCGTGTATCGGGCCGATACTATTCTAATATACTCGTACCCGTTAAAGTTAACCGATACCAATTTATTGCATGAAGACCGCGATCAGGGGAGATGTCGAGCTAATCAGGAACACTGTGGTTAGGCTAGTGAGACTGAAACCTGTCTTCCAATTCATTGAATTTTTTTTGTGGTAGAAGTATCGGCATCAGTACTCAGTATCAGCTGGTACTCAGATCCAAGTAGCGGTATCTTATCGGTTTGAAAAAAAAGTGGTATCGGTGCATCCCTAAATTCAACCTTCATGTATTGATAAAAACTAAAGAATATAATCTGTGCATTTTTTCCTCTCCTCTGAGTATAGCAACCTGTCCTTGGCCGGCGAGGATGCAGATTCTCCAGAGAGCATCCCAACCTGCACGCCGTACTGTTTCAATGATGGGTCCAGAACTCGGCCGTTTGACAGCAGGCCTTCGCTGACTAAGCAAGAACACCTACAGGAGCTCAACAGCAAAGGAGCACGGAGCAGTCCCACTTCACTCTCTGGGTCGCCGACCGATATTCCCTTACTGCTCATCAACGGAGCACCAGAGCCGGATCTGAACCGTCACAGTTCTGGACCAGTTGTTGACTTTCACCAGAGCATCCCGGCATCCCCCTCGAAACAAAAAAATTCAGGTTTCCAGGCTTATTTTAGTGGAAGCGAACCCTCAATGAAATTTGTCATGGACACATCGAAGTTTTGGTTTCGTCCACATGTCAACAGAGCAGAAGGTGAGAAAGCTCTGACGTTACGTCATCATTCGGGAAACAGTTTTAAATACAAGTTTTCAACCGTTCCTGAACATTTTCTGTGCTGCTTTATTCTAGCTGAAGCTCTTTTAAAAGACAAGGAAGCAGGGACGTTTGTGGTGAGAGACAGCACCTCCTACAGGGGAAGCTTCGGTTTGGCCATGAAGGTGAACCAGTCGCCCACCAACTTCACCGCTGCTGCTGATCCAGGTAAACTTCCACTAGGAGTCAGTACATTTACCTGCACAGTTAAGCCATCTTATTGGACCTTGTCCTGGGATACAAGCACAGAAGGAAAATCAGTTATTTAACAGAAATATGTCCAACTCCTCTGCAATGGGTGGTGAAACACTCCCTTTACAACTTGTTTTGAAAGAAGAGGATTCCACTTTTGGACAGAGTTTTTTATAAAGTGGTAACATAACAGCTGTGGGACGTGTTGCTCTGCTTCAGCCAGTGAACTTCATCCGGTCCCACTGTTAGCAGTGCCAGGAAAATGATCTTTACTAGGCTAAACTAACAAAACATTTCAACCTGTTACTATAACCACATAAAAGATTCTGTTATCATCAAAAAAGAGTTCTTGTTACGTTGCGATAATTCATTCGAAGTAAACACAAGAAACTTGTGCTACAAAAAAAAAAAAAGGGACCAGACTCAGTGAATAATTCCCTAAATTCAACAACTCACCTTATAATACTGGCTCAGTACCAAATGAAGAACCTCCTGATCCCTATAATCCCTATAGACCAGTGCTGACCAACATGTCATTGGGGTCATCAGGTGGGAACCTCCTTTCATCAGTGTTTCGTCTTGTTGGGCCCACGACACCTCCAGGAGGCTAGACAATGATCAGAGTCACCCCCCTAATGCCAGCCAACACTGCTCCTCACACCACAACAACCATCTTTTCTTCCACAACCATGAGCTACCCCAGCCTCTTACCAACTGCACACCAGTCATAGCGGGGTGGGGATTCAAACCCTGGTTCGGGTAGGGGGTAATGAAAGTATAGAGGGTGCCCCAGAGGTGGAGGCAGGACGAGACACACTAGCAGATTCAGCAGACAAACTCACCTAAACAGCCCTACAGTCACTAAGAATGCCAGCAAATACAAAGCCATACAGGCCAACTCACCTGAAATAGCCGCCTGGTTTCAAAAGGATCACATGCGCCACACCCTCCACTTAAATACATCCTGGATTTCTTCCTTGCTTCTCCCAAGAGTCTGTTTATCCTGAGTGCTCCCCCTGCTGGGCCCCCAGCAGCTATTGCTTCTTCTAATCCAAATCCACTGACTGGACCGTACTGCCTCATCTGACACTTCCTTCACTATTTTCCTCACACTGTCCACTTACACCCAGCTCCCTCAACAATGAGACAACAGACTTTGCAACAAATCCTCTACGTCCTACTTCCACTGGACAGATCCTAACCTTCCTCCCAAGGAACAGTCAGCTCTATGAAATAGACTCTCATTCTAGGATAATAACATAATTAATCCGTTATCATCGCAAAACAAGCTTTATTATCTCAAGATAATGAGATCATAAACTCACGATCTCAACGGCATTAAACTGGTCATTAAATGTGGCCCCTCTAGGCCACAGTTGCACAGTGAAGGAAGTCAAAATGAAGACCAAAAGCGATGGACAATGATATGTTACTGTCGCCATTTATCATTGACACTGCCGTTGTGTCACTTATTGCCTTCGAGGGAAAACTGGTGACATGCAACAGCAGAACAGCTTCCCATGTGTAGGAGAATGAGAATGAGAATGTGTTACCCTCTCAGCTAGTTAGTATCGGGCTTTTTCAGGTTACCAAAAGAAATTAGGACTAAATATTTTGTTATTTTGATTTATTTTCAATGTTTCTTTACAAATGGGATGCATGCTGTCCTTTGTGATTGATCTCTCTGGATCCAGCTTCCCTTACTTTTGAGGAACAGAAGCCCAGGACGGGAACTAACTGAGGAGGACGCTGAGTTTTCCCAGGCCAGTTAGAGTCCAACTGAAAGTAAACATTGCATGAACTTGACTCCCAACTGTGTTATCTGGGTGTGCTAGTGTGACTTTTAGAAATTATATTGCATCTGCTTTCAGTCAGTCTAACATGTTTACGTGTGTTTTAAAGGTCTGCTTTTAGACAGTTTTTTTTCTCTGATGTCATGTGCATGTACTGAGTGCAACTCGAGCTCATGATTCCAGCAGATCCTTTTTTTCTGTACCGCCTTTTCGGTTTGTTTTGTCTGAAGCCCGTCTCTGCTGACACTGAGTGAGAGACAGGTTTCACCCAGATAAGACACAGGAGATGGTCAGATGCAGGAAATGGAAAGTCTTTGCCACAACTACCGCAGTCAGACAAACAACATGAACCCAAAGAAACCCTGCTGTTGAACTGAAAGTCAGAGAGAATAACTTACCCAACTCTGCTGATGTGATAGGGCACGTTGTTTTTACGACATCCAGCACTCTGTGGTGAGGCTGGAAACAGTGCCGGTATTTTTCCAAACACAGTCCATCTTACATAAACACAAAAGAAAAACCAGCTGTTTATGGCAATGTAAGCAATCAAAGAGGAAAAACACCCATCTCACGAAAGAGCTTTGAGGTTCATATAATTTACATGTTTGTGTTTTTGAACCCCATGACAACGCTAGAACATCCCCACAGGCTCAGAAAATGTTATCTATAAAGGGTCATACCTCAACAATCATGGAATAGTTGTTTTTATGATCATATTTTACATTCCTGCCTTCCATGTTAGAAGCAATTTACAGTGTCAAAAGACTTCAAACCCCATTTCACATACCGGCTTAATCCAATCCAGGGTCGCTGGGGTCTAACCCAGCTGTTATACACGCCAGTCCATCACAGCGCCACAGCGAGACAAACAACATGTTTTTGGACGGTGGGAGGAACCCGGAGGACCCGGAGGGAACCCACGCATACACGGGGAGAACATGCAAACTCTACACAGAAAGGCCCCAGCCGGGAATCAAACCTGAAACCCTCTTGCTGTGAGGCGAAACACGACACCACCGTGCAACTCTCAAACCCCATTTCCAGACACTAAAGGTTTTCTAAAAACCCTAGATTTTGAATGTGTTCATGAACCAACTTCATTCTATTTAGAAAACAAATATAGTTCAAGATGTAACTAAAATTTATTGATGTGCAAAAGTTATTAGATTCTGATACATCATCTCAGTGGAGCGGAGACATGATACAGGAGGGAGGAAGGATGGAAACTGGAGGTGGATGAACAGAGAAAAGAGGAGGCAGAAACTTCTGATGAGGATGAGGAAAGTCGGCCTGAGGGGAGAATAACAGAGGAGAGTTTTAAAGAAGGCGGACGAGACTGATTGGTTGGAAATGTCGCCGGCAACAAGTGTGGTTCTTTCACTCCGTCACTGTTGAGCTGCTGCTGCAACAGTTGGGATTTCCTAAGAAATCCCTTCACAGCTGAAGCCAATTGGGGAAATGAAGCTCAAGCACCATCTAAAGACTAATGGTGTCTGGTAAAAATAGCCTTTTTTTGGTTTTGAATGATGGAAATGGAAGTATCTGGAAGTATCTTAACAGAGACTACAGAGCCTCAGTGCCTCCATTATCATAGGAAACGCTGGAGCATCCTTCATGAAATGATTCAAGGTAAACATAAGAAACTTGTGCTACAAAAAAAAAGGGACCAGACTTGGTGAATAATTCCCAAAATTCAACAATTAACCTTAGAATACTGGCTCAGTACCTAATGAAGAAGCTCCTGATCCCTATAATCCCTATAGACCAGTGCTGATTAACATGTCATTGGGGTCATCAGGTGGGAACCTCCTTTCATCAGTGTTTCATCTAGTTGGGCCCACGACACCTCCAGGAGGCTAGACAATGATCAGTGGCGTCCCAGAGTCACCCCCCTAATGCCAGCCAACACTGCTCCTCACACCACAACAACCATCTTTTCTTCCACAACCACAAGCTACCCCATCCTCTCACCAACTGCACACCAGTCATAGCGGGGTGGGGATTCAAACCCTGTTTCGGGTAGGGGGTAATGAAAATATAGAGGGTGCCCCAGAGGTGGAGGCAGGACGAGACACACTAGCAGATTCAGCAGACAAACTCACCTAAACAGCCCTACCGTCACTAAGAATGCCAGCAAAAACAAAGCCATACAGGCCAACTCACCTGAAATGGCCGCCTAGTTTCAAAAGCCTTGCGCGGGCCACACCCTCCACTTAAATACAACCTGGATTTCTTCTTTGCTTCTCCCAAGAGTCTGTTTTCCCTAAGTGCTCCCCCTGCCGGGCACCCAGCTGCTATTGCTTCTTCTAATCCAAATCCACTGACTGGACTTTACTGCCTCATCTGACACTTCAGGAAAGGAAATAATCCAACCCCCTGACAATGAAACAAACCGTTTATATCATACTGATATGATATGTATGGTAAATCTTCCATTAAACAAAATGTAAGAAGTAGCTTAGCTGAGGAGGTACTCTTTGAGTTTCACTCCTGCAGACCCTCATCACAGCTTCACTCATGATAAAGATTCATTCATGTCAACGGGATCTTTTGCAGTTTAGGAAGAAGGCAGAGATCTTAATATTCAAACTTTATATTTTTTAACCTAATCCCTGGAATGTGGAGTAGACTAAGCTCAGAAGATTAGTTTAGCTCAGCTTCCTGATGTACTTTTAGTGTATTTAGAATAGTCTTGCTGCTAAGCATGAATTTTATTTTAGATCAATTTGATACCCTAATAGAGTCAGATTATATGGTGTTCCTCTGTTATTGAATCATCTCTTTTTCCTTTATAAAATATGATTTGTTGCCAAACCATCGTGGTATTTGTTATCATCTACTGTCTTGTAGCCATGGGCCGGGTTCCATATGATGCAATGACCTGCAGTGCCTCTTTATTTTGGCACTCTCACATATCGCTACCACACATTGTAAATTATGTTCAGTGACTGAAAACAGCTCACTTGTTCTTTTGTGTAACAGGAGAGAGCAGCTCAGATCTTATCAGACATTTCCTCATTGAATCATCAGCTAAAGGCGTCCGTGTCAGAGGCTCTTCTCAGGAGCCGTACTTTGGTAAGTAAAGGTTTCAGTTGCCTTTTGAACTCGTCTCATTCTGAGGTGTAAACCGGGTCTTTCTGATGGGTTTGGAGCTGAATCAGTCACGTCTGGTTTCTTAAAAACTGATTCATGAGGTTCTTACCAGACGCTCGTAGTTAGAGCAAAGTCGAGTAAAATCATGGCAGAAGGATTAAGATTAAGATTAAAACTGTAAATAAAACTGTTTTCTAAGATGTGCTCAGCCAAAACTGTGATTTTAATCCCTGCAGGAAGTCTCTCTGCACTGGTCTACCAGCATACGATAACTGCTAATGCTTTACCCTGCAGATTACTGCTCCCCTCCCAAGGTAACTGAGCCTTAACTGCTAGAAATGTTCATGTGTGTGTGAAGGAGAGTGGCAGAAACATTCAAATCTTGTCTCTTGTTTGCCTGTTACAGATCTGGACACGGCAGAAGAGAGAGCAAATGAGACGGCTGTATCAGAAGATAAGAGTAAGACAGGTGAGTCAACTGTACTGTTACAGAGAAGTGTCTTTTAAGGTCATGAGCTAAATATAAGAGCCCCTCCATCGGGGGGTAATGGATAGGAATGAAGACAAAAACACATTTCATGTAATCAACCAGGGGAATTTTATCCGACTGATCAGAAACAAGACAGCCCACACAAGATTCATTTTCATGTCAGGTGGTTTTCCCCGTCGACCTGCTCCTTCAGGACAGAAGCACCAGGCCTATAGAGTGAATAAAAGGTGGATTCAGACTTAAAGCCAACAAGGAAGTACCATGAAGTTCATCATCACTGACAGCCTCAAAGTGCTGGTTCCAAAAACATCTCCCTCTATAACAGGCTCCCCTTCAAAGTACACTTTGGGGCTTCTAATTTTGATGGTTAATAGTTTAGCTTAGGCTTGCTCCTTTGCATCTTATACACTGACATTTCTCCAGTTCTTGATGCAGCTCCGTCGGAGGGATCAGAGATCACGGGTGTCCATTTAGGCTTGCTCCCTTGACTGGACACGGTAGAAGAGAGATGGAAATTCTCAGCATGGAAGTTCCTTCAGATTCCTTTAATGGTTTCATGGTTTTCAATCCCATCCAATCTTTCTTTGAGGAACATTGTTTTCAATGTCATGCTTGTCATGCTTTTGCTTTTGTACCAACACATGATTACATCACCTGTAATCTTTCATCATCCAGATGTCCCAACTTTTACTGATTTTTCGTTGTAAAAAACACTCCAGAGGGGATTGAAAGGGGCTTACTTTCATATAGATTTGCCACGTGTTTATGTGCATTCATCCTCAAAGTTTAATCGCAGCATCGACATTTTTGTGCCCTTCCTGCAGCTTGTAATTTTGTCTACCTGAATGCCATCCCCACCGAGATGCTGACAGGCCCCTGCGCGGTGCAGAGGGCGGTGTCTTCAACTTTCGAGAAGGCCCCGGGCTCCTTCACACCTACTATCGTCAACCTGAAGGTTTCGCCGAAGGGTGTCACACTTACAGATATCAACAGGAAGTAAGAACCGACACATCCTGCCGCTGAGATTTCACCGACTGTACACCAGAATCTTGCTGGTGGCGAGCTGTGGTTTGTGTGGAACATTTTGTTAAGGCCACCCTTGTTCTTGCAGGCTCTTCTTCAGACGCCATTATCCCTCTCATCTGCTGAGCTACAGTGGTGAAGACCCGGGCAATCGACAGTAAGTGCACACAGATTCGCACGTTTGTGTGTAAATATTGTGCATACTCAAACATCTTTTTTTTCAATTTTGCAGGTGGTGGAGCGGTTCAAGTTTTGGTGCAAGGTAACCTGCACTTAATATATTTTCTACTATCAACACTATTTTTGTGCTCTTGTACAAGTTGATAACTTTTTTTTGTATCACCGCACCGACAGGCTCTTTGGTTTTGTGGCAAAAGGGGTCGAGGCCAGCATGGAGAATGTGTGTCACGTCTTTGCAGAGTACGACCCTCTGCAGCCCTGCAGCAAAGTTGTCGAGTTTATTCAGGCTGCCATAGTCAAACCATAGACACACCAGCTCTGAGAGGCCTCCACTGCCTGTTTCACATTGTAATCTTTACAAGTTACCTGCTCATTATGGTGGTTACTGTCAGTGTGCAAACTGCTGCTGGTAAAGTGGACAAGTTACTCCATCTGCTGCAGTCGTCAGAACAGAATCTTGTACCATAGCCAGAGGATAAAATTCATAAATCATCTTAAAACACAGATGTAATTGAGGCATATGTGAAGATATTTAGTTCAGGACTGAACATTCGTAAAGCATGACCAGAACAGACCGAGGGTCCGATAAAATATGACGTGCCATAGCTAAAATATGTATCCAGCTTTTAACGCTCCATGTTGCTGCAGAAACCAGCGCCGTCTTTATAGTTTAGGACATGTTAAAGCAGTAGATTTGTGTTATTTTGTGAGGTAGAATGATGCTCCTGAGTCTGTACCTGCTGATGCTGTAAGATATATTACTGAGGGATTTAGACTTGAAGAAAAGCAACTGATATGTCCGCTCATTTCAGGTCAGAACCTCTGCAGATTCCCTCCCTGTATAGTTCTGTCAGAATGTATTTATTATGCTGCACTCTCTGTAAATTTATGACCTCGTGTTTTTTTCAGTTTTGATGAAAAATAAAGATGTTGAACTGTTGAACCTGCAGATGTTTATGTCTGAGTTGTGTGTGAGAGAAAAAGCTTTATCTCAGCCATTACTCAACCATCAAAGTAGATCCTCAAACCCAAGGGGAGACATTGTGGTTTCTTCCAGAAATTTAAATCAGGTTTAAGAGAGCAACAATAAAAAATACAGAAGCAGTCGGCACAGATTTTCTCTTTATTTTAAATGATAAATCTTTAGATAAAAGCATAAATATTCTTTCTGAAGTTACAGGGCACTCAAAATGAGGAATGTGCTTCCTGAAGCAAAGCAAAAATCAAGCACAGAGCTGCATAGATAAGATAGATTTAAATATTCTCAACGTATTTCTGAAGGACCCCAAAAGCAATGCTCAGCGGTCCAACTCTTAATCTCAACATCTTTGGTGCCAACTTAAAACTTAGCATGAAAACTCTCAATAGAAGGTGTAAGAGATAGCGTGTGTTTACTCAACCCGAGGGGAGCGGTGAAGGTCCACTGCAGTGGTAAATATTCTCAAACACTGCCCCCTTCTGGTGAACACGGGGAAGCTGAAATTCTCTGAGACACATGGCATAAGAGTTAAAAGCCTCACTGGTGTTACGATCACAGTGAGTAGCGTACAGTGCAGGCAACATTATCAGTGGGAGAATTTACAGCGTTGACAAAATACCCTCAAAGTGCACAAACTCTGCTTCTAAGTGCTGGATGTGGCTGCAGTGCAAAGCATTCAAGGCCCGTAAGAAAATTACTGGATTAGGAAAAGGTGGCCCAAGTTTCACCTTTCAGGGTTTCTTTTAGATCCTCTCCACAATATTTCATCAAATACACAGTGCTGAATTAGAAAAGGTTAAGACTGATTCTTGCATTTTCTTAAACTTTGATTTCATTGCAGACAGTATGAACCCAAGATGTTTCATGTTTGATGAAGCTTTTCAACAGCTATTTTAGCATTTCAGGCCTGCAAACACGTCCCAATAACAGTCGAAATGAGGCAATTTAGTGCTGGCAATGTGGTTTTAAGGCAACTAATTATTTCACTTATTAAAAAAGGCGATAACAGCTGATTGTAATCAGGATTTGGGACAAAAGCAGGGTGAGTCTTTGAGGAGCAAAGAAGGGCAGATGGGAGAAAATCATTGTACTGTTTAGAATAAAAGTGTCAGGTTTGAAGGGACTTGCATATTTCTCCTTCTACGGTGCAGAATATCATTAAATCAGTCAAGGAATCTATGCACTAGAAAGAAAGAATATATATTTAGGGTATAAATCTCAAGAATGGCAGAAAAGTGATAAATATCTACTGAACATGCTGCTGGTGGCTAGTGAAAAAAACATAAGGAAAAGGCCTTCACACGAGGTTCATGTTAAACTTATTCACAAAGACATTTATGAAATAGAGAAGTTAGCAGCCTTTGTTGATCATATAATTGGACTATTTGTCTTATCATGGGAAATGTGGGTTAACCATGTAAACCCCCATAAAGTGGAATTTATTTTATGATCAAAAGCTTGTTCCCTTCAGTGTTGGACATTAAAAAAAAAAAAGATTTTAAATATTCAAGGAATCTGGAGGAGTTTCAGTGTAAAGGACAAGGGAGCAAGCCTAAGCTGGCCCCCCGTGATCTCTGACCCCTAAGACGGCGCTGCATCAAGAACCCTCATTCATCAACAGCTGATAGAAGCACATGGACAAGGGATTACTGTGGGAAACCTTTGTCCAGCTCTACGATCCAGAGTTCCATTCACAGACTTTACTGTGCAGAGAAGAAGCCTGATGTTAACCTGGTCCAGAGGCGGCGTCCACTTCTCTGGGCTCGGAGGCGTCTGGGATGGAGCGTCACACGGTGGAAACGTGTGCTGTGGTCAGAGCGATCAGTGTTCCAGATCTTTGTTGGAAGAAATGGAGCAAAGAGCAAAAGGAACATCCAGACTGCTGTCAGCAACCAGTCCCTGCAGCCAGGCTCTGGGATGGTATGGGGTTGGATCAGGGCCCGAATGAGCAAAGCTCATTTCCACTTCTGTGATGGCAGCATTAATGCAGAAAAGCTCACTGAGATTTTACAGCAACATATGCTGCCTTCAAGAACACATCTTTCCCAGGGACGTCGGTGCATTGTTCAAGCAGACCATGTAAAAGCACATTCTGCACACGTTCCAAAGGCATGGCTGAGGAAGAGGAGGGTACGGGTGCTGGACTGGCCTGTAATAACACAACCTAAAATTATGTTTATGGGAATAGTGGGTAAAAATAGCACCTGATACCCTTCATCACTTCACTTGGCAACTTTAGTACTAGAACATTTCTAAATGTTGTGAGAAGGAATGCAAAATGGAGGGATATTGAAAAATGTAATGAATATCTTGGGTTCATACCAACTGCAATAAAAACAGAAGTAAAGGAAAATGTGTCCCATGTTGCCATCAAGTCAAACATCGGAAGTGAGAGCAGCGATTTTCCAAATAATTCCGCATCGATTTTTTAGTTCTGCCTTCTGGTGACAAGCAGAGTGAAGTGAAGATTTGGGATTATTATTGGATAGTAACAAAAGCTAACTGGAAAGTTAACACTTGAATGATTTTCATTGAGTTCTTAAGTGAAAATCCACCAATAAACTCACCCTTAAATAGATCACAGCTGGTAAATATCTGCCTCCTCTATCTCCGTCTATCTGTGTCTTCAGCCTCCTGCACCACAAATGTTAATCAGGATTAAATGCTGCAGTCAATAAATAAACATTTGGAGAAATTTTACTGGAAAAAAACAAGACGCTTTCTTCTGGTGTAGAGTGATGACAAGGGAATACGTCTTCCATTTTAAATCCCAGCTAATGTAATGTTCTCTATGGCACTTTTATAAATGGCAAACTAATTCATGATACTTATCCTGTTGGAGTCAAGATCTGAGGGGATGTCTCAGTCACTGGCTGTGATGCAAAGTTCAGTGAATGTTGCATTTGAAAGCATGATGGAGAAGGGTGGCAGTTTCCCAGACATGTGCATCCTCATCCTCACCAGCATTCCCACAAACTGCCGCACACCGGCGTGAACAGAGTCACTGCGCGATGGTTGAGATGCTGCGAGACCGCTTCATGATGAGGCGCACCTCCACGTCGGGAAGGCTGTCCTGTTTGGTTTGGGCACAGCCCTCATCTGCTGTAGCCATGTGCAGGTCGAAACGCAGCGACACGGACTTCTTCCGCAGCTTGGGATTCCCTCTGAAGAAAGAGCCCTCCCACTGCTTTATCACCTTGTCAATCTTCTCCGTCCTGTAAGAGAGCGTGATGTCATGGCAACGAAAGGCCACGGTATCCCTTAATGTGCAGAATATTTATGAACAATGGGGCGAAAGCAGGAAAAGCGTGTTTGAATGTTAAAGACATGAACTGCCTTTTCTATTGTTTGTGCGTACACGTTGAACGGGATATTCAAGGATGAGCGAATGTTCCTACGAACATGAACTTTGACAGATGCTTATTACATCTTCTATGACGAAAGGTTGGGCCTGAACTGCCTTTGATGAGGCCTTTAATGAGATGTACACATACTACAAAGCTTACATATAATTAGTGATACAATGAAAGCAGTGACGTGGAAGCTGAACTACCTTCAGAGTCATGATGCAGATGTATGTTGAGATGATCAGATGAACAGAAAAGGAATGAACTCGTGTCACTGCATAGATAATTTAGCAGGACACACAACTGTACAACATGCATCCCAGACCATGTGAGCCTTAATCTTGGCTAAATTAATCTGGGAGGTGATGTTAACTTTGGGCCTTTATGCAGATATCTCAAATCATTTCTTTTAGATAAACATTTGTAAAGCAGATACCTGCCAAATTATCACATGATTTATTATCTTATTACTCATTGAATAAGCAGAGTTTTAATATTAAGCTGAATTTTTTTTTTCTTTTCTAAAGCGTATCATTGGGACGGCTTTGAGTATCCCTTCTGTTATGCTGTTGCAGGCCTTGACTGCTAAGTGACCTCCCATGGTACACAGACGGCTGCACCTCCTGATGTTACTGGAGTTGTTCCTCTCTACTGCCACCTGCTGGAATGAATCCAACTGTTTGTCCTTAGCTTGGCTACTGTTTATAAACTGGTATTGCATTAAATAATCTCTAACAAAAGGACCAGGTCAGACCAAAATGGATCGCATTTAATTGGACTTGAACTAAACCCGTTTACTTTCTTTGTTGGGAAACTAACTGAATTTAACCGATGACACCACAGGCATGCACAGTACTGTCTTCCTCTATCCTTACATCTTCTATTCATGCAGGCAATAAGGATCTAAAGTGTGATCTCTAGTGCTTTTGAGAGCAACTACATCTGAGGTGTCAGATTTGCATTTGGTGTAATACAAGGAAAGTATTTCAATCCTAACTGTGTTTTCTTTTCATCCAACCAGGAAGTGACATAATATCAAGAAAAATGCTGTTGTGTCGCTGACTGAACATAGTGAAGAGGTGAGAAAAGCAGCTGTCATATCTGGGGATCGAACTTGCGTCTGGCAGATAATTAAAGGAAAAACTTCAGAATGATATTTACTCATAAGGATGGCACTTCAGAGGACGCTCCTATGAGTCATATTTAAGGGTATTAACTAATACGGTCATTTGATTGGAGGACTTGTTGGAATATACGGAGCCAAAGAGTGGTCACTGAGAAGAAAAATTAATTACATTTTGAGCCCACAATTGACTAAATTGAGCATGCGAGATATAAATCATACTCTGATTTAACGTTTTCATGTTAAATAAAACATTCTGTCTCATAATCGGACCAAAAACTCCCTGAAAACATGATTTGCTGATTAACAGCTGTTTTAGTCACGTTGCTATTTCTGTGTCATGCATCATGTGTGGAATCAATACGTCTTGTGATGCACACTGCTGTGTTATTGTGCTTATTACTAATATCTTTTTCTCTGTGAATTATGGTGAACGACTTATCTGTGCGTGCACAAAAGTTTGGTTCTGATTCTGTAATTTCCACCTACCTTCACCAAACTTTAAAGTACTCAATAAAACATGTTAATGGAAGCATGGTTAGTGTTAGGCTTCTCACAGAAGCCTGAGCCTTCGATGGAGCAGCAGTGAATTGGACATTTAGCTGATTCATTTTGGTCATATCAATAATTGCAGGCATAAACTTAAACTAGAAAGCATCAAAATACGGTATTTTCTGATTGGATAATGCAGAGGGGAACCATCTGGAGTGATCTGAGGAACAGTTTTTTATTGATTATTTTTGGGGTGTTTTATGCCTTTAATGGACAGGACAGTTGAAGAGAGAAAGAAGAGAGCAGAGAGAGGGGGAATGACATGCAGCAAAGGGCCGAAAGTATCTAATAAAAGACAAAGACGCTGATCCAAATTAGGGCTGTAGTGATACACTAATCTCACGATACGATACACGATATTCAGCCAACGATTCGATACGATTCGATACACTTACATCATTTTCTGAAAAAAAGGGACAGTGTGCTGATTGGACTGGTGGTCTGTCCTTTGAAACACCGCCAGACAAACAAACATGTCACAAACGTGAGAGCTATGCACTTTATATAACATTTATATGAACTAATTCATCACTGTTTTGCATAATGTGACCCCCTGGCATTGTATTGTATTACATTAATGTTCTGTATTTTCACAAATTGTAACGTCTGACTTTCTTTTATCTTATGAAAGACAAAGACGCAGCTCCAAATGTCCATTTTTGTTTAGACGACAAGAGCAAAACAAGGTAAAGGTTCAATAAATGACTCTACAGCTGAGGAGCTCTCTTTGGACATTATGCAAGCGTGTTTGTCTTTTTACAGACACGCAGAGTACAGTCTGCTGGTAATACCTGAAGCATGGAAAAAGAATTCCGCCCATGTCTCGTTCAACAATAACAGCAGCCTCGCCCTGAAGCCTGCGCACCAGTCGGGCTCTCCACATCAAACACAAGCCATCACAAGAGGAAAATTCCCATGCAACACTACGATGAATTACTCATGGGAACCTGTGAGGCAAACTAAATGTTTTATTGCGTGTACCTTGTTAAACATGTGGAAGGTAATTCCTTTTAGAGTCTGTAAGCCTCGACTGCTGGACCAGACGTCGCCGGGGTGGGGAGGTGGAGGAAGTGTCATTGTGAACGAATGACTCAGTAAAACACTTGTGCTTTCAAAGCCTGAGAAGTGTAACCGAACTGTGTTTAGTGGTGAGTAATCAGAAGCAGCGTGTTCTAAAGTGTTATAATTAGTTCTTGCTGATGTAAAAAAACGCCTACATTTCCTGCTGACTGCAGTTCAGTGGTGGGCGAGGAGATCAATACTTACTCGATGGTGCCGTGACCTTCTGCGCTCTCCCGTACCACATTGCCCTGAAGAATCTCCTGAGTCTTTACGGTGGAGATCGGCAGGTCCCCATCTTGCTCCGGCTCTGGAGGAAGACACTGATGACGCACCCTAACGACGACACATGACTTTAATAAGGTTGAGCGTGTGCGTCCTACCTGTGAGTATCACGAGGCTTTGCTGTCTGTACAGAATGCTTTTCTTCATCCCGTTCTCAGACGGCAGGAGTGAAGGTATCTCAGGCAGAGGTTCTGACTTGGGTTCATCTGGAGTGACGGCGAGGTCACTGAAACTGTCCTCCACCCCGTTCTCCTTCGGCTCCGCCACGGGAGACCTCCATGGCCGCAGACCCATCGGCTGCACGTGACGCCCCATATACCTTTAGGCGCAAGCAAGTCACACAAAAAAAAGAGATTACAAAGATAATAATTACTTTTTCAATCATTCTGCACATTGTTTAACATACCTTGATCCCTAAAAGTTTGTGAAACCTGTAAAATGTATCTATTTTTACATATATGTGGGACCTAAAAGTCCTAGAAGGAGATAACCTAAAAGCATAAGAATTTTATTTTCTCTGTGAAACGTGGTGGTTGTTCATGGTTTGGGCCCGTTTTGCTGCCTCTGGCCTGGGATGGCTTAAGGCCTCGGTATGCTTCTCCGTCACTATCTGTCAATCAGACTCCATGGTCACTAAATCTTTCAAAGTTCTCCGTCGGGATGTCGGATACGCAAGGCAATTCACCTCCTGATCAGCAGGCGTCGCTACGCTAGATGACCCAATCTCGCGACGTCTATCGCGAAAGTCGTTGACTGATTGTTCACCTTCCGGCTCCGTTCCACTCCTCACAGTGAACGATGGCGACCGAGAGAAAAAGACTGTTGTTGGATTTGGAGCTTGTTGATTTTGAAACGCAAATAATTTTGACCAAATGTTGACCGCTACACAGTAAACTCTTTCAAAAATGGCGGTGTTGTTGTTGTGAGAGGAAAGAGCTAAACCGGAAAAGTGATTCCGGACAATGTTGTTAGCCGACCAATCACAACCCTTGCGGTCTCCGCGAGTCTCCGTCTCCTCAATGGATTGATAGGAATTTTTGCCGACGCACGCAAGCGACGGAGAGCGTCTCCGGGAGGGTTTCCGACGACGGAGAGGGCTCTCTGTGGCTCTCCGTAGACGACCATGAATCTTTATATTCATGGCTTTACATTCACTGATGGAACAATGAACTCTGAATCAGCTTCAACTCCTCCAAAGCTAATGTTCATTGTTGTTATGACAAAGACTTCATCGTATCGTTGGGGTCAAAGGTTCAAAGCTTTGGACTGGTGTCCTCCAGTTAGCCTCGCTGTTCCTGGGGCAGTGTCATCAGGAATTATTATACTTATATCATCAGTTATTATACTGATGAAATCCAGCTGAAGTTACAGGCTTGTCTTAGAGAAATTAAGGCCTGGATGAGCCGTAATTTTCTTCTTTTGGCTCTAAAAAACCTCAAAGATACATCCAGGAATTTAAGTGTTTTAGCATTGTGTTGTGTTCTTGACTAAATGCATCCATCTGAGCCACATTTGTACTCTCTATTTAAAGCCAGTTGTTAGATTTTGAAAAGCTCAAGTTAAAACTAAGACGTTAAAGGCAAAGCACCGAACTCACCAAGCAGCCCTTCGAACCCTTTATTAGATCAAGGTTAAGGCAAAGCTGCCAGAAACTTTGTGGTTTCTTAATGTTAAAGTATTTATGTGTGTTTTGTCTAGTCTCGCTCGTCTAGGTGGCACCCTTCTCAAATATGAAGACAATGCAAATTTGAAATGCCATGTTCTGTTTGTCCTCTGCAAACTATGCGTAACATCTGCAGGCGGCATGAAAACAAACCACCTTCCTCAAGCTGTAAAATGACAATCACAGAGGTTCAGGCAGCAACTTAAACTGCAAAGACACCGTTCCAGGTGGTGTTTCATTGTCAAAAATGCCTGAGAAGATGATTAAAGATTACGCCAAAAGACCCCAGTGTCCTCTAATGAAATGGGTTAGTGGTGGCAGAAACTGAAACACAGGTCAAAAGTCTGGATTCTATCTTCTACAGATTTTTAGGCCATGAATCACCGACTAAAATCTTGTTATCGTCACTTAACATCATCGTTACTTTGTGCCTCCATGTTGCGTGAGTGAAAAGGAGTGCCTGTGTGTGTTCTCAGACTTCAATTACTGTGTATTTTGTATTTCTATTCAGCTAGATTCTACATAATCCCAAACACAACGATCAGCTTTCAGTTAATTAGAAACATGAACCACGGCATGCTCGGTTTGACGGCTGAGGTTAAAGAAAACTAACAGTGTTTACTTTACCCTTAGGCACAGGAACAGCTTTCTGCCTTATACCTGTCAGTTGAACCCTGCTTTGCGTGATCGTTTTACAGCTTTGGAAAATCAAACTGCTGCAGTGTTCCAGGAAACATTCTCAACTGAAAAAATTAACACCAGGAATGTTGACACTAAAACTACAAAAAAAACCAGTTCACCTATTTTCTTCCTGGTTGTTTTTTGGTTTTCCCCTGCCTTTCTCTCTCTCACCTGCCTTCCTCTCGCTCCAGAAGCCGTCGGTAAGTGGCAATCTCTCGCTCCAACCTCATCTTGGTGTTGAGTAGCTGGCTGTGGCGCTGGCGTTGGGTGGCCAACCCGCTCCGCACCTGCTCCAGCTCACTCTCCAGCCCAGTGATCACCTGGGAAAGGTCATGCAGCTGGCTGGAGTACATGTGCTGGGTGTTTTGAAGGGAGCTCTCCAGGCCTTTTTCCTGCACACCAGGCGGTAAAGAGCAGTTAGGATTGCTTATATTTCTGTTTTAAATCAACACTTCACCTCAAGCATATATGTGTGAAACTGATGCAGTTAAAAAAAAACAAAGAAACATCAACTCTCACTGGCTTCCCACCAGCAGCACCTGCTGCATTGCTCAGCTTATTCTGGCAAACATTGATAAACTCAAGGCCGAGCAGCTGGGATTTATTTTTTGGGTGTGGATGGTTACAAAAGTCAAGATAAAAGGGACACTTATCTGCCCGAAACACCTCGTTTGAAAACCAGACTTTTGTTCCTTCACTTGTCCAAATCACCAAGTAATATATTTGCATTTAACACCATCATTAACATTAACACACATCTGCAAGTCATTTAAAATGTGGTCAGTTTAGGATTCAGTATGTTGCCCAATGATACACATGAACTGGTGAAGTTGGGACTGAACCAGCAACATTTTGATTGAAGAACAACTTTGCTAAAGTCCCAAATAAATACTTGATATTCAAAATGAATACTGGCAAATCATATTGTTAGATTTTAACCATGGTAGTGTCTGGTAGTACTTTGTTTGTAGCTGCTGCTGTGCATTATGAGCAAACATCTCCACTTTGGTCTGGTCTGTCCAAAGGACATTGTTCCAGAAGTCTTGTGGTTTGTTCAGATGCAGCTTTGCAAACCTAAGCTGTGCTGCCATGTTCTTTTTAGAGAGAAGAGGCTTTCTCCTGCAGCCCTTCCAAACAGGCCATACTTATTACAAAACAATGTTTTCCACTTGTGAATAATCTTTCTCTCTGTAGAATGATGGAAGTTTGGAAATGGCCTTATAACCCTTCCCAGATTGATGGGCAGCAACAACTGCTTCTCTAAGATCATTGCTGATGTCTTTCCTCCTTGGCATTGTGTTAACACACATCTGGATGCTTCAAAACTTCTGCTTTTATAGAGGTGCTCACACTGACTGATGATCAGTTAATCAGAGCATTGATCAGCAGCACCTGGCTCCTGCTTACCCTCTTAGTTCCTGTGGAAACAGGAAGGGTTCACTTAGTTTTAAACATGCAGCTTCTGCATTTTGGATTCGTTTTCGTATTAATCTCTTCTGAGGTTGTATTAATCTGATTTTAAGACAGATGAGCAACCACACATGATATATTAAAACTTGTCATTGTTTATTGAACATAAAGATATCCGTGAAACTGTAAGAAGGTGTACTTTCTTTTTCTCCATGCACCAATATATGGCCCAGCATGATTTTTGTAGGTATTCTTTGTGGCATTTCAGAGTTTTGCGAAGTGCTGATGACCGGTCCTGCAGTCTGGAGCATAAACCAGCTAATTGAATGTTGTCTCAGGGAGTGGACAGCCTCTAAATTCTGTTTTACAAGAAACTATTTAAATATGCACCAGCAAAACAGTCCAGCTAACGGGGCCTTTACACTCGGTGTGCATATTCCAATATTCACATTAACAGAAGCAGAGTCAGTGACTGAAAGGGGAAAATCTGCTGGATACTTGCCAATGATTACCAGGAATGTAAAGTTTCCACAGTTAGTGGGCAGGAACAAGTAAAGGAGAATGTTTTCTTTTGTTTTTTTTTTTACTTGTCAACAAATGCAATCTCTCTCTTGTCCTGGAAGACATGCCATCAGTACAGGTTGATGTGGTGATAAGTGATGTGTGTGTGTTCTTACCAAGGCATGGAGGGTCTCAATCTCTACCTGCAGGGAGTGCCACTGCTTCCTGGCCTCGGCGAGCTCGGCCCGTGCCTCCCTCAGGGCAGCGCCGCCGAGGCTCACCTGCGCCCAAGCTGCCTCCTCCTGTGTGATGGCAGAAAGAACAGATGATACATGAGGCACGGCATGTTCCTCAACAGCACCGCTACAGCCACCCAAACAAACACCCTTCCTAAGTTTTAATCTGCATTTACCCGTGAACAGTACAAGAGGTGTGTTCAGCCACTTCACTCACTGACACACCTTGTGAGTAAGTATTTTTCTTGCTTGCACTCAATCAAGCAGTAAAGAGGAAAGGCAGCTGAGGGTGGTGAGGTTGGGTGTGTGCGTTTCAGGTTGGGTAAACAGACAGCGGAGCAGACACGCAGACCTGTGGTGTATGCACAGCTGTACCGAGCTGACAACCTGCTGTGTACAGCTGTGACATGTGTCACACCCAGCTTCAGATGCATTGATCCGCAGAAGCTGCCTTTGCACGCTTTTGGAAATATTTTTTAAAGTAGACACAAAAGTTGTTTTCAGTTTACTTTGTTCCTCCACCGATTCTCTTTATCTGCTTCAACCTTTGAAACCGTCTCTTATTGGGTGTCATGTCCATGGGGTTTTCCCCATGTCTTTAGTTCTTTTGAGTTTTATCATGTGTTAGTTTATCTCGCGTCTTAGTTTTAAGTTCATGTTTAGTTTAGTTTTGCCACGTTTTAGTTTTGCCATTGTTTTTTCCCTCACTTCCCATGTCAGGTCATTAGTTCACTCACGTCACCTGTTCATTTTCTTCAGCTGCACCCACTCACCAATCACCCTCCTCAGTATTTAGTTTAGTTTTTTCTTTGCCATGTTTTCTTCACCACAGTCTAGTTTTGTCTTCCGGCTCAGCTGCGCTTTATGTTAACCTTGTTTTTGAAAATAAATCAGTTTGCTTTTACTTCTGAAGTCCACATCCTTGTTCTTCTACGCCTCGCACCCACCCAAGATGACATTGGGAGACTTAGATGAAAAGGCAGTTAATGTCAGTCAGCACTGATAACACAAGGTCCCTCATCAGATCAGGGAATTGTTTTTCCATCTGTTATGTCAACACATAAAGTAATAATATTTCTCACTTTGGTCTAGGGATGATTAAGGAAGTCATTTAAGATGGAGAATCTGTTGCGTCCCAATACAATTTTCCCACAGTAGAGCAAACCGCTGCAAACTACACTCTAAGCTTAAGTTATTACACTCAATGCCACTGTGTTAGCCACAGCTAGCAACAGTTAGCCTCTGTATCAGTCATTGGGAAGGCGATTGTTAAGTTTGAGAACATCATTCATCCCTTTATTAGCATGCTGTATTATCAAGCAGGGTGAATACGTTTTTAGCATCCCCTGTCGTATGAGACAAACTGTTAGACATGCAGCACCACACACTCCTGATCCAGGATGAGGATAAGAAAGGCCATCGGGAAAACGTCAGAACTCCACGTCTTTAGTAAAGCCAGAAGTGATAAAAAAAGCTCGTTGATAGTGGCTGAATTTCTCTGCACAGCTCAGGTGGAGCTTTGCTGGATGTGGAGCATCAAGGGGGGTAGCAGGACAAGAAAAGCCCACGGCAATGGGTTGGGTTAACCATCCAGCGGGATGAATTCAACCACCATCTCTTTAATCCTTTGTCATTATTCCTGTAAAATGTTTCCCTTCTCTTTAAAGTTTCCTCCAAAGTGTGTTGGTTTGATGTATGAAAAGAAGCTCTTTCACCACCGCCCCATGAAATCCACTTTACAATTTTTTCCACACAAAAGACAAGTTTGCAACCTGCAGCCACAGCAGATACAAAACACCCGACATCAGATCAGAGGTGTGTTCGCTGACCCCAACACAGATAAATAAAACAATCGGATATTTAATCTGATTTGACTGGGACATCCTTTGTGCTGATACCACCATGTAAAAATACTCTGTGTTATAACAGTGTTATAGTATCTGATCATAATAAATTGTTTTGCTCATATTTTAACGTGTATATCATTTCAGTTTTGTTTGTTGAGTCGAGCTAATCCAACTTTTCAATACTTTTGGTTGTAAAAGTTTTTCTGCTGTTTTAATCATTATAGTTTTAGCATCAATTGGACCAAATGAACAAAGTCTGAAACTTATTATCTTCTGTTACAAAGCAAAAAAAGGCATCATAATGATGTGGTTTTAAGGTTATCCGAGGTGTTTCTAAGACTGCCGTTAGTACAAATTACTGCCAGTGTGTGGTTTTTTTTTAATGATAAAATCACTAAAACACCTAAATTGACTCTTTTTTTTCTCACTGCCAGAAGCAGCTTCAGTTTCCTCTGTGCTCTGGTTCCTGTTGTAATGTGCTCACAGCAACAATCCAAGGAGAGAAGTTTGGCTACCTTGGACCACAGTTTCTGGGAATAATAATCCAGTTTATTATGTTTGACTGAACCGCAGGAGTCCGCTCAGCGCAGCAGAACTGAGGACGAGCTTCCAGTTTGCACTCCAGATAGAGAAGTTAATGCTCCATCTCTCCCCAGGCAGCACATAGTTTACCCACATAAGAGTTTAAAATGATAGTTCTAATTCAAACATAGCACATCTAACCGTTTCTTATTCTAAATTCAACAGGACCTCTGTTTATCATGGACATCATGCAGGCTTTTGACTGCATCGTTGTGTAACTGTTAGGGTCAGTCAGAGTCTGCTGTAAACAACAGCATATAATAAAAACCTGCTCTGATTCAGCACCACGACTTACAGCTTCGGTGAAGGCACTTATCATCGCTGTCAGGGGCACAGAAAAAAGGCAGCCAGACTGCGCTTTTTACCAAAATAACAAGAAAGAGGAATGCTTGGTTTAAATGACAGAGCAAACTTATAAAAAGATAAATAACGCTGCTTTTATGTATACAAAGAGGTTCATGAATATTTATTGAAGATCAGGGCTCATTTTTACACCGTTGTAATACTAAGTGTAGTAGCGTTTTGATAAAGAAGGGAGACAAACCTCCAGATTCATACACAAGTTTCCAAGAAGGCATAAACTGACAGGTAAGGTACGCAGAGGGAGAAGAGGCACAGGGATTTTTAAGCCTACAGCCTTTTATCACAGACACTAAACCAAATCGCCTGCACCTGAGGGTCTTGAGTCCTGAGGGTGTGTCTGACTGGAACAGAGCCGCAACATGCACAGGGAATAAAAAGATAGATAAAGATGCAGAAGTGGAAGCTAACCTCATGCAGAACTCCTCTGTGGGATCTGGAAGCTGCTGCCGCTCCATCTCCAGACCGGCTAGGCCCAACCAAGCCAGAGGATGGATTAGATATGGTACCCAGGCTGACGTGTCTTTCAGCCGGGGCTGAAAGTCTGCTGTAGTCGCACTGCGCTCTGATACGGTCGAGGAGCTGGTTGAGCTCCATCCCTGTGCCATCCTCCTCCTCCCCTCCTGCTGCTGTTGCTGCTGCTGTGGCCGTCGCTAACAGAGCATCGCAGGAGCCGGCCCTCTGCAGCTGCAGAGCCCGGGCTGCCTGCAAACAGCCAAACAGATGAAGCAAGAGACGGAGGGAGGGAGAGGGTGCAAAGAGAGTAACAGATGACAAGGAATCCAAGAGAAAAATGAGACGGAGAGACGAGAGAGGGGACGAAAAGAGCAGAAAAGGTGGAAAATGCAAAGGAAAAAAAACAGGGAAAAGAGTGTGACGATGTGTTTGTGTGGAGGGAGCAGTGAGATCGCGCAATGCAGAGGCAGGAAAAGATGGAAATCAGTTATTGAGACCAACATGTATGCAACTACGTGCGCGGGCAGGAAAAGACCCTGGAAGTGAGGGGAGGGGGCTATTAGTCAGCAGGAATCAGAAAAGAGAAAGAAGGGGGAAGAAAAGGGATGGAGGGAGGAGGAGTGGAGGGGGTCAGCATGAGGGGACAGGACGAATCAAAAGATGCTCTGAAGCACAGAAGCACACACACCCCCGATCATTACAGGGCTATTACGTCAAGCTGCAACAGCTCACTCATTAGTCATCTGTCATAACAAAAGCCTTAATGACTATGCTCCCGATTACACATCAGGAACAGTACAAGCAATTATCTACAATGATAATGAAAACCAGTTAACCGCGTCAGGTTCATGCAGCGATCATATAGATTTCTGAGGAGAGGATTTTCCAAAAAAGTCATGCAACCAGGCCAGTAGTACTGCTAATGTTTGCTGTTGAGCAGTAAAGGCCAGGTTATAGCAAGGTTTGGTAGATTTTTTGTTATCAATCAAAAGTCTAAGGACTAGATTTTGACCCATTAATGGAGCTAAATTCATTTGCAAAACTCCACCGAGTGGTGCAGAGATCATCATCCTAAATTTATGTGGCTATTAAACTTCTGTTCTGCTTCACTTGAGAACGTACGTGTATTACCCAAATCACCTTCTTCACACACTTTATTAGGACGTAATCTGAGGACCGATGTTCCCGGCAAATGTTCTGGAAGCCAGCGGGCAGCATCCCAGCATCTGATCAACTGCTGGATGATTCGTATCTTTCTTTCCAGCATTTTCTTTCCGGACATCAGAAGATAAATCAATAAATGAGAATCATACAGGGTCAACAACAATGCTCAACCATAAATTAGGACCCAGGTACAGCTGCTAAACAGGATTTCTGTTAAGTGGGGCTTTCTGAGAAAACTGGGAGTGAGTAAAATTGATTTATTGAGTGTTTTTGGGGTTGGTGCTCCTGTCCGTTTAAAATCCATGCCGGGCTTATATTCACTCTTGTTGCTCTGCAGAAACCAGCATGTCCAAGCAGATAACCAACCCCTGCAGAAAATTAAAAGAATGAAACTGAATGCCAATTGTACCTCCACCAAAACTCGGTCTCACTTGCCCACCTGTTGGTTGTGTAGGTTCCTTCTTCACCCCCCTCCCACCTCTAAATGTGGACAGTCAACACGTGACTCTATGGAGTTATTTGTGTGTTCAGTAGCATTTAAAACCGTCTCGTAGACAGGATTGGAGGAGCACAACTCATCCATACTGCTGCCCAAACTGTTACACCGTTTCTGCTGGATGTGGTTGAAAATCGTGCAACTCTCTTTCATACAAAGCATTTAGATAGAAAATACCGAAAGAAGAATAGAAGCTGATTATGAAAAATAGGGGTGCTGCTTGAAAGGCTAACCTCAAACTCCTGGTTCATCTCCTGCAGCTCTATCATGGAGCGGCGAAAGTCCGCCTGCAGCGACTCGCTGCTCTGATCTGCCTTCCTCTTCGACTCCCTGAGCAGCACCACTTGTTGCTCCAGATGCCTGGTGTTGCTCTCCTCTGTCTCACACCTAAGATGTGATGTCAGTGGATGAACCTCTTTCATTTTTGAAATATTGAAATGCACTTACCACATGTAAACCTCATACAAAAGAACCTCACTAATTTCTACTGCTCCTGCACAGACAATAGCCGAAAAGAAAATACACTTTGTTTCTAATCTAAGGTTTTACTTATCAGGACATAATCTGATTCCTACCAGGTTATAAAATGAAGTAAATATAACCTCAGATGAACACTAACACATGAGCATTCAGGTGTGTGTTAACACAATGCCAAGGAGGAAAGACATCAGCAATGATCTTAGAGAAGCAACTGTTGCTGCCCATCAATCTGGGAAGGGTTATAAGGCCATTTCCAAACTATCTGGAGTCCATCATTCTACAGAGAGAAAGATTATTCACAAGTGGAAAACATTCAGGTCAGCTGTCAATCTTCCCAGGAGTGGACGTCCCAGCAAGGTCACCCCAAGGTCAAAAACCCAAGAGCTACATCTCAGACTCTGCAGGCCTCAGTTAGCATGTTAAATGTTAAAGTTCATGACAAAACAGTTAGAAAAAGACTGAACAAGTATGGCCTGTTTGGAAGGGCTGCAGGAGAAAGCCTCTTCTCTCTAAAAAGAACATGGCAGCACAGCTTAGGTTTGCAAAGCTGCATCTGAACAAACCACAAGACTTCTGGAACAATGTCCTTTGGACAGACCAGACCAAAGTGGAGATGTTTGCTCATAATGCACAGCAGCACGTTTGGAGGAAACCAAACACAGCATATCAGCACAAACACCTCATACCAGCTGTCAAGCACGGTGGTGGAGGGCTGATGATCTGGGCTTGTTCTGCAGCCACAGGACCTGGGCACCTTGCAGTCATTGAGTCCACCATGAACTCCTCTGGATACCAAAGTGTTCTAGAGTCAGATGTGAGGCCAGCTAAAGCTGGGCTGAAACTGGCTCATCAACAGGACAAAGATCCCAAACACAGCAGCAGATCTACAACAGAATGTGTGAAGAAGAAAAGAATCAAGGTGTTGCAATGGTCCAGTCAAAGTCCAGACCTCAGCCTGACTGAGATGCTGTGGTGGGACCTTCAGAGAGCTGTACAGAAACCAATGCTGCAAACCTCAATGAGCTGAAGCAGCGCTGGAAAGAAGAGTGGGCCAAGATTCCTCCTCCACCATGAGAGAGATTGATAACGTCACACAGGAAACCATTACTTCAGCTCACTGCTGCTGAAGGTGTTGAATCATAGGAAGTAGCTAGTTTTTGTTAAATAGGTCATAAAACAGTGCAATACATCCTGTGTTTTTCTTCATCTGTGCATCTGTGTTTGTTGTATTTACACCTGGTAAGGATCAAATATTTTTTTTACTATGTCCTACTTAGTAAAACCTTAGAACTGAGCCAGGGTGTACCATGTATGTATGTATATGTATATATATATATATGTCATAAATAGAGTACAGGGTTTCTCGGACATCCAGCCAGTCAGAAGACAAATGAGGTGGTGCTATAAAAAGAACAAGGAGTCGCCACTGTTCTTCAGGGGTTAACGGCTGGCAGTGGAGGGAGGCATGTGTGCTGAGGGGGATGGCGGTGTGTTCAGTGCTCAGTGTCACTCTGCATCAACACATAAGTGAAAGTGCTGACGCGGCACAAAGCCCGGCCTGGATTTGTGTGCAGGTTGGCTCTCAGGAGCAGGAACTGGCCTGAGTCATATTTCATAGGCCTGGAAACGCATCACAGGACAAAAACAGGAAGTCTTCCCTACGTATCGTTTCTACAAGCTTCAACCACACATTAGCTCTTTGCATATGGTAAATGTTATCTTAAAGCTATTCATTCGGGCTATATGGTCGATATCTGGTCCGATATATCAATAAAAAAGCCCTGGAAAAGACTCAGGGAAAAGCAGAAATGCAGCTAACCTGGCCTGGATAGCAGCAGCTCTGGACTTCATGCTGTCAGACTGCAAAGCCAGTTGGGCATTCTCCATCAGTAGTTTACCAACCTGACAACAAAAAAACACAAGTTAACACATAATTACATGTGACAAAACAATGTGCAATTGCAGTGGGTATAAAAAAAGCGCATCCAGCACATGTCGAGTCATTCAGAAGTAAAAACGGAGAGCAGTCCTCCACCAGATGGAATCTGCAGGTTAGCAGAAACAACCGCTGCAGGTCTCTCAGGGTGCATCTATAAGTCTGGCACAATTACATTTAATCCATAAAATGTTTGTCAAGAAAAGAGGTAAAACACTAAAAAGGGGGGTGAATACTTTTGCGAGACATTTTAAATGTTGTAAAATTATGTTAAACGTTCAGTTTTCCCACTAACTAGTCCAAAATACAGGGATACGCTGCTAGAATAAACAGCTCCAGCTTTAAAAAATTGCAGGCTGTCAAGGGTTTACTGGTATTTTACAGATTCTTTACGGTGTTTAAGTTTAAATTATGAGACAGGACATCTCCTGATGTCTGTCACTTTTCTGTTCTGCCTGGACTCTTGATAGTAGTAATTTATGGACTCCCTAATTAGGTGCACAATTATAGCAAAGATGTGTTTTCGAACAACTGAGAAGAAAGTTTCCGACCTAATGGCGTTCATGGAGCAGTTCGCCACGCCAACAAACTCTCTGCACAGTTGTGTAATATCACAAACCTTTCATCCTCCAATTAATTATCTGTGTTTAGGTTAAAAAAGATAAAGATTTGATGTCATAAAATGAAGCGATTTCTTATGTGCTGGTGGAGGAATCAAAGTGTCACACACTTAAGAAAGCTTACACTGGTTTTAGTATTCTTTGTTTTCTCAGGACTCTGACACTTTTGGAATGTAACACACCCAAATTGAACATGTACATCATACCCTTCACTTTACACTTATTGTAAGGTTACTATCAGACCCTTTTGTGGGATGAATGAGTCAGAACACAGTGAGAGTCAGAGGTTTAATAATGGAACACAGAGCAACTGAATCCTTTGTTTTAATTTGAAAACACTCCCTGGATGAGCAAACAGTGAAAGCGACAGTTTGTTCATGTGACACTCGCGGTCAAAGTAACATACACTAAACTCTAAAGTGAGAAAGAGCTCCCAGAAACACAAGAAATACATTAAAATGTGTGTCTGACACCTACTCATCTGCTTCACACAGGAAGTGACACCTGAGCATGGGAGCAGTTGAAAAGCACCGAGTCGGGTCATGTGATACGACTGAGTGGAATGACCTTTAATGTGAAAACTATTTCCGCATTCTTTGTGAGTGTGACAGCCAGCATTCCTCTCTGGCTCACTTCCACACACAATGACAGACTGTGCCTGCAGTCGTCTGCAATAATCTCCTTTGAAGTGAAGTCAGGGATCGCCTGAAAGTGTCTGAGTGTTACATTTCAACTGTCAACTGCCATGTGCATATCAGCAGAGTTCACTTGGATCTGAAGTGGGTTTTACATACCAAGAAGAGGTTGTTGTACCTCACTAACTAAAGTTGTGTCATGTGATAGTCTTGAAAATCATTGTTCAGGTAAAGTCCAGGTTGCTTGGTTTAACAGCCCTCTGCAAACATCTTTTTCAAAGAAACTTTACTTCTTTACATTTAGAAAAGTTTAAATTTGATGCAGCAAAAGGCTCAAAAAGTTGTTCCAGAGTCGTGTTTCCTGTCGTGTTCCATCAGCTTCCTTTAAAGACTCTTCTTAATGCTTTGGGAACTGAGGATGCTGATTGTTGCAGTTTTTCAGAGGAATCTGGGTCCATTCCTGCTGAATCCAAGATTTCAATAGGAGACAGATGTGGACAGATGTGGACCGCAGGCAGGCCAGTCGAGCTCACACACTCTGTGTGTCTGAAGCTGCTGGAGGTCCTGCAGAATGAGGTCCTGCAGAATGAGGTCTGGCGTCGTCCTGCTGAAATAACCACGGACCTCCCGGGAAAAGACGTCTCCTTGATGGCAGCATCTGTCTCTCCAGAACTCCAACATCCACCTCTGCGTCAGTGGCACCTTCACACAGATGAAGCCATCCCTGCCATGGACCCTGATGCAGCCCCACACCATCACAGACGCTGGCTTTAAACCTTTCTCTGAGAACAGCCTGGATGCTCTTTCTCATCTTTGTAGAAGCAGACGTCAGTTTTTCCCAGAAGCAGCTGAAACGTGGACTCATCTGCCCACAGAACACGTGTCCACTGTCTTTCTGTCCATCTGAGATGAGCTGGTGTCCACAGAACTGGGCCGTGTTTCTGCACAGAGTTGATATCTGGCTTCCTCCTTGTGTGGTACAGCTTCAGCTCACATTTCTGGATGCGGCCGTGGACCGTGTTGAGTGGAAATGGTTCTCCGAGCTCCTCCTGAGCCCATGTGGCTGTATTGATCATGGTGGCGTGATGACGGTTTCTCATGCAGTGCTGCCTGAGGGCTCCCAGCTCATCCAACAGTGCTTTCTGTCCTCGGCCTTTCCACTCTGAGATTTCCCCAGACTCCCTGAATCTTTTCACAATATTCTGCTCTGCAGATGCTGAAAGACTAAATTTATTTGTAATCTTGCATTAGGAAATATGATGATAGAGTTTGGAACCAAGTGCTGAGTAGTGACCTACCTTTGTTTGGAGAGAGTGTATAACCTCCTTTTATACCCAATCCTGACACCCTCACCTGTCACGTGTTCATCTGCTGATTACTTTGTCTTTCTTTGCCTCTTTGATCATGTTGATGCAACAAATATCCAATGATTTCCTTTCTTTTAACTTGTGTCCATAAAACTTTGAATTGAATATCCAAGTTATGTATTAAACTTCTTTTTTTCTACTTTTCTTCATAAGTGAGGCTGTTCACATGAAGTTTATTGCAGCTGTGATGAACACACGACAGGACAACAGGCTGTGTTCTTATTGCTGTTTCATCATGCATGCCTGCCTCAAACTGACATAATCAACCATAAACATAAACTCTGAGCAGAAATAACACCACAGCACTATTAGAAACAGTCATTTCAAAGCAGTTGTGCTATAATTAGACTAATCACCTGCTTGTCAAAAATCTGACCTGGGCACGGAGTTCCTTCACTGTCTGCTCCTGTTTGGACCAGTCGTGGCTGCCTGAGGTGCTCCTGATGCCCCACTCGGCTATCTGAGCCTCCAGCCGGTGGTTGGCTTCCTGCAGCCTGTTCACCTGCTCCATGAAGCCCTTCAACCGGGCATTCAGGCCCCACATTGTATCGCTGGAGTCCTGCATCACGTCCATGGAGTCCTGAAATGTTTACAGTCCCACACACAGGAGAAGCTTTCACACACGTCGAATGACGCAGCAGGTTGTTCTTATGATGGCCAAAACATTGAGAGAGTTCCCAGCTGACCGGATTGCTTTTACTGTAATATAAGGTTACAACTTTCACAGCAAACACTCTGCCACCCACTTAGAATCACATGCTGACAAAGGCGTTCCCAAGGTAAATGTTTACCCAGCGATACTCACCTGAGGCAACGTGGCCCTCGGTGAATGAGACAAAGTAAATGTGGTCGGTCAGTTTATACGCCTGGTCACATCGAGCCAGTCCTCACAGCTTGGCCACATTCCTCTGCAGTGAGCTCGTTGGCGCGTTCTCCTCCCCACTGGGTCCCGGGTCATCTGCAGCAGGCCCCTGAGACAGAGCAGACAGGCTGCAGTCAGCCGGCCAGAATCACAGTTTTGTGTCAGTCTGTGGTCTTCAGGGTCAGCCACCACAGAGATGTTCCTCCCTGTCCCACCTCGCCGTCCGGCAGCATGTGGGAGAGGGGAGAGTGGAGGCGTTAGAGCTGGACACAGTGCTTACATCACCAGCACTCTGGGGCCCTTTGTGCTCTCTGATCCAGGATTACTGAGTTGCTTTCAAACAGGCAGCAACACAAGCAGTGGAGGGAATGTTCAGGGAGACACAGTGACAGGACCAGTGTTTGGGTAAATATGTGTGTTTGAGCGGTGCCGTAATAAGAGGTTACATATACTATAATTAACATGAAATCTGAGCCTTGCATCTCTGCTCTGACTTACTTCTTGCTCAATCACAGTCTCGGCTGGCTCTGGAAAACAATAGTCTGGGCCAAAGATTTCATCTTTGAAATGTTACCCCATAGTTTCACAATTTCCCTGGAAATTATGCCAAAAGATACACAGCATGGAGTTTATGCAAATTTTTCACAAGTGTCTTCAACAGCCAGCAAGCAGGTGTGTGGTCTCATCAGTGAGATTGATAAGATAATAAAAACTAATTAAGATGTCATGATAAGTTGTGTTTATCTAAGCTTGGTGTGTGTGTCACTGAATGTTAAAAGGTGCAAACAGGTGGGGCTCCACCAAAAAAAAGAGCATCTACAGTTAAGCTATTCAGTGGGGTTACATAGCACTGAAAGGATCGGATTATTGGCTACAGGTGCGTCATTTCCGCCGGAGACAATTTGTCTGACAGGCAGATTTGTCCCCACCACTTTAAAAAAGTAGAGAAAGACAAATGTGGATGTATTGATTTGACCAGTCTGTGCATCATGCATGTAACAGACTACTCTGCTTTCCTAAAAACTATCATTTTATATCATGGCGTTCTCCTAACCAAAGACTATTTGATCCGCTCTGCTTTCACTCTCCTTGTATGAATGCTCTTGCGATCAGCCCCCATTGCTGAATAGCAACTATGTTGAATCTGCTCCGCTCCCACACACTGCGCTTGCGGTCTGCAGTGTGTGACAAGCGATGAAAGACGTCGCTGGTGTTGCAGGTGAAGATTCGTCAGTGTTTATGATGCATGTCAGGCGAGATAGACAATGAATGAAAACTTTTTTTCACACAGGGGTTGCTGCTCGTTCACTCTTGCCCGTCGTTTCATAGCCTGGTAATGTTTGAAAACTTTGTCAGGGCAAGGGCTGTTTGTAGCCAGGCTACGTCTCCTGATGCGCTCTTGCTTGGTCGAGGTTTGTCTGAGATTTGTTGGTGTGTCAAGGGCTGTGCAATAACCGAAATCGTGTCTTGTACTAAAATGCGGATTTTGAAATACGAATAGGGCCTACTCTTAAGACCGCGCAGATGGCTTTTAACTTTTAATATGGGGACAATATCGCGTCAATACGCATCATCTAATGCAATGCCTATTATTTATCATGAAACCTCAATTCGGAAATAATGCGCCTAGCTTGTACCCAGCACTTTTCAAATCTTATTCAGGTTTATGGTAATTGTCCCCAGCACTTCTGAAATCAAACTGACGCCCATGATTGGCTAAATTACCATAAGACTGAGTTATTAAATTCATGTATACACCTTAATCTGACAAGAAATTGGATCGGATTAAGACCCCGAGATAACTTGGTTGAAAGTCAAATTAAACCTGCTTGAAGATGGTGAAGCACGTGGTGAATTAGACTTTGCGTTCTGCGCATGCTCAAGATTTTTTCCTGGGGTCGTGAACCGGAAGTCAAAGGAGACGATATTACTGTTGTCGCCGAAAAGAAACAAACAACGCGATGGAGAATGCTCCGTTGTGCATCACGTTTGTACAACAAGCAGCTCATCACAGACGAAATGTAGAGGGACGTAGCTTCATCTTGCTCTTCGTTCTCCATCTTTCTCGAATGCCTGAGTTTGTTGTTGATGTTGGTGGTGAAGAGGTCAACAGGAAGTGGCTCTATTAGCAATAGCTGAAATGGGTACAGCGCCACCTATCATACTGGGGTATGACATGCTTTGTGCCTATGATTCCATTTATTCACCGCCATATATCCAAGGAGCAACTCAGTCTTATTGTAATTTAGTCAGTAATCCGATCCTTTCAGTGCCATGTAACCCCACTCATTGATGCTCTCTGTTACTGCTAAAGTAAGACGAAGTAACCTGATGAACAGTGTTCTCATTTGGGAACCACAGATTGAATGTCGATATTTCACAAAAAGTAACTTTTTGTTTGTCTTTGTGAATCAGGACACACTGGAAGCCTTGTTAGCCTAGATTTGTTAACCACCTTGGGAAATGCTAATTCAGCTCAGTAAGAATACCTATCAGAGGAACAAATATTTCTCATCTCAAACTGTGCATTGCCGAGTTTGTGTCTACCTGGGCCAGAGTTTTTATTTTTTTAATTTTCTGAAATATATCCCATAAAAGCCTTGTTTTTAGACACATTGCGTGGTGTTTGTGCATTTGGTATTAACATATATTTTCACAGGTAACCTCAAAAGCCAGCAGGCAGCCATGGAGTATTATCACTGAACAGAACATAGCTTTTATCCACCCATCCTCCATTTGTCTCAGTGAACTAACCCCCCCCCCCCCCCCCCGCACCCTTTATATCTACTTCCTTTCCTCCTTCCTCTTTACATTGAAGGAACTGGGGAGCTGAAGCTTCCTGAAACGTACTCCCTGATTGCTCCTCAACAGACTGTTTTTATGTTCTCCAATCTTGACCCTTCCTAACCCCCAGTTCTAGTGATCAATAAGTTACAGCATAATATATCACTGTGGTGCTGTCCTTGTTAGTGAACTAAATTTCAGCTGAATACTATGAAAAACATAATTATGTCAGGCAGGACATGATCCAAAGTAAAAATACTTCATGTAAATGAGGTCAACACAACATTTTACCAGTGACTTTGGGCCTTTTTTGCTCTGCTAAGAGGAACAAAGTTGTCATGTGACACCTAAGGATGCCAATGGCATCGATCAGCTTTCTTGTGAAACTAACATGCGAACCAACAAAACCAGTCATTTTAATTTAAAGGGGAAGTTTGTTTTTTTTTAAACTTGGACCTTATTTCTGGCAGAAAATACATTCATCTACTCTCCGATAACAGTTTGATGAAAGTTGGCGTCCTTCGGAAGATATTTAGATCACTCGAGATCCGCATATATCCATTTCACAATAATAAATAATAATAATATATTTTATTTATAAAGATCTTTACATCAATTTAATGACCTCAGAGTGCTACATTTTAAAACAAAAAAAAAAGATAGTAAAATAATTTTAAGATTTTTCAGGCAAACTAAAGGCTTTTCTAAAAAGGTGAGTTTTCAGTCCTTTTTTAAAAAAATCCACAGTCTGTGGTGCCCTTAGATGGTCAGGGAGAGCATTCCACAGACTGGGTGCAGCTGAGCTGAAGGCCCGGTCGCCCATAGACCTGAGCCGGAGGAGATTGGCCTGTCCAGAGCGGAGATGACGTGAGGAGGAATGGGGGGCGATGAGTTCTTTGATGTAGGGGGGGGCAGTGCCATGGAGGCACTGGTGGGACAGAAGGGATATCTTCAATTCGATCCTGTACTGGACAGAAAGCCAATGGAGGGATTTGAGGATGGGTGTGATGTGGTGGTACTTTCGCCCCCCCATCAGGATCCTGGCAGCACAGTTCTGAATAAACTGCAGCTGCTGGATAATCTTGCTGGGGATCCTGATGAGGAGTGCATTGCAGTAGTGCAGCCTGGAGGAGACAAAGGCGTGGACAAGTTTTTTGGAATCAGGGAGAGTGAGTATGGGGCGGAGTTTGGCAATGTTTCTGAGGTAGAAGAAGGAGGTTTTGCAGAGTTGTTTGATGTGAGCCTCAAAGGTCAGGTGAGGGTCCATCCTAACACCGAGATTAGTGACTGAGGGTGAAAGGTGGATGTCGTGGCCAGAGAAGGTGATGCTGGTGATAGTGGATGACCGAATCTGGTGCGGAATGGCTTCAGTTTTTGAGCTGTTTAGTTGCAGGAAATTTGCCGTCATCCACGCCATTATCTCCTCCAGGCAAATGGAAACTGTGGATAGGGCTGCAGAGGGGGTTGGGTTTGTTTTAATGTAGAGTTGGGTGTCATCAGCATAGCAGTGGAAAGATATCCCATGCCGGCTGATGACACGACCAAGGGGGAGCATGTATAGTGTGAAGAGGGTGGGGCCAAGGACAGAGCCTTGAGGGACACCACAGGTAACGGAGTGCGTGTCTGATTTTGCACCTCCCAGGGATACATATTCTGTTTGGTCAGTGAGATGTGATGTGAACCAAGCCAGGGTAGTGTCAGAAAGTCTGATGGAGGATTGGAGGCGGTGTAGAAGGATGTGGTGGTTGATGGTGTCGAACGCTGCGGTGAGGTCAAGAAGGATGAGAAATGATGGAGAGCCAGCGTCAGCGGTCAGTAACAGCTCACTGGTAACCCTGACCAGAGCGGTTTCCGTACTGTGGCCAGAGCGGAAACCAGACTGGAACTTCTCATACAAGCTGTTAGTGGTGAGGTGGTTGTGAAGTTGAGCGGAAACTACCTTTTCCAACACCTTTGATAGGAAAGGTAGGTTGGAGATGGGGCGGTAGTTGACAGGTGTTTCTGGGTCCAGGCTGGGCTTTTTGAGTAGTGGCTTGATGACAGCAGTTTTCAGGGATGTGGGAACATGGCCGGACCGGAGTGACTGATTGATGATTTTGGTGATCATGGGACTTGTTGCAGAGGAGTGACTTTTAATAAGGACTGAGGGAAATGGGTCCAGGGCACAGGTGGAAGGCTTCATCTTCCTCAGAATGACTTCGATGTCATGCTGTGTGGTGTCAGTGAAACAGCAGAGGAGTTGAGTAGTCTCGGACTGAGGGTCTGAGGGAGCAGAGAGAGCGGGGGGGCTGGAGGGAGGGGAGGGTGGGGAGGCGGGGGTGCTAGAGAGAACGGAGCGGATGTTGTCTACTTAAGACTTAAAAAAGGAGATGAAGCTGGTGCACCACTCCTGCGTGCTATCTGAGTGTAGGGGGGTCTGAGGTATGAGGAGGTGATTTAAGGTTGAGAAAAGTTGCTTGGAATTACCAGGGCTATTGTTGATTATGTGGGAGTAGAACCGGGACCGTGTGTCACTGAGGGACTTGCTGTAGGCCTTCTGGTGTTCCCGGTAGGCCAGCTTGTGAGCCGCAAGTCCGGAGTCCTGGAAACGCCGTTCAAGGACAAGCCCCGTTCTTTTTAACAAGCGTAGCTCACTGGTATACCAGGAGGCTGTACGTGTGAAGGTGACAGTTCTAGGCTTGAGTGGCGCATGACGGTGCTGAGTGATGAATTGTAGAAATCCACAGATTCTGTGACTGAAGGGGGGTTGGCAGTGGAGAGATGTTGGAGGTCAGTAGTCAGGGTGATTGGGTTGATGTTTTTAAAGTTCCTGAAACTGAATTGTCTGCTGGGCTTATTGAGGGGGGGCGGGGTGGGTAGCTCCATTGAGGTGGCTTTGTGGTCAGACACGCCCAGAGATTGCTGATGGAGGTGGAGTTGATGATCAGCAAATCAAGGGTGTGGCCTCTTAAGTGTGTTATGACATTGATGTGTTGGGTGAGGTTGAGACTGTCAATGAGATTGAGAAGTTCAGCTACAGAGTAGGAAGGGGGGTTGTTAACATGAATATTAAAATCCCCAAGTATGATGATTTTCCTTGAGGTTGTGCAGAGTGTGGTAAGGAGTTCATGTATTTCAAGGATGAAGGCTGGGTTGGGTTTGGGGGGGTGGTATATCAGGAGAACTGTAGTGGAAAGTGGTGGTTTGCATTTAAACCCAAGGCATTCAAAAGAGGAGAGTACAGGTAGGGACAGGGGGGACAACTCAAAGTCTCCCCGGTGCACTACGGCAAGGCCACCACCACGGCCAGTAGTGCGGGCTTTGCTGAGGTAGGTGTAGCCAGGGGGACAGGCTTCATTTAGACTTGAGTAGACTTCTGGTTGTTGCCAAGTCTCAACTAAACACAAGAAGTGTATTTCCTCATGTATGATGTGGTCGTGAAGAAAAGATGCCTTGTTATTAAGGGATTGTGCATTTAAAAGTTCAATTTTAACAGGGGGAGCTGGGGTGGTGGTGGAGTGTCTCTGTAGGGGCCGGAGTAGGCTGTGATCCACTCCACGTTTTCTGTCCTGCGTAGTATCAAATAGCCTCTTTGTGGCAGTCCTCTGATGACGTGTCAGTTGTGCGACGGGCGTCCAGATGGAAGGAATGCACTGCTCAAGCTGCCGGTGGTAAACAAAGTTTCTGAGTGTACTGCGGTGGGCATAACAGGTGTGACGCAAAAGTCTGAGTTTATTTACAATGGGGATATTAAGTCCAGGAGTGTTTGCGGAGTTGAGTTTGTGGAGTTCTGAGGAGGAATAACTGAAAGCCATGCCAAACAAGGACGAATTCTGCCTAGCCTCGCTAACAGCTAAGTAGACAGACTCAGGAGGACAAACTAGACCATGAAGCAGACGCCAGAACACGGTTTGTGGAAGCGGCGGAAGAGTTACTCTCAGGTTGGTCGAACTTAGTTGATGTAAACAATCCAAACAAGGCAGAAATCCAAAAGGGGGGGGGGTTTCCGGTTTGTCTAGCTTTGATGGGTATAGAAATCCAAATGAGGGCTGTAATCCAAAGTAAAGACAGGGTCCTGATTGTTTTTAAAAAGTAAACTCAACTTAGAAAGAAAAATCGCTAACTAAGCGGTAGGAGACAGATAGACTCGTTGAGCAGCGGCAGCCAGAACGCGCCAGCGTACACCCACCATTTCTGTTACTCCCGTTCGCTTTAGAACTTTACTGAACTTTAAGAACTTTACTGTGGGCGAGGCGCACTGTGCATTGAATACATACCGAGTGGACCGGGAGAGAACAGGGCAGAGACAATACAGCCTCTAAATAAGGCGTTATCTATCTTTATTTCACCAATACTTAAAGACGAATAAATGAATGAACGCGTATTATTGCACTGTTAGCTCAGAGCTGCCGTGTTGTTGTTATCCAGGGCTTATAGGAAGCTTTCTACACCCAGGTCACTTGGGATGACGTCATCAACCCACGCCGCTGCAGCACAGCTCATTCACTCCGTGCTCTGTGACAGTCGGCTAACTTGCTGCTGCTGGTTTTGTGCAACATGGCAGAATATTCATCAGATTTTGAGTACGATGGACGTCCTTACCATTTCGAGCCAGAGTCTACGGAGGAGGAGCTCCTGGAAAGGAGGATGCAGATGCAAAGAGGAACAGCTGGCCAGAGAACAACAGACCGCCGCACGTCTGCGAATCGATGCTAAAATGGTGTAGAAAGCCTCCAATAGCCCCCAACATTTAAAAAAAAATGCTTCTGTACTGATTTGGAAGTTGTGTTGCTGGAATAATTTCTACTGGTAACTGGCAGTTTTTTTTTTTTTACATCTGTCATATGATCGATTGAACTTTCAAAAGCCCAAGTAATGCCTAGAATAGGACCCCAACACCAGAGTGGATGAAGAGGAGATGTGGATGCCAAGCAGAAACAAAATAGAGAAAAAGGAGGAGCAAGTTTAAACCATTTCTTTGCTTGATCATAATGAGAAGATATGATATCACTAACGGATAAAATGCATGAGCTTGGAACGCTGACAAAAGCCCTATTCGGACGGGACTAGTTTAATGGGGGTACCTGGGGTAAAGTAATAATAACCGGGAAATCTAGTCCCGTCCGAACGCGCCATGTCAGTAAAGATAGCGGAGTATGTCGGTAAACTTTGCCGAGAATTCTACCTCCTGTGAAACGGTCCGGAGTATCTACCATAGGTAATACTAATCCCATGCGAATGCGACCTTCGGTAATAAGTACGGAATATGTCGTCACATCCTTTTAAAGAAAGAAACAATTAGGTGTGTCTGGAAACATGGAGGTTCTGGATGAAGCGCTGCTTGCAAGCACGCATGGTCGGCGCCATGTCTGTTTACAGATGGGGTTTACGGAAGTGAAATGAAGACGTGCATGGCATCCAGGATGTGACGGTTGTGCGTAACCAACAACTCCTCCCATGTTAGATGAATAGTACAGGGATTTCTTGTCCCGTCCGAATTGGTCATTTCTTCTCCCTGGCGTCGTCTGGTTAACCAACATTACCATATGTCCCCCCATTGAACTAGTCCCGTCCGAATAGGGCTAAAGACACAGTGGGAACAACTCTAACACCTCACTACTCACCTTTAAGTCTGTACAGGCAGACAGAGCAGAGGCTGTTATTGCCTGCAAGGAAAAATGGCCAATGGGCTTGTTTTTGGCAGAACAGCCTCCATTTGGGATGACCACCACTCCTCTTATGGTCAAGATGAAGATAAAGCTTGATAAGAAGATGGATAAATGGGGGAAGAAATCTTTTATTTCACTTGCACAGAGTAGCATTAAAGTTATACTTTGCAGAATACGGACATGGTGTGTTCTCAGATCTGCAAAGATCACTATGAATGTATTGGAGTGTTGTGTTTGTAACTTGGAAACAACCTAACTCATGATGCCACATGCAGCGTCTGCAGGTTAGACAGAAACTCAGCCAAGTTCATTATCCAGGCTGCAGAGACGCTCCTTCTTTGTGACATGTCCAGGATTATGTTAACAAGCACTAAAATCCATCCTCCTTTACCATAACCATTCTTTCTGCAGTCTATACCTGCCATTGTAGCCTGAGAACCGGTTAGAGAGGCCTTAGATTCCATGTTCCTGCAGCCATGTATCGCTGAAACATTTAGCAGTTCTTACATTTTTACTGTGACCTCATCAGTGCTCAAGCTCATCCATTCAATTGGCCAGTGGTCTTGCATTCCCAGTGATGATCTACTGAAGAAATGGCTTAAACGTCCTCTTCTTTCCATGGTTACACATCATAACAGATATGAAAAGGTTCAAAATTACCACCAGAAATCTTCCAAGCAGTACAGCCTCTAGACAAATGTAGAAAAATATTTAAGTCCAGAGCTGCTGAAACAGGGCCAAGAAAATGTACAACAGTCCACTAGAAGTGTACAGTGGTGTATAATCCTCTGTAGAGACAAGATTTAAGATTTAATTTTGCTTTATTGTCATGTGGTCACACAAAATTACTCCTGCGCATTTGACCCATCCATGTTGGCACCTGTTGAACACACATGCACAGGGTGACAAAGCTCTCTGCATATATTACCCTTGTTTTTGTTTCACATTTTGAATAAACTGTTTCTTGTAATACTTTACTACATTTGACCAGGTGTCCAATATGTTGTAGTGTCATAATCAATGCTTGCAAATTGTAAGATGGTAGGCAGGGTATTCTTAAGCTGTAGCTTCTGTTGGCATCATACCCATGAATTAGGGTCTTCGGTCATCCCCTCTGACCTCCTTATTGGTGTTTGTGGACAAGTAAATACTAGCAGGACGTGGAATGTGGATGTCATGACGTAGGAACACGTATGCAGACATTGGATGTTGGACCCTGACATGCTGACATGTCTAACCTGAAGATGTATGCTCGTATGGATCGGGGTAAGGTTGTAATTGTAAATGATAATCCCATAAAATCTAATAAATTAGACTCCAAATTATAATTCATATAAAGCCATCTGAGAAAAAAGGTTCAAAGTTAAGGAAACCAACAGATTCCAGCGAAGCTTAAATCCAACTCTCCTTCTGGAGCATGCACGAGGTGACAGTGGAGTAGAAAACAATTCATATCTAAAGACATCACGGGTGGAATTAAGGTGCCGTTTACACATACCCGGGTATTTTGATAAACGAAGACCTTTCCCTTCGTTTGTGCCTTTCGTTTACACACAAACGGAGTTTTTTCCTCCGAAAACGAAGCTAAAAAAAAACTCCGGCAAAAGTGGAGATTTTTTAAAAACTCCGTTTAGCGTTTGTGTGTAAACTGGTTGAAAGACGAAAACGGAGTTTTCAGAATGGAATACGGAGTTGTCGTCATAGTACAGAGCCCCGCCCCTATCCACCATAGTGGCAGGATAACGCCATTCATTGTTTATCTGGCAAGCATGGAGGTACTAGCAGCATTTATTTTGTTGAGAGCTATACTCGCTTGTGTGATTTTGAAAATTACACTCCTACAAAGTATTGAACAACAAAGGCGCATTACGGCGCGGAGGGCAACAATTGCGGAGCTTCTGTTGGCAGACAGAGCCCGGCCATACCACCGCCAGCGACGGCGATTCTGGATTAGACCCGGACGGACTGCTTTATGGTGGGAAAATTTTGAAAATGGCTTTGTTGTCCCGGAGGAATGGAGGGAAAATTTCAGGATGTCACGATTTTCACTCCTTTCCCTAGCAGAACTGCTACGCCCGCACATCCAGGGTGAGAGTACTCACATGCGCGCTTCTGTTGATGTTGTGAAGAAAGTTGCCTGTCAGCGGTTCTCTATTAGGCTTCTGATTGGCTTGTGTGGAATTCTCATTGTTCTAACATTGCCACCGTCAGGCTTGGCGTAATTTAACAGCTCCTGATAGCGTATTTCTCCGGATCAATGTAGACGGGGTTTTTTTAAAAAACGGGGCTGTGTGCACGGGTTTTTTTTTGAAAACGAAGGTTAGAAAATATGCGTTTTTCAAAATACCCGGGTATGTGTAAACGGCGCCTAAGACTGCCACATCAAACAGCCACAACTTCCCCACTGGAGGTCACTAAATCCTAAACACTGACCCTTTAAAAAAAATTACGTACAGAAAATCTTTCTCAAAACAAATCTCATGAAATGTCATTTAATTCACGCTGCCCCATTTTAATGAACAGAACAAAACCAAGGGGAAAATGTCTCCTTTATTTGAGATAGTTACTGTTAAATCTGATACAGCGCTTCCCTTCGGTCATATCTGCTGTGTTTTTCTGTGCCTACTTTGTCTTGTGAGAGCTGCCTTTGTAAATTTGCTAGCACTGTATCTGAGTACATTTGCTTAACTGATGACTTCTGCACTGAGCAAACACGTGTGCTTTACTTAGAAACAGGATGTGTGGCTTATTAATGCAGACCACAATAAACACTGTACAAATATTGTCACTGTCTAGACTTTCTTTCTGCAGGGAATCGACATAATGCAGGTGACATTCTCATGTATCGAGGCTGTGCTTATCATCCATCAATAAGTGTGAGATGGGTGGATGTTAAGAGACAGCGACAGGGAGAAAATGTCTATCATTGGACAGTAATTGTGCAAATATCATTAATGCTGTGACACTTACTGTCATCACACTCCCACGCCCGCTCAGCAAGGTGGCCTCCTCTTGGCATCGATGACGACAAGGCCGTTTAAGAGATAAAATCCTGAAAAAAAAAAAACATGCACAGCTGGGGGCGTTGCAGACAGTTCTGGTGTGTCTGGGACAGATGATTTCTACTCTAAATGCTAACAGGGAGAGCCTGTTTCTGTATGTTGCTCCAAGAAGATCCAAGAAATAGCTTCTGACGCACGGCATGTGGGAGGAGCGCTTGAGGGCAAACGAGGCCTGAAGCAGGTGCCGACTTGTTATGCAAATTTCAGGAGAGGAGGTGGAGGCTTATGGGGTGGACACTGCTACAAGAGAGTGAAAAACAAAACGAGTCAGCCTCAGATTGTGGGTTTGCCGCTGAGCAGTCTCACGAACCTGACCTCGGTGACTCTACATTCCACTGAGGGGTGGGCGTATGGAGCTCTTTGATCCTGATGCTCCAATTCTGTACAAAGAGCCTTTTGCTGAAGATGTTTGACTGACAAAAAAATAAACACCATTTATAAAAACCCACAATAGCTTTGATCCATCCTCACAATTATGAAGCAAACTCCAAGGTGGCAGGCTTTTGTCCATGCATGACATCATTATGTGCACCACTTGACATCCGGATTGGAAGCTTTTGTGGCCTAAATCCAAATTGCAGAGGGGATTATATCGACTTAAACTCTTACCCAGACTGCTGTAACAGTTACGGTGGGCTAAGGCTCGTCTCATGAGCCTGTTCTTGTAGTATTGAGGTAGAACAATAAAAAATATTTGCATAAACAACATGCCGATCACATTAAACACGTCTGCTGAAAATAATAATCAGAATCACTTGCGGAATCACTATGTTAAATGAGTTTATGTCATAAGAAGAAAGGACCTGGTGTTGTATAGTCTGGATTGTTTTCCTGGATTCTTAAACAGGTAGTTTCGTTTCGACAACGTGGACTGAACCTCGTCATCACAAGTCTGGGGCTCATTCGTGATTAAAACAATCTGTACATGGTCTTTTGTTACTGTAACGCGGTGTGCTCAGCCTCGCCATAGGGCAAAAAAAACATTCCTACTCATCTGCTGGTTCACAAGATAACCAGAAGGATGAGAGTTATTCTCTTGAAAATAAATCTCATGGTGTCACATAGACGCATATTTTAATTAGAGAGAACTCAGCTTCTACTGTAACCTCTGTAGGACGAAAGCCTTTTGTTCATGCCGACAGAAAGCAGTGCATTGTAGTCTGACAACTGCTTAAAGCCCCAAGCTTTCGCGTAATAGAAATACATCCTGCAAACTCTCGTCTTTTGATTGCAGGTTAATACACACAAAGGAACAGGATACAGCAGACTGAAGCTGAGCGTTTGTCTTGGGTCTTGTTAACAAATGTTTAGATTAGAAGGAAATTCAAATTCTGCTGTCACGTTTGTGGGTGGAGGTGAAGAAGGTGGACCCGGGTGCAGACACGGAACAGGAGTCAGGAAGAAAAAATGAAGGAAAGTGACTAACTAGTTTATTTAGAAACTGGAACAAAAAGCACAGCATAGCTTGAACACCGTAAACCTAAACTAAACATAAAACTGATAAAATAACAGAACCAGACTGAAATACCTGCAGCAGCTTACACTGACCAGAAAACCCATGGATTCCTATGACGAGGATCTGACCATTAGTGAAGGAAACCGGGAGATTAAACGCTGTGGGGAGAGTGATCAGTGACAAGGTGCAGCTGAGGAAAAGTGGGTGCAGGTGAAGTGAGTGGAGCTGGTGACCAGACTGGAGGGTTAGAGGAGGAAGGTTAGACTGAACTTAGACAGAAACATAATGAACATAGATTGTGACACAAAGAGCAAAAGAAGCATCCAGACTGCTGTCAGCAACCAGTCCCTGCAGCCAGGCTCTGGGATGGTATGGGGTTGGATCAGGGCCCTCGGCAAAGCTCATTTCCACTTCTGTGATGGCAGCATTAATGGAGAAAAGTTCAGAGATTTTACGTCCATTCACTCAACAAGACAATGAAAAACCACAGAAAAGTTTCTCTAAAGTACTTTATCCTTCATTTCCCTTTTTCTCAGAGAGTCCCTGGAACTGTTTGGTCCAAATGCCAAGATGACAGCCAGAAATTCATCAAATCAACTGCCAAGTATTGTTTAAAAGAGCCTACTCCTTTCATTCCATCCATCTGCCTCGATGGGATATTTGCCCTGTACTCAAATCTTCTGTCATTTGCTGGTCTGAGGTGTCCTGAACACAGAGGACACAGAAAAAACTGAATGCACAGTCATCTGTCAACTGAGAGATGACCCGTGGCTTATGCACATGCACAGAGTACATCCTATTTCCTGTGATTGTAGGTGTAGCTTGTAAAAACAGGTTTGTTGTGATTCATCAAAGTTACTTTGAAAGATTTGTGTTTTCTTTCTTTTTAGGTATATATTTACCAGCGGCTGGAGCTTCCTGTCTGCAGCTCAGAAGTAGTTTGTGACTGTAAGGAGCTGAAAGTTGGGAGAATGTTGAAGTTTCATTTCATGATTGCTGTGTAACAACAACCCCAAAATACCTTGTTGATGGTGGCAGTTGTTTGAATAAGAACAATAATGTTCTGATTCGCAGAACATTTTCAGTTCATTTTGATAAACCTGGTGAGTCACACCAGAATGGGCTTTTATACTTCAGTCAAAACAACGTGCGCATTTCTCTCATCACACCCATTCATTTGACATTTAAGGTGTGGGATCTTTTTTATGTGAGGGGGTCCGGTTTGGCGACCTCAGAATCGGGTCTCTGCTTTTTGCAGATGATGTGGTTCTGTTAGCGTCGTCGGGCCGTGACCTTCAGCTCTCACTGGAGCGGTTTGCAGCCAAGTGTGATGGGATGAGAATCAGCACCTCCAAATCTGAGACCTATGGTCCTCGGCCGGAAAAGGGTGGAATGCCCTCTCCGGGTCGGGAATGAGATCTTTCCCCAAGTGGAGGAGTTCAAGTATCTCGGGGTCTTGTTCACGAGTGAGGGACGAATGGAACAGGAGATTGACAGGCGGATCGGTGCGGCGTCTGCAGTGATGCGGGCTCTGCACCGGCCCGTCGTGGTGAAGAAGGAGCTGAGCCAGAAGGCGAAGCTCTGGATTTACCGGTCAATCTATGTTCCTACCCTCACCTATGGTCACGAGCTGTGGGTAGTGACCGAAAGAACGAGATCGCAAATACAAGCGGCCGAAATGAGTTTCCTCCGCAGGGTGTCTGGGCTCTCCCTTAGAGATAGGGTGAGAAGCTTGGTCATCCGGGAGGGGCTCGGAGTAGAACCGCTGCTCCTCCGCATCGAGAGGAGTCAGATGAGGTGGCTCGGGCATCTGGTTAGGATGCCTCCTGGACGCCTCCCTGGTGAGGTGTTCCGGGCCCGTCCCACTGGGAGGAGGCCCCGGGGAAGACCCAGGACACGTTGGAGAGACTATGTTTCTCGGCTGACCTGGGAACGCCTCGGGGTCCCCCCAGAAGAGCTGGAGGAAGTGGCCGGGGACAGGGACGTCTGGGTTTCTCTGCTCAAGCTGCTGCCCCCGCAACACGACCTCCCGAGATGATGGATGGATGGATGGATGGATGGATGGATGGATGGATGGATGGATGGATGGATGGATGGACGGGTTCAGATAGTATCAGAACCAGCCTTAATGCACCTTTCAATGCCACCAACCAAACCCTCCACACCTAGTATGCTGATCATACCAGAAGAGACAAACAATGATGTGGGAGACTACCAGCTACGCATCATTCCAAACATTTCAGTTTATCATTAAGGAAACAGACATATCTCGCAGCTGAAAGCTCTCTTTGAGCGTTCTCTTGAGCCTGACGACATAACTGAAGTGAACATATGACAGTTGCTGCTGCATTTTAGTTTACATTATTTAATATCATCGATTATGTTGCTATCACTTGATTAATGCCTCTAAATATCCTGCCTCTTGTATGGTCTGGATTCTTTTCGTGAAACATGTAGTTTTGTCTCGACAGCATGGACCGAGCCTCAGCCTCGTCATCACAGGTCTGGCTATCAGTGATTGAAACAATCAATACATGGTCTTAAGTTATATTTTAGATAATAGAGCAACTCTTTCCTGTTTCAACGAGCTGGTTTGCACATATTGAAAGAAATTACTTTTCTATGGAGGAAAATTGATGTAGACATAATTCTGGTGTTGTCATGGCTGACCCCAAACAGATATGGGTGTAAAATTGACATAAACAGCAGGCTTAACCATCTGAAACCCTCCACACCTGGTATGCTGATCATACCAGAAGAGACAAACAATGATGTGGGAGACTACCAGCTACGCATCATTCCAAACATTTTAGTTTGTCATTAAGGAAGCAGACATATCTGCGGTCTTAACTGAAGGGAAACATAAACCAGTCTGGGTGGCTCCTCCCGATTCGTGAGAACCAGAACTTGAAAATCATTAGATGACGATGCGCCAATAATGTTTGTACGAAACGCAGCTTCATGCCCAGTCACACTTGCTCTTAAATGTTAGTTTGCATTTTCGAGAATCAGCAGAAAATAAAAGTTTCAAGACACAAAATGAGTGGAAACCCCCCCCCCCCCCCCCCCCAATCGTGTTTGAATTGAAGTGCTGCAGCATGGCCTAAAAAAAAAAAAAAAAACTATTATCCTTTTCACAACACCGTTTAGATTTTGTGCAACACACCTTAGGGGTTACCCTTTGCGTGTGTCTCACAAAACTATTACACTGGGTGTGGCACACTTGTCTGTCAGTCAGCGTAGATAAGGGAAGGGCACATACTACAAAACAAGTCAGCACAGAGTAATTACAGTTGTTTACTGGCAGTCAGGGGGTCAGCAGACAGGCTGTTGCTGATGAATGGTCATGTTTGAGAAGGTTAGCATTTAGGACCGACATTACAGCAACTGGAAGAGTTCATCATCAGCACAAAAGGTTGTGCCACAGAAACAACATGAGGGAAAATACTTGAATAATACTGTAAAGTGGAATGAAAAACTGTTTTAAAACCTTCGTTAACTGGATATTCGGCCACTTGAGGACTGCAAACAAGCTGTAAACATAACGTACAGTATAAAAGGCCATTAAATTTGCAATTTTTTTCCTATTTCTAGCTTTTCTGAAGCTGAATTAGTCTTCTTTTCAGCTCAAACTTCTGGGAAACACTTTGCCCTTAACCTGATCAGCTGCAGACTGGCCTTAAAGATATCAACAGGCATAACAGTGTTGCAGGCTCGAAATATAACATTGAAATTGCATTTTAACTAAAAGTGCGAACAAGAGAGTGTCTGTTTGCAACTAAATCTTAAAGTAAGAGTAACCGTCGGCCAAAGTTTTCTTAACTTGATTTCTGGGATCTATTGTGTGTTTGCAGTCATGATTCACCAGATTCCTGGAACTGTGACAGTTGAGGATGAATACACATAAAGGGGATAAAGGCACTGGCGTTGAATTACTAGACAAACCCACCTCCACAGTTGGAAAGTTTTTTAATAAAAACTTCCATATACATAAAACATATAATTACATCCATTTTTCACACCTTCTTAGTCCTGTTCGATATCATTTAAGAGCTGGAGTCTATCCCAGCAACTGTAAAGCCTCAAATCAAAAACTTATTGTTGACCAACATAACTGTATTTAGAAGATATCACCAATTTTTAAATTTGATGCAGTCCTGTTTCCCATCGTGTTCCATCAGCTTCCCTTTAATGACACTTTTTAACGCTTTGGGAACTGAGGATGCTGATTGTTGCAGTTTTTCAAAGGAATCTGGGTCCATTCCTGCTGAATCCCAGATTTCAGCTGCTCAGCAGTCCCTGGTTGTTGTCGTCTGGTTCTCCTCTTCATGATGCTCTGTACATGTTCAACAGGAGACAGATGTGGACAGATGTGGGATGCAGGCAGGCCGGTCAAGCTCACACACTCTGTGTATCTGATGTCACGTGGGTATGGGGAAGGTAGGACACGGGAGCGGACTTCAAAAGAAAACTGGATTTATTTCACAAAAAACAAAGTACAAACAAAAAGCGCGGCAGAGCCGGATTCAAAAACGTAACTGTGACAAACAAACAAAAAGACTAAGCATGGCATGGGATAAATAAATAAATACTTAGCTTGGTAAAGGGGATGAAGATCATGGGGAAAAACAGGTAACATGGGAAACATGCATGCATGACGTTAAGCATTTTCTGGCGCATAATGTGACGTTTAAGAACCTAAAACGACGTTTCTCCCAGTTGACACGGCAACACATAACTGGTGTTATCAGAAATCTCCACTTTGGCCGGAGGTTTTAGAAATAATCGTTTTCTGTGATAAAAACGGGGTTTTGGTGTAAATGAGAGGCCAAACCGCAGGAAAATATCTGCGTCTTCCTATCGTGTAAACGGGGCCTAAAACATGGGAAAACTAAAAACTAAACATGGACTAAAAACCAAAATGTGACCTAAAACATGATAACTAAAAACAGAAGTCCCATGGCGTGACATCTGAGAACACGTGTCCACTGTCTTTCTGTCCATCTGAGATGAGCTGGTGTCCAGAGAACTGGGCTAAAAACGAAGAATCTTTCTTGCCATTTTTACCCTAAATGTGAATCTAAGATCTTACCTGATTTTCCCATTAGCTTCACATAGCTCAAACACGCCAGCACTTTTATTAGTTCTTAGGAAATCAAGTTTGAAAAAAAGGTTCAGTTAGTCACAAAGCACAAGAAGATAAAAGAAAAAGAGAACATTTCATCAAAGGTCAGGCTACCGCACTCATCCATCCAGCCTGTCAATCACCTCTAATTGAACCATTTTATGACCCACACGGATGATTATACAGAATTTAAACAGTACGTAAATGTGCTTGAACATGAAATTCATGAGAACTCAGCCCTCTCAGGTACAGAGGACTTGTGTTTCAATCCTAAGTATTTGGCTCACTGCCGAGAATATCATCTTTCAGTTTTGATGAGGAAACCTCTGCCGCTGCCAACGTAGTTATTAACCATTACTTTAAAGGTTTTTTGGAGCTGTATCGAGGCATTATCTTCAGTTCAGAGAAAGATTCCTAAACTGTTGAAGCATAAAGTAATAATCATCAACATCCATGTGCCACTGAACAGGAAGACTTTTGATACACTTTTGGACAAAAGACCACCTGGATTTAAATGTTCTTGCACTGATCTGTCTGCATGCGACAGACATGATGTGATAATTGTCAGGAGAAGAGCTGAAGATGATGCATATGCGCTCAAACTAATTTGTGTTCGTATCTCAGTTGGGAACAAAATTCACAAAGCGTCTTTGTATTCTGATGATGTGCTATTATTTATTGCTAACCGAGAAGTCTCGATACCGGCAGTAAAAGTTTATTTAAATCGCACCTTTCACCAGTTTCACCAATTCCAGTAAAATACACAATGACATAAAATACTTAAAACATTGGGGCGGTCTGTAGCGTAGTGGGTTAAGCAGCTGCCCCATGTACGGAGGCTACAGTCCTCGCTGCAGCGGGTCCTGGTTCGAGTCCCGCAACGGTTGGCCCTTTGCTGCATGTCTTCCCCCTCTCTCTGCCCCTGCTTCCTGTCTCTCTCTCCAACTGTCTATCCATTAAAGGCATAAAAAGTCCCCAAAAAATATTGAAAAATAAAATACTTAAAATAGAAATACAAAGTCTAACTAAAATCTTATTGCAATAAAAACATCTTTTGCTGCTTTCTGAAAGTATCCACAGAGTCCAAACCACGTATAACTAAAGGCAGTGCATTCCACATTCGGTCTCCTTGAGTCCTGAAGTGAGTGTGAGGGACTTTTAAATGATTCTGAGTATAAATTTGGCCAATTTACAACTTACAAAATCAATTTTTCCAAGTCAGAAGCTCTTCCTTTGGGTGGGATGTACAATCTTTGTCCCCCACTTAGTTGGTCATCGCAGGGCTTTACATGTTTGGGAATAGTGATAATCCCATCATGTCACCAGTTATATGGAGCTAACTTCACACCTCTGTTGAAGCCTACATGTGAGGATCTTAAAAAGCCGATTTCCTTATCACTCAGTGGGGTTACATGGCACTGAAAGGATCGGATTATTGGCTAAATTACAATAAGACCGAGTTATTAAGTTCATATAGACACCTTAATCGGAAAAGAAATTTGGATCGAATCGGATTACTCGCGATCAGATTAAGACCCAGAGATAACTCAGTTGAAAGTCAAATTAAACCTGCTTGAAGACGGTGAAGCACGTGGTGAATTAGACTTTGCGTTCTGCGCATGCTCCAGATTTTTTCCCGGGGTCGTGAACTGGAAGTCAAAGGAGACGATATTACTGTTGTTGTCGCCGTGGGAAAGAAACAAACAACACGATGGAGAATACGCCGTTGAGCATCTCGTTTGTGCAACAAGCAGCTCATCACAGACCAAATGTAGAGGGACGTAGCTTCATCTTGCTCTTCGTTCTCCATCTTTCTCCAATGCCTGAGTTTGTTGTTGTTGTTGGTGGTGAAGAGGTCAACAGGAAGTGGCTCTATTAGCAATAGCTGAAATGGGTACAGCGCCACCTATCACACCGGGGTATGACATGCTTTGTGCCTATGATTCCATTCATTCACCGCCATATATCCAAGGATAATTACCCTTGCTCAGATAAGGAGCAACTCATTCTTATTGTAATTTAGCCAATAACCCGATCCTTTCAGTGCCATGTAACCCCACTGCATGATGGGAAGGATTTCATTATTCCAGATCAACATTTTACCCGAAATTCACATCAGACTCAAATATCTCAACAAGAAATTATTGTTCTGTAATTAAATATTTTTGAGGATGTTTCACGTAACATCATCATCAGGTAAAAATGATGTTTTTCACAGAATGTTGGAAAAGTTTTCCATAAATATTTCCATACTTCTGATTAAATAATTAAAGCTGAAACACCACAAATGTTAAAGAAGATCAAATCTAATTCAAAACAAAGACATAAAACATACTATTTTTTTTTTTTTTACAGTGATCTGAGCACACGTGAGCGTGAAACAGCAGGATTATCTGCTTATTCTGAGCTGAAATTAGAGGATCTGTCACAGCTTTATCGTCACTTGATTGTTGGAGTGTTTTATGGAGAACTATTCCTGAAGACTCCTTAAAGAAAGGACAGAAAGCAGAGGGTTCAGGCTGTGTTGGAGAATAAAGGAGCTCAGACCAGATATTCACTTTAAAGCTGCTCAGAAGTGAACAAACTCTGTTTTTGCCTTATAAGCCGTATTAATATTTAATTTTGGATGTGTTCCAACAAACCACTGAACTTACCTCCTGTTTTCCTGACAGCATATGAATAAATGAAGGCGTCCTTGTGACGTTACACAGCACTGTAGTTTTATTTTTTATCTTCTAAACTAATCAACTAAATGTAGTTCATGTGTTTTTTTGTTATCGCTGATATTCACTTTAAGTATTGCATTATTTCAGTTTGATAATCTGGTTTGTGAAATACTGTCAAGTGTAAAAATCACTGACCTTTCAAGACTTTTTCGGTCACTTTGTGAAAGTTGTGAAATGACAGCCGTTACATATCACAAAGAAGACCCACCCCACCTTTGTGTTGTCACACCTGTGCTAGTAAAACAGCATCTTGCCGCCTACCTGTTGGCCGCTCCCACTTCCGGCCAGCCTTATATAAAGTTCATCTTCTCGGCAGCCTCAGCACCAGCTCCAAAGAAACTCCTGGGAACAGAAAAGAACGGAACGGAACGGAATAGAAGCCACCATGACCTCCATACGCCGCTCTGGGTTATCCTCCATGTCGCTCTCCTCAGCGCCCACCTTCATGAGCAGCCGCCGCGCTCCGAGCGTCTATGGCGGGGCAGGTGGCAGGAACGTGCAGGTGTCCTACGCCTCCAACGGCCTCGGCTCGGGCTTCGATCTGTCACAGGGGCTCTCAGGTGGCGACAGCGCTAACTTTTCGGTGTCTACCAACGAGAAGGCGACGATGCAGAACCTGAACGACCGCCTGGCCACTTACCTGGACAAGGTGCGCTCCTTGGAGTCTGCCAATACGAAGCTGGAGCTTCAGATCCGCCAGTGGTACGAGAACAAGACCCCCACTGTGAGAGACTACAGCAAGTATCAGGTCATCATCGACGACCTGCGCAACAAGGTAAGATTCTTTATTAACTTTTTTTCCTGCCTCTACCATTATTATTACGTCTTTTTTATTATTCATTATTGTCAAATTAGTCTAAAACAAGACAAAAAAAAATATAAAGGTCGCATAATGACACATGTTAAAGCTTGTCAAATGGAATAAGACGGTAGATGACATCATTAAAAAGAATATAGTGTCTTCAAACTGCCAGCACACTCATTAAAGCCTTGTTAGCTGCATCCCATAATGTGTGCCTTCAGGATGGAACCGTACAGAAAGCAGTTTAATTCTCCTCTAACCTTCACTCCACCCCCAGTCTGCTAATGTTTAAAGAGCAAAAGTGTGATGCAATGTCAACAATGGAATGCAAGTGAAGCTTACAGAAAGCTAATCTACTAAACAATTAAACCCGCATCTTTGACACAGAAGAAGCCTCTGACAGTGTCTCTGTTATTTCTCTAGATCAGCGCTGCCTCGCAGGATAATTCAAGGGTGATGCTGCAGATTGATAACGCCAAACTGGCCGGAGAGGACTTCAGAATGAAGTGAGTGGAAAGGTTATGTCAAAATGTATCATCCTCGCTGAGTGAAAGCTTAATTACGTGATTCATGATGACAGTCTTGCACTGGAGAGATGTAATGATTAAATAATTACTCTACATTGTTACACAGTTGAGTCAAAACATTGTGTGTGGACGTGTGGACATTGTCACAGGGCTGTAACGGACAGCAGAGTGGTAGAACTGGTCTTACTGGTTTTGGTTTGTTATGGTGTTGAGCAGCAACACAAACATGCTGGTCTTTCACCACACAGGTTTGAGAACGAGATGGCGATGCGCATGTCGGTGGAAGCAGACATTGCCGGGCTGCGCAAGGTTCTGGATGAACTGACCATGACTCGGTCTGACCTGGAGATGCAGGTGGAGGGCCTGAAGGAGGAGCTGGTCTTCCTGAGGAAGAACCACAAAGAGGTGGGCGATAACATCACATCGGAGATCTAACAGAACACAAAGACTCCGGATCCGTTAAAAGTTCATTTCCAGAAAACGTTATTTATCCTCGTGAAGCTTTAGAAAATACCTGCAGTGACATGTAATTATCTCCTCCTCCTAACAAAACTCGTTTAGATCGTCTGCCGTGGGTTTAAGTTTGATGATTAAAGGTGCAGCTGCCACAAAAAGCTCTGTGTGCTGCCAAGAAACAAAGGTTCAGATAATATCATCTGACAACAGCATATCTCAGAATAATTGCCCATCAACACAGAAGACATAAATACATCAAACGACTGTTCCCTCACTGATTTAGAGGCTGTTTTCTGCTTATGAATTCAGTTTTAACTTCTTGAACGATACGTCTTAGAGGTCTGCTCTTTGTTTTAGGATCCTGTTTCTTTCTCAGCTTTCCTCTTTCATGCTCCTCATCTTTAGCCGTTGTCTTGCTTGTAGGAGCTTGCAGCCCTGCGGGCCCATGTCACCTCCAGCTCTGTGAACGTAGAGGTGGACGCCAAGCCCCAGGAGGACCTGACCAGGATCCTGGACGAGATAAGAACTCAGTATGAGGCCATCACTGAGAAGAACCGCCGTGAGATGGAAGGCTGGTACAAGGTCAAGGTAAGAAGAGTAAGAGAGCACACGGTCTGCCTCGTGGTGTCAGGAAAGATGTGCCTTTAAAATCAAGTCATTCTTGTGTCCACTTTGAAATCTTTCAGTTTGACGAACTGAACAAGGACGTGGCATCCAGCAGCGAGACTCTCCAGACCTCCCGAAGTGAAATCAATGAGCTTAGGAGGACCCTGCAGTCCCTTCAGATTGAACTGCAGTCCCAACTCAGCCTGGTAATCGCCTCTCAAACACATCCACACATCTTTCTGATCTGTTGATTAGCTCAGCGTTGAATCTGCAGAGTCTGTAGTTACACATTCACATCATGTTTAACCCATTAAGACCTGATGAAACCTCAGGTCTGATTAGGTTAACTTAACCGTGGGCAGGAGTCACTCTTTCCACCCGTTTTCTGGGACAACTTGTGTAGTGGAGCAGTCTGAAAACAGCAGTTAGAGCTCACTAACGGCTCCTCTTGCGTTTGTCCTCCTGTGCAGAAATCCGCTTTGGAGGGTCAGCTGGACGAGACAGAGTCCCGCTACGCTCTGCAGATGAGGCAGCTCCAGCAAATGGTGGACAGCCTGGAGAGTGAGCTCAGCCGGATGAGGGCAGACATTGAGCGGCAGTCCAGCGACTATCAGATGCTGCTGGACATCAAAACCAGGCTGGAAATGGAGATCGCAGAGTACAGACGACTGCTGGATGGAGAGGCTGTGCAGTAAGGGAGTTATTAGGAACATCAGTCTGTAACTGGAGAAAATTAAAGATTCAGCTTTACTAAACAAATCTTTGTATTAAGGAATTTTTAGGCTTTATTGCTTGGATGAGAGCAATGATTCCACTCTCATGTGTAGTCTGCAGTCTGAAGCTAAAGCTAGTTAGCTTTCCATAAAAAGTAACAAAATGTTGAACGTCGCCTTTAACATTTGTATCATGTTACTTCTGTCCATCTTCTAGGACAGTCCAGGTCGTAAAGGTGGTAGAAGAGAAGCGTAAGTTTGCATCACTGTTGTATTTCATTCTCGTCGCACGTTAGAAGGAAACCAACATAATTTAATTCCACTCCAATCTCCACTGCAGGTAAACCGGTCATCACCCAGAGGACGAAGGTGGTGATTGAGGAGCTCGTGGATGGAAAAGTGGTGTCCCGCACGGAAGATGTGGACACGGAGATCATCACCAAGTAGTCTGAGCCAAAGAATCGAGCAAAAAGTTTAAAAAAGGCTCCTTATTTTCTGACGTCTGCTCAATGCGTCCGACGGAGTTATTATTCATCTCCTGAATGTTTGTTTGGATTTACCGTCAGAAAAAAAAATAAACAAAGCCAACAAAATGCTTCTGAAAATTAAAAAGAGATGAGATAAATAATGAATATTTTCTCACATCATTCACAAACAAACATGCCGCAGTACCACATGTGACCACCAGAGTTCGCTGTGGAACTTATTAAAGAAAATAACCTGTGATAAAAGACAGGAAACATCCACCGGTTTGTATTGTTGTTTCTTATTAGGGTTTTTCATAGATATATTTACAATGTTAAAGGTGTCAAAGGTAATGTTTGAGGTGCTTTCTTATGACAATTATCCAAAATTGTCCAAATCATATGAAAATAAAAATATCTACTGTATCTACCATCTGTGTTTGCTGCTTTTAATTCACACCAGTGAGTAGTCTCTGACATCTTTATTCTTCTGAGCACTTCTGGCTTCCTCCTGTTTCCTTAGCTGAAAACCCAGAGAAGAGAAGCTAAAACTGGAACAATAGTATCTCTTAAAGCCATCCACATTCATATAAACAAGCACTCTGGAGACTTGCCTTCTCATAGTCATGAGCAAAGTTTTTGCCTGTCACTCGTTGCTGTGAGCGCAGCAACGATGTTGAATAAATGCACAGAAAATGAGCTCGTGCATCACAGCGCGAAGAAATGTTCCTGCTTTTCCTCCATACTTTTTTCAGGTATTCAAAATAATACCGCTACCATTTGAAGTTATGAGTACAACATTCTGATGTTAACTTCCTTTTTCATGATCACGAAGCATTGTTAGAGACTGAACTATCTGAGAACTTATTATCGGATCTGAATTAAAACATAATTCCTGCTATTTAACTCCAAAAAAGAAAGTAGTTGGGATGGTATGAAATACGCAATAAACAAAGAAATAACAAAATCCCAACGGTTCTTGCATTTACTTGGACTTTTATTTCTTTGCAGCCAGTATGGACCCAAGATATTCAATGTTTTTTTTTCATTACCTTCATTTAATTTCTTTATATCCATCCATTTCATTTCAGACCTGCAACACATTCTTTATAAACCTGGTACGATAAAGCTTTCGCCACTTTGTAACGTTTCCTTCTCCCAACACTTGAAGACGTTCTGATATCGAGGACACCAAGTGATGGAGAGTTCCAGCTGTTATTTTGTCCCATTCTTCCTGCAAACACGTCTCCAGGTGTGCAGCAGCACGGGGTGGTGGTTGTTTCAGAGTTTGGGGACAGGTCAGGACTGCAGGCAGGCCAGTCCAGCACCCGTACCCTCCTCTTCCTCAGCCATGCCTTTGGAACGTGTGCAGAATGTGCTTTTACATGGTCTGCTTGAACGATGCACGGACGTCCCTGGAACAGATGTGTTCTTGAAGGCAGTATATGCTGCTGTAAAATCTCAGTGAGTTTTTCTGCATTAATGTAGTTAACTTGTTCACCTTCTTAGGGCTGTGTGTCTCATTCTCCATCCCTCATCCTTTACTTCATCCTTTACCCCATCCCATCTCTTTCCATATCTCCTCACCCATTCATCTGGGGGTGGAGGGGTCCATCACAGACCTCAAACCTCACGTGAGCCAGAATTGGTGAAGATTTTTCCCTGCACTTGCAGTGTTCTCATTTGTCCAATAGATGTCAGTATATTCACGATGATCCATCCATGGGTGTTGATGACTGAATGGGAACATTTAAAACCCCTCTGGGAACAAAATCAATTAATCTACTGAACAATAGAAAAGAATATATGTGTGTGATAATAAAATGGATTTTCCTTGAAGGCCTCATAAACGTATGAAACAATATCAGCAACCACTTGATTTATTTCCATCATTCTTCATTCGTACTGCCACACGTGCTTGTTTGAAAAGAAAGTCAAATCTGCCTCTTTTTATTTATATTTCTCAAACGATGAGGAATACAGAGTAGTGACAAAGTGCACTAAACATTAACAAGAAACAGGACATATGTGTAGCAAATGCACTGAAACTTGTACAAAGATAAATGTGAATACACTATCTGAGACAAAGAGTTTGTTCGGTTCGAAGGAGCTTGGAAATCAATATTTGTTATGAGCTACTTTATTCTTCAACACAGCCTGAACCCTCTTAAACAAGCTTTCTGTTATGTCTGTTATGTGTGGACACAACACTGGTTCATCCCTTGAGTTAGGAGCCTTTTTTCTGCCTGAATGATTCACAGGTCAGAGTTAAGTGGATTAACAAAGAAAAAACACATTCCTCTGAAGATGCTCAGGGACAAGGACTGAACTGAAAAATTAGTGAAAAATTAGCTCAAAGAAAAACTTTGAAAGACCTTCAGAAAGTCTGGAGAACTATTGATCCAGACCACTTTAAGAGATTATAAGAAAGTCTGGCTGCTTGGAAGGAAAATGTAAAGAAATGAGGGCTGGATCAACTCTCTCTGTACTGAATGGACTTTCAGAATTCTTGTCCACACACTGGTTAAAATCTTCTTGGCTACAGTTTCACAATGAGGAGTTTACTCCTTTATTATTGCCTCGTATGTTTAGGAATCCACAATTGTGCCCATGACCCTGTTGTCATTATTCAATGCAGGGCTGACGGAGCCAACAGAACCGACCCGTGAGCAGACTCTTTGAGTCCTGCGGACTCAGATGAATTCACGAAGATCTTCTCTGCTGTGGCACGACTCTGCCACTCAGGGCTGGTGGTCCCTAGTCACGACCGAAATGATGACAAAATCCTGCACCACGGGAAGCTGACGTCACCGTGGTACAGTCACCTCTTCGGTGACGTCACTCATCGAAGGTTGGGCGGCAGCACCAGCAGCAAACGGGGTTAATGCCATCTGCTGGATGGACGCAGCCACTCACAGGGCATTACGTCATGGGGAGAAACCGGTGCCAGATCCAGTTCGGTATAGCCTGGGAGTCTGGGTCTGAATGCAAAGCAGGGAGGAAGGAGGGCGGGCTTGCCTGGAGTCACTCTGACTCTGAGCACAGAGCTTTTGCCTCTCCGAGATCAGCTGACAGCTGTAGAAACAGCTCCGTGAAATCTCAGGGGACTCCACACTTTAAAACAATTTGCGTGGCTTATCTGAAGAAACATTAAACTGTGGAACTGAAATAAAAAAGCAGACTTGTTTTATTCAGTCAACAAGCAAGGAGGCTAATTTTACTCACGCAAAGTGATTCACAAAGACGGAAAAAGGGCAACACGAACGTCTTCAACACAAGATACACCAAACATCATGAGCTGAGTTTCATTTGACGTTATAACCAGAAACTCAAGGTAGCGCGTGTGAGATGATATGATAGAAAAATGAAAATATATTTGTTTCAGCTGAGGATTCTGCTGAAAGGCGCAAATTCTGTAAAACTGAACAGGACTCAGAGGACCCAGAGGAGGAGCTGTCCATGGTTCTGCAACCAAAACTCAATGGTGTCTCCACAAAGGTTTTATAAAACTGGTTTATTGTGTGATCGGTTATAATTGGACCTATAATAACTATAAAAACGTGCAAAGTATCGCGAGAAGAAGGAATAAACGTTAGGCTCGCATATGTTTTGTGTACTTATGAGCCGGTAGATGTGTACACGTGTAGATAAAACACTGTGAGGTGTGTGTGTGTGTGTGTGTGTGTGTGTGTGTGTGTGTGTGTGTCACACGCTAAAGGCTTGCATGTGAGGACGAGGACCCCATCCTCACATGAGTAAGCGCGCCTCCGCAAAAAAAAAACGAGAGAGGAAGGAGGGTTGCATTCCCATTGACCGATAGAGAGCGGAGAGGCAGCACGGACTCCGCCTTCACCGCTCCTGCATCCAGCTCCAGTCCGACGGCTGCAGAGGCACCGCAGGCCAGCCCAGCGAAGCAGGGGTCCTCCTCAGCTCGAATAAACGGCCAGAGTGGAACAACGGAGATGGGCTCCCCGTGAATCCGGGCGGTGGAGGGGAGAGGAGGGCAGGCGGGGGGTGGGGGGGAAGGACGACGAGAGTGTAGTGGGAGAAACACCCAGAGGGAGGACAAACAAAAGCTCAACCGAAGGTGCCTGGAACCATGAGCGGCTCGCGCTGTTCGCCGCCGCTGCCGCTCTGCACGCGGACCAAGTCGTGAGGTGTGGCTTCGCAAAGCTTCGGGGAACCTGTCAGCCGAAACGACACGCCGTGGAGGAGGTGGTGGTGGTGGGGTGGTGGTGGTCGAAAAGATGTCCGCCTCGGTGGGGCCCCAGGGCGGCCCTCGCCCACCCACCGTGCCGCCATCTATGCCCGATCTGCCGGACCTCAGCCACCTCACCGAGGAGGAGAGGAAGATCATCATGGGAGTGATGGCTCGGCAGAAGGAGGAAGAGGAGAAAGAGCAAGCCATGCTAAAGTAAGGGCAACATTTTTCCTTTTCCGGGGAAGTTATAACGCAAAGCAATCCCCTGTAGAAAGATGTGTAAGCCAGTTCCACCACACCTCCATCACAACCACCAGCAGATACGTTTACTTTGTTTTGCTATAATTGTGCATCTATAGATCCGTCTTAAAGAGGTCTTCTCAATCTTGTACCCTCCAACGTGAAGGCACAGAGCAGTAACAGCTCAGGATGTGCTCTTAAAAGAAGCCCGCCTCATCACAACTGCAGCTGGCAGCCTTAGAAGACCGGATGTTGTTGGAATCAGTCAGTAAATTAAAACAATGTACAGGCACAGGGGTTGGAGATGACCTGAAACAGGGTCAGACGCGTGTTACAGGTGTAGATGTGAGGACGGGGTGCGACGGCACCGCCGGGGGAGGAAGGGGGGAGACAGTGAGGGGAGAGGGAGGAAGGAGGGGTACTTGGGATGAATCATAGCATTTTCCATCCTTCACCCACGCGTTTTCATCAATGGGGACTGCACCCCAACCCTCAGTTTACACATCCAACTCCGCTCCGATTTCTTTTTTACGCACGCGTGGAGGCTGAAGCGTGCTTCTTTGGTGTGGGTTTCTGCAATTACTGTGTGCCTGTATGCGTTTGCGGGTGAGTCTGTGAGAAAATAACATCGTTTTGACAATAATAGCAACAACAACGGAGTTCTAAATCGTCGGCCTGGGTCTACAGAAAGAGGTTTAAAAGGTTAACAGAGGGACGGTGGTGGCGGCGTGTTCGATCATCTGAGCTCCCCTCGGCGGAGCGATGAAGATGGGGTGTGGTTGGCAGTATTAGCAGGCCTGTACCGGACATGAACAGACTGGGGGGGGGGGGGGGGGAAATCGCAAATATATTCTCGCACCTTTGTGAACGCTCTGTATTCAGATCAGAAAGCACTGCCTTCCAAAAATGCTGAGAATCCCAGATGTTGAAGATTAAAAATGACCAGAGACGCACAGCGTGAGCCACACAAGGAGCACCTTGGAGAAATGACTGAAATCAAACACATTGTTAGAGACATCACAGTGGCTTGTCATGAGGGCTGGGTGTGCTCCAGCTGCCTCTTACAAAACCTGGGGTGGGAGGAGAGGAGGGGGAGTGTTCCAGCACAAGCAGTATGAGGCACCACAGCTTGTTCCGAGCCGCCTCTGGTATCGAAGTAAGGGATGCTGCTGTTGCAGGCGCGCAGCATCCTCCAGCCTCGCGCTCAGGCACGCTCTGAATCTAATGGCTGGCTTCATTTCCTGACTGCAGCCTGAAGGCTCGACAAGGGCCGCGTCGGGCCCCTTGAGAGGAAGTGATGTATCTAATGTTCCATGAGGCACAGGCGCAGGTTCAGGCGGTAATGGCTTCATCATCTGGCTAATCATTAATGGGACCAGAACACCATGGACAAAGAGCAGATGTGATTTTAGGCAAATTTGCAGATAACTGCCAGGCAGTCTCTGATGTTTACTACAGAATGTTGTGCAGGATTGAAATCCAAGATGCTGATATGAGGAGAAGTAGAAGATTCAGTGTAGGAGTGGTTTGGCTCTCCACACCTTCTCTGTTTGTACATTATGGGTAATATCAGCAAGATGTTAGAGATAGTAGCCAAGTACTATATTTAGCTTTTGAACATATCTAAGCATTGCTCACAACATGAATGCCAGCCTAATTTCCAGTACAACCCCCCCCCCCCCTTATTTGATCATGACGGTGTCTTTGAGTTTCAGTAAGTTTCCAGCTTTGACAGATCATAAAATAAACATGTTTCTACATTTTCCTTATACCATCGACAGGATAAGTTTCAGTACATTAGCAGGTACACTGAAAAAAAACAACTTGTAAGATTTACTTAAAAAACCCTTTGTAAGTATTTGCACTCATATGATTTAAGTAATATTTAATGCTGCAATATCAAGTAACACTCACTTGCCAGTATCAAGTAAATTTTACTTACCATAAAACATAACAGTTTTGAAGATATTAAGTAACATTTACTTGATTACATCTAAGTTTTAAGTTATATTTATTTAAACAAATTAAGTAAAGTCTACTTGTTTTTCATAGGCAGGAACATAATTTTACTCAAAATTTTAAGTAAATTTGATATATCTGTAGTATTTGCTGTTATGAAGTAACTTAGTAGATTTTAACGATACACTTTCAGAGTAAAGTTTATGTAGTATTTCTAGGTTTATGTACATACAACTATTAAACATTTAAACTGTATGAGGAAACCTAAGTAAAACTTACTCTTCCCCCATAATTCATGTATTACGTTAATAAAATGTTTAATTTTACTTAAGAAGCTCTAGTTCTTACTGAATCTTAAAAATACAAGGTAGAAATTATGACAGTTACTCTAATAGAGTTTACTTCACCAAAAAGTCACTTTTTTCAGTGTACAATGTTTCCACAGTCCTGTACCTTTACAACTTCCCCATAAGCTGATAATACTTGATGTATTGGCTATTGTGACATCAGCACAGTGCCAAAACAGTAGGTGTCACTAGAGCAGGAGGTGTGTTATCCATCCATTTCCTAATTTCCAATTCCCAGTCCAATTCAGGGTCACCGGAGGGGGGGCTGGAGCCTACTATCCCACCTGCCATTGGGCAAGAGGCAGGGTACACCCTGGGCAGGTCACCAGGAGGTTCATCATTCATACCCAAAAATAACTTCATACTCTCAGTTTATCTGATTTTTTTAAAACTGTTTTTGATGTTTTTGCAATGTTTGCAACAATGGTACCTTCTTGAGTTTTGGCAAGTCGTACAGATACCTGTAGAGACGGATCTGCTCTCTAGTGTGTGACATGATACAAAGTCAGGAAGTGCAGCAGAAGCCAAAAAGAACACCAAAGTGCCTGCTGTGCCCGGCATCGTAATGTCAATCTTGGTGTTCGTCACCAGGTCGAGAACTGCAAACATAAACTTCTCTACTGCACTTTCAGTCACAAATGTCTCGGTTTAGGTGTTAAATAAATGGTTAGGTTTAGGTGTAAATACATTGTTCAGGTTAAAGCTCTGGGGTTGGGTTCTCTGACAGAAAACCTCAGTTTTGGAGTTTGTTGCCTGTTCATGGTTTAGAACTTCTGACACGCTACAGTTTGGACATGTGGATAAATGTACCAATTACATGTTTTCTGGTGAGACTGGGCTCAGAAAATGTTAAGGGGCTGAGAACAAATTACACATGTGACCTCACAAGACAATCAAAAAGTCCCTCACTTCATTCGTGCTGTGATTACTATATCAGAACTATAGTTTTAAAGATACACAACATGTTGGTGATAACTGAGCAACCATGTTGCCTCTTGTCTACAGTGATCGCAGTGGGAGGACAAAACACTGTGCACGGACTGTGTTTTGTTCCCTGAAACAGGTAAAACTTGTTGTGTTGTCAACATATGATCTGAGTTATTAGTTAGCAGATAAAATGTGAAGCTAATTTTCAAAACTATTTGTCAGAGTTTATGTGCAACTTGTGTTAGATTATCGGGGATGTTGATATCCTGAAGAAAAACAGATATTGGCATCAATTGGTAATAAGGTTCGAGACAAGTCATCAGGTAAATAAACACTGAACTGGCTGCTGAAAGATCTTAAAGTGCAGGTAACACCATGCAATAAGGCCCCCTGTCACGGGGACAAACGAGGAAAAACTTAGCAACTTCTAGCAAGTTAACTATTAGGTAACCAAATTTCATTGAGTAGCTAATGCTGAGGTAATGATTAGGTAAGTAAGACACGAGGAAGGGAGGAACTAAATCAAGATCGATTTGATAATCAATGGATTGCTTTCACTGATTACGAGGGGAGACCCCATCTCAGTTCATCATTAGGGAGCAATTCATTCATGAATATCTGTAAATTGATCGTGCGGATCACTTTCCTCACAAGCAGCTCCTGACAGACTCTGAAACTCATTGATTACTGATTACTTAACCCATAACGACCTGAGGCCCACATGGACACAGACATCAGAATATGCATCAACACGAACACACAGCATGTCTATGAATGAAATAAAAGGATGACTTCCCCCTTACTGGCTCAGGCTGCCTGTGATACGAAGCACCAGCAGTGGCAATTCACATGCAGAAAGAACATTCAGTGCCTTCCTCTACGTCAGGGTTGTTCCACCTGCCGGCTCCGTCCAATCTGGTTGCTGCGTTGCCTGAGATCAGAGCAGCTGACAGTGATAAGGTTAAACAGATACAGGTCTTTAACCTGCAGCATGAAGCCAACTGGAGCGGCCTGTTGAAGAACATCTGCTCCACATTCACAGTCCTGCTCTGAAACGCTGCAGAGCTCTCAGCTGCTGTGAGGTTTGAAAAAAAAACACCGCTGGGAGCTTTTGAGGTTTCCAAAATGTAAATAATGTCTGACATGATTATGTTCTCAGCAGAGAGATTGAAGCCATTTCAAGGAGTGGTAGGTGTGATATTGATGGAGGCATCCACTTGTGTTGACATTAAGGCAGATATAGTGGAATGCTAACGCTGTTTTTACGCACATTAAAGATTCAAGTGCAGACTTTTTCTTGACTCCAGATGGACAGATGAAGACATCAGAACGGGGCACAGACGGAGGGAGCAGAGGGAGGATTTTGAGCTTTTCAGGATTAGAGTGGTGGATAGAGAGGGAAAAGGGGGAGACTGAAAGAATGGGAAGGGCTTGTGGAAGAGGTCCTGCACACACATACACAGCTAATCTCTCTTTGCCAGGGCTCCTGAAAGCTGCAGGCTGCAGGGTGCATTGAGAGGGTAGCAAAGCCCTCCTTCCCTTCTGCCCTCTGATTGGGCTGCTGCTGTCCAAGAGGTGACGTGTGCAGACGAAGGGGACACGGTTGAGAGCCGGATGGGCTGTAGTTTTCAGAGTTTGACCTCCTTAAATCTGCAGTAATCAAGATAGATTAGATATTATAAAAGAATTAGATTAGATTAGATGTAATGTGAGAGGTTTTATCTGCAGACTGTGTGCTTTTAAACCTGCTTCACACCACATGTTATCAAACTTAACAAAGATGCTGCAGCATATCAAAGAGAAGTGGTGACACACATTTTATCATCATTTTAATAACTGAAAGAGATTAAAATATGTTTGGAAAACATAAATGATGAAAAACAACCCCTATTCATAAATACTTTAAATGGGAACTCCGGGGCATTTGAAGCGCGTTTCCATTGCTAGAGGTTGTCAAATACTGATAGTAGGACACAGAGAGGTGCAAATCTGCGCTCCCTGTGTGGAGATCGCGCTGTTCGCTCAGCCTGTCATGCGAGGCTAATACGTGGTGGCTAAGGGGCAAGCGCTAACCCTTCCATGTAAAACAACAACTTGCACACAGCAGAAACGTCACACCACTTTATAAACCATCCGACAATAAAGTCACAAGCCTTACCATCAAAACCATATGCATGGTTCTCACATTACTGGCATGGGGACGTTACAAAACAACTTTATAAACAGCATGTAACTCACCGGCTGGTTGTAGGCTCGCGCATGTGAAAGCCCAAAAGAGTCAATGAACGATAATCACATATACAAAACAATTATCTTCTCTAGAAAAACTGCGTTCAAGTATTTAAAACATTACAACAATATTACTGGGCATGTATTGTTGTAATGTTTTAAATACTTGAACGCAGTTTTTCTAGAGAATATAATTGTTTTGTATATGGGATTATCGTCCATCGACTCTTTTGGGCTTTCACATGCGCGAGTCTACAACCAGCCGGTGAGTTACATGCTGTTTATAAAGTTGTTTTGTAACGTCCCCATGCCAGTAATGTGAGAACCATGCATTTGGTTTTGATGGTAAGGCTTGTGACTTTATTGTCGGATGGTTTATAAAGTGGTGTGACGTTTCTGCAGTGTGCAAGTTGTTGTTTTACATGGAAGGGTTAGCACTTGCCCCTTAGCCACCACGTATTAGCCTCGCATGACACGCTGTGCGAACAGCGCGATCTCCACACAGGGAGCGCAGATTTGCACCTCTCTGTGTCCTACTATCAGTATTTGACAACCTCTAGCAATGGAAACGCGCTTCAAATGCCCCGGAGTTCCCCTTTAAATGCCAAGAACTTGACCTCTGGTACAAATGATTGGAATATGATTACAGAGCATTTTGGTGTCTATCTTATAACAGTTTCAGACGTTTGGTTTGACCATGATGAGATCCAAAGAGTCCTCTGAGGCCTCCAGGAAGAAGACTGTAGATGCATGTGAGTCTGGAAAGGGAAAAGTGAAATTAAGCTTTTCTACTTCCTGGGTAATAATTTACAAGTAGGAAACATTTCAAACAACCAACTGCTGGGCCAGATCAGGTTATTCTTGCAAGTTCAGCCAAGAGCAAACTGGAAGATGATGAAGTGTCCAAAAATTCTCAAATGTCATCATATTACCTACAGGAAGTACAGGCATCTACCATCAGAAAGAGACGGATTTTCATTGGAGGTGTGCAAGGAAGTATTTTTGTGTGTGTTTTTCTTGGCTTTGCTCCTTTTATTTGTTCATGTTGCACAGAAGTAAGTTACAGAAGACAGTGGAGTGCAGAAGCTTTATCAAAAGCTTTCTGTCACTTCTTTAAGGAGTCTTCAGGAATAGTTCTCCAGGCTTCTTGAAGGACATCCCAAAGCTCTTCTTTGGATGTGGGCTGCCTTTTGTTCCGTTCTCTGCCAACATGATCCCACACTGCTTCAATAATGTTGAGCTCCGGGCTCTGGGGAGGATTCATCCCTCCATCAGACCTGTTGCCACTGATTTTCAGTCCACTTCTTGTGTCCTTTGGCACAGCTCAGCCTTTTCTCCCTGTTTCCCTTCCTTAAGAACGGCTTCTTGACAGCCACCCTTCCATGGAGCCCATTTCTGATGAGGCTTGGGCCAACAGCAGATGGATCAGCTGAAGGTCCAGATGCATCTCTCAGCTCCTGTGTCAGGTCTTTGCTGGATTTTTTCCTCTTTCTTAAGGACATCTCTTTCAGATGCTGTTCATCTGCTGTAGATAGTTCTTTAGGCCTGACACTTCTTCTTTTGTCCTCCACTTGTCCAGTTTCCTCAAATGTTTTAAGGACACACTACACACCATGCTGAGATATGCCAAGTTTTCAGCTAACAGCTCTTTGGGAATCACCTTGTTGCTGCAGAAATCCTATTTTCTGTCTGTCAGACTGTGTTATCTTTGCTGTTTTTCATAGATGCAACTAAAGAAATGGGAACAAATGATGTGTCTTTGTGACAGGCTGGTGACAAAGTGCCTAAAGATCCTATTTAAAATGGCTTCTTTGCTAAGTTGTCTGCTATGTGTCGACAGAACACTGGTTCATCCCTTGAGTTAGGAGCCTTTTTCTGCCTGAATGATTCATAGCTCAGAGTTAAGTGGCTTAAAAAACAAAACACATTTCTCTGAAAATGGTCAGGTACAAGAACTGGACTGAAAATTAGTGAAAAAACAGAAAATGTCCAAAGAAAAAAACCTGGAGAACTACTGCTCAAGACCACTTTAAAAGATTCAAAGAAAGTCTGGCTTGTTGGAAGGAAAATTCAAAGAAATGGGGCTGGATCAGGACTTTTACACAGGACTGTACAAAGATCAGCTTTGGTGTCGTTTCATTAATATGTTCATCTATGTTAATATTACTGCTTGTTTCAAGTATAAAGTCAATTTATCAAATAATGTCTCTGGAATCAAAGGTATAAACAGATGGAAGCTGGTGGCTCTCAGCTTGAACAAAGAGAAACATTTCAGAGAAGACTGAAGAGTTTCAAGGTTTCTGAGAGAAAAATGCTAATGCTGAATTATGGATCAGCTCTGAAAATAGCACACTTGGAAGCACTTCCTAAAATATTTAAGTATTCAGTTCAGTGGCTGCTGTTGATGATCTGAATCTTTTTCTTCTTGCTTAACCTGTTTCAGATTTGGCCCAACGCTGAGTTCTTATAATCACAGTGTGCCATGTTTGCACTTTGCCTCTGCATGCAGGTGCATAGCTGCTTGAAGTGTCTTAATGTACACTATGTCACACATGCACTTAAACCCCCTTCCACCTCCACATGCTCAGAGGCTCTGCACTGTAGCATGTGTACTGCAGCCTGTTTTATGAGAGGCAAAGCACAAACTGCACCACAGACCCAGACAGTGTTGCAGTTGCATTCCTTCAAAGAAATGACGCCTGTTCGTGTCCAGTTTGTCCTGCTGCTTTGCAGTCAGATCAACTTGCTTTTTCATCCAGCTGTATAAAGTCTTGTGTGTCTTTATGATGTAAGTGTGCAGGCTGGATCTTTACACTTTGTTCTAAGTTCAAAGAACTAAAAGCCAGACCGAGGGAGGGTAAAGATAATGTTTCTGTACACGATTTGTGCTTGTGTTGATGAGATGTTGGTGTAGTTTGAGTGTCTATCCTATATGTTTAAGATAATCAGCACATTAGTTTCTCCCAGTTCTTCATTGTAAACCAACAAAACATGTAGTTTTTTTGTACTATATGCATGCATATGTGCAGTAAGTGTGTTCCAGGCAGTGAGCTCTAAAGCAGAAACAACACTGGTATTTAAATACAGCGTTCTTCAAAGAACCTGACAGATATTCGGTGTGATATCAGGATTTCTGATGCATTCTGTGAATAAAAGCATGCAGTGTGATGTATTACAACAGCCCTCTTTGATGTTTTCACTGGAACTGCCTTTAATGGACAGGAAGCAGGGGGCAGAGAGAGGGGGAAAGACATGCAGCAAAGGGCCATCTGATGCAGGACTCGAACCGGAGCCAGCTGGGACGAGGACTGTAGCCTCTGTACATGGGGTGTCTGCTTAACCCACTACGCCACTGACCACCCCTTCACTGGAACTTTCTGAGGTCAAGAGTGTTTTATTTTAAGAGCGCTGCAAACTAATGTAACCCTCTCCGAAGCTTTGGAGTCCAGTCTTGAATCTGCGATCGTTCATTAGTTTGTCTGTGTAAAAACAGACACTCCTGTTGTTTGTTTGATGACTCGCAGTCACATCAGCTCTGAGTTTGACTCTGTCGACCAATCAGACTCTGTGTTAGCAGCTTGCTGACCAGTCTGTGTTTTATGGACATGCATGTGGCAACTATTAGGCGTGTGTCACAAAGCAAGTTGAACATTGCTTTATAACTAAACAAAGTTCTGGTTAAAATGTTTAGTTGAAGTTGCCAACTAATAAATTAAATATTGAAAAGATATAATTGCATTTTGATTAAATTTTGCAGTTGGAATGCTAAGTCTAGATCAACGTGTAAATTAGCTGTCCAGCTGTTAAGTTGATGGTTAAATTTTTGATTTTCCATCAGTTATTTTACAATCTGATTATGTGTCTAAGTTAACGTGGTGATCTAGATCTTCTAGATCTTCTAGATCTAGCACTATTTCACAGCAAAGTGCGGTGAAATAACATGATATCAACTCTATTTTGAATTTCTGTAGATCTACGGGTTAATTTGAGAGCAGCACGAGCATAAATACATTTAAGGAAAAAAACTCCAACATTTTAGCATTTGATGTTTTGCATCTGTGCTGTTTTTTCATAAAAATAACCTGTAAATGACTGTGTTTTGCTTTCTTATTGTTATAAAAGCTGTCCCAATGTTTGGGGAAGACAGTTGTGAAACAAAACAAGAACTTAACTGCTCATTTCTGGAGAGAAAATCCTGTATAATCAGTATTTATTATTGCCCAGCACGCTTTCGTTATTTATGCTTATTAAAAGAAGGCATCCAGTAGGACGCTTCTTCTTTTTATATGTAGGTCTGTGGTGTTTACACATGAGGCCATTAAGCATTAAAATAGATGGATGTGAAATCAGCTGCTGGTTTGTGTGGAGGGACAGAGATCTGCCCCCGACCTCCTCACTCCAGGTCTTATTCATCCAGCATCAGTGCCAGACCTAACGAAAGGATCCATGACAGCAAATCCCTGCAGCCAGCTTCCAACATCTGGTGTGAAACCAAAGTGGAGACTGATATACAGCACTGGTAAATTCTCTTCTCCAAACTATTTTTTACAACCATCTATTCCGCTGAGGAGATAAACTGGCTTTCTATCTTGTGTGACTTGGGAAACAGCCTTGAGTTTGTGTAGATTCAGCTGCACAGGCTTGAGATCTGGTTAATCAGTAGCTGAGAGGACGGCATGTGACAGAGAAGCAGCTATGACCCTTCACCCCTCAGAGGATGGGAGCTGGTGGCTTGTGGTGTCTGGCTGGATGGGACTCAGGGTGTGTGTTGGGAGACCTGAGTGAGCAGCCTCTTTAGTGCTCCCAGACCTCCTCAGCATGCAAGTTTAATGAGAGTGCGTTCTGCTTGGGCTGACCAGGCTCTTTACATCTGTCTTTCTCCATCTCAGACTGTGTTTGCAGTCAGAGGAAGTCATGAGACTGCATCATGAGCGGCCCCACACAGCGTTGTAAGGGCCTCTACATACGCACGCTAATAACATATCAAACAATTGAGCCATCGCTACAGGAAGAAATGTTACATCAGATGGAGTTGAGCATGTCTCTAAGGGATTTAACTGCTGTTTAATGCAGCCCCCATTTCACACAGATTAATAACATCTGAATCAATATCGTAGCTTGTAGCTCAAAGTGACCATAAAACCTCCTCGAACTGGAACTGTTGGATTGGAGTGTGGAACATAAGATGATCTGGTCAAAGGAAAAAGAGACATCAGTCTCCGCCTCCAAAGCCCCAAAAGTCAACTGAAGGAACGAGGAGATGCGAAGCCAACCTGTTCCCATTTCAGGATGTCAAATACAGCCGTAATACAGACCATTACCGCTCAGATAATTCCTCTCATGCTGAGAACCCTCTTACTGTAAGGCAGGGATGTCCAAAGTGGGTCCTCGAGGGCCGCTGTCCTGCAGGTTTTAGATGTTTCCCTGCTTCAACACACCTGATTCAGATCAATGCATCATTAGCAGGCTTGTGCAGATCTTAATCTTTTGGAGAGATCAATTTAATCTGAATCAGGGGAACATCTCAAACCTGCAGGACAGCGGCCCTCGAGGACCGACTTTGGACATGCCTGCTGTAAGGTATGAGCTAAAAATGGCCCTTAAAGATAGACTTCCATGAACTATAATAATATGCATGCCCTGCTGTCTGAATACAAAAAAATGGAGGTATTTCTTGACCAAGACAGATCACTCTTACAGTCTTCTAAATAAAGAGAAGAACCAAAGATAAGGAGGTGCAACAGAGGAGGGGATGCTGGGATAGTATGGGGGCATTAGAGTTCGCCCATAATTACGTCAACTACTCGGCCAACTACAACCATGGTTTATGTGTCTCCCAGCAGGGTGTGTGAGGTCAGAGACCTTGTAGGTTAAAACTGATTTGTATATGTATGTATTTCAGTGTTTAAGATCAAAAAACAGATGCGGCGATGTGGAAGACCGAGTGGTCCACAGCACTGATGATACGAGGCAGTGAGGTATGAGAAAAAGAAATAAAGGAAATGGAGGGAGGGTTGGAGAGATATAAATGGAAAGGAGAGGAAACATAAATGCATGAGGTGGTAAGAGATAGAGAAAGATAGACACTCACACACTGAGGAGCTCATGCCAAAAAAGCACTCTGCTCCAAGTATGAGGGGAAAACACTCACAACATCAATAAAAGAGTTATCAACATCTGAGCACCGGCAGTGGGGAGGGGCTGCTGCAGTCCAAAGCTACGAGCTAAACACAGGATGAGGCTATGTAGCCACAAGGAGAGACTCCATCATTACACAAGCAAGATGGACATCATTTTGTATTTTCATTGTACTTTTTCCAGAGTACAGTTTAATTTGTCCTTATTTCTAAAACCCAGTAGTGTCACAGTCTGATTGTAAATCCTGAAACGGCAGAATTTCTCCAGCCTGTTGTTCAGTGTTGGACAGCCTTGCCTTGCCAATGCACTGGGTACCCCTTTACCCTCACTTTTTGACTCAGAGGGAACCGCTACAGCTACATATTGCTTTTTCTATGTTTCTATGGCAGTAACTGAAACATTGTTCTGAAACACAGAGAAGGGTCCCGCCATAGTTCTGTTGCTGTCATATGGGGGCAGTCTCAGTAATAAGTGGAACAATGGGGGTGCACGCTTGCTTATGTTCGTGCTTTTGTTGGTCCTTTAGCTTCAGAAGACAGAAGTGGTGTAGTGAAAGTAGATGTTATCTTTTTGATTGGTTCCCCTCTGGGTGAAACTAACTTTGAACTGGTCAACATGGATGGCTGTTTGGGTTTTTGTTTGAGGACTGCATGTAAGTCCTTCTGTTTTGGCTACATGCTACAGTGCTAACGTGCTACATAGTTAACGTGCTACAGTGCTAACGTGCTACAGTGCTAACGTGCTACAGTGAATACCACTTAAAGCTATCTAAGGGGGTCGGATGAGAGGAGGAGTCACATTAGGACTAGCCTTCTTTTCATTTGTTTGTTTTTTATTCTTCTGCTCAACATGACCTTGTTATGCAATAAAATTACTTCGTTACAGTCCAGAATTAGAATTATTACCTTTTTAAGGGTGGGAAACCGTCCTGGTTAAATGTTGAAATACAGACTAGATTAATTTTATGGTGGGAAGGTTCACCGTTATTTTCCACACTGCTGTGGTAAAATGCAACTACTGCCTTACCAGCTTGGAACAGCCTGCACGAGATAAAATAACTCTCTGTTAGCTGAAAACTGAAGCAGTGAGCTCGTGACGAGTTGGCAGTTTATTGAATGTATTTTCAGTCACTTTCAGAAGATGTGAATAAGGATTGGTTAATGGTTAATACTGTCGACTCACGGTGAGGACGGACCTCTCTGTGTCTCTGCGGTAGTTTGAACCAGCAAACAATGAATTCACATGACTGACAAGCATCTATGATATAATATTACAGATATTCTCAATGATTAAAGTCATTCTTATAGAATTCTCTACATTTTCTTTGCATCTTCCTAAAAGATCTCTTCACTTTGCTTTGTTTGAGAATTAAAGCCCGGCTTATGGTGCAAAAACTGGTCTTATTCCCATTTATTTTAAGTTTGTGCATATTTCACATTCTGCTATAAGACTGGAGTGAAATATTAGGAGGTGGTTTGTCAAGATGCAGATGGCGATGCACATTTTCTGTAGAAGAAGACGTAGCAACGAGATTCTTGAGAGAAAAGTCAAACCTGACACATGATGAACAGATGTAGGAAAGATTTGATTTTTTAAATTATTTTCAAGTAGCTGAGCAGGTGCTTTAGCCACATGTTTTATGTCTTTTGTTAATACACATTTTGCACATTTTTGCTTTGTATTTTGTTGCTGTTTTGGGTTGAGATTGAATGAGAATGTGGAAAGTCCAGCTGATAAGCCGAGATTCTTCCAAAAAGTAAACATGTGTTGAACATTAATGGCCTGAATCTGTGCACTAAAGCAGCATGTCTATGTGTGAAGAGGTGTAGCTCTAATGCTGGATCCTGGAAGGAATGACAGCTGGGAATCAAACCCCATCCGGCCGCGGGGGATTGACCAGACTGTTTGAGAAGTTGCTGCCCTTTTGATAGATACACACTGGCCATCTGGGGGCTTTATTCCGCTCGCATTGTGACGTACTGTTTTACAGCCTTTTGACAGTGCAGGGAGCTAAACATGTAAAAGTTGTCATGGAGAAAATTGCAGCAGACAAACAAGAAAACAAAGATGTTTGCATTCGTTTAAGCTCCCATCTGTTGCTCTTCTCTCTAGTTTCTGATTCTTCTTGCCTTGAGATTCTTTAAGGAGTTACACATACAGTAATTTAATTCATTTCCCGTAAGACACTAATGCTTTTGCTTTTTTAAACTGAGTTTCCAGAAATGATCTATCTGTTCTTTTTCTGTCTCCCCTCTTCTTCCTCCACTTCCTCTTTCCATCATCCTGTCTTCAACCTCTTTCCATCATCCACTCCTCTTCTTCAGTCGTATTTATAGAGTAGCTCCGGATGCATCGGTTTCTCTCCTCTGCTGGTCTCTGGCCCACGCTTGTTTCCGACTTGGCTCTTTTTGTTCATCCTTTGCTTTTTTCGCTTGTTCCTCCTCCTCTTTCTCCTCCCTGCAGACGGCAGTTCGTCAATCCATCTCAGAAAGAGATGGAAAGACTTATGGGATTCTCTGTTACCTCTTCTTCCCGTCTTCTGTCTTTTTTCTCCCCCATGTCTCCTCTTCCTGTCTGCTCTCTTTCATTTACCTCCTCTGATCACTCTGCCTCCATCCCCAAGTCCCCCTCTACTTGCCTTCTCACAGCATGTGTCAACATGTCTTTTGTCTTTCCCCGGTCTCTAGCTCCATCAGAGACATTTTCTCTTGTGCCTCTCGGAGTGCGTGGATTATTGATCCAAAGCACAAAGAACTGTTTTGTTCTTCAAAGTAAAATCTCCAGAAAAGTGCCTGTTCATGTTCTATCTTGTCTTCTTTTTGCCAAACCCAACCTTCCACCTTCAGGAGTCCGCACATGTTGGAGTATATAATGCTATTATAAATTTAAAAGGAGCAGCATCTCTAAATATAGAGTAGATGTCAGGACATCGCATCTGGGTTTACAGCTCTGGTCCTGCAGCTTCTGTAACTCTTTCCACTTGCTAGGAGCTGCAGCCATTACCTGCTAATAACAAATAAAGATGGAAAAATATCATTGTGTGAGCAATAAGCAGACTGAAAATCTTAGAACTTCACCTTCAATTTGACACAAACTGTCCTTGGTGGTCTGCACATGCTCCAAAGTTCCCATTCCAGGCTTTTTATACATCTTATTTGTTGAGAAAAAGCACATGTATAAAATGCATAGTGCCGTAAAAAAACAAAATAGTAACAATTTGCTGCCAGATTAGTTAATTGAAGAAGATCTCCAATTGAATGATAAGATGGGCATACTCCACATGGCTTATTTCAACTGAAAATGACCTTATTCAAGTTGAGGAGATTAGAAAATGTTGTTTACATGGCAGTGTGTTATTCAGAGCGAGGTCTTAATCAGGTTGATATAAAAAGCCATCTCTTTAGTGCACAAGCCTGGGACTCTGGTGTGATCAATGAAGATATGCCCCATTTCATCTTGGCTGTGTTGGACCAATTACTGCACATACAAAAACAAATAAACAAACACATCTTCATGATGTTCTCACCTGCTGAAATGGGAAATTATTACCTCTTGTGGTCATGAGAGAAGTGCATGTGAATTGTAAAATCGGTCTCCTTAAGGGGGCCAGTGGCGATTAAAAAGAATGTATTTTACTGCAAAACATGCACTTTTTTAAACCCTAAACAAGTAGTTTTTATTTCTAACGCTAATCAAGGGAAGTGATCGGCTAAACCCAACCATGAAAACCGAAGTTTCATCGTAACGTGATGTGTGACCAGAACAGCAAAATGAGGGTGTTGGTGGCATTGTGAAAAGAATGTATTTTAGCCTGAAATGTGATCAGTTTCTAACCCTAACCAATTAATGATGCCGTCTAAACTCAACCAGGAAGTGATGAGTCTTTATGTGTAGTTATGTCATAAACTGAAGGTATCTCAGAAGTGAACAAGCCGTCATATGTTGATGACAATCTTACAACTTGAGATGGGAATTGTTAAGAATTTAGCAATTCCGATTCCATTATCGATATCGCTTTTCGGTTCTCTTATCGATTCTCATCCAGTTATATATAGTACAAATATTGTACAAATGGCTTTGGTTGCAGTAACACTTTAATTTCAAGTATGCAGCAACATTTTATCTATTTTCGCCTCTGTCATTTTACTTTTCTCTGCCTCGATGAAAGGGGAGCTACAGGTATGCGGGAGCCTGCCTCTGAGCCTGCCTCACTCTTGCAGTCCTCGTCAACTAAATGTTAATATCAGATGGAAATTATTCATACAGTATGTCGCTAACATTATTACAATCAACAAGACCTGGAAGTTTTACGTTACCTGCGACTTTTGAGACACAAGCTCTCCCGTGAGGTTCGCCGCCATCGCTTAGCAGCATGTCAAAGACTTTACATTCGTGCAAAGTAACTGCATGCTGTGTTGTCAAATGTTTCAGCGTGTTGGAGGTATTTCCCCCCTTTGATGTGATCACAGCTCTGCACGTGTTGCAACTGGCCCTAGTTTTGTCCTTTTTGGTGAAATATAACCAAACTTTATAGCGCTTCTGCCTCAACGCCATGTTGGAAACATTCTGAGCCAAAATACGAAGCGTGCACGTGACGTCATTGCGCAAATGCGTCAGACATTAGCAGAACCTATAAACCGGATCGTTAGGCAGGCAGATTAACGATTCCATGGAATCAAACTATTGGGAGCCGGTTCTATTTGAGAACCGGTTCTCGATTCCCATCCCTACTTACAGCACATAATGCTGCTTCAGGCTCCAGAGTTGCTATGTCCGCCTTTTAAAAGTGACTTTAGGCTCATCTTCCTTGAAGAAGATGATTGCTTGTTTTGGGCTCGTTTTCATAAAGGGGGTCGCCTGTTTCTGTGAGAAGATCTAGTAACACCGGCTTCAGTAGAGCTTTGTGCAGATCAAGATGGCAGCAGTAAAAAGAGGAAACTTTTAAGGTGAGTTGTTCCATGTTTGGAGGGATAGGAATGCATTTAAGACCTTGGATGTGTTAAGGTTTGGTGGTGAAAGACAGAAGAGCGGCAAACCGCAGGCTCGAGGAAACTAAACTGTTGGTTTATTTAAAAAACATTAAACCAGAGGCCCGAAAACTAAGCTGTGAAAACAAAAACCAAACTAAAGACAAACCAGATGGCGAGAATCTGACAAGCGATGAAACAAACTACAGAGAATAACCACGAAGAAAGTAACGGTGAGGATCTGACAATGAAAACCAAAGAGCATAAACACTGTAGGGAACTGATGAGTGAGCGACTGCAGCTGTAACACATTGAAATCAGGTGAGTGTGGAGCTGAGGACCAAACTGGGGAACTGAGGACGACTACTGCTGAGAACGTGGAGCAGAGTAAAGCAGAAACTAAACTGAGTACAGTTACCGAGGCGAGACAAAACTAAGAGGAAAGACAAAAGCAAGTATAACAATCAGAGAATAAATCCTAATTCAAACCGATAACTCAAAATACGAAGAACACAAACCAGAATCAAACAAAACACAGAAAAACCAAGACATAGAAATCAAGTCAGAAAACTCACAATCCCTAACAGGACATGCACAAACAGTGCAGTTGTATAGGGGGACATAATGTGGGGGAACCATTTAAATGGAAATATCAGTAACTCATGAACACACCATGACTGTAATAATATTTGGTTTAGATTCATTTTAAAGTTGGAGCATTGTTGTCCATGTACAACGAGCTGCTTTTTTTTAAAACCTTTTTGCGCCTTGTCCAGCTGGCAGTCTTCTGCAAGGCGTCGTTGGGAATCAGCTGATGAGACCAAAAATAGTCAAACACACAGTTTTCTCCTCCCCATTCTTGGCCAGTGTATTCATAGCGGTGCTAATTAACAACTCAACACCAACAACTGATGAAGACAGTGGAAGCAGAGATGGAGGGACTGAGGGAGAAAAGAGGACATGGGAGGGAAGGGATGCTTGGAGTTGCTGAGCTGAATTGTGCATGAGAGGCTCGAGGCATTGTCATGATCTGTGTCACTGTTTATAGTTGCATGTGTGTTTGGACACAGCTGGGCTGACCCACATCTGGCTCTATGTCCCTGCTCATCTTTAGTCCGGGTCTGGAGGGAGGAGACACTTCGGCTGGTTCACACCACACGGACCACATCCACATCTTTACCTGTGACTACATTTACATGCATGCTAATAACAATGCTATTACCACGGGTAAAATGTGTGCAGTTACTCTAAATCTGCTTTAGTTCTGAGCATGGTTTTCTTTTTTGTGCAACACAATGGGGGTATTCTCCTCTGGAGAGCTCAATGAGCACATGAAATTACATTTTGTGCCTCTTTATAATGTTGATGAACCATAAAAAAGTTGAGTTGAGATGACAGACAACCCATTATTGAGGCACTAGTAGCACACAATGGATCCCAGTTTCAGATTCATTGATTGACTGTCCTCCGCCCAAATATGACCTCATGGTTTGTTTGTTCAAGCAGGTTGAAACAATCTTTGAACACATTTGTAAAATATGCAACCACACGTGAACTATGAAAACAGCGTCCAAGAGGGTGACGATGGCGGTCACATTGTAAAAAGAATGTATTTCAGTCCGAACCGTGATCATTCTCCAACCTTAACCGAGTAAAGTGAGTGTTGTTGTGTTGTCAACTGAAGGTGAGCCAGACGGTTCTGCTCTAATCTGGAAACGCTTACATGAGTTACACCATTTTCTGCTTATAGGTTATATAGTTATAGGGTTATTTGGTCTGCAGGGTGTCATGATGGGTTGTATTTAAGGGCATTAAAGGAGCAAACAACCTACATGATCATATAAGTGTAGGACTTGTCTTCCGTTACATTTTGGTCATTATTAGGACACCTTCACTAATTGCTGGCACAGAGGTGGTGTCTACTAAAGCCTCGTTTCCACTATGCAGTCAGGTACGGGTCGGGTCGGTTCGTATCGGTACGATTCGGGTCGGGTAGCTTTGGGGTCAGCTTGCGTTCCCACTGTACAAAGGGGACCCTCAGGGGTGGGCGGAGAGCGTGCCGAAGCGTAAATAGCAAATAACTGCAAATGACAAATAACATCCATAATTTCGAACCACCTCCAAGCTTCTTCAGCTGAATGCGACACTGGCTCGCGGTCCGGTTGAAACCACTCTCTGCCATTTTTGCGGCGATCAGCTGGAAAACTTTTTCGTTTCGCACAGCGCCATCGAGCTCAACGGTACGGTAACGGTACGGTAACGGTACGGTAACGGTACGGTACGGATCGGTACGCTTTCCTGGTAATGGAAACACTGAAATAAGCGAACCGTTCTGAACTGACCCGTACCGGACTGCATAGGGGAAACACGCCATTAATGAGTCTTTTTATTACCCCAAAGTTGTTATGTTTTCCACTTGGTGGTCAAGTTAGCAATCAAATTATCCAGAGCTAATCTGTTAGCTGTTAGCTTACAGACAAGCAGTCTCCTCAATTGTAAGATGTGTTAAATCTGTACAATCTACTATTTTCTATTGCTTACATACATTTTTTGATACTTGAACATTAAGGAGACAAAACCACAGTAGCTGGTCAAGAGATTGTAACCAAATCTCTAAAAAACTCCAGATTGCATATTAATTTAGATACATCCAAGTGGCCAATAACTGCATGGCCTGATATTTAATCATGAAAACATTATTTAAACGAGGGAAAATGACACAAATTCACACCAATTCCTACATGCATATAATGATGTTCTTTGTGATCATGCACAGGAGACACATTTTTCTGACCATCAGCTGTTTTATTGCCCTGTATCCTTGTTTTTTCTTTGAAAACGGATGTGATCCCCTCAATATATTGAACAATTAGCTTCTATGTCATTGTGTTTATTGCACGATAGCTCCTCATCATCTGTGTTCCCACACATGTCTAAGAAAGTACTCCTTTCTGCTGCTTGAAAAAACAACTCTGTGGCGATTTCACACAGAAATGTGTCTGTAGCATGCACAAAATGCACTGTTTATCCAGTCGGGGTGGGGGGGTTCTCCACATAAGCCACTTGGAAGGCTGGTGACTCCACAGAAATATCATAGTGCTCCGTCATCTCCTGTGTTCCCAGGCATGGTGGCTGACCCCCAGGGAGGCAGCGGGCTCAGGCATGTAATCAATAAACACACAGAGGAGTGAACACAAAGAGCATGTCTTTCCCTGAGAGATGCCTCGCCCCCTGTCTGTTCTGAGGGATTTTTGTCCGCATGGCTGGTTTCACTCATGCATGTCCAGCCGAGTCGAGATAAAAGGCAGTGTTTATGGTTGGAGGTGAATATGTGCTTCAGACAACATGAATCCAGACTGTCACTTGTGTTTCCATCAACATTTCCATTTGGAAATCAGAAGAAAATAGTGGAAACGACAAAATTTGTACAAAAATGTACAGTCACGTCAGATGTTTTTTCTCTTAATTACACATTGGAATGGATGGAAACACGTGTTGTGATCAGTTTTCGAGTAACGAACATGTAACCTAGTTTGTATCCTGTCCTCTCAACCCTCAGCCGGTCGAAGCAGAAGGACATCTTCCCAAAGTCTGGTTCTGCTGGAGGTTTTCCTCTCCACTGTCGCCCATAGCAGCCAAACTAAATAGAATTACCATATGAACAAGAAACTGTACATTTTCGAAGTGACAGACGCAGAACCTGTAACCACAGACTCAGGATTATCAGTCCTAAATTAGTTTTTCACTATTTTAGGAACTAAGGCTGAGTAGCTGTTCAGCGCTTCAGAAACAGTGCAATGTCCCTTTTAGCCGGTTTAAGATTTGTCTGGAGTCACTGGCCAACACAGCTCAGTGAACAAGAGTTAAGCTTGTCTTCTTTTTGTTCAGATTTGAGTCATTTTAGTGACGGTTTACCTAAATGTCATGTGTCACACCTGCATAAACCCACTTCCCTCGATTAGCTGCCAAAGTGTTCTGCAAAATGTTGGACTGAGCCAACTCAAAGAGAGAGGTCCGAATATCCGTCATTGTTTTATTGCTTGAATAAAATGATTATTGATACAGACTGCTTATATTCACCTTATTACAGGGTTTACTCGTGCTAACTGAATGATGGGGAAGAGTTTGCTCCTCTGATCAGGAATCGATGTCCATGATTTTTCTCTAAAAGATTTTCAATTGTGTCGTCTCTAAATACTGCAAAGCTATTTGAGCTTCACACTGACAGATTTTCTGGATATACTCCAGAGGGGTTTACAGGAGAGAACAAAAATGATGACACTATTTGCTTTTGGAGTTCAACCAGCCAGCTCCCTGATAATAAAGGACTTGGGACACCGTGTTGAGGATATTCCCAGTACGATGCACGATAGAGTCATCAATCAATTAGGATTATTTTGTAGTTCTTTCAATTCTTCACAGCAGAAAAAAGTAATACCAGGTCTATCCAACATGGCATCAGCAGCAAAGAGAGTTTAATCAGCAGCTACAAGCACAGCAGACGGATCCTGACAGTTTCCAGGTGTCTTTCAGGATGTTAGAGGTGCAGTTTGATGCATGGCTGGCAAATACAAAGAAAAATACTGATATATAGAATGTTTCCACGATCCAGTTGACCCTGCATTCTTACTCATTATTGTTTACTGCTGTTTTTCAGAAAATTCACGGTGATTGGAAGCAAATTGCATTAACTTGTTAGATATAGTGTTGATTTGTGTGTAAGGTGGCTCTGAGCAGTCAAAACACATTCAACTGATGTGAGAAAATCAAACTTGGTCTGGTTGGAAAACAGATCTGGAGTCAGAGTGTAAATGTAACAGGCTTGTAAATGTCTCAAGTCTGGAAAATGAGTGAAATCACGTAAGAATGGGTGTGTGTTCCGATAAGAGTTGCTGCTTTCTGCCAATAGGTTGCTTTTCTCTTGCATGTTGATATGTCCAAATACATGTGGGACTGACTTTAACACAGACATCATACTCAATCAATCAAATATCATAGTATTTCCACGAGTTTGGACCTGATTCTTTGAGACGTTTACATGTAAAAATGGTAGGGCTGGGCAACGATTGAAATTTTTAATCTAATTAATCACATGATTTCCCTGATTAACCACGATTAATCGCATTTGTACGCAAAATCCAAAAATGAATTCAAAAGTAGTGTATTGCCTTTAGCATTTAGTTTTATTTTAAATGTACTGCCATATGAATGAAAGTGTCATAACATTTGTTGTGCAAACACACTTTTAACATCAGCATTTTTATGTAGTTTTTATGTAGAAGCCTCGCTCCACTGTCTGTTTCCTTGAATGACTTGCTGGTATCAGTTGTGTGTTTTGCCTTTAAGTGATATTTTAGACTGGAACTACTACGGTGATAAGACAATTCAACTTGGCAGTGTTTACAGATGACTTTGGTTCTGTCGACTCCGCCGTCTGGAAGAACTTTAAAATGAAAATGACAGAGTAGTCCATGTTTGGTGGATCCGTCGATTACTTTCTTTTCCGGTTCCGCAGCAGACAGCAACAGACTTTTACAAAATAAAAGCCTGTGAGCAACAGACTTTTACAATAATAAAATAAATAAAAATAAATAAATAAATAAATAATAATAATAAAAAAAACTGCATTATTGCACGATAAAATATTTATCGGCGTTAAATAATTTGCGAGTTAACGCGATAATAACGAGTTAACTTGCCCAGCCCTAAAAAATGGCTTATGGAACCTACTACTCGTGTGTCGTTCTCTTAGTGCCCGATAACATCTCCCATTTAGTCACTGACATTGATGAAAACGCACTGCATGACAAGTTGGATCCGAAGTAAAAAGTTATTCATCTGCATCGATTCATATTTTTATTCAAACTTTGCAAAAACTGACTGTGTTAAGTAGCTGATTGCTTCTAGCTGGTGACCTGTGACCTGATTATGTGGTGCATTTTAGCATCTTTCATCTCATTGTTTTGTTTTTGTCCCATAATTTAACAACTTTGCCCCAGCCTGTTTTTTTTTAACTTACTGTTGGCTACATCTATAACACCTGTTTGACTTACCTACATCAGTATTTTGCAGCTAGAAAGCCAGATATTTCCCCCATAATAAGACCCAGATAGCGTTCACATTTGGGCCTAATCTGTGCTGCTTTTGGCACTTATGGCACAGTTACTGTGCTGGCAAGTGTTATGTGGGCAAGACGTGACCCAAAGGTCACAAGCTGGGCCTAAATTGGGTTGTAGCATGTGTTGTATTGACCAGATCTGGCTCAAAGGTCATAAATCAGCTTTGATATGGACTACGGCGTTGTGATGGCCACTCTCATCCTGAGTCAACAAAAGAAAGCTGCTGATGTGGGTCATATACCATATTTTCTGGGTGTTGATTGAGACAAATATTTGAGTAAATTCTGGACTAATTTGCACCTTTAGCGCAGGTTTATGTCCGCTGAGGTCGGAATGTCAGTGGTTTCTTTTCAGTTTGTTGTGCTCAAACCAACCGAACGAAAAGAGCAGTTAAAGCAGGTTTGATAGCAGCAGGTAGCAGCTTTTGATTCTTTAACGTTGCTGGGATTTTATGTGGGCTGGTACAGAAGAGTCAGAGAGGATGAGCAGCTCCTCGCCTGCATTTATGGCTCTCGGCTGAGAGCAGAGATTTATTTCTAAGTCCCGAGCTGCCTGGCGCAGCCTAAATACTGCATCTCTGCTGACTGTGTGGAAACACAAGAAAAGACTGTTCCTCAGAACGGGAACAGCTGGTGCACTAACACCCACTGACACCCGGTGCTTGATGCCACCACGTTGCCACGACAACCGGCGCTGCACCCTCTGTTTCTGACAGCTGTTCCCATGGCGTCCGGGCTTGGCTCAGCCCCAGGCCTCCCATCGGCAGGATAGATAGCTTCTTGGGGTCAGGGGTCATTTGTATGACGTCGGTGCCGCGGCGGTGTCATGTTGTTTTAAGGGTTCTTTTTTCCAGCGTTCACTTATCATACTTTGGATAAATCAAAGCATCTTTTGGGTTAAACATTAGTGCACTTCAGGTTCATTTATCTTATTTCCTTTTAAAGCTATTTATACTGGTCTGTCCGACGGATGATCTATCTCAGTGACCACTTTATCTGTTCGAAGCCTCCTTTGTGAAGCACGGCCCGGACTGATCACGGATAATGAGCTCAGCATTGATGTAATGGTGTGAAATGATGCTATCATGGTGGAGTGATAATGTGTTTTTATGCTAACCTGCTCGACTGAACTTTAAATGGCCCTGGCTCTGCTGTATAGATTGCAACGTGGCTTTGATGTTGAGCCCCAAGGTTATTATTGTCTTCAGGCGAAACATTTGAACTCAAACAAAACAGGCCAAACACTTCATGCTATTTGAGTTTGAATACAGAAGCTGTTTCGTTCTATAAATTTGACTTAAATTTAGAAATACTTGTCATGATCGTCCCACATTCCACGTCACAACATGATTGTCCGCATTCCAGGCTTTTCTCCTTACCAGCTGATTGGCCAGACCGTCAGTCACCTCCCTGTTCCAACTGTGCATGTCTGCTGCTGCACTATCAGCCACAGATGGCTGGAGAGGCTCTGGTGAAGACACTCATTTCCTGGGAAATTTGTATCATTTCAACAACTTGTGAATTCTTTTAGAATCGGGGACTCCTTGGTGTTCTGTTTAAACGACTTGTTTATCACTGAGGACTGACGAAGACGGTCTTTTATTTTCCTCTGGAAGACATTCCAGTAAACGTTGCGGCACAGCATTGCTTCTGGACTTCAGATGGGACATGGTGGAGGATCGTTATCTGTTTGATTACTTGTATCAGAAAAAGCTGCTGACAACAGATCAGGAGTTATGTTTTCAGCCTGTTTCTCATCAAACAGCTGAGACCTACATCCGTGAAGACATGTCTGCTTTCAACAGACGCAGGTAAACACTGTCAACTGAATGGTTTTTTAAACTAAAAGTACCTAAAAGGTCCTTGATGCTGGATTCCAGTGTCCTAATATCCAGTAAGCTTCCAATTTGTTGATAGATTTACAGGAAATTGGTCATTTTAATTTGAACAAAAGTAAAGCAAAAAGTGCACGTGGTAAATTTCTCCATCTAAAGGTAGAGAACTGACAGCAGTTTCTTTAATGAAGGCATCTCTTACCTGTCTACAAACTAGACAAACGTCTTGAAGCACCCACCATTTTGATTGTCAAGAAAACAATAAATATAAATACAGAAGAAACAGAGTTTGTTCAGTTCTGAGCAGCTTTAAAGTGAATATCTGGTCTGAGCTCCTTTATCCTCCAACACAGCCTGAACCCTCTCAGACGAGCTTTCTGTCCTTTCTTTAAGGAGTCTTCAGGAATAGTTCTCCAGGCTTCTTGAAGGACATCCCAAAGCTCTTCTTTGGATGTGGGCTGCCTTTTGTTCCGTTCTCTGCCAACATGATCCCACACTGCTTCAGTAATGTTGAGCTCCGGGCTCTGGGGAGGATTCATCCCTCCATCAGACCTGTTGCCACTGATTTTCAGTCCACTTCTTGTGTCCTTTGGCACAGCTCAGCCTTTTCTCCCTGTTTCCCTTCCTTAAGAACGGCTTCTTGACAGCCACCCTTCCATGGAGCCCATTTCTGATGAGGCTTGGGCCAACAGCAGATGGATCAGCTGAAGGTCCAGATGCATCTCTCAGCTCCTGTGTCAGGTCTTTGCTGGATTTTTTCCTCTTTCTTAAGGACATCACTTTCAGATCCTGTTCATCTGCTGTAGATAGTTCTTTAGGCCTGACACTTCTTCTTTTGTCCTCCACTTGTCCAGTTTCCTCAAATGTTTTAAGGACACTGCACACCATGCTGAGATATGCCAAGTTTTCAGCTAACAGCTCTTTGGGAATCACCTTGTTGCTGCAGAAATCCTATTTTCTGTCTGTCAAACTGTGTTATCTTTGCTGTTTTTCACAGATGCAACTAAAGAAATGGGAACAAATGATGTGTCTCTGTGACAGGCTGCTGGTAACAAAGTGCCTGAAGATCCAATTTAAAATGGCTTCTTTGCTAAGTTGTCTGTTATGTGTGGACACAACACTGGTTCATCCCTTGAGTTAGGAGCCCTATTTTATATTTGAATGATTCATTAGTCAGAGTTAAGCTTAATAAAAAAAAAACCACACACATTCTTCTGAAAATGGTCGGTTACAAGAACTGGACTGAAAATGAGAAAGTAAACCCTTTTTCTATGATTACAAGGTCTGGCTGCTTGGAAACAAAATATAAATAAATGAGGTGTGGATCAACACTTTTGCACTGTAGCTCTCCCACTCAGCGAGACACTTAAAGGACACGTCTGTCTCCCTGCATGTCCGCCATGCTACGCAAATGCAGTATCGCTTCAACAGCTCTATTGAGGTAATGTTGTGGGTGTTTTCACGTCCTGATTTGCAATTCACACACAAGTTATTTCCATCACAGACAGGAAGCAGGATGAAAGGCTTTGAGCTCCAGAGCAGCAGACCGAGCTGAAGTTTAATTCAATGACTGTGTGATTTTATTTCAAAGAACCCTTTCAAGTGCTGCTCTAACTGTCGAACAGAAACGCTCCGTTGTTGTAAAAAAAAAAACTGAAGTATTCAAACATTCTTCCACGTTGTGTTCAGGTTCGTGTCAATAACATTCCACTAAAGGTTCCCACGCCGTAGCTAAACTTCTACTTCTTTCTACCTCTGTCCTCAGGACGCTGCACCAGCAGTTCGAGAGCTACAAACAGGAGGTGCGTCGCATCGGGGCCGAGACGCGGCGTCAGCAGACACAGCAGAAGGACGACGCACCCACCTGTGGTATCTGCCGCAAGACCAAGTTTGCCGACGGCTGCGGCCACCTCTGCTCCTACTGCCAGACCAAATTCTGCGCTCGATGCGGAGGACGGGTCTCCCTTCGCTCCAACAATGTGAGAATCTCAAGCACTGGCCTTCCCACTTTTTCTTCCTCCCCTTTCACACTCACCTCATTCTTGCTGTAGATGATGTACAGCTGGCTCCTCTGCTTCCGCGTCTTGTCTCTGTATGCATTTCCTGCTTCCTTGCCACACTTTGGTGAGGCCAAAGTGTATTGGAAAACCTGCTTGGCTCCTGTCACAGCCCCTTTGAGGCTTGCTATAAGTCTGAGGCTTTAGTGTTGTGGAATGTTTATGAATTAAAGCACCGTAGCTCACATGAACATGAAAGCACATCAGTTATAGCATCTGTGTTGTCCCGTGTTTCCTGCGACTGCACTGTAGCCATTAAAGTAAGCATGTCAGCCTGTGGTTGTGCTGCTTCACTTGAGCAACAGGACAGCGAGGAAAAGACAAAGATGGTATCCATGTTCTGATAGCATCTTACCAGATTTTATCCTCTGATTCTCAGTTTGCTCCAAATTCTTTAGTCTCATCTAAAAAAATGTCTCCAGTACAATGATTTCCAGTGAAAAGCACAGACATTGTACCTCACGAGGAAAAGTACATTTAACCATAATTGTATGAAAATGAGTTTTGGCTCACACTGAAGATTAAGTGGACAGTGGAGCTATAATTCAAGCCATCAGCTCTCCTCTCCATTCAAGGATAATTGTTCTTAAAACTTCAAATGGAACATTGACTACTATGTTTCAACTAGAGAAGGGATGAAATTGGAGAAGAGTTGGACGCCAGGAGGCGGGTAAAACAAAGAGCAAGGCCGAAACTGCATCATCCTGATTGGGTGGATTGGGACCAGGACTCATGGGACCAGGACTCATGGGACCAGGACTCATGGGACAGGGACGACACACCTTGAAAACATCTTCACCCCAACATCAAGTCTGTTGAGCCATTGAAGCAGGCTGGCAGGAGTGCAGTTGCCTGGTGGATGAAATGATAAGGACCAGGGTAGTTTGATTGTGGTGGAGCCAATCTGGAAAACTGTGATCCACCACCTAGCTGCGGACAAAGGCCTGCTGTGGCAGCAGGGGGAAGTGACCAGAGCTCCAGATAGCAGCGAGTATCTGTCGTGACGGGGTGGGTTGGTAGGACACGGATGCGGACTCAGAGGTGTAAGGCAAAAAAGACTGGGCTTTTATTCACAAAAACAAAGTTAAAAAAAAGGCGCGACTGAGCCAGATGACAAAAAAAACTTAACTGTGGGACAAAAGACATAAACATGGCTATGACTAATGAAAACAAAAGACTTGGCATGATACATGAAAAACACTTATCTTGGGTACGAGGCCTCGTGGCATGAGGGGTGAAAATCAGGGAAAAAGGATTTCACAAAATGAGAGGGGAGCCTGGAAACTAAATAGGGAACTGGGAGTGATTGGTGACTGAGTGCAGCTGGGGACAATGACAAACAGGTGACGTGAGTGAAACTAACGAGCAAACAGAAACTGTGGGGAAGGCAATGGCAAACTATATACAAGACATGAACCTAAAACATAAAGCAAAACTAAAAACATGGGGAAAATCCCATGGGCGTGACAGTATCTACTTCAGGAGACCCTGCGAGGGGAGTGATGGAGGGTGGGCAGCTAGAGCTAGGAGCCCAATGACCATCCACCTCTGCTGTGTGCCACCAATCAAATGGACCCTCAGCATTATATATCCAGGATACATCTCTAACTTCAGGCTTAATTCTGTTGTTTTATCATGTAATAATCCCGACAAGCACACTGAATCATGAAAAGTACACTTTGTCGTTGTGGTTGTTGGGCAACTTCAGGGTTCGATAGTGCAGCTACAACTTAGAAATTAGCAGTCTTTGGGACAGCCCTGGCTCTTAGTGCCAGGCCTTGAAGATTTATTTGCTTATATATTAACTCTACAGAGAGGGGAAGAAATACCAACACCAATAACATGCAAAAAAATAAATCATAAACATGGTAGATAATGATTATAGCGCAGGAAGGAATGTTGCTTCTGTAAATATATGGTCATCAAAGTATTCAACAAGATGAAGCTAAAGTCAAATAAATTAATAAATAATGTTGATATTTTCAACAAACTCACTGGTTGATTAGATTTAGGCATCGCAACTACCTGAGTTTGTTTACATAATTTCTTGGTAAGGTTTAGGCCCTAAAACATCTTGGTTAGGTTTAGGAAAAAACTGCGTACAGGGTCATAATGTTCATCTCGCATATCTGATACTGACACAGAAACAGTTCATCTCATTATGTTTCCTGCACTCATTTGTGATGCCGGGGGTCTTGAGAAAATAGAACAAATGTTTATAACTTATTAAACACTGATATGACAGCTCTACCAAATTTGGTGCAACAATGCAGCTTTTACAGCAAATCCCACATTTTTTGACATTAACAGAAATGTATTCCAGTTCAAGAAAGTCCTCCTTCCCAGAACCTGCTCTTGGCATATGTCGTGTACGTGGTTGCAGGCAAATAAGAACTGTAAATACCTTCAAAGAATATGTGACGTCTAGTAGTCACGAGAGCAACTCTGTGTGTGAAAATAGTGCCACGACGTCCATGAATTGTAAAACAAATGTATTTTATTTAACCCCAAACAATTAGTTGGGATTTCTAACTCGAACCAAGTGATACAGCCTAAAAGCCAACCAGGAAATAGCAATCTCCTTGTGACATGTGTTTACACGTAACTATGGCAACCTGTAAAATGGCATCCATGGTGACAGTGGCACTGTAAAAAGGAATGTATTGTAGCTCAACCCTCAAACCGTGATTGTTTTCTGAGTGTACTGCAGCAATGTTATTGCCTCAACCCAACCAGGCAGTAAGAGAAGTGTTGTAGTGCCGTTGTGTTATAGTGCTGCACGATCCAACATTTGGATCGGATATCGGTACCGATATCGAAAGAAAATTCAAGATCGGGTATCGGTGACAATGGGCCGATCAATGTCGGCCGTTTCTTTTTATTTATTTTTTCCCTTGTGGCCTTCTGCCCCCTCTAGTGGTAAAAAGAACTTGTTAAGTTGGGACTACCTCTGATTTTTTTTTTTTTTTTAGTTTTTACCAAGCTGGAGAAGCTATTATTTTGTTCAGATGCTTTTGTAATGGATGTTTAATTCTCATTTGCACTAAACTATATAAAGAGCTGATTGCTATTTATTTTGAAAGTCTACCAACCAAGCTAGTGAAGCTATTATTTTTCAGCTCCTTTATTCTTTAATATTTTGTTTTACATTGGATTTTGAATCCGTAATTGCACTGTATATATAACCAGTTCCACTTGTTATATTTTTATGGTTAAGATTGTTTTACTGCTGCACAATTATTAAATAAATAAGTAATTCCGTACATTTTTATCTGTTTATTTGATTCTTAAAAAAATAGGAAAGAAATGTTTAAGTCAAGTCTGATGTTGCCTTGCATAAAAAAATGATCCCAGTCTTTTCAACACAATGAAACTTATTGTTTGTTACCATAATTCGGCGCTGTTTTGTGTATTGGTATCAAATCGGTATCAGCCGATACTAAACCTCAGATACTGTATCGGTATCGGAGGTGAAAAAAGCGGATCGATTCATCCCTATTGTGTTATTGACAGGAAGTATGTTGGTCGCCATCTCACATAAAACAAAGACCCATAGTTGAAAGCTGCTCCATCCAGCCAGCCCTCCTTCCTCCTTATTAGGGCTTTGTGGCTTGTTGACATCAGCTCTGACATGGAAATGCTTAAATGAGGCATATTTCTGTATAAAATGTAATTATGAGTCTTATCAGAAGGTATGAACAACAGATAAGACTGTTTCAGAGGACTGGCTGTTTATTTCTGTAGCTGGTTATTGTATGAAGAATTTTCATATATTTATGAAATACATTGATACATGAAATACATACTTTTCATATGCCAAACGGCCCAGCACCAGTACTGTGACACATTGAAGGTTCTATAATTTTTCCTGTTTTTTCACAAATACTAGAACTTCACTTCCCAGTGCAAAGGGCTAACTTAAAGGTGGGGTAGGGGTTCTTTTTCTGGAGCATTTTTTTTACATATTGCTTGAAATACTCTTCACACCCCCATTGCAACCAATTAATTAAAAGTTTTGACACAAAAATGAAAAGTTTTAGTGGCCTCTAGAACGTACAATCTAGGAAAAACACTATCCAATCATACTGAACGATGATTTGATTCTGATGCCGTCTATCAAACTGCAATCTGCTCCTCCCTCCCCCTCCTTCCCCCTGTGCGCGTACCCTACTTCGTGAACAAATTATGCGTGCCCAGAAGCTTGGCAGGAAGCTAAACTAGAGCCAGCTCGGCTAGCACCTAGCATTATTAAACGTATAGTTAGCATAAACAAAATACTAAATGCGGCAACGATCGATGCTTGCTGTCAGAACAGCGCTCGTGCACCTTCGTGCACCTTCGTGCTCGTGCGCGTTCATGTACTCTAGAGGCGTGGCTTCGGGGGGAAAGTGAAGAAAAGGGTTGGGACTTTTGACCTGTGTATTTTCAAAATGCAGCTTCGCTGGACTCAAAATCCAGGATCTCCTACCCTACCTTTAAGCTAACAACACACAAAATACACTGATCGGCTTTATTTATACATTGCAAGTTTTATTTAGTGAAAATCACCCACCATATCCCTGAATTATAAACTTTAATTTGATCCAGATTGGATGAGTGTGGCTTCCAACCATTAACCAAACATGTTTACGCTATTTTAAGACCCGGCCTTCTTCCATCCAAGCTTTCTCTGGGCTCCCTTCCAACCTTAAAGAGATGCCTCCCTTCTGCTTACTTTACCTGAATATGGGCCCTCCACCCTTGGCCCGCTGATCCCCAATCTGTTCAGTATCCGCCCATCCCAGCTGGGGCTGGACTCACACTGGCACCGCACACATGCAGACCTCAAAAGGCAGTCGGGGGATAAAGATAGTATTCCTGCTGGCAAAACTGGAATATAACTTCAACAGGCAACTAGCTGCGATGTAGCAGTGAGGAGATGAGACTAACACGATCTATAAATAAAACAAATCAAGCAAATTACTTATTTGAAGGGAAATTGTGCTCAAAATAACGTCAGTCAATATAACCTTTCTGAATAATTAATGTTGTGATATAGAATACAATAGCATAAGATTGTAGAGACTAAATAATTAATGTGAATGAGTGTGTTTTGAATCTGTCACTTTCAATGAGTGGATTAATTTCAGGATAACTTCTGATGAAACAAGTTGATTTAGCAAAATTTCTTGCTTGTATTTGTTACATTATTCATTCATCTAAATCAAATCTTAGTTTTCAGATTCAGTTGACAGTTAAACCCATAACTCTACGGGAGGGACACGGGAACACAAACGTGTAACTTGTGCTCTATTTCGTTTCTCTTGGTGTGTTAACAGTAGTGTGTGTAACGTGTAGGAGGGACGATGAGCTGGAAGAAACGCTGCTCTGATCTTGGCAGTGTTGGGCCGTTCGACCTGCCAAGCAGAATAACAGTGTTAACACAGTGTGAGCATTGTTCCGTTTAGAAAAAGACCACAGTGGGATAATCTTCTGCTCATCAGTTAAACACAATGCTTTCTTCCAAGTAGCAGGTAGTCTTTAAAAAGTACATTCACACGAGAGAATAAATAATAAGAGCTTGCACGATCAGGTGAAATCTGATGAGTTTCAACTTGTGCATAAGAGTAATGTTAAAATCAGTCAGTTAAAAGTCCTGTTTACCTCCTGTGGTTTCTTCCATTTGTTTATTATGATTTTGAAATATCTGTCACAGAATTAGTTACCTTAAAGAATAAAACTTGTTTCAGACATGGCAGCTGTTCGACTCAGCTCGATGTCTTACTGCTTACAAGGTTTGATGAAGATGCATTTACTTATCTCTCTGAACACAGCACAAGTCTGAACTGTGGTCTCACGGCAAAACCAGAATGGCAACTTGGACCGATTGATTTGTGTCCACAGACGATATTTTTGCTTGGTTTGCTTGGTTCTCATGAAACAACTGTTGCATCACATTCGGCTGGTGAAAAAGTTTGGAGGTCAAGGCAGTTGCACTGTGGGACTGTCAAGATGAGGAACAGTTCGACTCACTTGGTGAAGATTAGGTATTAAAAAGTACTTTGTTTAAGGCAAGGGGAAAAAAACGTGGCTCGCAGACACTGTAATAACTGTGAGCTTCATCACAGCCTGGATTCAAATCCCAACTAAACATAAAAAACATGCTGGACACATGAACCAGACATCCTGGAATCCATAACTTTGAACGTAATGCTGGTTTTATAATGAAATATGCTTCTGATTCTTAGTCTAAATTAACCCTTGTGAGTAAAACACCAGAGTTCATTATAACATTAACTGCTTATTAAGGTTAAACGTGTAGAAAAGTGTTATTTTCAGTTTTACTCAACCACAGTGCGCTGATTTGATCAATTGTGAATCACATTTTGGCGATATGACGTGTCAGAAAATGGAAGTATGTTTCCGATCTCCCAGAAACTGCAAATATTGCACGTGCACTGTGGCTTCCTCCATCCCTGCTGTGGAACATTAAGGTAAAAGTGACCAAATGACAGATTTATGAAGCCATTATTGTTATATATCTCATGTCATATTCGGGTTTTCATATTCACTTTACAGTTTTTAAAGAATATTATACAACTAAGATAATAACAACTTACTGAAGTACCTTAAAATGTACCAAAGATAATTCACGTGAACAAACAAGCCAGTTGTTCTTATTAAATAAAGTTCTTATTCTTACAACATACAGCAGGATTGTACTTGCACAGGAATCTCAACAATGAATCATTATTACTTATTGTTCTGTGGTTCTGTCCTGCAGAGTATATCATATCAACAACTCACATATGGCTTGATGACTTTAAACCAAAATAGACTTATTAATCTGTCATTGAACTTAAATTTAATTTATACGTATCAGATATAATAGTTAATAATTATATTAATTTAGCCCTATTATTAATATCTCGTGCTTTCCTAACAGCATACATGTAAATATCGGAAAATGAATATACCTTGACGCATTTTTAATGGCCATGCCTTTCTAAGGCTGAGGTTTAGGGAGGTTAAAGGTTGCAGAGGAATGTGCTTCATGTTGCCTATCGTGTGCTGAGTTCCTCTTGGTCCTGAAGAGTCGTAACATACCCTGATGTTGTTACAAGTCCCGCTAAGATCACACCAAGCTGGCTCATGCATGTCGCTTCAGCGATCCTCACCCACATTTGCATACTGTTGTCTCCTCCACCCTCAGTCTCTGAATATGATGTATGTGTAACAATTCTGCAGAATGTAATTAACAAATGTTTGCAACACATCCTCTGTCCCTTTCCCTTGTTTTTTGCCCCTTCTTTTGCCAAAATCTATCCATATCACAAAATTTCCCTCCTCTGCATCTCTATTTCTTGCATCTTTTACTCTATCACATTTGCTCTCCTTTCTCCACTCCCTTCTTCACTTTTCTTAATTCTTACTGCTACCTGGACTGCATGCCACAAAGGAGGACAAAGTGGTTAGCATCTTTTTTTTGTGTTCTCACTGTGCTCGTGATTGTGATGTTTGTGCCACCTGACGGTTAAAATAAGTGCCGGCTGCTTTCAGAGCCGTGGCTGAAACCTCTCATGGGTGTTAAAATGTTGATTTATATCCTGGAATGGTGGTGGTTAAATATTAATGTTCCGTTTTTTTTCCATGTTGCCTGGTGTATAATTTCCTAGCTCAAAGAAAAAGTGTTGGAACATGATCAGATGCTAGAGGGTGATCTATCAGAGTGGAACGTAGCCAGTGTTTGCACAAATCCACCTATAGATTACAGACTTAACTGAGCAGTGGGAGTCCCTGTTAGTTCAAACAGTTTTGTCATGTCTCTGAGCATTTTCTATCCTCTCTGGGTTGGAGACACCTGAGGCTGTTGTGATTTACAGCAGCTTTTTTCTCCATGACTAACCCTGTCTTCATTGTTTGTCTCCCTACCCTGCAAAGTGTCTCATAGTGAAGGACAGGGTAAGACCTGCTAGGTGATGGATTTTTCTGCATGGGTCACTACTATTTTCCCCTCCCTCCACCCTTGGGTCTGTGCTCATTCACAGTATCAGAATAGTAATTCAGAGCCAGTGTCAGTTTTTTTGCCTTGTGCATCATTGTTGATCACTAATTCTGAGAATGAATGCAGACCCTGAAAATCAACTGGCAGGCAGTACAAGCATGAGCCATAACAGGCTGTCTGCAGGGGCGTCTAACCCTTCTGACCCATCCTGACCCTTCTTCCTATGGCTCTAGGCATGGCTGTCCTGGGAGGGGACAGCAGATATTCTGATAAACCGAATTTGGAGATTGCCATTACAACTGGCATGTACATAAGACAGTTTTTTACCCTCCAGATTTTGTATTTGAATGCATAATGAATACACACATGCCTGTGCATGCTTTCCCTGCCTGCTTGTTAGAGACCAGATCAGCCTTGCCATGGGGAGACGGGAGGGGCCCAGAAATATATGTGTTCCACTTCGTCCACTTTCCCTTTCTTGCTTGGTCTATGCAAAATGTTTCCAAAGTGTTGCTCCTGCTGAGCCCTGTTTCATTCTATAAAAAGAGTGTAGAGGAGTGACTTTAAGTTATTCTACACTTGTCAGAGAGAAGATTAATTGTTTAACCAGGAAACTACATCCAATTTAAAAGTTCCAGTGTGTAAGGACAATCTATTGGCAGTAATGCAACATCATCTTTTATTATAGGTGTAGGTAGCACAAAAATCTGAATGTGAAAATTTTTTTGTTTTGTTTTGATTATCTTGGATCAAGCTTTTTATATCCAAAGATTGCCCACCTTTCCTCAATGCCCAAAATTCAACAACGAAAAGAAGTTACACTCGTTTGGGGTATTCAGTTGGTTGCAGTTTGTAATGTTTGCTGCTGGATGATACATCATATGCACTGGGCCTTTGAACCGTACAAAAATCATTAAAGAAAAGAGAAACACTGTGTACCCAAGGCTGTGCTGCATATGCTGTTGATATATAATCAAGCAATTCCTCCACATTTTGCAAACTTTGTTTAAATGTTTCCTGCTCCTCACCAAACATCAATTATCCAGTCATAGCATAGTAACTTCAGACATAGGGCAGGCTAAAGATTGAGATGTTGTGTATGTTACTTTAGGGGGAGCAGTACTTTGCGCATGAAAACTACTTCAAGAGCAACCTGAGGGCGCAGAATTAGCACATAGCTAATAGGACATTAGCATATCTGCTCCAATAGGCTATAAGCTGCAATTGTAGCTAACCTGATAGCAAAAATTATTAAAGGCAAAGGCTAAGCGTATAATAAAATAACTTCCTAAAAGTTTGTGTTACACCAAAACAGAGGCACATTAATCGCGAAAATATCCATAACAGTCATGGTTGCTGTCTCAGATTTAGCATGCAATCAACTAAGCCAGCTAGCTTGTGCTCATGTTAGCAACCCACCACAGAATTAAAAGTTAATAGTGACATAGGCTGAATAGTGCTTATTCTAGAACATTACCAATATATTGTTAGGTTTGCCAAACATAAGTACCCATGGAAATACCTTTTTCTACTAGCTTTAGGTTACATGGTTATTAAGTGCATGACTGTGTTACATCCTACACAAGACTGTCCTTAAATGAGAAACTGGACCCAAATGTAAGATTGAGCAGACAGGAAGCAAGCAATGTCAGAACTCATAGTTTATACTAAAATGAACAAAAAGTGCTTTGGTGACAGGACAATAAAAGAAGAAAAACACAAGAGTGGTAGATGCAAGGCCACTATGACAGCACAGTAAGAGGAGGGTGACAAGAATTTGGCTGTACAAAGTTAAACCAGGGAGTATTTATACTGAGGGAGAGTAGCCTGAGGAAATAAAGCAATACAGGACATTAATTAACTCAAACAAGAAGTAAACCAAGCTAACACAGAAAACCAGACGTCAAGTAACACAGAAAAACACGAAAACCCACAGATCATCATAACATGGAAACATATAAAAGGTCACAGGTTACAGTAGACTTGTGTCCTTGTAATTTTAAAAAAGATTTTAAGAGGACTTTTCAAAGGGAACGTCTTGGGATGGCTTTTTTTCTAGTTTCCCAGCCACCACGGTAAGTCCCCTGGTGTCCATATGACATTTACAGCTTCTGCTATGTTTCACTGTGCGATGTTTGGAGCAGGACGCTAACTGGACATTAGTGACATGTGTAATAAGTTGTACCAACATTTGGAATCAAACATACATCGAATGTCCTCTTTTAGGTCTTGCAAGCAACGTTTCTTATTTCACCCACGTAGAGAAATATCAAGACTTTCCCGTTTCTGGTTTAACAGACATGTTGTGTGTGTGTTTTCCCATTTACATCCATAACATCACTCGCTTTAACAATAGTATTTAGATTTGTACAAATGATTGAACTTTTTCACCACTACTCGTATTGAAACAATAAAATGCCCATGAGTTAAACTGTTAAACTGAGGGTGAATAGCTCAGTGGGATATGTGTTTGAGTAGTAAAGGAGGACAGGGTTGGATCCTCACTCACACACGATTCCTGAGCAGTTTAGCAGGCATTCCTATAGCAAAAAGGGAACCCTGCACAAAGACATATTGTTTGATGGATTCTTGCTTACTTTACTCAGTAGTTTCACGATTTGATCAAGTTGGTTTGTTGTAGGAACTAAGACGACTAAGTTTAGGAAAAAATAGTGGTGGGATTTATCAGCGTTTAATCAGTGCAGGTAATGACTAATAATACACTTAGCTGCACCAAAGGCTTTCTGTGGCACCAACAACCGTTCCCAGCTTATCACTCATGTGAGCACTGATGGAAGTAAAATGTTTACCACATCTTATCTAACTTGCATGTCTTGTGTCCTCTTATAACCATAAAGATAAATAGTCTTCCCAGATACGTGTGCACATAAAGATAATGACTGGTGTTACATTATTATAAGATTCAGGCTGATAAACTGCTACCAGAAAAGAAATAGGCTTCTTGCCTATTTTCAAAGACCTGATGTAATAATTGACCCCTGATAGTTCCAACGCTGCCCTTGACGTTTCAGTACTTAGTAAGACCCACAGACCAGGCTCCCAAAATAGAACTATGGTGCCTTATAGCAGCTGCCATGCTGTGATCTTATAGTGTGTGTTTATATGCTTTATTTATCTTCAGTCATTTGTGTATTAGTACTGTATTACTTACATATATACATACATGTGTATATATTTTTTTCTTTTCTTTTTTTGTTGTTGTTGGTTTGTTTATTTGTTTGCTTGTTTGTCTGGGGGTTTTTGCGTGGGGGGGTGGGTTTGAATATGCAACACTGTTACTACCTTTAAAGACCATCCTGTACATCTGTCAATACCTGCTGAAAAACCAATAAAAAGAATTTGAAAAGAAAGATAAACTGCTATCATCCTAAAGCGTAGATGTGTGGGACTAAAGTAACAGTTACAAACACAAATCTGTTCTTACACACAGTTTATTATTTGCTCGCTCAGAGCACGCGACCTATGATTTCATATTTTAAACCTGGATTTCTTATTAAAGGGGAGGATATGGTTCGTCATATTGTTGATTTAAAACATCCTGGTTCTGACTGAAAAGCTAAACCAACTCTGACGTGTGTGCAGAGGCTGGCGTGAATTTCTTAGCTCTCTCTGTCAAGCTGCCCTGCTTTTGCTGGTGCTGTTGCTTGTTAATGGCTGAGTGTTTGTTTATGTGTGTTTAATGTCAGCTCCAGATGGCTTCCAGAAACTGAACTAAGCGCTGACAATCTGTGTCCTTTGCAGAGGAGCACTGCCTCCCAGTGGAGAGACAGGCAGGCACTGGGCCGGACTAAACTGTTTAACATGCATTCTTCAGCATGGGGACACCTTATTTCAGGTTTTCTGTAGTCCTGTGCGGTTATTTGTGAGTATTCAGTACATCACAAGGTTTTAAGTAGTTTACACTCAACCATATCCTTACAGATATATCCTGTACCTCTTTCTTTCTTCTTAGCATCAACTTGAAACTGAACTTTTAACAGGAAGAGAGGCTGCACCTCTGTTTCTGTGGCAGCCTCCTCAACTCTTTGTTGGCTGTCTTTTCTCACTCCCTGCACACATATATACGTATATATAAATATACGTATATATACTGTCATACCAACAAAAAATACAAATATTTTGTTGTTTTTAGGCTAAAAAATGTGTATATCTTGGATTTTTAATATCTTGGACATGTTGCCTGCAGCTCTAATTATAGGAGCTCTTTTTTTAGATGTTTTCTAATCTGCCAAGATGAGTTTTTAATGTTTAAAAGCCCTTGTTTGGCATCACCATGGCTGAAAATTGAAAACTTAAACACAAGGGGTACACCTTGACATTGCACTCGCAGTGAAATCTAACGAACAGTCGGGTGAATCTTTATCTTAAGTAGGTGTTTCCACCACAAAGAGATAGCTTACTACAAAGTAGTCAGTCTGTTGCAGTTCATTTTAACCACTTTTCCTCTGAGATGTAGAGGTCAGTAGAGGTTAGAATATCTGGCTGAATTAGTTTAGAGTTAAAACAGACACATATCAGTGTTTACCACCTGTTTCGTTGGAGTTTTATGAGACGAGAGTTTCTTGTTTGTCTCTCAGTAACAAAAGGCTGAAATACCCTAAATATCCACAACAACAGCTTCTACAAACCTATATGACATATAGATATATAACCCATACCTATATACAACAAATAGAATTTATATCCGGGTCACAAAATTTGGTGTTAGACCGTGTCTGTCTGCAATTCTGCAACTTTGGGGCTTATTTCTCACTTCAAATGAGTTCAGAAATAGATTTTATTGGATGGATAAGTTGGACAAAGCAATACATTAAGTAGTCTGTTCATGCAACAAGAGGAAGGTCACAAAGAGGAGCCTCTGAGCTGCAACGTAAATGCTGAAATGAGGAGGTTTTGATGAGCATCTGGACCGAGCAGTCGCGCAGTTCCACCCGGTTGTTTTGGTGCAAAGAAAATCTTTACATTTGTTGGGACGTTCCTGCATGTTCGCCACACACGTCAGTAAAGATGTGCTGCAGTTTGAGATGATTGTGATTGGTTTAAAGAAACACAAACAAATCCGTTTGTCTGGCACCGACAGAGCACAAGGGACACGGCTCAGGTCTGGACTCGCATCCCGTTCCACGTCATTCCTTCTTACTGTCCTCCCTCATTTCCTGTCCTCTCTGCACCGTCAGCTGAAAACACAAAACATCTTTTTACTTAAATCCTAAAGAAGTGAGTATGAAGCCGACTGGAATGTGGCCAGTCTTCTCACATGGTGTGAATGCGGGGCACAGTGAGAAGTCTTGTCCACGATGCATCAGTCAGAAAGGAAAAACTGCTGCAGATTTACAGCCACAGCGGACGTGTCCGTCTCACCTCTGACGGCGTTTCCTGCTTGCACAGTTGATCTACAGCCTTATTAGGGGAAATGGAGCATTATGTCTCTTGCGGTCGTCTTTCTTCCCACCATTCAGGATTTACCATTCCCCGTAAACGATGGCAGTTTACACCCAGTGCTGCCCCATAAGTCATTCTGTTGAGGTGTGCGTTTGTGTGCCATGTGGGCGGGGCTACCACCCTCACTAAGAGCGAAGTGCCTCCTCCCGACTGATCTGTCACCCTCAAGGCTCCCATCCATCTGTTCCTTTAAGGAAAAGCTGATGCTTACACATTTCGAGTATAAATGAATGCTGCTCTTGCTGCGAGCCAGCGCTGAATGCAGAGCTGCAGCGGCGGCGCACGCCTTCTCCATTTTGTCAGCAGATGGATGGAGGAGGCCTGGGGCTGGGAGATGAAGGGGTGGGGTTGGAGTACAGACGCCTGAGTGACAGGTCTGTGGCGTCTTCATTTGTCAAGTTACCCAGGTGTGTCAGCTAAGCCAGGGGGTGAGCAGAGATGAAAAGAAAAGAGCAAAGCAAAGGATGAGGAGCAAGGGAAAGATAAAAGAAGGAAGAGATAGCAATGCAATGTAGTTAAGGAAAGGAAATAGGAGGAAAACCCAAACCTATAAATTGATATATATCTATATATGTATGTTAAAATAAGGAATGAAAGGAAAAGACATGTTAAAATAAAAAGGCAGGGGAACAGGGTAGAAACACAGAAGATAAAAAGAGAGAAGAAGCTGAAGGAGGACAGAATGAGAGGAAGAGAAAGAAGACTAAATGAGAGAGGGAAGGAAAGGAAGTAAAGATACAGGAGCAAAGAGGAACCAAAAAGAAACCAGAGAATAGGAAGTCAAAGCAAGAAAGGGAAATAAGGAGAGGAAATTAAATAAACTCAAAGAGATGACATGATATGAGAAAATGAAATAGAAAGAAAAGAAAAGGATGTGAAGAAGGGAAATTCAATGAAAAAGATCAAAAAGAAAGGAATAAAACAAAGAAATAAGAAGGAAAAAGGAGAGAAATTAGAAGAAATGACAGAACATGTATAAAGAAAGGAGAAACAAAAAGGTAAAATGAGAGGAGGGCCGTCTAATTAAAGAGATTAAGATAAAGTATTTCAGCTTTTTTTCCTTTGTCATTTACTGCTGACACACACACAAGCTGCTTAGTGCCGGTTTGGTTACCATGGAGAAGCACATTTTTAGGCAGAAGGGGGTTGACATTATTACATGACAGAAATGGCAGCACTTATTCTCTGCACGCACACATCTCGCCTACAGGCAGTCGCCCACGCCACTCTCTTCAAGGCAAGAGGCTTCCAGAACGTCCCACATATACGTACTGTAACACACGTGCACACGCACGCAGACGCAACGTCACTCTGCCGCGTGCAGCGAGGTGGACAGGCTAACCTGAGGTGGCGCTGGAGGGGGGGTACTGCTGGACGGAGGGAGCTGATTGGAGGGGCTCACATCATAGGTCCAGTCCGTTAGCGCCACCGCACATACATGCGTCACGCACGCTATCGGCTGGAGCTTTGTCATCTTTTGTGCATCAACACTGTGACATACCCACACACGGACACACACTCACACTTAATTCCCACTACAGTATCTTTCAGGCTGTCCAGGAACACAGCGCGCAATCACTCCAGTGGAGGATTAAATGTATTATAGCCTTTGTATGTGTGTTTGTGCATTTTCAAATGTAGCTTTATAACTTCTTTCCACTACCCTCCCCCATCTGTGGTGCAGGCTTTGAAGCACATAACTAAATCATGAAGGCATGTTATTAGATAATGAGAGCTGCCTTTAACGTCTCCGTTTGAGTCGAGAACGCTGAGACTTAAACAGTCGATGTGCATTCTTCTGTGTGAGAATATTGTTCAAGAATTAAGCCTTTGGATCGCTTCTCTGTCGTGGCGGCAACCAAAGCAAGGCACCCTATAGATGATGATGGCCATGTTTTGTGCTATAACGCTGACACGATCCTTGCGTTTCGGTGCTTAATGATGATTTAAAGCTCCAAGGTGCTGCTTTAGGTGCTACTTTTCAGGCAACGAACCAAGAAAATGAGGGAGAAGTGATTTCGTAAGGCTGCACAGCTGTTTAGTCCTAGTTCCTGGGGTTCTGTGCATTGTGTGTGAATGCACTTACTTTCACTGTTGAACACTTCACAGGTGGTTTAAGGCATCTGTGATCATTATCATTCAAGATGTCCTTCTGACCACATTTCTGCCTTGACGATGATGGTTCACCATTATCCTTCCAGGTTTTAATCACTTCTTAACCCAACTTTAGCAGTTTTATTTGCTGCAGACCAGTAAATTTACTTAAGATATTTTATTAAAGTACAGGATGTGATTTCTAACATGATTTATTGAAGAAATGAGAAGCTACTCACTGCATCAGTTTGGCTTTAATAACTTGTTTCCAGGTGACGGCAAGTTTTTATCTATTTCCCTTTGAACCAGGTGGTGGATTTTCTAAATATAAGATATAAAAATAACCTGTAGAGATTTATGTAAAAAGATGCCATAATAAGCACCAGTAAAAAACTAAATTGTATCCAGATGTGAAGGACCGACTGGCTGAAGTTTTAGGGGAACAACTGGTGCTTTTGTTTGTTTGCTGCTCTGCGATGGAAAAGAGAAACAAGCCGGGACATCCAGGGTTGAATTCTAACCTGTGCAGCTCACGCTGAGGGTGACAGTGAGGGGGGGGGGGGGGTCTAGAGGTTAGAAGTTATGGATTGTGAGTGGGTTTTGTCAGTTGAATAATGGTGAAGAGCTGAAAGGATTACTGGTCATTGCTAATCTGCGGCCCCTCAGCTGAAGAGGAGAAAGACACAAAGAGAAAGAGACTGTAGTGCGATGCTGGGAGGCTGCCTGACAGCTGTGGGCCGTGTGGGCAGCTGATTTACTTTAGATTAGTCTGGACATGCGCCAACGAGGATTCAATCAGGCCATGATGAATGTGCTGGGACGCTCTGAAGGCTAACCGCTAAACTGACTGCTAACAGTGTATCCAACTTGCTGTCAAGGAGTAACATTTAAGGTTTTCCAAAAGCCAAGAGGTGGTTTGTTTTGTGCAAAGGTTCTGCAGGGGGGGTACGGCTGTGTTCCCTCGCTTCTCAGGATTTACGTTCTGCAGAATAAAACGATGGGATTATAAATGCGGAGGGAGATAAATCCTGTTTTTGTGCTGCCAAAGTGAGGTGAAATTCAGTAGCTATGGCCACATGTGAGTATTCAATGTTGTCTCCAGGTTTGATTTGAGGATGAACCATTTAATTTTGCCATTTTCAGCACTTCTGGAATCATCAGTTTCACGATGCCAAGTCTATCATTTTCATGCATGAAATGTATAAATGATCCCCTACTCGTGCAAAGAGGGTAAAATAATGAATGCAGCACATTTGGACATTGGTACCCTTGTCCTTGTGTTCCTCTATAGTTTGCAGCATTGTTTGTTTATTACATCACCATCATAAGTAAAGATTATTGATAAATTCATACATTTTTAAATTATAAGTGGGTTCAAATCGTGCAAATTGTTCTGTATTTTTATTTCTAAACAGCCCAACAGAAGTTATATCCATGTAATACTTGATCAGCTGTAGGTCAGGGGAGAAGAAAAGAATGCATGCGACTATATTTTTTTTTATCATGTTGTTGACATTAGCACCAGCTGTCGTGAGCCGAAAGACATCCTGAAAAAAGTAGTTTGGTAGGCATCAATGAAACTGAGCGCTTCTTAAAGTGAATGTGTTGTGCGTATGTTGGAAACTCAGCCACAGGCATGCCTGAACAGTTGTGTGTCGGTCATTTCCTCTCCTTCTGCTTTAATCCTGCCAACACTTCTGTCCTTCCAACCCCTCCAGGTAATGTGGGTATGCAACCTGTGCCGTAAGCAACAGGAGATTCTTACCAAATCAGGAGAATGGTTTTCGGGGTCAGGGGCGCGGCCCGGGAGCCTCGGCACCTCCTTCAATGACCCATCCACGGGAGGTGAGGCCCAACGGGACAGGAAGCTGCAACGCTCCAGATCCCAAGCTCCGCCCTCAAGCACCAACACAGGGCTGCCGGACGGGACGCATCTGCCCACCGGGGTCAGCGCTGCTAAGGGCTGTGACACCATGCCAGGCTCTCGCTCCCAGAGCGAACCACCAAGAGAAAAGTAAGACACGGCCATTAAGGAATCCTATGAGCGGAGCCATCAGGCCCGTTTTAGGTCGTATATTTATCGAGGCAGCTGTTTCTACATAGATTTGTTTCTTTGCTGTAGCTTCACCAATGAATAAGGTCAGTCTTGAGAGGTCATTGATTCAATCCCTTTGTTTCATTATTTGGGTGAATTAGGTACGAATCCATCACCGTCTCATCCTGGGTAGCCATGTTGTTAATCTGTTCTTATTTGCTTGTTACTAAACAAAGAATATATATGGTAGAAACACAGGACATTTCTATCCAAAATCTTTGGCAAAATCCCAACTTTTCTCATTCTTAAATGCTGTGGTGTCTTTAGACTGAATGCCTTACCTTGGCTCCTTTTCTTGTCTAGGAAAAGGCCACTTTCCCTCCATGAACAAAATGGAAGAGGCAGCATGGGACGTGGCAGTGGCCGCAGACCTGCTGGCAAGCTGCAGTCTCAGTCATCCCTGGACGAGCGCGTGGGCCCTGGAGACAGAAGGCTAGGAGATGGACGGCGGCTGGAAAAGATCCATTCTCAGGACTATGAGGATGGAGATGAGAACCTTGGCCGTCCAGAGAACCACCGGAGACGCCCGGGGGATGACGAGCAGAGGGAGAAGCAGCGCCGCGAGGAGGAGTTCCAGAATCGTTACCGGAGTGATCCCAACCTGGCACGATATCCAGTGAAACCACAGAAAGAAGAGCAGGAGATGCGCATGCACGCTAAGGTGTCCAAGGTGCGGCACGAGCGACGACACAGTGATCTTGCGATCAATGAGGTTGGGCTGGAGCCGGGCGAAGGAGGGGGAGGCAGTGCAAGTGACGTGCCTGAAAACCGTCTGGCCAGACGGGGCGGAGGTGGAGCAGGAGACCGCAAGGCTTTCTTGAAGGACCACCAAGTCTATTCTGTGGATAGGACCGTAGGGCTGGGAATTGGGGTGGCACCTGCTGGAGTAAGATTAGGGCCCCAACCTGGAGGACTAGTGCCTCCTGATCGGGGCCCGAACAATGGCCGCCTAGAGCCTGGCACAACACGGACACAGAGAGACAAAGGTGGGGATAACCTGCTAAGGAAGGACTCTCAGAGCTCGGACCAGTCGGAGTCTTTGCGGCCGCCCCCTCCGCGTTCATACAAGAGCAAGCGCGGAATCAACAAGAAGCAGATGTCCATCAGCAGCTCAGAGGAGGAGGGCGGCTCCACGCCCGAGTACACCAGCTGTGAGGACGTGGACATGGAAAGCGTCAGCGAGAAAGGTCAGTCAGACAGATGTACACGCTCCACTAGCTTACTGAGCTAAATCTCTTTGAATCGCAGGCCATCCACTGTCGTATATATCTTTACATTAGACGCTGTTCCTTGCCTCCCGTTTCCTCCCAGCTGTCATTGTCGTCTCACCTAAGCTTGTTGATGGTTTGCAGCAGCTGCACCCAGCTCACCGTGATCATCGTTCTGTGTCGCTGAATCACACAGAACCTTAACTTAATCTTTGCATTCATTGCATTCTCATCACTGTAAAGACTGTGGCCGAACAGTCTAAGGTGCAGCCAGCGTGCCGCTGACAGCAGCAACAGCTTTCATGGCCAATTGTAGCCTGATCCGCAGCTCATACTCTGATAAACACTGAGCTGAACGACTGGAGGAATACTAAGGCACAGTTTCAACTAGAACTAGATGAAAGATAATCTTAATGCATTTTACATTTAATGATAATTCATGATAAATGTGTTTCTATGGTGACATCCTCTTCCCTTACTTCTTAGACATATTCTCCTCAAAGTAATGTCACAAATAGCCTCGGTGGTCCATTACCAGTTTCCTCCACTGTCATCACAGTCAATATTTGGACTGTAAAACTATGCAATGAATGAATTTCTACCCCCGTGTGTCATCTACACCTCTATGCTGTGGCTAAAGCCCACTGCTCTCAGGACGGTTCTCATTTATTTGGAGAGTCCCTGTGATTTAGGCCAGCAGATTTGTGGAATTAGGTCAGTGGCTCGCTGGCTACGTAATGCTTCTCGAACAGCCAGCTGCAGCAACCGAGCATGGACCACCAGCTGACATCTTTTGCGGTTGCGTGCTGCATTCTTGCTGTTGGATTCTCCTGCTGTAATAAAAGCAAAGCTGAACGGAGCCGTGCCAGAGTGTTTGAGCTGAAGAGGCAGCAGGTAGTTATCTGTGCTCTGCCATCTTATCGCTCTCATTTCTAACAGAAGGGGGCTGTTCCAGATGTTTTAATCCAGATTATGATAACTCGGCGATAGATGGTAATAGATAGATGGTGTGGATTGGTATTATTATCTGTTTTTAACACTCATGAGCACACAAGGCCTCAAAGTAGGAGGTCTTTTGCTCTCAGCTGTGACATTTGTGGCAAAGGTTTCATAAAGTTTGATTCCAGATGCATCAGGTTAGATGACGGAACAAGGTCTGAACGCTTTTTCTGTTTTAAGAAAAAACTGCATATCACATCAGATGCTGTGACAGTGGGTACTGTGTACAGTAATGAGCAGTTTTGCACCAACCCTCATTTCTTCATAGAAAAACAGGTGATGGATGCAGCAATTTATTGAAACTTACATATATAAATGTAAGCAGCTTTAAAGTGAATATCTGGTCTGAGCTCCTTTATCCTCCAACACAGCCTGAACCCTCTCAGACGAGCTTTCTGTCATTTCTTTAAGGAGTCTTCAGGAATAGTTCTCCAGGCTTCTTGAAGGACATCCCAAAGCTCTTCTTTGGATGTCGGCTGCCTTTTGTTCCATTCTCTGCCAACATGATCCCACACTGCTTCAATAATGTTGAGGTCCGGGCTCTGGGGAGGATTCATCCCTCCATCAGACCTGTTGCCACTGATTTTCAGTCCACTTCTTGTGTCCTTTGGCCCAGCTCAGCCTTTTCTCCCTGTTTCCCTTCCTTAAGAACGGCTTCTTACAGCCACCCTTCCATGGAGCCCATTTCTGATGAGGCTTGGGCCAACAGCAGATGGATCAGCTGAAGGTCCAGATGCATCTCTCAGCTCCTGTGTCAGGTCTTTGCTGGATTTTTTCCTCTTTCTTAAGGACATCACTTTCAGATCCTGTTCATCTGCTGTAGATAGTTCTTTAGGCCTGACACTTCTTCTTTTGTCCTCCACTTGTCCAGTTTCCTCAAATGTTTTAAGGACACACGATGCTGAGATATGCCAAGTTTTCAGCAACTGTCAAGTTCAAGGACTGGACTGAAAATGAGTGAAAAAACAGCCAATGTCCAAAGAAAGATCTTAAGAATGACTGGAGAACTATTGTTTAAAACAACTTTAAAAGACTCCAAGAAAGTCTGGCTGCTTGGAAGGAAAATACTAAGTCATGAGGGCTGCATCAAGTCTGCACGGACTCTTCGTCTGCTGTTTAAGTGCCTAACAATATAAGTGTAAGAGCCAAAGAAATGAAGGAGTGTGTGTGAAGGTTCACCGTTCTGAAGAAGTAGCTCAAAGTTCCTGTTCATATTTGTGTTTATGGTTCTTCCTGTCGTCAGACTTTCCAGACACCAGGATTCCCCTGTATTAGGTTTATTTGCTCATATGAATTTATTATCATTATATTTAGTTTTGCTACAAGAGGGTTTGGCACCTTGTGCACTTTCTGGCCAAATATTAATCACAAAAAAATGTTCTTTCAATATTTCATTCATACTCTGGTTATTATGAATGACAATAATTAAACAATCTCTCTTTAAAACAATAAAAGTTCCTCTAAATAAAGTGCTACGTTGTTACTCTGGTCACTGTGTCTCACCCAGATGTGCTGAGAACTCATGACACTGTCATGAGGAAGGGCATGATTGTGTACAGCTTGGCTGCAGGTTTAACTGAACCGCTGCGCTGCCCGGTGGGTTGCTCAGGACCTCAAGCTGAACGTTTGTGTCTGTTTGGGTCAAACTTTTGAAATGATTTGGCTCCAACGTTTCCTTTGTCTCCAGCTTGCCTCTCACCACCTGCTCTCAGTTTTTTTATGAGCACACCTGCATCCACTTACCTGATTACCCTCAGTGGTATTAATAACTCCACTTTTCCTTTCCAGTTTTCTGGTTCTGTATCCACTATTTACGGAGAGGTGAAATCTGCTTTTGTTTCTCTGTCAACCTGCCTCTGATGTGCATGTGTGTGCCTTTGGTTCTGGTCTCATCCTGAACTCTAATGTAACACCAAATATGTTCCTGTACGTTATAATATCAAAGTCAAGGAAAACAGATGTGTAGGACCACTTAAATGTGTCTTAGAGGAGCAGAGTCGTCTGTAAGAGCTTTGGAGCCGGTGTCTCGTAGTCCAAACGTCTGGTGATGATCTCTCGTCATCATCAATCGGTGATGACGAGCCAGATACGTGAACAGCGTGCGTCGTTTCTGATATGTCTGTTGTTTGGGCCTCTGATCAAAAACTTTCATCAACGTGGGAGATTTTTCAAGAAGGGTTTTAGCTGTTTTTATTAGTCATTAAGGCTCACAACTGCCTCCTATGTGGTCATCTGATTATTTTAGATATCAGTACTGACTCAGCTGACTTCCTGTATCATGACCTCACAACACGTGACTATAAGCCGCATTCGGACAGAGCAGTTCTAAGAACGCTCCACCTCGAATTTCGTTCTAATAACTGCCCTTCTCCAGGGGAACTGTTTCATTTTGCATTCGCACATGAGTCGGGACCTTGATGGGGACTGATGAGAAGCAAACATCTGCGACAGCGACGTGTTACTTTAGCGCCACATTCAACAACAAAGCAAAACCCGGTAAAAGTAAGGAGAGAAGAAAAAAAAACACCACCAAGAAGCTAACATGGAGAGCGGGGAGGCCACCGTGTTCATGGTCTGCATGATGGTGATATTAATCATGGACGATCACATCGGGCGTCTAACATCGAGGCTGGAAGAGCTCACAGAGAGAGTCAGGAGACGAAGAATCGAGCGCAGGCCATACTTCTTGGTTTCATGAAGGAAGGAGAGCAGAGCGCCGCAGACAAAGGAGACGACGTGTAAGTTTAACTTATTAAACACGCGCCAGTTGTGTCCGTGTCGTATGAGTAAACATTTCAGCCGTTATTCTACTGTTTGCGTTGAGCAGATCAGGAACATGAAGAAGAGGAAATCTGACAAGGGGTGTAGCTACCAAACACCAAACACCTACGTCAGATGTGTTCCTATAAAACCCAGAAAAGACCCAGCCTCAGGGAGAAGGAGCTAAAATGGTTATAGGAACTGAGGGCCATGGTCCCGAGTTCCTGTATGTGCGAATGCGGGAAAAAAACCGCCTCATTCCTGAAAAGGTTATAGGAACTGCAAAAGGTTCCTACAGTGGGAATGCAGCTTATGAGAAGCTAGCGGCTAGCGAACAAAATAAAAGAGGTCTCTGAACAAGGCTTGCTTTTCTTGATTTTGCTTAAAGGGATAGTTCGACTCTTTTGACATGAAGCTGTATGACATCCCATATTAGCAATATCGTTTATGAACATTTTCTTACCCCCTGCTGCGTCCTGTGAGCCGAGTTCCAGCCTCGTTTTGGCGTTGACGAAGCTAGTTTGCTAGGGTCCCGAAAATAAAGTGTCTTGCTTCTCCAAACAATATGCGTTCAAAAGAGTAATACATTTGCATCACAAAATCGTCCCTCCAGAAAAAGTCAGAACTCACAATCGCTTGGCGCTATTTTTGCCTCCCTTCATATCAATGCGTACAGCCACCTAGCGATAGCCGCACCTGTTATGGTGTTTGCTGCTCGGAAGCAGGGGACTGCTGGGTCTGCACTTCGGTCTGCACAGCTCGCAGTGATACGAAGGTTGAGAGAAATAGCGCCAAGCGATTGTGAGGTCTGACTTTTTCTGGAGGGACGATTTTGTGACGAAAATGTATTACTCTTTTGAACGCATATTGTTTTGAGAAGCAAGACGCTTTATTTTCGGGACCCTAGCAAACTAGCCGGACTACCTTCGTCAACGCCAAAACGAGGCTGGAACTCGGCTCACAGGACACAGCAGGGGGTAAGTCAATGTTCATAAATGATATTGCTAATATGGGATGTCATACAGCTTCATGTCAAAAGAGGTGAACTATCCCTTTAAGATCTTTTTTATGTTTCGTAACTGAAATATACAGAAAAGGAAAAACAAATTTCTAGATAATAGACATCATCTTAATACTGTAATTCAATCTTGAAATTGATTAGCCTAGCTTAAACATCATGTGCATCACGTTAGCACATTAGAATTTAACCAACCAAATAATTCCAACACAAATCCAAGTGTTTTCTGAACACATTAATACTCACAGAGACGAAATTTTCTCAAGGCACAAGCGTGTAGGATACATTTAGCGTGTACATGAGTCCTTTCAGACTTGTTTCTGCCGAAGCACTTGTTCGCATTAAATACGCCAAAGATCGTACTATGAAGGAGCGCTCACTCGCTCACGTAGCTGCACGTACAATACGACCAAGATCGTTTGTTATGCAGATATCTCACTTTGACCAGATTTCAAACCCAAAATATTTTAACCGTTTTTAGCATGAAATTACTTTTACTATCTTAACTATGATCTTATTTATTACCTTATTTCTGTAAATTATTCACAATATGAACTGATTACTCTCTTTGACCAAAAAGGCATCCCAAATAGCTTGTTAGAAGGACTAAAAGGACAGAAAACACTGCAGACGGTATAATTTACTTACTATTTTTCCAGCATGTTTCGTTTCTTTTGTGTGATTGACCCACTGGAATATGCTTAACTCCGGGAGTAAACAGCAGAGGTCAATCTTTACACAGTAATACCTGATCATGACGTTCAATTTCAATTTTCAACTTTGTTTTCAAAGCCAGTGGGTTATCTGTCTCAGATGTATTGATCACTTGTTAGTGTTTCAATGAGAGCTTTATGAATTTTACACTGTATATCAGATAATATTTCAGATATTGGACTGATAATCCGATAATCAGCCCAGCTGTGGTTTCGTTTTCCAGAGACATGTTCCTTATAGCGTTGGCTGTCACATTATCTAACAGGATTTTACATGCAGATTACTGAAGTTGTGAATCTATTTTAATTAAATTCCAAGTTTTGCCATTTTTAAACCCACAGCTCAACGCAGATGTGATACATAAAAGGATGTTTTTATTTAATTTTCATGCTGGAAAAAACTGACGTTTGTTCTATGAGTTCTCTTAGCACATTATTGTTAACAATGTTCACAGTAAACTCCTGCCGGATACACAAAGTGCATCGCCTGTAATAACTCTGTCTTTGAGGTTATATGGAGGTGAGGAGCGCTTCGGAGTAATTGCGTTATTGCCTTGGTGTAAGAACAGCAGTAAGGTGATAATGCTGCTGAGTAATGTAGGAGGAAGCATGTTGTTGGGATGACACTGGATCCTATGTTGCTGCACTTCAGCCACGATTCTACGTCTGTTTGAGATATTTCTGCACTTACCAGGATTCCTTGAACATTCCCCAGAGAATGAGCATGAACATGTTGCTCTAATCCATCAAAGGGCATGACATCTGGTTGACCTGTTAGCTTGATGCTAATCACCGCTAATGTAGGTAGTCTGAAGATGACATATAATTAGCAGTCAGCCACTTTATCTTCTTACAAGGTTTTCGATGGGTACAAAACTTGGACACTTGGACACAAAGATCAGTCCTTAGTGGGGTCCAAACGTCTGGGACGGCATCAAAAATCAGTGAAATTTCCACACTTTGTTGAAGCTGGATCAGTTGGATCCAAAGAAGAAGCTTTTAGCATGAAGATATAGATAGATGGACACGCACACACATAAAGAACAATAACAACATGCACAGAGCCGAAACTTTGATGTTGCATCAGAGTAAATCAGTTTTTATAATCCAGCTGACATTCTCACTGTTCAAACCCAACTCAGCTGTTTAAACGGCTGAGTCAGCATATTCTTCCTCGAGCATTCCCAGTGGACGCTCAGATTAGCATCACAGGAGTCCGCTCAAACTTTTTTTCTCCATCGCTCATGATCATGTGAAGCAACTTGTCATCTTCCTCCTGGTTCAGAGTGAACACTACAACACATTTCCGACTAACCGCACTGCTCATGTTCCACAGTTTTCACCATTAAACGGGAGCTCTATCTTTCCCCGTACTGCTGTCTTTTTGCCAGAGACTTCAACTGAATGGTTGTCCTCACTTGCTCACTTGAAAACTGAGGGCTCTTCAAAGGTTTTTGAATCCCTGTCTTGCTGTTGTTTTCCTCCTGTGGTGAATACGTGATGCTGGGCCAGTTCGTTCCTGTACTTGACTGGACCATCTGTCAGTGTTAATGAGTGCTGGGACACATCCACAGTCACTGGTGTGTCTGCGTCTGGCCAGGCTCTGCTACAAGCTTTTTGACAGGCCATTTGGTTTGATTTTGGGATAAGTTTTTAGCTTTGGCTCATGGATGAAGTGGCTTTAGTCAAGTTTGTTGCCTGAGAATGAAACTTTTCTCCCATCTGCTGCTTAATGACTGATTAAAAGCAAAAACAAAACAGACAATTTGAATATAAGACAAGACCCAAGCTATGGCATGAAAAGACTGCGGCTGGCTCTCACCTGTACTGGTACCTTTTTACAAAAGATATTGGCAGCGTAGGTGTGTTTCAGCTGTAGGTGTGATGGATATTTTTATCCTTTCTGTAACTGTTTCTGAGCTGCACGGTGGTGCGGTGGTTCGCACAGTAAGAGGCTTTTCTGTGTGGAGTTTGCGTGTTCTCCCCGTGTATGCGTGGGTTCTCTTCGTGTTCTCCGTCTTCCTCCCACTGAGTGTGTCCGTGCATGGTTGTGTGACCCTGTGTTGCACTGGCAACCTGTCCAGGGTGCACCCCGCTGAACTGGACTAAGTGGGTATAGAAAATGGATGGATGCTAATTATTTTCAACGATCCAGCACTCGCCCACACAAAGTTCCTAATTAACACCAGCAGCTGGAGTCAGTTGGATCTGAGCAGTTTGCCTCCGTTAACTGATAAGTCACCGTTTTAAGGCTGAATTTTGTGTGAATTCCCAACAATGAGCTGACTGACAAGCTGGTAGAAGTCAGTAACAGGATGAAAAGTTTCTGATCATCCAGTCCCATGCTGTTATTGTGAGAGAACTAAGTGTGTGCACGTGGGCAGCCCTTTCACTTTGGGCCTCACAGAAGTGTCATTGCTGAGGGTTATGCCTGTCCATTGCTCAGTTTGTCAGACCTGGGCTTGAAAGAGGACTCAGCTGCTGAGAATCCAATAAGGCAGATTTTATTAGATAATTCCAACCACTAATACGATGTGATGAAATAATCAGCTATGAAAAATGTAATTCTATATATGATATAAAACTTAATAAATAAAAGAGGACAAAACAACCTAAACTCACTCTGTTAAGAGGAGGGCAATTAACTAAGAACTATAAACCAAAAATCACTCCCTAAGGAGGAAAAACAACTTAGTACTAGAAACAAAATTAAATGCACTCCTAAAAACCGGAGGCTCTACAAAATCTTTGAAACGTTATCTATAACAAAAATCACTCCTAACGGAGGCTATCAAAAAATGGCTATGAAAACTTAAAGCAATACTATGTAACATTTCTACCTTAAAATAACAGCTTGAAAAAATTTGTGTGGCTAGAATGAGTTTTAATATTAGGATTGGCCTGTCTCCTATGCCCTTCGGGGGTCTGAGTTGGAAAAACTGCGCTATGTAACTTTGCTGGAGCGGCCCGGTGGCGGCCCGGGAGCTGAGCGGAAGTACTTTGACTTGCTTTCTGGCACACCTACCGCAAAAACAAATAGACCCCTCTCACGCTCCCAGGTACATTTGATTACTCTTACCTTCTTGGTCGACATAGCTTGCACCTTCTAACTCCTCGCCGGTTCGTCAACAAACGTGAAAAGTGAAAGCGAAAGGGTGTTGTATTTACGACAGTGTAACCGTACATTACCTCCAAGCCTGTAGGGGGAGCTCCAGAGTGGGCTTTTTGAGAAGTTACATTGTATCGCTTTAAGACTAGATTACCAAATTTACAAACAAAAAAATCACTCGCAAGGAGGCAAGGAATCATGGCTTTGTATACGAACGGTATACTTTGACTGTGGCAGGCTTGGGTGAACGACAAAACGAAACACTCAGGCACAAGACAAAGGGGGACGCAGACTATAAGACACATGAGGGCAAACAGGTGGACACAATCAGGAATCAGGGAAGACACTCCAACGGGTGATACATGAGGAAGGGCAAGTGACCTGAAACAAGAGGAGAGTTACTCTTCAAAATAAAACAGGAAATGACAAAACATGGAGACAAGGCAAAAACCCAACTTGACCTCACCGTGTGACAGTTTCTGTCCTTTATGACTCTCTTTAAACTGTGTCTGGTAAACTGCCACATTTGGACCACAGGGAAGTTCTTAATGTTCAAGGCCATTTGAAAGAAAGAAACTAAAGAAAATTAAATGACTTCAGTCAGGAGCTGCAGCAAAGACTCCTATAGAGATCTAATTTCTGCTTGTCTTGCTCTTTATTCTCGCAGGTGACTGGGACTGTCATCCTTTAGATCCTGCAGTCTGGCACGTAAGTTTGAAAGTGTTGGCACGCCACTGCTCTGACCACCTAACTCACATGCACCAGCAGGTTCTTCTAAAGTGCTAAAAGACAAGAACAGCACAAGCTGGACGTCACAGTTAGACTCACGCACAGTAATAAAACTGGGTTATTTACACCTCACGATCTGTTTTCCTCACACTGTTTTCTGTCCCCGCAGCATCCAGTCACGTGGCAGCCATCCAAGGAGGGCGACCACCTGATAGGACGCATCACACTGAGCAAGAGGTCGGCCATGCCTCGTGAGGCGGGCTCACTCCTGGGCCTGAAAGTGAGCAGTAAATCCTTGGAATCCTTGGAATGGAAGTAACTGCATCCCGTGACTCCTGTAAAATCTGTGGAGTCATGGGAAGCACACACGCTCTTCTTTTCACCTTCCGGTCTCACCTTTGTGTGCAGGTAGTAGGAGGGAAGATGACAGAGACGGGAAGACTTGGGGCCTTCATCACCAAAGTCAAAAAAGGCAGCCTGGCAGATGTTGTGGGACACCTACGTGCAGGTGCGAGTCTGATTAACACACAACTACACTATCCTTTATATTTGGTTAGTAATGCTCTCATTGTATTAAAACCCTGTTCATACTCATAATTAGTAAGTACTGATCAAATTATCAATTGGTGGCATTAAAAACGATGAGAATCTATACTTTTCACAGCAGATTTACTCCAAAACGCTGAACATTATCTCCTGTACGGCAGGTTTTGTGTTCAGATCACGTTGTCATGGTAATTTGGACAGAAAACTCTCAGCTCAGCATACTTTGCCACCCCATTGATTGTGCTTCTTAGTGCTCCTCTCAATCAGACAAATAAATCCCGGGCGCTGTCATCACGCTTCTTAACCACGTTGTGTCCAGGTGACGAGGTGCTGCAGTGGAATGGGAAGTCGTTGCCGGGAGCAACCAAGAAAGAAGTATACAACATCATTCTTGAATCCAAGGCCGAGCCTCAGGTGGAGATAGTTGTTTCAAGACCAATAGGGTAAGATATATGTTATCAGTATAAGATTATTACCAGCTTAAAGTGGCTAAGTCGTTATATTCTGACAGATAATTTTGGTGTGTCTCCTTCCTCTGTCTAAAAGCTCAATCAACCGAATTATGTCCAAAAACTTCTTGAGAAAAGTGTATAGAGCACATCAGTAAGTAGATTTAGTGGGTGGAGCCCCTTTCCCATGTGTCATCCCTGAAATCCTTACAATCCAACAGAAAAAAATCCCCTTTTTCCAGCTCTTCTTTTGTCCTTCATCACCCACCTTGTTAATATGTGGACCTGTTTTGGCAGGCTGCTTGTTCGTCCTCCACAATCCATTTGCAAAAGATGAATATTTACTGGATGTAAGATAAGAAAAGTGTTTAAACCTGAATATTTATATATCGATGACTCTTCCCTTTTTTACAGAGACATCCCAAGAATCCCCGGGTCCCCCCACCCTCCTCTAGAATCCAGTAAGTGTTTATATGGCATCATAATCCGTCTAGTTCATTGTAAGAAGCCTCCACAGAGACTCCCTACAGTTACATTGTGGTGTCAATAATTTCTCATTTTGTAGTTGTCTGTTTTCAATGATACATTAGAGGAACTGCTTTTGCCTTAATCCCACAGCAGGCTCCAGTTCCTTCGAGTCACAGAAGATGGACCGTCCCTCCATATCGGTGATGTCTCCCACCAGCCCCGGGACCCTCCGAGACCTTCCTATGGTGCTGCCTGGACAGCTCTCTGTGAGTAGCAGGCGGAGAAAGAGCAGAGAAATGTGGTTTATGTCAGCGGTCCCCAATCCCCGGGCCCCGGAGGTGGCTCATCTGGTATCGGGCTGCACAGAAAGAATGAATAACTTACATTATTTCTGTTTTATTTATTATCCGAGTCTGAACAATGTTTTATTTTGAAAAATGACCGAATTCTCTCTACGTTACATCCGTCTGTGACTCACTCTTGACACGTGTCAAGATGCTTGTCTCGGTCACGTGATACCTTAACGCTAATATTAAACTAACAAGCTAGCAAAATGAGTAAAAAACAGACGTCTTTGGAAAGTTTCTTTGCAAAGGAAAAAAGGCCCAGTGAGGAGACAGAAGAAGAGCCTATCTAAGAAAAGGAAGCTGCATTTAAAGCAATTCAATGTAACTTCTCAAAAAGCCCATTATGGAGCTCCCCCTACAGGCTTGAAGGTAATGTACGGTTACACTGTCGTAAATACAACACCCTTTCGCTTTCACGTTTCACGTTTGTTGACGAACCGGCGAGGAGTCAGAAGGTGCAAGCTATGTCGACCGAGAAGGTAAGAGTACCTGGGAGCGTGAGAGGGGTCTATTTGTTTTTGCGGTAGGTGTGTCAGAAAGCAAGTCGAAGTACTTCCGCTCAGCTCAAATATTGTCTAAAATTAAACTGGTCTGTGGCGCAAAAATGGTTGGGGACCGCTGGTTTATGTGACAGGTTATGGATTCTAATGAAGGCCAACTGCCTTCACATTAAGGCTGATTTATGGTCGTCTGCAGAGAGCGACTGAGAGCCCTCCCGGAGACGCTCTCCGTTGCTTGCGTGCGTCGGCCAAAATTCCTATCTATCCGTCGAGGCGACGGAGACCGCAGGGGTTGTGATTGGTCGGCTAACAACATCATTTCCGGAATCACTTTTGCGGTTTAGCTCCTTCCTCTCACAACAACAACACCGCCATTTCTGAAAGAGTTTACTGTGGCCGGTCAACATTTGGTCAAAAATATTTGCATTTCAATTTCAATAAGCTACAACTCCAACAACAGTCTTTCTCTCTCGGTCGCCATCGTTCACTGTGAGGAGTGGAACGGAGCCGGAAGGTAAACAATCAATCAACGACTTTCACGATAGACGTCGCGAGATTAGGTCGTTTAACGTAGCGACGCCTGCTGACCGACGGAGAACTTCGAAAGGATTTTTGACCATGGAGTCGGATTGACGGATAGCGACGGAGAAGCATACCGAGGCCTTTAGGGCTGTAGCGATACACTAATCTCACGATACGATACACGATATTCAGCCGACAATTCGATTCGATTCGATACACTTGCATCATTTTCTGAAAAAAAAGGGACCGTGTGATTTGACACGAATCGTCTCTGATTGGACCAGTGGTCTGTCCTTTGAAGCGGAACTAATTTATCACTGCTTTGTATGATGTGACCCCCTGGCATTGTATTGTATTATAATAATGTTCTGTGTTTTCACTAATTGTAACGTCTGACTTTTCAATAAAGGGGGCTCTAAAAAATAAAATCGATACTTTATCGGGACACAAAATATCAATATATGTCGCAGTATCGATAAAATTGCTCAGCCCTACTTCACATGTCATTCAAGGTGAAGCTGTGGTACGATAAAGTGGGCCATCAGTTGATCGTCAACGTCCTTCAAGCCAAAGACCTGCCACCCCGTCCAGACGGCCGACCTCGGAACCCATACGTCAAAATGTACTTCCTGCCCGATAGGAGGTATACTCACTGTATTCACTTTCTCCCCTTTTGCAGGTCTTTCTCACATGTGTTTCTTAAGCTAACCTTCACCAGTGGTTGTTGTTTTAAATTTGTCCAAGATGATAACCCCCTCCCCCTCGTTGTACCCTAATCTCTGCTGTGATCCAGCGATAAGAGTAAAAGACGGACCAAAACAGTGAAGAAGAGCGCAGAGCCCAAGTGGAACCAGACCTTCATATATTCCCATGTTCACCGGCGGGACTTCAGAGAGCGCATGCTGGAGATCACAGTCTGGGATCAGCCCAGAGTCCAGGAGGAGGAGAGTGAATTCCTGGGAGAGGTGGGTTGTATACGGGTCTATGAACAATGTCTAAAGAATAAATACCACATTTATTGTTTATACAGTGACAACAGTAACTCTGATGAATGAGAGACCCTGAGAGAGCCCCCCCCCCCCCCAATCTCCAAAAAGTACTGAAGTCAGTCCAGATATGTCTTGGCCATTTCCCCATCGGGACTGAAAGGAGAACCGTCGGCAGCTTTTTCTTTAAGGACGTCACTCAGTGGGTCTCCATGATGAGATTACTTCGATTATAGCTATAGTTGGGTTATTCTCCTTATTTGTGTAAGGGTAATTATCCTTGGATATATGGCGGTGAATGAACCAAATCATTGGCACAAAGCATGTCATACCCCGGTATGATAGGTGGCGCTGTACCCATTTCAACTATTGCTAATAGAGCCACTTCCTGTTGACCTCTTCACCACCAACAACAACAACAAACTCAGGCATTCGAGAAAGATGGCGAACGGAGAGCAAGATGAAGCTACGTCCCTCTACATTTCATCTGTGATGAGCTGCTTGTTGCACAAATGGGATGCACAACGGCGCATTCTCCATCGCGTTGTTTGTTTCTTTCAGACGACAACAGTAATATCGTCTCCTTTGACTTCCGGGTCACGACCCTGGGAAAAAATCTCGAGCATGCGCAGAACGCAAAGTCTAATTCACCACGTGCTTCACCGTCTACAAGCAGGTTTAATTTGACTTTCAACCAAGTTATCTCGGGGTCTTAATCCGACCGCGAGTAATCCGATCCGATCCAATTTCTTGTCCGATTAAGGTGTCTATATGAACTTAATAACTCAGTCTTATTGTAATTTAGCCAATAATCCGATCCTTTCAGTGCAATGTAACCCCACTGACTGTGTTGCAGTTATCTTTCCTCTCAGGTCTGAACATCCCTGTCCCCGCCGCTAAGAAGCCTCCACATATCATGATGCTGCCACCACCGTGCTTCTCTGTAGGTATTATAATAGCTGGTGATGATCAGTGCCTGCTGTTCAACAGACGTAGTTCTGTGAGTTCTGCCCAAAGACCAGACGATCTTTATCCTCGTGCTGTTGGAATAATTTAAACTCTGCTCTGCCATGATGGTCTGACTGGTGCCGGTTGTCCTTCCAGCAGGTTCTCTCATTCATCAGAAGTTGTTACTCAGTTGTTACAGAGATGAACGAGGACCTTTGTGCTCTTTTTGACTGTATGACCTCTTAAAGGAGTCCTTGTGGGCCAGACTTCTTCCGTTCTGTACATTATAGAAGCTTATAGAAACTCGTGGTGCATACACCTTTTCAGTTTCTGGGCCTCTTTTGACCTCTTCTCGGATCACTTGAAGCTTTACAGTCTCCACGGCTCTAATCTAGAGGAGTACAAAGAGTCACTAGATTTCTAGGCTCAGTTTTTGCCCTGATATGTTTTGTTAGTGATAAGACAACCGAACAGTACTTACACGTAAAAATCATGTTTATGACTACATTCTCACATAAAACAGAAAACATTTTTTTCATGATATTTTCTATTGATTTTAAAGAATTTGACACAATTAGCTGACTTTAAACCAATGCACACAGGTTTTTTCCAGTTTAAGCTGTTCTACTCAACCTCTTCTACGAGGCCACAAGATCAATATGTGTCACCAAATTTTCTTATTGTCTCGTGCAACACTGGATAATAGTACCTCAAGGCTTATGTGTCTTAATGGATTTAAGTGATGCTCTTTTAAAGGTTGTGATTGGTCGGTTGGTATTTCTTTGTAGTATTCGAAGTGGGTCCTCCATGAACAGGACCCTCCACTCATCTCTTATCTGCCTCCTTCCCTCTCTGTCCCGTCAGATCCTGATAGAGCTGGAGACGGCATTGTTAGACGACATTCCGCACTGGTACAAACTCCAGACGCACGACGCGTCCTCCATACCTCTGCCACAGCCCTCTCCGTACCTCCCACGCCGACACGTTCACGGAGACAGTCCCAGCAAGAAACTACAAAGTATGCCTGTTTGTATGCTGCGTTCTGACAGCATTCTGGGTTTTATCGGACTTGAAATGTTTTTGAGTGTGCTGCTGTTCTCTCCTTTACTGAGCTTTCTCTTTTGTGTCTCTCTGTGGGAGACGGAGACAGAACCTCTCAACCTTACCCTGTCTTATATGTGTGTTATGTTTGTTTGTGTGTGTGTGCGTATGTGTGTGTGTGTGTGTGCAGGGTCTCATCGCATCATTGATACAGAGTTTGATGATGGTTTGATAGTTGTGAATAAAGGTGGGTGGGGGGCATGATTACTGAGCCTTCTCCTGTAGTAGCCTGTAGGTGTCCAGCACTGGGTGAGAAGCTTCTCCTTTCACCCTCCCTCCATCTGTTCACCCGAAAACCTTCAAAAAATGTCTCTGGCTTACATTTTCAAACAAAATGGAGCCTGACTGAAATTTTTATTTGCAATGTTTTGGCAAAGCTTTAGTTACTGAACATCACTGAGGCTGCGGTGAACAGTTTCTCCTCTTCTGCTGGACCATAAAAACCGTGTAGCACCGAGTGCATGTTCGACTGTAGAGCTGCAGTAGTTCACTGACATTCCACTGAGTCGACTGCCATTCTCCTGCATGTCTCCAGTCATACCCGGCTGTTGCTTACTTCACTGAAGACACCAAACACGTAAAGAAGAGGATGACTTTGTGTTATTTTGGCCAGAAGAGTCACTACAACTGCTTTGCTGTTTGGCTGTTTCTGCAATGGCTTCAGTTCCTGTCAGTCAAAAAAGGAACTGATTTACACAATGAGCCTTTTTAAGTGCCAGATGGACATGACTTTTCACAAAAAAATTTGTATATTATGGTGAAATTATTAGAGTTTTTATTGATATTTTATGCTCAAATGGATAATGATACATCCTCTAATTCCACAAGCAAACAAATGCACGATGACACATTCTTTTTGGAGACTGTAACACAACAACAACAACAACAACAAATCAAGAGAAGAATTCCTTTTGTGTGTTAACGTGTGTTAACGTGTGTTAACGTGTGTTAACCACGAGTCATGGGTGCATTGTTGGAGTTACAGAACAAACCCAGTGCCAAAGCTGCTTAATTCATCCACAGAGGACCCTGAGAGTCATAGCTTTTTACTTTCATACGTGCACATACATAAACATCACGACCACTGACACATGCAGTTAAAAAACATTCATTATCTTGTTATAGAGGCACCTGGCTGTTAGCAGGATATATTAAGCAGCAAGTGAACACTGTGCGCCTGTTTGTGATAGTTAGCCGGCTGAGTCATAGCATCTCCACAGCTGCAGCTCGTGTAAAAATGTGTCCGGTCATGGGTGGCCATGACCATTTAGATCCAGTAGAAATATTTGGGTTCTGATAGAAAGGTGCCAGAATACAAATGATCTCACAGTTTGCTGTGTATGGAGCTGCATAACCCCAGACCGATCAGGATGCTTTTGCTGGCTGAAAGACGTGGTACCAGGATGCATTATGGGAAGAATACATGTCAGCGGGGTCCACTGGGAAACAGAACACTGACCTGCCATTCATGTGGATGTTACTTTGGCACAAAACACCCACCTAAACACTTGCTGATGAAACACAACCCTTCATGGAAATGATAGTTTGTGATGGCAGCGGCCTCTTTCAGCAGGATCGTGTTCCCTGGTTTGAGGAACACAACAAAACAAGTCTGAGGTGTTGACTTGGCCTCCCAAATCTCCAGAACTCAATCCAGAAGAGCATCTGTGGGTAGTGCTGGGCAAACAAGTCTGATCTCTGGACGCCCCCCACTTCACAATCTTCTGGTTTTAGAATATGTGCAACTGATGGTTTGAAGACAGCAAGTGTTGTTGTTATCCGGGGCTATCGGGGGGTTTCTACACACGAGTCTAATGGGATGACATCATCGACGCGCGCCGCTGCAGCACAGCTCATTCCTTCCGGTAAGGACGTCCATCGGACTCAAAGCCGTCGTCCACGTCGCCAAAATCTGATAATTATCCTGCCATGTTGCACAAAACTAGCAGCAGCAAACTCCGTGTGAAGTTAGCCGACTGTAACAGAGCATGGAGTACATGAGCTGTGCTGCAGCTGTGTAAAAAGCCCCCATAAGCCCCCCGATAGCCCCGGATAACAACACGGCAGCTCTGAGCTAACAGTGCAATAGTACGCGTTCATTCATTCATTGGTCTTAAAGTATTGGTGAAATAAAGACAGATAATGCCTTATTTAGAGGCTGTATTGTCTCTGCCCTGTTCTCTCCTGTTATATGGATATACGCGGATCTCCAGGGATCTAAATATCTTCCGAAGGACGCCGACTTTCACCAAACTGTTATCGGTGAGTAGATGAACGTATTTTATGCCAGAAATAAGGTCCAGGTTTAAAAAAAAAAAAAGAACTTCCCCTTTAAGAGGACGAGTGGAGCGTCACATCTCGATAGGTCAGAGCTGTTTTGGTTGAAAAATTGAGACTCATGCAATGTTAGGCAGGTGGTCATAATGTTATGGCTGTAGATTCTATCACTCGTGTTCGTCCAGTTGTTGTTGCTCGCCTGAAATAATCACTACAGGAAGAGAACAAGGCTTTTACTAGCAGCTCTGTTTCGGGTCATTTGTAGCAGCTCCGTTTTCAAATCAAGCTCCAACCGGTTCTGTGGATCTGAATCTTTTTCATTTTCTTGATATAAAACCAATTCTCTGTAGTTTCACAGCTGTTAATGTCTCATCTTTCATCTCATCTGACACGAGCATGAAAAATGCAAACCGTGCCCATCTCAGGACCGACAGAGGCATTGCAGAAACAGCCGGCTCTGTCACACGACCAGTGGGTCACTTGCTTGTAAAACATCCTAATGTGATGTTCTACAGTCTTTAAGGGAATGGCATCTGTGATGGGAGTGAGTAGCAAACTCACAGCTGCATCCTGATCAAAACAATGAACAATCGATGCTTTAATGTTTTGCTTTATTTTTCTGTGTGTGCATCCATATGAAACTTGAAAGCTTTTGTATGAATGTGTGTCCATGCTGTGTGTGTGTGTGTGTTTAGATGCAGAGCGGAACTCCCGGGAGCGAGAACGGGGCAGTACGCTGGCCGTGCCGGAGCAGCAGCGGGCCGTCCAGCACCGCTCCCGCTCGGTGTCTCCTCACAGAGAGGACTCCTGCAGGGCGCGGTCTCGGCCTGCGCACGTGCCCATGCAAAGGTCAGCACCATCTGCCAGCGCTACACAGTGGCCTGTCAGTGGGTCGTGTGTCGACTGTGGTGACTATTTAACAGCATCAGCAGTGGTGCGGTGTCACATTTCAGGTTGAACAAGCGTTGCAGCGGAGTGTAAATCCCAGTTTTCTTTACTTGCTTATTCTCTTTTAACATGACTGATGTTCAGTATATAAGTACAGTAAAAGTGGGGGCACCCTTGAGCTGTATTGGGATGGCTGACAGAATGAGGACTCAAATGTAGGACTCCTGAGGGGTGAAATCTAACAGGTGTATAAACCAGGCGATCGGTCAGCAGGGTATGGTTAATCTGCTTGGAATTTCTTCCAAGCCTTAAAGGGATAGGTCCCCTCTTTTGACATGAAGCTGTATGACATCCCATATTAGCAATATCATTTATGAACATTTTCTTACCCCCTGCTGCGTCCTGTGAGCCGAGTTCAGCAGTGGTGATATCGTCATATACGAAGGGAGAGAAAATAGCACCAAGCGATTGTGAGGTCTGACTTTTTCCTGGAGAACGATTTTGTGATGCAAATGTATTACTCTTTTGAACGCATATTGTTTTGAGAAGCAAAACGCTTTATTTTTTAAACCCCAGCCAACTAGCCGGACTACTTTCGTCAACGCCAAAACGAGGCCGGAACTCGGCTCACAGGACGCAGCAGGGGGTAAGAAAATGTTCATAAATTATATTGCTAGTATGGGATGTCATATAGCTTCATGTCAAAAGAGGCGAACTATCCCTTTAAGTCATTAGAATACCAAAATGAATCATACTCACCAAGTTTCTGAAAAGATTGCACTGCTTACTCTTCCATGTGAGTATCTGCAGCACATACAATAACCAGACATATTTGATTTCATCAGGAGTTTGGACGAGATCCATCAGAACCGCCACCACTCCCCCTCACGCTACCACGAGTCTCACTTGGAGCACCAGCGCTCCGGGGACTCGGACTACGAGTACTCGGAGGACAGGTAACATGATGTTGGGATCTCTGGGGATCTTTGGGGTGAAGGAAGTGCTCTGACGTGCTAATGGTTACCTGCATTTTCCAAAGGTTAAATCTTGGATTGATTAATCAGAATGTTCCCAAACTAATTCTACTAATACGACTAACAGAATGAAGCATATCAAGTTTGTTGGAGACTTTACTGAAATCTCAGAATTATTATTTCCTGGTTTCTTTCATTCATAAGTTCACTTTGCCTGTCTGAGTTGCCATCCTGTTCTGTTGTGTTTTCTCGGGTTGTTTTTCATTTGTTCACCCATCGTCATGGCAATGACAGTGAGGTCCTGGAGATGCACAGGTCTGTTCGGGGCGGGAGTGCCGAGTGCCTGCACACTAACAGGTAAAAATGATCCAACTGCCATTCAGCTTTATTTTACTGAGTATCATCGTGTTCATGCTCACCACACTTTAACAACTCCATCTTAACAAGCCCGAGGCTCTCCGGTGGAAAAGAAATGTGCCGGTTGTTCTCTTTATATCATGTTGTTTCTGTTTTTCTGCACCTGGATAAAGTTGCACACTCTTGTCATCCTGTCTATTTCCTGTTAGCACAGCTGCCTCATAAACACACACACACACACACACACTGAGCACTGTATGAGCTGATTGGAAACCTAAAAGAAAGCAAAGCTTTTTGGATTATTTTCTTCTTCTCAATTCATCCCATCGAGTGTGTTCTCTCACAAAAGTTTTATTTATTTTCCTTTTTTTTTTTTTTCCTTGTGCATGACCTCCATTCACAATACAACCAGGAGCATAGGTAGATACAGCAACACGCTCCCCCCCAAAATGCCGCTGTTAGTAAATGGCATCCATAAAAACATTTACAGGTAAGTGTTTCGAATCTGGAAGCCATCGACACCTTTCTACCCCTCTCTGTGCCCGTCCGGCTTTCCCCGACTCATTTGTAAAGTTGGTGGGTCATTTAATGGCGACACATGTGCCTCCGCTGTGCTGCTTGTGCTCGTTGTGTTGGGAGTTTTTGTGGAAAGTTGCTTTGTCATGGTGCCACCTCCTCTGAGTGTGTGTCGCTGTTTCCCTCCGTGTCATCCAGCCTTTTAAGTGACCATTCCTCAGTCCCCTCACATGTTTTAGCTGAAATGACATACATAATCCACAGAAAATGTGTGAAAAGTTTGTCCACATGCAGCCTAAAACATACAAAGGTTTTAAATTCTGAGATGGCAACGTGTCGGCTGGCTGCTGTTTTCTGAAGGGCGGCATCCATTCGACGTGACTCAAATCCAGACCTGTGAATAGAAAAACACGTAAAGCCTAACCATGCATTCAGTAACAGTTAGATTAACCACGTACATTAGTTCTACCTAAAGCGTGTGCTTTAAACTCTTAGCTCTGACCAATCACAGATGAGAGCTCAGACTGTGGGATGAGTGCAGGATGAGTCTGGAACCTGTGAGGGTCCATTCATTCAGACGCATGAATGTTAAAATGTGCTGATGAAGATTTTTAACGGAGAGCAAACATCTAAACATGTTGTTACAAGCCTCAGCCAAGAGAATAAGTGTTCATGGAGCGTAACATCAAAGGGAGGCTGCTCAGTATACTGAAAATTTATTGTTATGTCAGTTTTTACTTTTTCAACCAGGCTGCCAATCATGATACAAACATGTTCCTTTCGTTGGAAGAGTAAGAACTTAGCTGCCAGGTGGAATACTTTCACAAAGCAGTTGAACATCTACGAATCAGCAGTGAAAGCTACACGCTGCCGTGCTCTGACTGCAGCATAATGAGCCCATGTTTCAGTTTTATTCAGTGACTGAACCTTAGATTACTTAAGTTTTGTCCGCTCAGGAGGGGGGATTGGATCCAAGAAGATTAGGTGCAATCTGTTGGTTTTTAATTGGCTTTTTATGTATGACCTGGACTCATTTAGAATAGAATGAATTGGATTTGATTGGCTTGAATTGGATGAAATCTTTGAAGTGCCCCGAGGTGACATTTGGCACAATATAAATAAAATTGAATTGAATTGAATTGAAAAGTATTTATGGCCCCAGTGAAAAAAATATGCTGCTTAACCATGACGCCATGACGCAGCAAGATATGTTGAGACGTAGAAGTCAATGTACCAAAGAATCAAAGCTTACACTGCATTTATGCAGGAAAAAGTATGGAAAACACGGTAGTTGTGCCATTTTTCAGGCTGTATTATGTCGACCGTCGAAGCTCTTTCCACTTCTGTCAGAGAGAGTGAGCTTTAATATGTTTACACAGCGTCCCAAACTATGTTGCGAGGTAAACCAGAAGCTAAAGAAAAAGATTTTTATAAAAGCAGGCAACAAAACTTACAGCTTCGTCGGATGATGTGTGACCAGAAAGGCCATAAAGAAACAGAATCTTAAGACATTTGTAACTGAATGTATTTGCATAAAGTTTGGTTGATATTCATCTTCTCCGTGACATCAGCGTAGCTCACAGCTCTGCTGCCGTCTTGGTTTTTATTTCTGTTTTGGTGGCACCGTCGTCAGATTAAAGTCGTATCTTCATGTCTCAGAATCCAAAACTCTTTGATCTCTTTCATGTAAGACTTTATCTCTTGTGATAACATGGACAAAATAAGGTTGTATAAACAGTGGGCTTCTTAGCACTGGTGTCAGGATCTGGTCATTTCTGAGCATATTTGGTCATTTATTCATATAAATGATGTGGACTAGCTTTAGGGTAAGTTTAGATGAAGCTAAAACTATGAGACAGGGTTTTGGGACTGAGTCAAGATGAATTTACAAACCATGGAAATCTGCATTGATAAAAGAGGTTTAAATGTTGCCCCTTGGATCTAAGAGTAAGAGACCTCTCTGTATATTAAACTTTTGAAGTGGTGGCCAAGAAATTTTAAATTCCAGAAATTCTACCTTAGCATTTTGCTGCATAATGAATCACTTACAGGGACAGAAACCGGAAGGCGAGTGCTTAAGAAGTGATTTGGGCTCAGATAAGCCCCCAACAACTGCTATCTGACCAGAGAAGCTTACAAAAAGATTAAATCTGTGGTGCTTTTTTTACATTGTGTTGGTTTTCTGGTACTATAGCAATTTCCGTGGTCAGATTATAGTCTACAGTCCGTATCTCTGCGATGGGCACATGGGTTCCTCTTCTTCTGACAGCATATTTTTGTCTTCCATGTGAGAGGAGGGCGGCAGGGTGCAGGAGGCATCTCATCTGAAAGCAACCCGAGAGAAATGGGAACCTTGCAGGAATACGATTTAAGACATCTCATCCCCTGCTGCACAGAATGTAGCTTCCCAAATTGAAAGAAATATCTCCTCCGAAAGAGATTTCATGTCCTCGTGAACTCTCTGGAGTAGCCTGACGGAGGCTGATCTGGAACTTTAGAAATATTTTGGAAATTGCTGGTATTAGAGTTGCAGTGAATGGACTAAAACATGATAAAAGCCGGTTGAATATATTCAGCAGATGTTGACTGTTCAGTGTACTCTTACCTCCTCTATCATCCACATCTGAGTCAGCATCTGAAAGACAGAAATCCTGTCTATTTCCAGACATTTTGCTCTGTTTCTCTCCGCTCTGCTTCAATCCTTTTAATGGCGCTCCTGTACATTTTATGGATCTGTTGCAGCTGGCTCTCCTCGCCACGTGCTGCACCAACAGCTTTCGATCTGTAGATTGTCTTATATAATCAGCATTACATGTGATCCTCCCATACATATGTAGGAGGTCAATCCACAAGAGAAACTATCTCTGTGCTCTTACATAATGAATTCCTCACACTGAAGCTGCAGTCCGGAGGCAGTTCATGTGTTCATTTGCAGTGTGTGGTGTTTCTGGTAATCACCAGCATCACGCAGCGGGCAAAGTTTTAATCTAAAGACCATCTGAGCTCAGATTTAAAAAAAAAAATAAGCTTCCATTTTAGCAAAGATAAAGTAGAGGAACCATGTTTCATGTTGTGATGTGGATGCTCGTCCCCTGTGTTTCCTCCCCTTCACTTATTCAGCTTTTTTCTGTCACACGCATGTGTCATTTTTGTTTTCCTTTACCTTCCTTTTGCATGCGGGTCTGTCCCGCCTGCCGTGGCCGGGGTACCTGGTGCACAGCTCCACCCTCCCCGCATGCCTAAAGAACAAGCCGCCCCACAGGCAGGAGGGGGGTGGCACCTCGCCTCGTAGCATCCTCACACACCGTGTGCTCAGGTTCACGGACGAGGTCACGGTTAGGTAAGAACGCGCCCCCTTCGCACATCGTCATTTCCCCCTTATCTTGTCCAAAGAACTCGCAGGTTTGCAGCATTAAACCTGAAATATTACATGCACGTCATGTGATAACACAGAGCCAGCCATCTGTTCAAAGTCACTGTTGTCACAAGCATGATGTGACACAGGACAAACATGCATACATCACACGCACTCCCAAAACCCGTCCCCCTCTCCCTCTTAGACCTGGTTCCCATGGCAACTCACCAGCCTCCCATCTGAGCGCTCTCACAGTGTATGGCCACGAGGAATGACTGGCTGTGACAGATGGAGATGTAGCATTAGAGCCATTACATGTTACCACACTGTCTGATGGCCTCCCTGTTTCTCTCTTTGTCCCTCTGTCTTCTCTCATCATTTTACGTCTCATTATCTTCCCTTTCCCGGCCTCCTCTGTGTTCTCTTATGTCATCCTCCTCTTCATCGCCTCTGTCCTTGCTTTACTCGTCTCCGTCTGTTTCTCCCTCTGTCTTTACTTCTCTCTCTGCTGCCGCGTCGTGGCGTTGCAGCGACCTGCAGCCGTCGTTGGACAGAGTGAGGAGTGCGAGCACCACTTGTCTGAGGCCAGACACCAACTTTCACTCCCATGACAGAGACAGGTATCAGAGGAAAATTTACACCGTTCATGAATCGAGTGAATTGAATTTAGAACAGTGGTTATTCGGGTTTGCATGATTGACTCGTTCAACATTTTGGGTTTTAGAATGCCGCATGTTTTCACTCCAGTTCATGTCATTTGTCCCTCTCATACCGACAAATTCTGACTCTCAGCTCGCTGACATCTGGTCAGGAACCCTTGGGCAAGACATTTTAACACACTGAGCATCGCTTTACCTTTTTTTTTTTTTTTACGTAACATTAAGAAGTTGGACGGGTTGAAGGGTAATAAGTCACCAAACTTCCAGCCATGAGACCCAAAATAGGGCTCCTAAATCCCTTCCCTCCTGGTATTAAGAAACTTTTCCCATTCTGCTTTTTATTGTAAACTATATTATTCTAAATGATACACAATTCTAAAATTTGATCGAATTACAGACAGAAGATGGGGCATCCCCAATTGTTCAGTCTTAAAGGCTGCCAATGCTGCATTCAATGTGCCTTGGAATTGGGATGTTAGAAAACAATATTCTATGCAAACCTAGGAAAATAACATGGCTGCCTTCAGGTTTCCTTAACTGCTTTACTATTAACAGATTCTCATCAAAAGTCAAACAGTTCACATAACAGAAGAAAGAAGTGAGCTAAAATGCTCTGAAAGTACTTTGTCTGATATTCTATCAGATCAATAACAACAGGTGATATATTTTACGTGTAGGTGATGAGCTGCCTTTTTGGAAAACTGATATAAATGCAGAAATCACGGATGACAAATCTTACCTCAGTTACCAACTCTGAAATTCTATTTCCCATTAGCTTTGTTCCTCTAGGTCTAGGACTTTGGAAAAACTGAGTTTCCCATGGTCAGTGAATGCAGCATGAGAATCTGTGGCCACACCCCCATTTATCAGAGACAGCTGTGCATCAGCTGACAGCTGCTCTGTAAAGGTGCATGTACAACAAAGAGGGGCTCAGACATGCTTCTTTACTTCTCTCATTAGACTAAAACACATTTGTACCTTTAATACTTGGTTAGGTTTATGCTAACACACATAGGTTACCACATGTGAGATGGTATGTACCTCCCTTCTACGAGGAATGCACCGATCTGCTTTTTTCACCTCCGATACGATACTTGAGGCTTTAGTATCGGCCGATACCGATACAGAAAAACAGCGAGGAATTATGGTAACAAACGGTAAGTTTCATTGTGTGGAAAAGACTGGGATCATTCTGTTGTGCATGGCAACATCAGACTTGACTTAAACATTTCTTTCCTATTTTTTAAAAAAACAAATTAACAGATATAAATGTACTGAATTACTTATTAATTCCAGTAAAACAATCTTAACCATAAAAAAATATAACAAGTCTAACTGTTTCAGTAAGTGCAATTAGGGATTCAAATCCAATGTATAACAAAATATTGAAAAATAGAGGAGCTATCGGTACCGATATCCGATCCAAATATCAGATCGGTGCATCCCTACCTTCTACCATTTAAAAATGTACTCCAAGGGGTATGTACTCCAACTCAGAACCATGAGCCTTCATGTGTTGTTCATACATGGCTGAAGTAATTGCTCACTTTTATCAGAAAGCATCTACTTCAGGGGTTCTCAAACTGATCCGTGAAAGGGCCGGTGTGGCTGCAGGTTTTTGTTCCAAAACTCAGTTTTCCGTTTACTGCGATTCTACTGAGCTAAGAAATCCTGTATCCTTATAAAATTAGTTTTTTACTCGTCAACAGGGAAGAAAGTATCCAGAAATGCAGCATAGTGTCTTTTTATGTCGCTTCCAGAGAGCCTTGTGGCATAGTTAGTTAGTTAGTTATAATTTCCAGGGCATTTAATACTGCCATTATTGTGATTTGACTTTGGTGCCCTAAAACACTCGTGCCGCCAACACCATCCTGGATCAATGGGGTGAGGTTTGAGACCACTTTTGAAAAGCCTTCCTTATTGATTTGGACAGATTTAAAATACACTACATCATCATGTTGATCCAGCGCTTGTTTTAATGATGCTAAAGACTACCTCTCACATTTCGTTCTGTTGCTATGCATCCTAACGAATTGTTAAAAAAAATGACCTCCCGTCGTCTTTTCCTTGACCTCATGGAAAACATCATTGGGTTGAGGAAAGGTGGTGGGAAAAATTCTTCGACCCAACTCACACGAGCTGTGATGTGGGTCTGCAGCACCGAAACTGCAAATGTTTCATAGATATTCTACAAAATATGGTCTAATTCAGTCTCATTACACTGTTATAGGAAAGGAATAACATATAAATCATATTAGAGATGATATAGAATATTACTCTATTATCAAAGTCCGTAGCTAAAAAGGGAAAGAAGCTGTTATAAGCTCCTTCTACCCATCCCCCTTTCCTCATATTTATCCACATGAATCACACTCTCTCTCATAAATGATGGCCCGGTGTTTCCTCTGCTAAAGGAGATAATCAAGGAAGCATTGGAGCTCCTTTCTGTCGTATTTAGAGAATTCAAACAGCTTCGATCTCGGCTGCTGCTCAGAAACTTCCGGCTCATTTTACTCAGAAAGGTTCTTATGTGGACGATTAAACTGGAGCATATTACTTTACAACACAGAAAAAAACTATAAGCTTTTTTCAGCTCAGCGACTTACTATTGTTTTTGCACAGTACATCACCGTTGCATTGTGGGAAGTTTTTCTCGCACTGCTTACACTCTGTGGCATTCCCCAGGAAATGATGTGCACACTGCAGGATGCAAATGCTGTTTTAAGGTGCTGAACGGCATAATAATGTGAAAGTTAAGCAGCTTTGTCAAAGTAAAGTTCACTGTGTTTACTGCTGTGTCAAGTAGTTTGTGCACATGTGCTTATTGATTTCTCACGTCTTTGTAAACCTTGTGCTTGATGTAAAAAAGAACATTTCATGGCTTCACAGCCTTCATTAACAATCTCTCCTGGTGTTCCCACCCGGGAATGCTCATCCTCCGCCCCCTCCGCCCCCTCTAGGTGCTCCAACTCTTTGCCCCGCAAGACTCCCCCAAGTCCCAGGATCTTAGTAGAACATGTGGCCCCTGAGGAAGACAGGTACACCAGGCCTGCCCCCTTCTGCCATCCTCCCACCTCTTAGCAAACCTCTACTGCTTTGCTTGCTGGCTTAAATTTCCCTGACTCCCCGTCTGGAAGCCTCTCCCGCAGCCTAGAGCTCGCCCTCTTTGTAATGTATTCCAGATCTTGTGACCGGCGCTGTTTCTGTCCCCTTTTCCTGTGAACATTTGTGGTCCATGGCGATGTAATCCCATTTCTATTCTGCTGCACCTGCTTCTCTGCTGAGCAACTGCCCTAAATATCCCCACTTCTTTGGCTTGAAAACACTTTATTTGCTGGAGGAAAAATGATATTTGACTACATATGTCATTCTCAGTTATATTGGCTTTTATAAAGCACACAAATCCAAGTGAAGTCATAGCATCTGAGCATCTTTCCAACCTTTCAGCCTGTACTCAGTCTTCATTTTGTGGGTGGCCATTTTCCATGTCGTGTTTGTTTTTCTTCCTCTCTCTCTCTGTGGCTGCTGTTTGCCAAAGCAGGCAGAGTATCAATTCATCCAGTCCCAACTGTCCACGGGGCAGCAGAAAAAGCCTGGAGGGGGACAGGTAAGATCCATCATTCATCCCATCACTCACTCACCTGATTAGTTACCTTCATCCCTTCACTGTCAAACCTGTAACAGTCTTTTTTTCTCCTTTGATGCTGATGCAGCCTAATGTGTCGACTATTCATAAAACAATGCAGAAGCACATCAGCCGTGAGCACATGATGATACAGAGTTTTCTGTTGTGGGGTCTTTCACACCTTGAGAGTCGTTACACATGGACTCCTGAGCCCATGTGGCTGTATTGATCATGGTGGCATGATGACGGTTTCTCATGCAGTACTGCCTGAGGGCTCCCAGCTCATCCAGCAGTGCTTTCTGTCCTTTGCCTTTCCACAGTCAGTGGGGTTACATGGCACTGAAAGGATCAGATAATTGGCTAAATTACAATAAGACTGAGTTATTAAGTTCATGTAGACACCTTAATCTGACAAGAAATTGGATCTGATCGGAATACTCGCGATCGGATTAAGACTAGTGTTGTGACGTTCGCGAACGAGCCGGTTCTTTTGAACGGCTCTTTGATATGAACGAAGGGAGCCGAGTCGCGGCGGCGCGGGAGCCGTTCTATTTCTGGTTCTTTTTTTTTTTTCTTTTTTTTTTTTTCTTTCTTTTTTTTTACTCTTGCGTGTTTCACGCAGCTCCCAGGGGACATCTAGTTGCGGATTCCCCCTACATAGGACAACTACGAGTAGGAGGGGTAGGGCGCAGGCAGCTTGCACGTGCCCTTCACATGAGCAGTGAGTGTCTGAGTGAGCACTGACACTTCTGTATGGGGGGGAGGCCTTCGTGGCGCGAAAATAAGCGCCTCAGCGGCGCCACGCCGACAGCGCACACATAGAACGTGAGGGAAAAGTAATATAGGAATCTAGTCAGACAGTCAGTCACTCATTGCTCGCAGAAAGGGAAGCAGCCAAATTTGTTTCGAAATGAGCCAGAGAAAGAGGAGCAATAATGGGACCACTTTTCAGCTGAGGGGGATACCAAAGCTAAATGTAACTTATGCATCTTATGTATGATTTCTGCCGCATTCCCAAATGTGTGCAGGACTTTGCGTTTGTGGAGTAACCAGAGACGGTCAAATAAGACTAAGAAAATCTTTTGAGTAACCATGGGTACGAGCGGACATGGCGGAAATTGATTATAAGCCTAAAATACTTTAAAAAAAAAAAAAAAGAGCCAAACGAGCCAGTTTTTTGAACGGCTCTTTGAAAGGAACGAGCCATAAAGAGCCAGATCCCCCAAAAGAGCCATAAATCCCATCTCTAATTAAGACCCCGAGATAACTCGGTTGAAAGTCAAATTAAACCTGCTTGTAGATGGTGAAGCATCCCGGGGTCGTGACCCGGAAGTCAAAGGAGACGATATTACTGTTGTTGTCTGAAAGAAACAAACAACGCGATGGAGAATGCTCCGTTGTGCATCTCGCTTGTGCAACAAGCAGCTCATCACAGATCAAATGTAGAGGGACGTAGCTTCCTCTTGCTCTTCGTTCTCCATCTTTCTCCAATGCCTGAGTTTGTTGTTGTTGTTGGTGGTGAAGAGGTCAACAGGAAGTGGCTCTATTAGCAATAGTTGAAATGGGTACAGCGCCACCTATCATACCGGGGTATGACATGCTTTGAGCCTATGATTCGATTCATTCACCGCCATATATCCAAGGATAATTACCCTTGCTCAAATAAGGAGCAGCTCAGTCTTATTGTAATTTAGCCAATAATCCGATCCTTTCAGTGCCATGTAACCCCACTGAGTGAGATTTTCCCAGGCTCCCTGAATCTTTTCACAGTATTCTGCTCTGTAGATGCTGAAAGACCAAAGTTCTTTACAATCTTACTCTGAGAAAAATTTGCTGAACTTATGGATGATTCTCTGATCGAGTTTGGCCCAAAGTGGTGAGCCACGACCCATCCTTGTTGGAGAGACTGAACCTTTGATAGATGCTCCTTTTATACCCAATCCTGACACCCTCACCTGTCACCAGGTAATCTTCTGATTGTGGAATCCTCCAGGATGTGGTATAGTCTCTAAATCTTTCCATCTATCATGGCCTTTCCAAAACTTTTTGGACTGTGTTGCAGTCAAAATCTCGAACATTAAATCTCGAATATCCAGTTTTCTTGGTGGGGACATTCTCAGACAGGAGTGGCACATTTCTCACAACACCTTGCTTATGTAGCAGTTGGTGATGCATTTTAAAAAAATCCGGCCTGTGCCGAGGTTAACTGAACACCTCACATCCTGAATGTGCACAGTTCACTCTCAAGGTGTAAATGACTCCAGAAGAGTTCAAATGCCTCAAACTCCTGACAAGATATTTGGAACTGAGGAAGAAGCGCAGAGGAGAACAAAAACGAAGTCCTGGTGCTCCCTTTTTGAATCACTTAATATATATTGGATGACTAGCTCACACTTTCTGCCAACACAGCATACACACTGAGCCATGAAAAGAGCACATGCTGTATTATTTTGCTCAGGTGCCGTTTTCTATCCGTGGTTTTAAGTTTATATTTCTTTTTATTTGCTTATGGCAGTCGAATCCAGCCCACCTCTATCCTGAGGGGCAGTAGAGGGAGAGGGGGCCCTCTGAGGCCCTTCGGTCAGACAGTGCTGTCAGGGTCCTGTCCTAACTCACCACGACTGGACAGGTGCATGCTCCTCCCTGTGCTACACCTCTGCTCCCCTGTGTGCTGGTTTCCTCCTCACTGTTAGATGTAGCACCACTTTTATTGATCCTCAGATTCTGCTCAGCAGTGTATTTGTGTCTTTTCACATCTCCAGTAGTAGTTTAGGATGTGTCTGCGCTGTATGTTAACACTCTGAGCCGCTTCCTTCACTTTCTTTCTTCCTCTCCTGATGTGACCTTTGACCTTTACTGCTACAGTCAGTTTGTTGCTCCTGTGGTTCACTTTTTAACAGAAGTAAGTGATTTATAGCTTCTGAAAGCTGTCATATCTTCTCTTTTCCACCTGCTTGTGTGTTTTTGTGGCTGTTGCTCAGGGCACACCCTCACGGCAGCTCTTCTCCTCCGACGGGGACTCCCTCATCAGGTCGCAGGAGCCGGCAGCTGCCGCAGCTCCCTGCAAAGAGCAGCAACATAGAGCACGGTGTGTTTGTTATACCTGAAATGTAACCTTTAAACTGTATTACAGCTCGTCTCTGGGCCAGTTTGTAGCCTGAACTCTTTTGCTTTAGTTCAAACAGAAATAATCCAACTTTTTTAATGAGGAAAAAACCAAATCAACCACTTTTATCTCTGAAGCTTCAGGTAATTGTTCTAAAACATCCCCAAAGTCAGTTGGTAGCGGCTCCATAGCTGTGACCCCCCCAAAAACGAGCATCCTCAGGCTCTATGGATAAGAGACACAACTGAAATACAATGAGTCTCCGGGCCAGAGTTGGATCTTTCCATCCTGCAGCGTGGAAGCAATTTTCAGGCCCAAAAAGTCCAAAAAAAGCTGCTCCAAGCCCCACAAATGATTTTATTTCACATGATACACAAGATATCTGCCAGTGAATCAGTTTTTATATGATAGAAATGTTTCATTAATATTTTATAATTATACAATTTGGATTTGGAGCAGCAACAGTTTTGTTATGTTGTGTTTGTTGACGCATTGTGAAATACAAATAAAGCACAGCTAATGTTTGGGCAGGCCAGACATGTCACACTGAGGTCCATGTCAGCTTAATGTGGCCACGTAGACACAGCCACCGCAAAGGCTGATCAGGTTTAGAGAGATTTTTGCAACTCAAATGTTAAACCGTAATTTACATTTCCTAATAATTTGATTTGTTTTAATTTAATTTAATTCATATTTAATTTTACTTGCCATTTGATTTCAAAGGGAATCTAACATTAGAGGTATGACTTCACTCCCCATCATTTCTGGATCAAAAAGCATTTAAAATGAGATTTATTTAATATTCAGCAACCAAATAGATCTAATAACTTTTCAAAGACAGATATATATATATATGTGTGTGTATTTGTCCCTTTACTAACAACGAGGACATGTGACCCTTACAAAGCACACGCACATGGTGTTCAGTGCACTTCATGCTCCACCTAGTGTCAGGAACCAGATCCTGCAGCATCAACTCTGCAGACACATCTGCGACTTTTTCATCTACTTATTTTGTTTTTATCTCTTTCATCTCATCCCCTGCTTCATTTCTTTTTGCCTCAGTCCTCGCGGCAGAGGAGCGAGCCCGACAGCCGCAGAAGACTGTAATTTCCTACCGGCCTTCAGCATCCCACGACCCCGGGACGGACATCAAGACCAAGCGGGAGGTCAGCGCCTCTGATCTCCAATCGTCTCTTCCGCCTCGCTTTTCGAGTCATGTTTACTCTGTATGTATATTTGTGGTGCTCAGTTCGAGCTGAATGCGACCTCCACCTCTCGTCTCTGTCCACAGATGTACGCAAAGCAGCGGCCCAGCAGCGACAACATGTCGGCCAGATCCTCAGACAGCGATATGAGCGATGGCTCAGTGCTCTCCCGTGCCAGCAGTGCCTCTCGCCTCAGTAGCACCAGCTACATGTCTATCCAATCAGAGCGGCCCGGGGGTGGACTCAGGTCAGTGTTCTGTGCAGTCCACATGACAGTCATCAAACTTTTCCATTTAAGCTTAAATCACCTTATTAATGCATGCTAATAATCTTTTTTCTTGCACGCTGCATGCTCCGTCTCCTCTGTCCACACACTCACATACAAACACACGCGCTGAACGGTGGGATTAAAACAAACTCAGATCAAAGTCATTAGAGGATGAGAAGAAGGAAAGGAGGATCTCGTGGGGGGTTGACGGAGAGGAGGAGAGGAGGAGGGCAGCAGGGAAGAGACGCTTCTCTGAGGAGTTGAAGCGCAGGAGACACACTGTAACAGGAGACACCAGGGAGTCCAGGTAACGATGAAGCTCCGCCCCCTCCTCCAAGCATCCCCTCAACACACACTGATGACTGCAGATAGCAGCAACTTCTAACTCAAGAAGACTTTTTTAACTGATGTGCAGTCACAGCAGGGGAGCATCTGGTTAAATATATTTACTTTGTTTTATGTAGACTTAAAACATCACAAGGAATCCTCCTGAGTCTGACAAAACTAGTTTTATCTGTCTGCAAGAGCTTCTTTAGGTCTGACTTTTTATGACATCCTTATCTGAACTTCTTCTGGACAGACAGTTGTGATAGAAAACATTATTAAATACAGGGTTGTGGTAATAAAACCCCTAAAAAAGCTGGGACAGTGTATAAAACATTGATACAAAATGCAGAATGCATTGATGAGAAAATAATGAAAATCCTCCATTTAACTGAAAATAACATTTGAATTATCTGCTCATTTGAATTTCATGAAGTTGTTTTACTTTCCATTATAATTTGATCCCATGAAAATTCAGTGAAATACTTTAATAGAATTCAAGAACATGACTGCGGGCCCACACTGTCTCCATTTCCAAACAGGAAGGTTGGTTTACACTTTTAAAGCAGAGTGGCATTAGAAAAGCCCAAGAGGGCTGCTTATTTACACGACTCCTGCTTATTCCCCTCTGAAATGAACCATGTGAAAACAAAACAACATGATATCTGACCCCGAGTCTCATTTAGAATAGATGGAAAATAAATAATGACAGGCTGAAATGTGCGCGTTCCCCAACTTGTCTAAACATTCGCTGGGTCAGTGCTCTCGGCGTGCCAACAGTCGGAAATGATCTGTGCTCTGGGTGAAGGTGGGCGTGTGGTCAAAACGTCTGATTCTTGTCGCTCTCCTGGCAGAAGTGGTCCTCAGCTGTGATTGGAAGGCTTCAGATCAGTGCACTCCGACTGTCACGGGACGTTTTTAATCCCAGATGTTGCATTATCCAGGTTTGAACAGCGACGTCACCCGGCCCAGCATACTGACGTTTTCACCCAGCGGTGAGCTCAGTGTTGAGCTTTTTTAATGGAAAATGTTTGACTCGGGGTTAAAGACTGAAATGTAGACTATGCCTCTTTTGAAATTGCACATTTGATCTGAGCTACATAGTTTGAAAAATGTGACCAGCTGCTGTACCTCGTGCTTTGGAATGGCTCTCTTGGAGGATTTTGGCTTTCTTCCACTCCAGATGTGTTTTAGTGGTGACAGATTTGAACAGCAGGCAGGTCAGTTCAGCACCTTGATTCTGCAGAATGAGGTTTGTATTGCTGAAAAAAGCAAGGCATTGTTTGGTTGGCAGCAAAGGTCGATTCAATGTTCAGCCTGTGATAAAGCTGCCTTCACAGAGGTTTCTCATGCCACTTGGGCACTAACTCATGTTCATACCGTCACAAATGCTGGATTGTGAACAAATTGCCTCTAAAACTCTGGATGCAAAGTGCCACTTTTCCACTTCACCTCATTCCATCTTAACTGAGCTCAGGCCCTGAGAGGACAGAACGATTTTTAAAGCTGGTTTTACATGTTTTTACCACATCTACTGATACACTGAGCGACCTCAGTGTCACAGCAGAACATGTAATATGCACAAAATAAACAAAGTTATCACCAGATGATGCTGTCAGTCAACATCAGATGTCTCCCAGTCCCCACATATCAGGACTTCGCTCTGACCCTACTGCGTTCTGGAGATATGGATAAATGTACCAATTGCATGTGTTCTGGTGAAACTTGGCTCTGCTGGAAGCATCGAGCGCTGCCTATCCGTTTAAAGGAGAAAGATGAGACAGTGAAGAGTGTTGGGAGATTGACACCCCTGCTCTGATAGCATTTGGTAGCTTGTTTTGCCATCTTGGGAGCAGTGTGGACTGGCACTGCGTTGTGTGTGGGGGCTGATTTCATAAAGATCCCCAACCTTTAACACTGTGTTGGTTATTTACTGGAAAATAAACAACTAAACTAAAAAGATAATGAAGTTCAGCTGATCTGAAGCAGATAGAAAGAGAACATCGTGTGCACCCTCACAAACATACACAGTCCCGGCTGACCGGCAGCAGGGCGCTGACAGGGACAAATGGCCCTCTCTCAGGGGCCCTCAGTGAACCAGCTGGTGATGGAGTGCAGCTTATTAGCTGGTTAATGTATTGAGGTCGAGGAGGAGGAGAGAGGGGCGGCGTTCTTCACAGCCTCGCAGAAGATCAATCCAAACAGTCTGGTAGGAAAACACTGTCTGTGCAGTCAAGAGTGGAAAGACATGTGTGTCTTTGTTCAGTTTATAAAGAGTGGGAGCAGATAAATCCTCACAAGTCAGAGCCAAAAGTGCGTGGACAACCCTGACAACATACATCAGCAAGCTTCTGGAACACCGGCGAGGTCAGAAGAGTCGGGCTCTCCCTCCCCGTTTATCCTGAAGCTGAGGATTGTGTTCACATCAGAGGTTCTGATGTCAAAACTTCACCAAGCTGACAGATTCTGTCAGATCTCTGGTTATCTCAGGTCGTGAAACCACTGAACGGCTTACAGGGAGGTTTCATTTGTAGCCTGGTGATGTCGAAGCCCTGCAGGCCTCAGGTCAGTTTGCACGCAGAGTAGGATGGAAACGTTCACGTTTAGTGGATCCTTCTGCCGTTGTGTGAGATTACATTTACACACTGAACCCGTCTGCATCCTCTGTTATTACCTTTGTTAATCACCCTTCTACCCACCTACATGTACAGTACCTGCATTTTTTGATATTCCAGTTAATTTCAGTTTGATTCACTTTAATGCTGCTCCTCGGGGCTTTTTTTGAAAAATCTTCTGAGTTCTGGCCTTTTATTGCATTTGCCTTGATATTATCTATGAATTATATTATCTAATTAAAACCTCTCACAAGATATTTTTAAAATGAACTCGTAAAGCAAAGTTTTCAAGCAGAAAGAACAAACATATTAAGACTGATTACTTTTTTGTGTTTGTGTGTGTGTGTGTTTGTGCATTCCCCGTGCATGTCTCAGATCCCTCCTTGCATGCCTCCTGTGCTGTGACTGCCTGGATCCCCTCTATCCTCAAGATCCTGTCCTTCCGTCCTATCCCTGTTCTACCTGCAATTCCCTAACTACCCTGCAGGGGGCAGTGGACAGGCCTCACACCACCCTCCCTCTCTCCACCCGTTCCCCAGCTCCTGTGGGCCAGTGGAACATAGCTGTCAGGGGCCCATCTGGAGCAGAGTTTATGGGCGAAAGTGGCAGCGTAGCTGGACTCTCCTGCAGCACGTTGACCCCCTCTGTGGGGACGGACATGCGGTGGCTCCTCCACAACCCTGGGCGGCAGCGTTGGTCACTTTGCGGCTTCTGCTCGCGCGCAACAGCTCGTTTAAGAAGAATAAACTTGAATTCCTGATCTTATCAGCTTTGTTCTGCAAAGATGTTTTATTTCAGTCTCACTCACTCATTGTTTTTTATGTAGTTTGAGGTTTAGTCCTCATCCGTTCTTTTCTTTGGGGCCGCAGGTGATTCCTCGTGTTATCTGTGTCTCTTGATGTTTTATTAAACATCAAACCTCAACCAGTCAGTTTGAAAGTTAACGCTTCCTCTTCTCAGCCATGCTGGGTTTTTTTGCATTTTGTTAAAAATAAAGGTATGGTATGAGTAAAAGTGAGTTTAAAGCTGCCATCGGCAGGTTTTCAAAATTCCGAGTCTAAAGTCGGAAAATTCGAACTGACACAACTTTCAGGTCCCTCCCCCAACCTCTAACAAGCTCCGAATCGCCCCCCAAACCCCTCCCCCTCTGTGGACGAGGTTGTGCACGTGAGTTCACACCAGTGTGCGCGCACACAAGCTGGGACAGACTCACGCCCAGCACCGTGTGCACAAGCTGTGATTGACAGGTAGCGATTCCTCCCCCCTAACGTGATTGGTTAAAAACAGCCGGGAGCGCTCGGTTTTTGCAAGCACGCTTACAGATTTTAGAGGGAGCTACAGAATTCGTGATTTTTCCTAAATAGCCTATTTAATATTCTACTTCCAGAATCCCATGACAGTTCAAGCTAATATGACTAAATAAAAGTTGCTGACTGCTGGGATAAAGGGATAGTTTGCCTCTTTTGACATGAAGCTGTATGACACCCCATATTAGCAATATCATTTATGAACATTGAGTAAAAGTGAGCTTAACACCACCTCTCCCAACACACACCATATCACATATTCAGCCGTTTTTTCCTTCCTCCAGCCGGAAGATGCGATCAGCGATGGGCCGCAGTATGCTGAAGAGCTCCAGCGTGAGCGGAGAGATCTACACGCAGGAGCGCAACGACGGCAGCCAATCGGACACGGCGCTGGGCACAGTGGGCGGCGGCAGCAAGAAGAGACGCTCGAGTCTCAGCGCGCGGGTGGTGGCCATTGTCGGCAACCGTCGCAGCCGCAGCACATCACAGATCAGCGGCCCCGGTGAGTTGCAAAAGCAACCCCGAATGGGTTCGTGAGCGATGTGAAAGAGCAAATGTTCCAGCAAATATTCCAAAACTTACTCAGAATTGTTGTTGGACTGTCGTCAAGGTGATATGAAAGTTAAGTTTAGTAATTTCTTAACTTCCATCAGGAGATGGCGAGTGAATCTGTGTGTTTCTATCTGATATTATATCAAATACTCTTTATTTAATGAACAAATTCAAATATTTTTCACACATTCCCATAACTTTGCCTTATTTCATGTTGCTGCCTAGCCTGGGAATTCCCATGCTGCTTTGCGCGCGATTTCATTCACACTGCAAAGGCAGCCTGGAAACCACCGCCCGTATTTTTGCCTGAGTTAGGGAACCAATCACAGAACGGGGGGGGTAAGCAAGACGATGATGACGTCTATGCGCGACACCGAAGCTTGTAGAGTGTTAATCCAACATGGCAGTGGACACAACGTTACCGTTTGATACAGCCTTAGAAAGTGTTTTAAGTAGCTTAGAACGCAAGTTTACTTTTTTTTCTTCTTCTATCTCGTCGAATTTCTGTCGCTCTACACACGTCATCTGGTATAAGTGATACAATTAGCTATGAATTGCGCGCAAAGCAGCATGGGAGGAACCAGACGCCATTTGATAGACATTCGTAGCGCCCAATAAACGACTCTAGGCATTCGTAAACCACGCCTCAAATACTAAAAATGCACACCTAGTTCCCAGACCACCATCTCATCGAGGTGTGGACGCGTCAGCCAGGCTAGTTGCTGCCTTAAAACGAATAGAAATTATCAAAGATGAGACATTTTAAAAATGATCTGAGCAGTGCAGCTTCTACGCTGAAGTTGGAGGTAAATGAGGCATAATCTGCATTTTCTTCACAAGCTGATACTTAATGAAACGGTGAGATATGTGAGAAATGTACGTTTTCAAGCATGTCTTCACATGTGGATTTAGTCCTCCGCAGGGTGCGTCTTTTTAGAGATCACTATAGTCAAAATAATGCTCCCTTTAAAGGGAAATGCCACCCCCAGGCCAAATTAAGTGTATTCCCGCATTCCCGAGACATAAATAAGTGTGTGGGAGCGTTTTCCTGGCGACCCAGGCATTGTCCGAATCTCACAGCACTGACCACTGCTTGGTTGCGCGTAATACATACATGCTAGCGTCGCCAGCGTCGCCACTCGAAATATTTCGCCCAACGTGAATTAATTTACTTGATTTACCTTCTAATTACTGTGTGAGTGGTGTACTTTCACATCGACTGCAAATGACTGTGTAAATCTACACAGAAGGCCTGTTTTGCTCATGTCGGTTTGGGAACTAGTTTCAGGTGCGGAAAATACAGCCGAACCACACTCCCCGCTACGTCTTTGGGAATCCCCACCCCCGACTTCCTCAAACAAACCAGCGTGAAGGGGGGTATTCCCAATGACGTAGCGGGGAGTGTGCTCGATGTGAAAGTACACCACTCACACAGTAATTAGAAGGTAAATCAAGTAAATTAATTCACGTAGGGCGAAATATTTCGAGTGGCGACGCTAGCATTTATGTATTACGCGCAACCAAGCAGTGGTCAGTGCTGTGAGATTCGGACAATGCCTGGGTCGCCAGGAAAACGCTCCCACACACTTATTTATGTCTCGGGAATGCGGGGATACACTTAATTTGGCCTGGGGGTGGCATATCCCTTTAAAGCACGTTGGATCCAGCCTGACAGCACAGACAACCACACACCAAACACTTTTCAATTGACCACATTCGGCACCGATCCCTCGTTTTGGACGCAGTCTCATCCCGAGCCACGTGTGGTCGACCTCAAACTCGTTGTAAATTCTCTGTCTCAGTTCAGCTCAATAAACTCTTGGCTTCACTGCCGCTCTGTTTGTCTGGGTTTCAGTTTTAAGAGCATAAGAGACAGTTTACCCCAGCGTTAAATGGCACAACAAGCCTAAATTCTCAGTTCTGTTGGAAACACACCGTGCTTTAGATCAGGGGTCTCAAACTGATCCGTGAAAGGGCCGGTGTAGCTGCAGGTTTTGGTTCCAACTAGTTAAGAGCTTCAGTGCAGACAGTTCAGTTGATTGAATGAAACAAGTCAGCTGTGCTGCTGCAGGGTTGGAACAAAAACCTGCAGCCACACCGGCCCTTTACCGGATCATTTTGATACCCCTGCTGCTGTTCATAGCAAAGGAAAAAGCAGTTCTGACTCTGAACAGCTCACTCAATAAGATGTTTTCAGACGCCACACAAGGTGATGGGGTTGTGTTATGTTGCATTTTTTGAGTCTGTGCTCACTTAGGACACTTATACATGCTCTGGAGTACAGAAAGGGCTTTTTATCCTCGTAGTATATCCCCTTTAAACCAGGTCAGCAGCAGAGTGACATTAAGCCACAGATGTGTATTTAAATAAATCTTCTGAAATGTTTTGTTGAGGTTGAACAACCTCTTAATCCTAAACATCCTCAAGTCCAGCTGAACTGACGCATCCAAACTGATTTGAGAACAATATGTTGCACACGTTGCAGATCTTCACTGTGGTCCTGAGGAGTAAAATGTGCAGAAAAGCTCCAGATGACACGTTTCAGAGAGTTTCAGCTGAGTGTCGCTCACAGCTCAGCCCCCAGCCACGCAAGCGTCCCGACCCAGCGTCCACTTATTAAGATGAAAGCCAAGTGCTGCACGTCTTGTCCTTTTAGCGGACATAAAAAGCTTTCACAGAGTATCAGGCCTGGAGGGGTCTCTCATCGCGCCCTCACCCCTACCTCCACCCATGTTGTAGACCAAAGAGACAAAGTAGAGATCTTGAAAATCTCAGCAGGTCAGGATGGATCAGAGCAAGCACAGGTAAGGCAGACTCACTATTAAAACTTGAGGATTTTAGTGCGATCATAGGATGATACCATACTTCATGACGGGCTTTTGTGCTGATATACTGTTTCATCGAGGGTCGGTCAATGGCTCAGAACACAAGTTGGAGTAAGAATACGGACACAGAACAGTGGAAGATGTCGCACTGGGATATTTTGGCTCTCTTTCTGCCTAAACATTTCCTGTTTATGCTCATTAACTGGACTGAGTAGAGCACGGGTGTGGCTTCGGCTTTGCTTCACGCCAAGAGATCACAGAGTCCCGAACTCGATCTTGTGATAATCAACTCTGTGTGACCACCAGTGACGAATGCTTCACTGTTCAGCTCACAGACGGAAATGACCCTGCAGTTTGGTCTGTTTTAGAGTCACGTTTCTCTGTTTTCTCTGTGATATTTACTCCATTTTTGGCTTAATTTAGTTTCATACGATGCAGAATGGTCACGATCTTAGCCATGCACCACTGTTGGATATGTAAAGTGATGTGAGATGACATTTAACGGTTAATACGAGACTGTGATTTTGTTTGTCAAAACATGATCGTAAAAGAGGCACCAAACACTAATAATGTTCAGAGGAATTAAAGTGAGCCTTAAGCAGAGATGAAAAGCAGGACACAGATGTGCAGCCTGCTCTTCTTCGGCAGGTCAGAGTCTGAGTTAAGCTACTGTCTCGTCTGGTTTTTAACCTCCACCTAAGCTGCTGGAGCTCAGGGTGACACATAATCAGGGGTCAGTGTTTTATGAGCCTTAAATTTAATCATTAAAAGATAAAAGTTGGTTTAAGGGTTTCTTGTAAGCAGCGTACAGATTATAAGATTTGTGTCGTTCATCAGCTTTTATTGGATTTATTTAGCAAAGATTTGAAGCGCAAACCTAATTTCTAACAAAGCTAATCATTTTTTTTTTTATTTAACACCTTAATTTAAGAAACAGAAGTCCAAATGAATTGAATTCCAGCATCTTCACTGATCAACTTCATTGTATTTAGAGAATACGAACATTTATAAACTAAAATAGACTATTTTACGAGCTGACATCCAGTGAGGGTGTCAGGATTGGGTATAAAAGTAAAGAGTAGTAGCAAAAAGAGCAGAGGGAGGAGAGGTGCATCATGGGAGCTCCCCCAGCAGTCTGGGCCTATAGCAGTACAGTGGAAACAGCTTATAGTGGTCACGGATATAGTAATCAACCGCTTATATAGATCACAAGGCTTGGGACAGAATTATTTCTATACAAATGCTGTTTAAATAATTTGTTTATAGTGATCAAGAAATCCGCTTATAATGTTCATTTTTGGCCATTTTATGAATGTAAACATGTGCAAAAATAATTTTAAAACTATGTGTAGCTATTTTATTTTTTACTCCCTTGATTCCTTTCTGGACGTCTGCTTCTGCCTCACTAGCTAACGTAACGAGTTGACACCGGGCAGCAAGCGCGCGAATCATGGCTGGAAAAAGGAAGTCATTTTGTCTGAATGAAAAACGTAGTCTCCTCGAAGCGAATGACAAAATACCAAAAACGAGCCAAAGAGATGCTGCGGCGAAGCTTGGCATTCCTCAGGTGCTTTTCCCGGGCGCCGTCGTTTTCTTTCTCCGTAGTTAGCATTCATGACTGTCTCTCTTTGCTTAATTAGACTACACAAGGTAGCCTGAGGAATGCCAAGCTTCGCCGCACCATCTCGGCTTGCTGCCCGGTGTCAACTCGTTACGTTTGCAGAAGCAGACGTCCAGAAAGGAAAGAAGGGACTAAAATATAAAATACAAATTCGGTTTTAGTAATCAACTGCTTATAGTGTTCAAATTGGCTCTGGACCAACGTGATCACTATAAGCGGTTTCCACTGTATAACTCTGGGATGTTTTGGGGGTCCCCTGAGCCTTTTAAGTATAATAATTAGGGCTGGGCGAGTTAACTCGCCTAATGATTTGACGCTGATAAATATAATTTCGCGCATTAACGCAGTATTTTTTTTTCCTAATTAGTTTTTGGGGCTTTTGTACCTTTAATGGATAGGACAGTTCAGAGAGACAGGAAGCAGAGAGAGGGGGAATGACACTCAGCACAGGGCCGTCCGATGCTGAACTCGAACTGGGGCCAGCTGCAGCGAGGACTATAGCCTCTGTACATGGGGTGTAACCCACTGCGCTACGGACCAATCCTGTTTTATTATCGTAAAAGTCTGTTGCTGTGGAACCGGAAAAGAAAGTAATTGGCGGATCCACCAAACATGGAGAAGGGTACGGAACTTTGACTCTGCCATTTTCCTTTTAAAGTTATTCCAGACGGCGGAGTTGACAGAACCAAAGTCATCTGTAAACACTGCCAAGTTGAATTGTCTTATCACCGTAGTAGTTCCAGTCTAAAATATCACTTAATGTCAGGACCAGACAGAGGACCACAAATGCGTCACGTTTTAAAAAGTTTATTGGAGTTTCAGGGGAAAGGGAGTTGGGGCCGACTCTGGTATTGAACCCGGGTTGCTGGCTTGGCAGGCTGGTGTGCTATGGTCCAGGTGTGTGTGTGTGGTGGTAAGTCCGAGCTCACTCGCCACGGGGCTGGGAGTCCTGGGGGGGGGGGACACACACAACAGAAAAGGTGACCATAGCAGCAGTAACAGTCAAGGGTAGTGATGTGGCGTTTGAAGCGAGGCCTCGGAGCATGTGTCGAGCAAAAAGGGGCGAGCCAGATGAAGCGTTGGTTCGAGGCTTGTATCGTTTCCATAAAAATCACGTGACTGATGACAAACGAGGCCTCGGATTCAGTGTACACGTCACTGATTCATTTTGAGCGTCACTATCGCATAAAAAGGGTTTGAACCTTGCGGCACTTCGAGGGTTTTGAGTTGGCGTTTGGTATTGGTGAGAGGTAGAGTGTGCGTTGGTTGTATCAGAGTTAGTGGTTAAGTTCAGTTATTATATCAGTCATGTCATCTATTATTATTATTGTACTGCATTAGAATATATCGTAATTAGGTTAGAATAGTTATATAGGATATGAACCCTCGTTTTTCGCGGGGGTTACGTTCCAAAAAGAACCCGTGATAGGCGAAATCCGTGAAGTAGTAACCTTTATTTTTTTTACAAATAACTACTGTACTGTAAAATAATAATTTTAATCAATACGAACTGAAGGCTTCAAATTGCGGAGATCAGCACCGCGACCCGAGTCATTGGATTAGAACGGGAGAAAATGAAAAATGATTATGAAAAAAAAATACAAAGTAGGCTACAGTAGGACAAATAGTGACTCGCGTGTATTTCACTGCTCTTCTGACTGAGCCGCTGCATCCTGACTCTGCTCTGTAGCGGTTTTTTTTCTTCTTAAGCCCGCGGTGCAGTGTGTGTTTTTTCGAGAGAAGAACATAGTTATCGGTAGTTGCTGTCGCTCTTTTTTCTTCTGGGCATATTAAACCGCAACGTTATTGACACACATTTTTTAAAATAAAAACCAATAACTTATATTTGTCTTGTTGCCCATACTGCTCTGTTACAGTTTATTCCTGACTCCCGGTCCCATAAGCACTTTCATACTCCCAGTTCCATAAGCACTGTAGTCAGTGTACATCATTGATATATTTCATTTGAGTGATCAACACCATAGCACTCAATAATACTTCCATATATGCAGTTTTCACACATTTATTTTCATTGAGACACAGTGACAACAATTGTTTATTTTATATTGCAGGATGCTCTAACTCAGGGTTAATTTAGTCTGTCATATATTCCTTTTGCACAGCTGGTGTCACTAGAGAGACCGTTTCAATGAGGCTTCGGGTAATGAACCTTTTGGCGAACCTTTGGGCTGGAAAGCCTCATTGGTTCACAAAGCCTCATTTTGCCATCACTAGTCAAGGGTAATCCAGAATCGTGGTAGGTAGGCGGAAGGCAGGTCAACATTACCAGGGCAGGAGATCAGGGAGGGTTTCAGGCAGAAGGCAGGTCGGATTTCCAAGGACTGGAGAACAGGCAGGGTTACAGGGCAGGTCCGGGTGGGTTAACTGGAGTCAGCGTACTTTTGCCAGGGAACAGGTATCAGGAGCGTGTTCGCAGACGGTCTGACAGGGTGGAACCGAAAACCAGAGCTTTATATACAGGGGTTAACGGCAGATTGAATGCAGGTGTAGCAATTAAGCAGAGCAGAGTGAGAGTAATTGAAAGCACCAGTGCTTGTTACCAGGAGCCAGGGGAGAGACCATGACACTTAAATGCAAAACACACAACTGATACCAGCAAGTCATTCAAGGAAACAGGCAGTGGAGCGAGGCTTCTACATAAAAGCTACATAAAAATGCTGATGTTAAAAGTGTGTTTGCACAACAAATGTTATGGCACTTTCATTAATATGGCAGCACATTTAAAATAAAACTAAATGCTAAAGGCTAAACACTACTTTTGAATTAATTTTTGGATTTTGCGCACAAATGCGATTAATCGTGATTAATCAGGGAAATCATGTGATTAATTAGATTAAAAATTTTAATCATTGCCCACCCCTAATAATAATCCTGTTATTTATACGTTTTTCTGTGCGGGATAAAGGTTTTCTTCAGGTCTCACTCAGGCCTGATGAGGACAGAGAGAAATGTTGTGTTTTCATTGATCAATAAGACGCAAGCTCTTATTGATCGAGTTTTGTTTAGTAATATTGGTCAAATGCAACGGTAGTCAAATAAATGGAAACCTGGTGTTATGGGGTCACTTTCAGAAGATTGACGACTTTTTTTTCCATCTTTTGGGACCTCAAACGTCCTCCTGTGCTTCACTCTGGGAGTGTGAAGTATATCTGCATGATGGGAAATAAAGCTCTGCATTTTAGGAAATGTTCTGCTAAGAATTGGAAAAGAGTATGGTAACAAATCCACCTTTTAACTGGAATGATGTGTAAAAATGACAGATTATGGGAGTGTGAGAGGCCGGATGTCAAAACTAGATGCTCCAGCAATGCTACATTTAGCATTTTTACACAGAAAAACAGAGATTTGACTGTCAGTCTTTATAATAATCTGCATTTCTTGCATTACGAGTGACATAAATCTTCTCCTCTTATTACTGACAAAAAAATATAGATCATAAATAGCTGCTCTCGCGCTTCGGACTGACTCAGAAACATGAACGTGTTTGTGTTGTTGCTGCTGTCAGACCGAGATTTAAGGCTCGATGGCTGATTTTTCTCTCCTGTTTCATGCAGAGGCGAAGAATAAAAGGGAGAAGGGCGCACCCATCCAGAGGAGCACAGAGACCGGCATGGCTGTGGAGCTGACCAGGAACATGAGCCGCCAGCCCAGCAAAGAGTCCAACAACGGCAGCATGAACAGCTGCAACTCCGAGGGGAAGTCAGTGAACCGCCGTTTCCACTGTGCATGTGGCAGGCCTATCTTGGAGAAAGTTTTCTGAGATAGTTTGTTCAGTAGCATTGTGTTTAGGCAGAGATGTCAGGTTCTGCCTGCATGTGGTCGGAGAGTCGGACGCTTTAAGAGGGACATCAGTGATCAAACTGACAGATTTCTGTGTTTCCTGTGACAGTTTGATCTTCTCTGGAGTGAATCTGGGAGCCAGCAGCCAGTTCAGTGACTTCCTGGACGGACTGGGACCAGCTCAGTTAGTGGGCAGACAAACTCTGGCTACTCCTGCTATAGGTACAGAACTGGTTAGACTGGTCTTTTCTCTCCTCTTCTTGCCTCGTTTCGTCTCGTCTTTTCTCTAATGTATCTTTGTCTCTGCTTGTCTGCTCCATCTTGTTTCATCCGTCCACTCTTTTCCTTTTTTTCATCTTATCTCATTAATCATCTCATCTCGCCTGTCATGTCTTTTCTATAATTTCTCTTGTTGTCTCTTAATGTCTCATCTCTTCTTGATGGATTTTTCTTCTCTTTATGTCTCATATCTTCTCTTTTCTTTCCACTCTTTGTCTCTTCTCATCTCGTAATGAGTCATTTAGCTCCTTTTTTGTCTCCTTTCTTGTCTCCTTTCTTGTCTCTTCTTAGTTGATCTTTCATCTCTTTTCCTTTTGTCACATCTTCTCTCATCTCTGTTTCATGTCTTTTCATCTTATCTCTCTCTTCTGTCTTCATCTAATCTCTTTTATTTTCTATTTTCTCTGAAATATTGGTCATCCCATCTCTCGTCCTCATCATTTTTCTACTCACCTCACCTGTTCTCTTCTTGGGTCTTATCACTTTTGCTCTTCTCTCATTTCATTTCTCTTCTCTTCTCCTCATCTATTTCCATTGCATGTCCCCTAGTGTCATTCCCCGTCTCTTCATGTATCATCTAATTAAGCATCATCTCTCCTTGTTGACTCGTCTTACATTACTGATAATGAAGCCATAGTTCAGGCATGCAGGTCGATCCTGCCTGTTCTTCTTCTTCTTCATCTCACCCAAACCTGAATTGATAATCTGTTTATTGAAATGCATTGAAGCTCTCAGCTGTGTTGTAATGTGTGCCCACTTTTAATTAAACATAGAAGAGAATAAAACCTCTGAGTCATCCCTGTTTTGGAGCATTGAGATGAGTCATAGTCAGTCGGATGAGGCGTCTCGTCTAAAATGATCCAAAACTAAGATCGTCTTCCACAGAATGTCGCGTCCATCGTCTCAGTTTTACTGGAAACGCCGACGCTGATGTGTTCCCTTTGTATTAAACCAACCATCTTTTTACTGTGCTTGCTTACCAAGGTGACATCCAGATTGGTATGATGGACAAAAAGGGCCAGCTGGAGGTGGAGGTCATCAGAGCTCGAGGACTCGTGCAAAAGCCGGGATCTAAATCTCTCCCTGGTGAGGCCGCCTCCAGACGCCAAAGAGCGACTCGCTCCTGCAGCCGACGCACACATTTCATTATCACTATACATCCTCTGTAATCCAGCGCATACACTGAGCTGGAGCTCCCTCTGCCCCCTCCCCTCCCATAAGAATAAATCCAGCTGTGAGGGTCGGTGTAGATCATATTGTGTTCCCCACTAATGGCTTTTTTATTGTTCTGTCTCCGCCTTCAGCGCCATATGTCAAAGTCTATCTCCTGAGTAATGGAGCGTATGTAGCCAAAAAGAAAACCAAGATTGCACGGAAAACACTTGACCCTCTGTACCAGCAAGCACTGCTGTTTGAGGAGAGCCCGCAGGGAAAAGTCTTACAGGTGAGCCGGAGATTTATTTCTCATCATCGCAGGGTTTCGCATGAAAGAGCAGTGTGTCTTCACCAAATAAATCATTTTCCTTCAGGTGATCGTCTGGGGAGACTACGGCCGTATGGACCATAAAAGCTTCATGGGAGTTGCACAAATCCTGCTGGAGGAGTTGGACTTATCCAGCACAGTCATCGGCTGGTACAAGTTGTTCCCTCCGTCCTCCTTGGTGGATCCGACACTCACCTCCCTGACGAGGAGAGCTTCTCAGTCGTCCCTCGACAGCTCGCCCGGACCGCCCGGCGTCCGATCCTAGTGGACCAACAGCTCTGCACCGCCTGCCGAAAGGAAACCGAATCAAGCGGCGGAAATGTAGAGCAGCAACAATCAGAAACTGTCACAAACGAGAAAGCTTTGCTGAAACCTGACAATCACTCCTGCCGCGGTTATTTTCGTCTCTCATAGGGAGCGTCACATCTCAGTGTTTCATACCCATTCAAAGAAAAATGCCATTGTTTTTCTCTGTGTGTGCTGAAGAGGCGGGGCTGTCGACAGGCAGCAGCTCTCCAGTTGGAGAATGACACTAAAAATAAATGTCAGCGAATCAAAAGGAAGCAGGGTGGTTTTTAACTGAATCAACTTAGCAAAGAAATGTATGTAAGCATCGGAATGTAAGGCCTCGAGAGAGAGGTAATCCCCTCCACGCCTGCAGGTGGCGCAGTCCTCTCCACTGTGGCCTCCTCCAGAAGCCCAACAGACTGCTGGCACTCTTATCCCCGGGCAGGGTGGCCCCGCGTGGGAATTCAGTCTGGAAGCACAGGGCCTTCTTCTGGTGCCTAAACTTTGGAGCCACATCACTGGTCCCTCTCTCTGTGGAAAGATCCTCTTTTCAACATGTTTACCATGGCTGCTCTGACGCCAGTCTCTTTTGAACGTGTTTGCTTTGTTGTTCATTTCTGTCCCTTCGTTAGTACAGGCACAAAAACGTTTTTACAGTGCGTAAAATGCTCATGATAATGTCGTTAGTCTGGTGTGTGCATGGAGAGAAAAAAAAAACTAGACATAAAAACTATTAAATGTCTGCAAGTGTTCTGCAGGGGGACTGGTGATGAGACATGTTGCTAGATTTTTTCACTTGACGGTGAGATTAGAGTTTTACTTGTTCCACTGCTGGCCGACGTGCGGGCCGGTCGTCTTTGTATAGATGTATATTAGGCCTCCCAGGAGGTTGACCAATAAATCGAGTTTATGTCACTTTGAAATGTCACAAGGGTGCAGTGTCACTGTAGAAAACTAGAGAAATAATGAGAAAAGTCGAGCTTTGATCTCCACCCAGAGCAGGATAGGACCGTCTAATTTTTCACCTTTTCATGGGAGTGCCTTCCCTCAGCCCCGGCACGTTTAAGGTTTTTATCCAAACCTCGGTTTGACTTTTTTTAATAGGAACACAAGCACAAGAGCTTGATTTTTTTTACAACAAAAAGTTGAACTTTTTGAAAGAAAAATACGACAAACGCTTGGTTATTAAAAAAAAGGGAAAAAAAGCAACAATCCCGCCACTGGTTCGGTTCAGTTCCTCGTCCCAACGTTTCAGACGGCGAGCGTGAAAGTCGGGACGCCAATGCTCATCCTCCGTTCGGCCTGCAGACTCCTCCCACCGTGAGAGGGGGCGGGGCCAGCATGACTTTGGACCCTGCTCCAAGCTGCATGCACATTTTTGTAAAACAAAAACCGATGCAGAAAAAATAAAGATACAGAACTAGATGCGTGTTAGTTCCACATACTGTAGGGCCGCTTGTATGTTGCATGCAGTTGTACAGTTTGCTCGTACTTGAATATTAAAGAGATAAAAACCAAGAAGCCATTCCCCATAATGCAAAGACATTTGAACTCAGCTGTTCCACGTCCCGCAGTCCGGTGCTGAATGTGTCTCAAACTGAACGTCTCTCCTCGACCCACTGCAAGACGTGCTGTACTGAGCAGACCTCACGGCCCTTCTTACTGTTATTCCACATCGTAGTATACCTCCGAGGGGTTGAAATGATGGATGAGTAAATGTGTACAAATCAGATCCAGCCGTATGCTAATTATGATTCAACATAATGATACGCTAACACAAGAGCTGTTGAGTTGTACCGAGAATCATAAACTGTAAATACTTTACAGTCCATCACTGCAAAAGGGGCCAAGTCTGCACGTGATTAGGGACCACGCAGTGGCGCCGGGTAGAGAACACACCCCCCGCTGCTCTGACAGTCTGAACACTTTAAACCCACTTCACACCTTTTCTTTCCATCGTCCGGTGAAATTGGTTTTTCCTTTCTTTTTCTTTCTTTGTCAGTATTAATAGGAGAAAAAAAAATCACTGATTGTTTACAAACTTCTGTGTTCACTGAAACAACAAGAAAATTAGAGAAGAGTAAAGCATTCACTGCAACAATTCTTGTTTGTATAACAGATGTGGCTCAAATGACGTGTACGTTTTATATATATAAATATATATAAAAAAAAGTTCATTTTTATTATTTACAAATAAAAAAGAATGTGTGGGAAAATGACAGCGTGTTCCTGACGTCTAGTTATTTTCTCACCCTTGTATATGAAATTTATGTGTAAATTTAACACATTAATGTGAGTTTTTCACATCAGGACATAATAAAAGATAATCTGGTTTGATTAACAACAATATATGACATATAGCTGTCATTTATCAAACAAAAACTAAGACAAAACACAGAAGCACTGTGTGAAAACTAAGTGAACCCCTGATCCAGCAGCTTGTAGCAGCAGCTTCAGCAGCAGTGAGCTGAAGTAATGGTTTCCTGTGTGACGTTATCAGTCTCTCTCATGGTTGAGGAGGAATCTTGGCCCACTCTTCTTTCCAGCGCTGCTTCAGCTCATTGAGGTTTGCAGCATTGGTTTCTGCACAGCTCTCTGAAGGTCCCACCACAGCATCTCAGTCAGGCTGAGGTCTGGACTTTGACTGGACCATTGCAACACCTTGATTCTTTTCTTCTTCACACATTCTGCTGTAGATCTGCTGCTGTGTTTGGGATCTTTGTCCTGTTGATGAGCCAGTTTCAGCCCAGCTTTAGCTGTCGGACAGATGGCCTCACATCTGACTCTAGAACACTTTGGTATCCAGAGGAGTTCATGGTGGACTCAATGACTGCAAGGTGCCCAGGTCCTGTGGCTGCAGAACAAGCCCAGATCATCAGCCCTCCACCACCGTGCTTGACAGCTGGTATGAGGTGTTTGTGCTGATATGCTGTGTTTGGTTTCCTCCAAACGTGCTGCTGTGCATTATGAGCAAACATCTCCACTTGGGTCTGGTCTGTCCAGAGGACATTGTTCCAGAAGTCTTGTGGTTTGTTCAGATGCAGCTTTGCAAACCTAAGCTGTGCTGCCATGTTCTTTTTAAAGAGAAGAGGCTTTCTCCTGCAACCCTTCCAAACAAGCCATACTTGTTCAGTCTTTTCTAACTGTGCTGTCATGAACTTTGACCTTTAACATACTAACTGAGGCCTGCAGAGTCTGAGATGTAGCTCTTGGGTTTTTCACCTTGGGGTGAATAATTGACAGTGTTGCAGAGAAAAGAGTAGTCGGACTCACCTCTGCAGCCTCTTATGGGAAATTTATTTACAGGAACAACATTGAAACATATTACATGGCAGCTTGTGAGATCCTCTTATACTTCCTGATAACAGTCTGTGCGTACGTAGCCAAAGCCCAATCTCTGCCCCGGCACCACTGTGTCTGAGATTGCTACAATATCTTCCGTCATCACCTTGACAGTGAACATTCTGGCTGCTACTTACCCTCTTAATTCCTGTGGAAGCAGGAAGGGTTCACTTAGTTTTTCACACACTGCTTCTGTCAGTTTTTATTTAAAAAAGAATGACACAGTGTAACATGTCATGTGTTGTTGTTCATCTGAGGCTGTATTTACCTTATTTTAAGGTTTTTATGTCCTGATACGTTCACTTCCCATAAATAAGAGTATTTCTAATCTGTGGTGTTGGTCACTTTACTTCTGAGAAGATCAGAGGACTTCTTCTAAGTCTAAGCTATCTTCAGCAGAATATTTTCTATCTGCTGGTTTTAGCCTACGTGAGGTTCAGGGGTGTGTGCTCACAAGTGGTCTGAACAGGAAGCAGAACCTGCCTCTCAGCTCCACTGTTCACCACTGCACAGACTCACTGTGAATGACATCACCAACTTTGTTTTGGCCCCGCTTTAGTGCAATTGGAGGAAGTGGTGACATACCATCCATCCATAGAGTCTGTGATCAGTTACAGCAGCGGCAGCAGCCTTCTGACCTCGTGAGAGCTGTTGAAATAAAGCCAGCACACTTTTTCTTTTTATTTGTCTTAATGTCAGCACTTTTTATTTCGGGCAGAACACGAGTTGCATCACCACCATTCAGCCATTGTACATTCAGAGAATGGTTTTCTTCGGAATGGAGAAAGATCTCAATCACTAAAGTTAGCTTTACTTTTTAAAAAGTAGGGAAACATTCTCATGAAAACAACTTTCATGCGGATCACAACACGTGATAAGTGATAAGATCAAACCGTCATTACCTGATACAGAAGATCAGAGATTTGATACGAGATCAGACATTAAAGAATGTAACAGGCTTTTGAGAGAACATTTGAGCTTCTTGAGTTCCTCTTTCAGAGGTGAGGTGTGGCGTGTGTACTGCATCGTTTTCAGCAAGCGTGGCGTTGCCATGAGGACCTGATATTTTCACAGAAGCTTTCCTGTGTGGTCGCAATAATTTTCGTACTCGGTTTAAAAAAACCCTCGTTTCATTTTCGTGTAGCTGTAGCCTGTACTGGATAGTTTATCAGTAGAAATGAGCCCTTAAAGCTCCCATGAAACAGCTCATGAAGTGCTGTCTGCCTCCATGTTTTATGTTTTCCTGTAAAAACGGAAGCTGCAGAGGACTGAGCCCCACTGGCCTGATCAATCAACACCAATCATACCGCAGAAATTCATCTGAAATTCATGAGAAAATTATAAATAAATCATTTAGTCTGATACAAAATCATTATCAGCATCACAAAGAGAAAGTGTGCTGAGTATCAATCCTCCACAGTCATTACGTTGCAGTTGCAGTTAAAGCAACCCCTTTTGTTCAATCCCAACATGCTTCCATTAGGCCAGCTATAATGTGTCCTACCACAACTATCCAGATGACACTCAGATCTACGTGTCACTGACGGCAGGAGAACACGGGCCTGCAGATACATTCTGTCGCTGCATCGAACAGATCAGTGTGTGGATGCAAAACAATTTCCTCCAGCTAAACTCAGACAAAACTGAAATCATTGTCTGTGGCCCACAGAAACAAAGAGAAAGTGTTATCAGTCACCTTGAGACTCTCTCTCTAAAACCTAATAATCAAGTTAGAAATCTCGGGGTAATATTGGACTCAGACCTGAACTTTAACAGCCACATTAAATCAATAACATCAGCAGCTTTTTACAATCTAAAAAACATTGCCAGAATCAAAGGAATAGTGTCTAAACCAGACTTAGAAAGACTAATCCATGCGTTTGTCTCCAGCAGGTTAGACTACTGTAACGGCCTGCTCACTGGGCTCTCTAAACGGGCTATAAGACAGCTGCAGTACATCCAGAACGCTGCTGCTCGAGTCCTGACTAGAACCAGGAAATACGACCATATTAGTCCAGTGCTCAGGTCTCTGCACTGGCTTCCTGTCGCTCAGAGAATAGACTTTAAAACAGCTCTGCTTGTGTACAAGTCTCTTCATGGTCAAGCGCCAAAGTACACCTCTGACATGTTAGAGCCATATGAACCAACTCGGGCTCTGAGAACCTCAGGGAGGGGTCTCCTGCTGGTGCCCAGAGTCAGGACTAAACAAGGTGAGGCTGCGTTTCAGTTTTATGCTCCTAAAATCTGGAACAGCCTTCCAGAAGATGTGATACAGGCCTCAACTCTGACAATGTTTAAATCCAGGCTGAAAACAGTATTATTTAGCTGTGCATATGACACCTGAAAGTGTTTTATCTGCACTCTTCACTTTTAAATGAATGAATGAATGATTATTTTTTGTGGGTTTTTTTTATGATTTTATTGCCTTCTTGTAGCTGTAAAGCACTTTAAATTGTGCTATACAAATAAACTGACCTTGCCTGAAGTCTTTGGGTATTTCTCTATAGGTTTTGTACATTTGTCCACTGGTAGTTTTGATACTGATATCTAGCCTTTGACTGGACCATTTTAAGACCTTCAAACGTTTCCTCTTAAACTGTTTAAGTGTTGCTTTAGCAGTACGTGTGAGGGCGGGTTTCCGTTTGAAAAGCTGCATAAAAGGAATCTGGCATGTTTCTATTTGACAGGTTCTGAAGTGAATAAATTAGGAGGCATGACGTCACCAGAGGGCGGCGATATAGACTACATTGTTAGTTGTAGTTCAGTAGAGGAAGCAGTAGTCATAACGTGAGAACAAACCACAAGGAGGAGAAGAAGAACAGCGGCGGAAGTCAATTTGAGGAAAATGAAAGAGCTCTTTCAATTTTAATCTCCGGGAATATCTGGGGAAAAGCTGGTGAGTCAAGTAATTTAAATCTGTGACAGGTCAGATGAGCTATTTCCTCCAAACTCACTTCTTTGAAAAAAAAAAGAAAGATTTTTGTTGGTGTTGATGGAAACTCAGCTGGTTTAATGCTGGAAGGGGAATCTCTCTGACCTGTTTGAACTGCTTGCTTTACTGAGATATATTTGACTTCTAAATTATCTTAATTTAACGCTTCCAAGCAACAGCAATGAATGCATATATGCACAAGTACTAATTTTATTTAGATTTTTTTCTTCTAATTTCAGTTTTGTGTAGGTCCATTACAAAAGAATCCAGAGTGTCATGCAACAAAACAGAACAAAGTGTAGAGGAGCTGACACATAGAGCAAAACATGTCGTATACAAACTTTTAAACAAGTCACAGGAACTACAGAATCTTATGAGGTGGGATTTGTTGATTAAACACTCCCAACTGCTCTGAGCTGCTAAAGTAAATGTCCAGAACTCTCTTCCTGCTGCCGTGCTCCGAACCACAGAGGAAGTCGAACCAGCGTGGCCTCATGTGTGACCTCACATACGATACAGTGCAGCAGGGCTTGGGAGATTTATGTTCCTCTCGTTAAATAAGCAGAGCGCCCCCCGAAAACAACATCTGTAGGCAATCTCCACTAATCCTCCCACCAACCTCACAATGCCAGCCGGGCCCCCGGGCCTACCGGGTCCCCTCAGTCACAGCACCAGGGGTCACAGCTTCCCCGTGCAAAACATGTTTACAGACCATCGGGGAAAAGTCGAGCTCTTTTCATACATGTCAGAGGCCACAATAAAATTTCCATGTTGCTCGCTGGAAAAAGATTAATCCAACTAATCAGGTCAAAGTCCCAAATCAGTGGGAAGAGAAACAGTGACTGGAAGTGGAGCACAAACATCACAAAGTTAACTTAACATAAACCATGACGATGTTCTCAAAGAAACCAGAGAAAAACCAAAGCTCTGGAAAAGAAGAGGATGGGAGCTGAATTTTACCTTCTGACCTGAAAACACCGACGACTCTGTGACGCTTTCAGTGTCTTCACTCATCAACTTTCATCGTATTTAGAAAATAAAAAACAAATCTACAATAAAATGTTGGCAGAGTAGGAAAGAGAAACAGAAATATTTGAAGAATATACAAGTAACAGCATTCCAGGTGATTCCACTGCTGAAAGGTGAGGGTGTCAGGATTGGGTATAACAGCAGCATCCACCAAAGGTTCAGTCTCTCCCACAAGGATGGGACGTGGCTCACCACTTTGGGCCAAACTCCATCAGAGAATCATCAATAAGTTCAAAAGATATGACTCAAGAGTGTAAAGAACTTTGGTCTTTCAGCATCTACAGAGCAGAATATCATGAAAAGATTCAGGGAGTCTGGGGAAATCTCAGCGTGGAAAGGCCGAGGACAGAAAGCACTGCTGGATGAGCTGGGAGCCCTCAGGCAGCACTGCATGAGAAACCGTCATCACGCCACCATGATCAATACAGCCACATGGGCTCAGGAGTAGCTCGCACAACCATTTCCACTCAACACTCAACATCCAGAAATGTGAGCTGAAGCTGTACCACACAAGGAGGAAGCCATATATCAGCTCTGTGCAGAAACACGGCGCAGTTCTCTGGACACCAGCTCATCTCAGATGGACAGAAAGACAGTGGACACGTGTTCTGTGGGCAGATGAGTCCAGGTTTCAGCTGCTTCTGGGAAAAACTGACGTCTGCTTCTACAAAGATGAGAAAGAGCATCCAGGCTGTTCTCAGAGAAAGGTTTAAAGCCAGCGTCTGTGATGGTGTGGGGCTGCAGAAAGGGTCCATGGCAGGGATGGCTTCATCTGTGTGAAGGTGCCACTGATGCAGAGGTGGATGTTGGAGTTCTGGAGAGACAGATGCTGCCATCAAGGTGACGTCTTTTCAACCGACTGAATGCTTGGATTCAGCAGGAATGGATCCAGATTCCTCTGAAAAACTGCAACAATCAGCATCCTCAGTCCCCAAAGCGTTAAAAACAACCTGATGGAACAGGATGGGAAACACGGCTCTACAACAACTTTTACTGAGTGTGCTGCTGCATCAAACTCTACATTTGTTTTTATTTCTAAATGCAGTAAAGTCTTTTTGTCTGTTAAATAAAGGGTCAAACGAATGAAGGAAATCACAGATTTATGTTGCCTTTTAGGAAATATACCAACTTGTCTGCACTTTAAAAATGTATTCTGATTCTTTCTTGACTCTTTCTATGATTATTTCTATGAAAGCACTGAGATCATCGCTGTATTTAAGAGTCACGACATCATGCAGCATGAGTTTAGGGCAGTAAATCTGAAAATGGGAGAAAAACTACAAACTATCATCACCTGCCTGAGAGTCAGTTTTTAGATCCGAGAGGAGAGAAGGATTTGCATTAAAAGCTCTGAGTGTGGATAGGTTGTCCGTTGCTGTAGCCACCAGTAGATGGCGTAAATTTGTAGGAAGACAGAGTAGATTGAGCTCAGAACTCCTGCACTTTACATGGAAGACGCACGCACGTCATTCTCTAAATGAAGTCCTGCGTGTGAGCGGCAGGCCGCACACAGACACGTGGGATTCTGCCACCAGTGTGCATCTGAGAGGCAGAGAGAGGCAGCTGGAGGAGAACACCAAAACACTCCGAAGTGTCATGAGTGTGAGCTGTGCGTCTCCCAGGAGGAAGTTCACGCTCGAGGCATAACTGACAACTTGTTTTTCTCACCACTTTCACTTCAGCTGCTGTAACACAAAGTAAAGACAAGCTATTTTCAGCCCATTCAGCCTTTTGACCCACAGCTTTGTTTTCTGTGCGCACTATATAAAAAAAAGAAGAAAATCAGCCTTTCAGTTAATAATCACTTTTTTGGAAGAATGACGCGTTTTACAGCCACATGGTTAACTAATTTCATTAGATTCAATCAAAAGAATCTTCAATAAAATCTGACGTACAGAACATTTACGACTCGGTCTGAGTTTAATGTTATTTTGGTTGCACTGTAATAATTTCTGCAGATGTTCGGTGCGCCGTGCGCCTTTGTTTTGCAGTTCCTTCTCCAAACCCAGCAAGTGGAAAATTCATCTGGACCCATGTCACCCGATAGGCTTTTCTGAAATGTGCCATAATTTTGGAACTTTTTCGGGAAATTAAATTTCACGAGGAACGACGGTTTCTCATTTGGTATTTGCTTCGTCGCGAGTTTTCCTCGGAAAAACAAGGCAGCTCGTGCAGTCTAAGGCCGTTAGTCTTACGTGAGAGGATAAAATCTGGTTCCGCAGATAAAGTCGCTTGGCGCGGGGCGCTGATGCGCAGATCTGAAGCAACAGGCGGCAGCGCGCAGAGGAAACTGAGCCTGCGCTGAAATCTACCGACTCTCCTGCTTTCCACTCGCTGGCACAAAACTTATTTTGTCACCATCACGGACAGGACAGGAGGGACTGTGTGGGCACATTTACGCGCCGCGGCAGTTGTGTAAATGGGAGGTTGATGCGAGAGGAAAGAGGGCGGTCAGAGTGTGACGGCTAACAGCGCGCATGGCACAGCTCTCACTCACAGCTCCGCGCTTTGTACACTGTGCGTCGCACATGTGATTGAGTGGTCGTCTCGGGCAGAGGACACGCATGCTTGTGGACACCTCGGCGCACTTGCTGCCGGCTTTGGTGATGCCATGCCCCGGAACCACAGCGGAGAAGAAGGCGGCACCGGGCTCTGGATGAGGACGTCGCCGGGCCATCGTACCGAAGACTACGGCTTGAAAGATGTGGAGTCCGGGCGAAAGATGATGAACAACGTGGGAGACGGTCTGCTGTCACCGACCTCCACCGCAGGTGCCGGGGGGTCGGACAGCCTGTCGGGGAAGCAAGGGGCCCGGCTCAGCCTCCTGGGGAAGCCGCTCATATACAGCGCGCACAGCGGCCGGAGAAACGTGCGCTACCGGCGGGTTCAGAACTACCTGTACAACGTGCTGGAGAGACCCAGGGCCTGGGCGTTCATCTACCACGCGTTTGTGTAAGTTAATCTCCTCATTTGCATGCAGGCTCAGTTCAGCAGCTGCACACCTGTTGGTGGTCACAGCAGGAACGCCTTCAGGGCACATTTTTGGAGCGCAGGCTGGTTTGGTGCCGCAGAAACTGAAGAGGCTTTCTGTTCCCCTCTGCGTGCTCCCGCGTGCAGGGCTCTAAATGTTTCGCGTGTTGTGTTAAACATGAGCGCGTTTCCTCAGACTTTCAGCATTTCTAAGGTCCTCAGTGGTGAAGCTTCGCAGCGGGGTCGGTTTGTCCTGAGGGTCAAACACATCTTTGGCCCCTGTCGGCTTCACAAACAGCTGCACTTGATTTCCCGCGTGCGACTGTCGTTTAGGTATCATAACTGTTTCTAAGTGGAAGGAAGTTCTGACTGGCACATGCTGGCTGCAGGGCACCATCTTTTCTATGAGTGGGTCTGTGTTTGTCTTCGGGGGGAGGGGCCACCAGAAGAGGAGGACAGCTGTTTGATCTCAAGCGGCTCATGAAACTCATCACTTTTATTTTTAAAGCAGCTTTTGTCAGATTGTCATCAGCGTCGCTGGATGATCTAGCTGCAAGGGGGCAAGTGAGACAGTCATTCGTGTTTCAAAACTTCCTGCCTCAGAGGAAAGGCCCAGTCATGGCAGAAATGAGCAGTTTGAAACAAGTGTTGCAAGAGGAAGCTCGTCGTCTGAGATGGATGGTGATTAGAGTTTGTCCCGAAAGGGGGAAAAAAAATAGTCACGATATCCATAAAATTCTGATCAAACACAGAGCTGATGTCTGCAGAGATGCTGGCCCGTCTGTGTTGGAGATCAGGGTTACAGTCAGAGAGCAAAATTTTTTTTAGTTTTAATCGGACAGCTGCAGGTTTAGTCCCAGATAATGAAATCATCTGTCAGATTTGCACATTTCCTGCTGCAGATGTTGCTGTTGATGCTGATTTGACTTGAAACCAGTAAAGAAAGCCAGTAAACACAGGAAATGCTCAAAGACATAACAGAGAGGATTTTCCTAAATAGAAATGGAAGCTACTGATGAAAATGATTATTTTAACATTCAGTAAACTAGAAATGTTGATTTCTTGGCACCTGCGCATCATTCCTGTCAGGTTTGTTTGCACATCAAATAAAAGCCGAGATGCATGTTGTTGTTTTTTAGTGCTTTTTCTATTTATTTTTTTTTGTTGCATTTTCTTGTGAAAAAAAACAAAACAAAAAACACCCTGAATATTTAATTTTCAGATTAGAAGGTTTCAGCCGTCGGTTCAGCCCGGTTTCTTTGAGTCCTCTTCTTCTATTGAGGCCATAACTTAAGAGATGCACCAGTCGATTTGCTTTTTGTCCACCACGCTGTTTCTCTAAAAAGGTTGACTCAAGAATGCAAATGAGCACATCTTATGAAAGTGTTGACTCACGCACGCCCACAGGGATCTTTGAACGCAGACTCCCCGCTCTTCAGCGCTCATGAGCATTAGGAATGCATGGCCGGGTGGCTGTGAAGCCGGTGAATGATTCCCTTTCATTCCTGTGGCTGTGAGCTTGAACTGGAGACGTGGAGGGAACCCTGCTCTCACCCAGGCCTCTTCCGCCTCTCCTGCTCTGTGATGACTGCAGTTCTGATGGTTAGTGGTGCTGAAAGTTGCACTGGTCGGCTGATGGGACAATTGTTGCAGTCGAGCGCCTTCACCGCTTCACAGTTTATATCCCCTGAAAATATTATGTCCACGTTCACCTGTGGTTATTCACATCTTTCCCCCCATTTAAAGCATCAGCCGAATATTAATGGTGAAACAAAGTTTAAAGCAGAGATCGTAGCTCAGAGCGCTTTCACACTTTCAGCATCCACTGCTTTGCTTTTGAAGAAATATGTCATGTATTATAATTTGCAAAGAAAAAAAACTTGTGTGTTGGGGTCTCTCAGTAAATCATCTCATTAAAATAAGCCTGAGGCAAATAGTACATTTCCATCATTTCAGTTGACAATGGGGCAATTTTCTCTCTTTTATGGTTGAAATTGAAAACATAACCTTAATATTTCATTAGGCCGAAGCCAAATGTATCTATAAATGATGTGTAATTATTTATTGTGTTATGCGAGAAGCATGATTGTTGCAATCATGACGGTTAGGATGACAATCGGGAAGAAACAGAAAGCTCGATTTTTGCAGCTTAATATTTGCATGTTATCTGGATGCCTGCTCATCCAGACGTTTTCTCTAAAATTTGCATTTATTGCATACATCTCAGGGGAGATGTGTTTGCTTTCCGTTGGACTCCAGTAAAACACTCGGGTAGCTTTTAACAGCAGGTTGCAGGAGAGCAGTGACTGAGATTCTGCAGCGTGGTTTAGTTTCAGAGTTAAAGACAGAACCAGTCTGCAAACACGGAGATATTTATTTCAAAAAGCCTCAGCAGAAGAGATATGAGTTAAAGTACTGTTGTTGAGGTTTGTTGTCAGATTAAAGGCGGGGTAGGGGATCTTTTTCTGGAACATTTTTTTACATATTGCTTGAAATACTCTTCACACCCCCATTGCAACCAATTAATTAAAAGTTTTGATACAAATATGAAAAGTTTTAGTGGCCTCTAGAACGTACAATCTAGGAAAAACAGTATCCAATCATTGTGAACGGACCGTTCACAATGATTGGATTCTGATGCCGTCTATCAAACTGCAATCTGCTCCTCCCTCCCCCTCCTCCCCCCCCTGTGCGCGTACCCTGCTCCGTGAACGAATTACGCGTCCAGAAGCTTGGCAGGAAGCTAAACTAGAGCCAGCTTGGCTAGCACCTAACATTATTAAACGTATAGTTAGCATAAACTAAATATTAAATACGGCAACGATCGATGCTTGCTGTCAGAACAGCGCTCGTGCACCTTAGTGCTCTTGCGTGTTCATGTACTCTAGAGGCGTGCCTTCGGGGGAAAAATGAAGAAAAGGGTTGGGACTTTTTACCGGTGTATTTTCAAAATGCAGCTTCGCTGGACTCAAAATCCAGGATCTCCTACCCTACCTTTAAAGCTGCAGTCTGCAACTCTTTTTCAAGCATAATGCCTGGAACTAGGTCCCTCCAAAGCCAGCAGGTTTGTTTACAAAATTGCAGACCGGACCGGTAAAAGGTAGCCAATCAGGTTACGAGCTGGGCTCTGCTGCCTGTCAATCACCGATTGTGCACGCGCGATACAAGGTAGGCTCGTCCCCACGCTTATTTATCTAGACTATTGAACTTCATTACGGGCTAGTCTACTTACTGTGTCTTCCATGATCGCAAATGTCAGGTGAGTTGATGAATGAGGAGTCGTGTATGCGCATCTGGCGTGCACGTCTACGTGCACGAGTTCTCATGTGTTTTGATGGGGCGGGACAGGAAGTTGAATAACTTTTTATTTTTCGGTTAAAAAATAAGCATTTCTTGCATTTTGCGACTACGGAGGTCACCGTTTTCAACGTCAAGCGTTCTGATAGATCATGTAAACTCTTAAAATGTCAAAAATTAGGACTTTATGTATGACAACAACAAATCCTGCAGACTGCAGCTTTAATGTTGACGGGATCTTTCGTCACTATCATTTTGCTTAAAAGGTGAGGTTTTCTTTAAGGTTTAAAAATGAACAGCAACTCAAATGACTGAGAAGAACCGCAGAATTACCCTGGAGCTTGAAGACCTTTTGATTTACTCTCACTGCTTTTGTTGACTGTCATAGACATCCTGGACAGATTAAATGAACAAGACCGTGTAAACATTCCATAAAGTGAAGCGTGTAAACGGACTACATGTATGGAAGAAACTAATGTCGGACATGCATTTAATACACACCCTTACAGGGTTTTTTCTCAATAAGTACATTTTTTTTAGCTGCAAAGTATCACGATCAGCTGTCTGTGTGCGGTGTATAAACTGATGTGGTGTAAAATCCACAGTATACCTGAAATATATCAGGTTTAAGTTAGTTTTAAATGTGAAAACTTCCCTCTTCTGAAGCTCTCAGTAGCTGTTAGCCCTGTTAGCTGTTAGCAGACAATGTCTGAACCGCTGCTCATCACTTAAAAACCCTCTTCAATGTTTACCTGAACACTTAACTAAAAACTTAAAAGGTGAAAGTATGTCAGTGTTATAAAAATCAAACCGTGCTGCTGTATGTAGTTTAAATGCAGAATGCCTTCCAGGGGAAATGTGTCCTGATAAACTCAGAGAAACCTGCCTAATAGTCTGTAAGCTTTCCCACTAAACCACTGCGACTCATCAGGCCACCGGACTTCACGCCGGGTTGGACATGCATGTTGGCTCTTGCAGCATTTTGTAAAACGGTCACCTGGAGGGTGCACACTCACATCCTGTTCGACCCAACTTCACTTTCCTTACAGTCCCTGTTTGGTTTAGGTATTTAAACTACTTGGTTAGGTTTAGGAAACCATTTTCACTCGAAATAGTAAGAATCGTTCTTTTTCTGGCTTATTAGATGATGATTAAACGACTCCATCAGCAACAGCAAACGTAGTGGAAGTCGAGATGGATGAGACTCCATTTGGTCCCTTTCCAGATGTTTAATAATGAGGGTTGGATCTGAGGAGTTCGGAGCCCAGTTTAACACTGAGCTCTTACTCATGTCCCTCGAATGGTTCCTGAGCAGTTTTCCACTGATGTTGGGTCCAGATCCCGCTACCATCAGTGAGTGTGCTTTGTCGGCAGCAGTTTGAGGTAGATGGTCCTCATATATACAGCCCTGTTTTTTTTTACTTTTTTTATTTTTATTTTACTTTGTCCAGGTTCTGCAAAGTGCTCCGCAGTGAGTGTGTTTTTATTGTTTAATTCACACGACCACTGCAGCACTTCTTAGGGCTTTTTCTCTACAATCACCATCATCTGCCACCCCACTCCTCAGTGTATTGGGGGTAATGTTGGCTGCAGTGTTTGGCCCAAAGACGATTTGACCAGTGGAGGAGCTAACTAATAAGGAAACATATTTAATTCTGTCAGAATTTACGTCAGATTTCCATTTCTTCTACTTCTCACTAAATATTTGGGGAGGTGATAACCATCAGAATAACTCCAGGACCCATGTGTTCCCTGCAGAACCATGCTATTTTATAACAGGATTATAGTCTGAGTTAAAGGAAGATCTAATTAGTCTTTCCTCAGTGCCGTATGTGCAGAATAAAGTCCAGTCCAACCCATTTGATGACTCAGCTCAGGTGCACGGCGTGTGAGCATGTCCCCAGAGATAATTATGTGCAGTTGTATAATTTATGTATATTTTAAATAAGTTATTGTGTAGGTGCAAAAGCAGGTTTAAGTCCCGGCACATTTTTCCATAGAAAAACCTCAGAGTTATTCTAACCATCATATACTGTGTTTTATCAGCTGGATTTAATATAATCAAAGTCTCGCCTGAGTGCTGATGATTTATTCTGATGACAACATTTCTTACAGGTGTTTGTCTGGTTTCCTCTTGAGGACCTGTGTGTTTGTTACTAATTCAGCCAGCTGTACTGCTGTAACAGCCAGAGTGCTGCTTTGATAACTTACACAAGTTCAATTTCATCACCCGCTGCTTTGAGGAAGCAATAAGATAAAAAACAGCTCTTTTCCTTATCTGCCTCGTCTGAGCTGACACATTAGGAACAGGTCAGAGGAGCAAACAGGCTTACGAGCCTGCCCTCGCTGCATCCAGTTATCCTGTGTTTGACATACCCACAAAGCACCTGATCATTACTCCGATGCTTAAAGGTATATCTCACCTTCAACTATGTTCCGACTCAAATCCACGATTTGTGAAAAGAATGTTTGGAAATAGCCTAGTGCACCCGCTTTCAATTGTAAGTATCAGGATTTAGAAGATAATCTGAAAATAAAAAGCTTAAAGTAACGTAAATGAAAGCTCAGGAGAACAACAACAAATTACATATTTCACTGTGCCTTTATTTATTTTAAAAAGTAGCAAAAACTTAGTCTAGAATAAGGCAAGGCAAGGCCATTTTATTTATAGAGCACAATTCGTACACAAGGCAATTCAAAGTGCTTTACAGCTTCATAAAATCACAAGGCAATAAAATCATTAAAAAAAAAAAAAAAACTGATCCAGCAGCTTGTAGCAGCAGCTTCAGCAGCAGTGAGCTGAAGTAATGGTTTCCTGTGTGATGTTATCAGTCTCTCTCATGGTGGTGGAGGAATCTTGGCCCACTCTTCTTTCCAGCGCTGCTTCAGCTCATTGAGGTTTGCAGCATTGGTTTCTGCACAGCTCTCTGAAGGTCCCACCACAGCATCTCAGTCAGGCTGAGGTCTGGACTTTGACTGGACCATTGCAACACCTTGATTCTTTTCTTCTTCACACATTCTGTTGTAGATCTGCTGCTGTGTTTGGGATCTTTGTCCTGTTGATGAGCCAGTTTCAGCCCAGCTTTAGCTGTCGGACAGACGGCCTCACATCTGACTCTAGAACACTTTGGTATCCAGAGGAGTTCATGGTGGACTCAATGACTGCAAGGTGCCCAGGTCCTGTGGCTGCAGAACAAGCCCAGATCATCAGCCCTCCACCACCGTGCTTGACAGCTGGTATGAGGTGTTTGTGCCGATATGCTGTGTTTGGTTTCCTCCAAACGTGCTGCTGTGCTTTATGAGCAAACATCTCCACTTTGGTCTGGTCTGTCTCCAATCTCCCTCTGAAAGGTTCCAGAGGCCAAAAATCCAAGAGTGGTGAGGACCTGGACGTGTGGTGGAATTGTGTTTGATCGGCGTGTTTCTCTCTGGAGGTGTGGCTCTAGGAAGTTGCATATTTGCAGCAGCACAGTCCTTGGCAATCTTAATCGCGATGTCAGCCATTTGTCTGTCTCCACACGGTCTCTTCTAAGAGCCGCTGGTTACGCTTCCCATTGACCTTGTTATATACAGATTCAAATGAACCTTCAATTAGTGCATAATTTAAGTCAAACAGAATAATGTCAGCATCATTATGGGGTATAATGCATATATTTATTTATGTTTACTTCAAAGTAATTAAATATACAATCCATTAGTCAAGCAAACTTGATTGGAATAACAGCGGACTATTTTACGAAACTCCTTCGACAGCTCTGGATCACTCGTAAATTCTGTTCGTACCTGAAAGAAAACGTAAAATACGAAAAGATTGGTGAATGCGCAAATTCTCTTAAATCACTCGTACGCACAATTTAAGAACAAATCTGTGCGTACGAACAGTTCTTGCATGAGGCCCATTGTTCCAGAAGTCTTGTGGTTTGTTCAGATGCAGCTTTGCAAACCTAAGCTGTGCTGCCATGTTCTTTTTAGAGAGAAGAGGCTTTCTCCTGCAGCCCTTCCAAACAAGCCATACTTGTTCAGTCTTTTTCTAACTGTGCTGTCATGAACTTTAACCTTTAACATGCTAACTGAGGCCTGTAGAGTCTGAGATGTAGCTCTTGGGTTTCTGACCTTGGGGTGACCTTGCTGGGACGTCCACTCCTGGGAAGATTGACAGCTGTCCTGAATGTTTTCCACTTGTGAATAATCTTTCTCTCTGTAGAATGATGGACTCCAAATAATTTGGAAATGGCCTTATAACCTTTCCCAGATTGATGGGCAGCAACAACTGCTTCTCTAAGATCATTGCTGATGTCTTTCCTGTTTGTAGAGGCGTTCACGCTCAGTGATAGAATTTAAAATGAAAACCAGCGATGAAGTGAAGGAAGCTTTTATCTTCTGCTACTCAAAGGTAAATATCTTGCTCCGGCTTTGCTCACATGTACCCTGAAATTCCTCAGCTGCTGCTCCATGCTGCATACACTACGGCCTCTGCAAGCAGCATATTTTTATTCATTCCCTACATACAGCGGCGGCAGCAGCACTGAGCCAGTCTTTGTGCACGGCAAGTTGCGCCCGAGGTCCCAGCCTGCCCTCCTTCCTGCTCGCAAACACACATACAGTACTGCCATTCATCTCACCTCTGCATTAACAGGCCTTTATCCTTGCAAGTATGTTCAGGAGCAGGAAAATTGGGGGAAAAGATACAATTTTCCTCCACCTCAGGTTTCTGAGCTGACATGGCGAATACTCACACAGAGCGGTGACATGAACTCGCTGCTCTCACTTGTTTAATATCAGTTTATTGTTCGAAATATGTGGATTTACAGGCTGCAGTAAAGGATACTGGCTCATCCTGAAAGCTTGGTTTGTTGGGTGTTCCTGGCCATGTGAAACCAGCAGACACAATAAAATGTTTAGTAGACATCTGAGTGACTAATCAGATGCTGCTTTTAATCCAACTGCTGTTGTGCCTTACATTTTGAGCTTTTGTTTATAGTCCCTTTCAGGTTTGTCCTTCACTGTGGAATAATGAGCCTTTGTGCTGTTATATATTCAGCTCAGAAATCCATCTGAAAAACCTCCAATAATGTTCATACAGTTCCCGAACAGACTTCCAAGCATACTTCTATCTTTTTACAGCATCTCAGAACCTTTTGCCTCAGGCCTGCTGTCAGCTTTTGAGCATGTGACTAAATGAAAAGAATGCTGTTAACGCCACCAATTTGTGGTGCCTCAGTATCAAAGAAGAAGGGCTTTGATCAGAGACAAGATAAAAAAACTTTATTGATCCCACAGTGGGGGAAGTTCACCCTTACAGCAGCTCAAGATGACGTATAAGGGCAGTTTAGATTTTAGATTAAGTATACAAAACATTTTTATAGAAAAGATGACATTTTAAAATATTATTGCACAAGTTACAGCAGCAGCGTGAGCAGCGAGTGGGTATGAATGGTTACAGTGCAGCATTATACTGTGGAATAAAGGACCTGAGGAAAAGTTGTTGTTCACGATGGCGGACGGTTTGGTCAGAGCCCTTTCCCCCACCACCTCGATAAGAATCCAGGGGACAGCCACAGACTGAGATGGCTCTTTTTAATCAGTCTATGAGTCTGTTCTTAGGTCCTCAGTTTTGGCCTGCACACACCAAAAGATGCAAGCCTCCTCAGCAGGTATAAACGGGTCAGTGTTATCTGTCCAGTCCAATTTGTGATTTAGGTGAACACGTACTTGTATGTCCTCACAGCTTCACTGGGGTCTGTCAGTGAGGTCGTCCATGGATAGAAGTAACGTGACATCTTCAACCAGATGGTGGTCTGTTAACACTGCGTCAGTGCAAAGTGAGGAGCAGCAGTCGTGTCAAAAGGCTTCGTGGTGATGAGAAGATGTCCGATTCATCTGTGCTGGGACAGCTCATGTGTGTCTGAAAAAGATGGGATCGTTTGGGAAAAATGCTAATTAGCTTATAAACAATGATTCATGTGTATGACACATTTTCTTTTTTTTTCTTCTTTTTTTTTTGAAGAATATTTTTATTAAGTTTTCAACATGAATACAAACAAACAACAAAGTAAAACAACATGGCCACGAGAAACAAACAAACAACACATGTCTTGTGATAAACTCATACATCAACATACTGTGAGAATATCACTGGGAGGATGTGGGAACAAAGTACACACACACATGTACATTCACACAGAAGGAAGGAAACGCTCAGTCCTATTACAAAAGACAGCGATGTAGCAAATGCACAGTAGGGCAATAATGGAAATAACAGCCTATTTAGAGAGGAAATACTATTTTAAAGAATCAATAAATCATAAAATTAATCATAACTAAACTTAAATCCAGTCATATCACCCAAAAGCATCAGTTATCCAGTTTTCCTCATTACCATCTATCATTCCTTTTAATACAATGGTTGTGAGCCTTTTACCTACATATTTAAAGAAAGGGGTCCAAATCCTACCAAAGTCATCAATCTTACATTGGTATCTGTACGTCAGGTATTCCATTGATGGTAAGTCAAATATCATTTTGTGCCATCCTTTAATTGTAGGTGGGGCATTATCAATCCATTTAAGCAATATATTTTTACAAGCAGCAAATGTGAGAATACTGAACAGTCTTCTGTGACGAGACTCTTTAATATGATGACTTGGCAAGCCAAGAAGCAGAACCTGAGGATCAGCATCAAGCTGGACATTGAAAATCAAGTTAAGTTTGCCAACAATCTTACCCCAGTATTCCTCAATATGAATACATGTCCACATACAGTGCTTATAACTTCCCACCTCTACTTGACATTTGGAACATTTTTCAGACAAACTTGAGTTCATCCTGTGCCTAAGCTGTGGTGTAATCTGCAGGCGATGTAATATTCTAAACTGAGTCTCTCTGGTTCTGTTACATATAGAAATCTCTCTAGCTAACCTCCATAATTCCAACCATGTAGATTCATCTATTCTAAGATCAAAATCAGAATCCCATTTGCATCGAAGATGCTCTAAGTCCACATTGCTAACAGATGAGCATAGCATATCCCGGGCCAAGAATTGCTTTCTTGCCACGATCAAGAAGCAACCGTTCTATCTGTGAAGTCTGACAGTCAAAGTCATATCTGCTCTGATTCTGGATGAAGCTGCGCCATTGCAGATACCTGAAGAAGTGGTTGCTAGGAAGATCATATTTCTGTCGAATTTGTTCAAATGTGAGCATCACTCCTTTATCAAATAAATGTCCCAGAGTTAAGATCCCCTTCTCCTCCCATATCCTAAACCCCATGTCTGAGTGGGCTGGGGCAAAATCCATGTTCTGGTATATCGGAGCTAGCGAGGACAATATTCTAGAACGACCCTCCAGCTTTCTTATTGCTTGCCAGGCTCTTAGAGTTGTTGACATTAAAATGTTTTTGTCTCAAGCTACCTTAACTTTCTTTGAGTCCAAAGAAAATAAAAGACTCAAGAGGCCATTACCCGCATTCGCCGTTTCCAGATCTAGCCATACCGATTCTGGATCATTGTTAATCCAATCTGCTATGTATCGAAGCTGTGCAGCCAGCTGATAAAGCCTAATATTTGGGACGGCCTCCCTGATCCACAGACATATGCAGTTTAGCCATTTTTTGTCGTGGTTTTTTCCTGTTCCAGATAAATGAACTGACCCAGCCATTTACTCTTCTAATTGTTTTATTACTAAGTAAGATGGGGACCATTTGAAAGTGATAAAGAAGTCTTGGTAGAATATTGATTTTAAATAAAGCTATTCTACCCATCATTGACAGCGGAAGCGATATCCATCTGTCCAGGTCATCACATATATGTTTTAACAGAGGTTCAATGTTCGCCTTATACATTGCATCTAATGATGGGGTGATAGAAAACCCCAGATAGGTAAAGCCTGCGGGTGACCATTTAAAATGACAAGAGATGGGCTGGGACAAATTACCCAATGGCATAATTTCAGACTTAGAAAAATTAATCTTATACCCTGAGAATTTACTAAACTGATTTATCACCTCCAAAACAGCTGGTATAGATTTTGTTGGATTAGTCATTATATCATCAGCATATAAGGCTATTTTATGATTTTTCTCCCTGACTGAAATTCCAGTGATATCTGGACTATTCCTTATAGCTTCTGCAAGGGGCTCGATCGCCATGGCAAACAACAGTGGGGATAAGGGGCACCCCTGCCTCGTTCCCCTACCCAGAGGAAAGTAAGATGAAAGCTGGCCATTTATCCGAACAGCAGCCAGTGGTTTGTTATATAACAACCTAACCCAGCTGCTGAAAGTATCACCAAGCCCAAAGGCACTCAAGGTGGAAAAAAGAAATTGCCATTCAACCCTGTCAAAGGCTTTTTCGGCATCTAGACTTATTACCATGCTGGACAACTTCTGTTGACGCGAAAGCTGAATTATATTCAACAACCTCCTCATATTATTACAGGAGTTTCTGCCAATTATGAACCCTGACTGATCTGTGTTGATAATGGAGGGCAAGACCTTCTCAAGACGCCGCGCGAATATTTTAGACAATATTTTAAAATCAACATTTAGGAGACTAATAGGTCGATAAGAGGGACATTCATTGGCTGGTTTTCCCTTTTTAAGTATGAGGCTAATATTAGCTTCTATTAGAGATCTTAGCAGAGAGCTTCTAATAAATGATTAGTTTAGCATCTCCAAAAAGGGATCGATAAGTTCTGCTTTAAATTGTCTATAGAACTCACTGCTAAGGCCGTCTGGGCCTGGAGATTTCCCTGATTGTAGAGTTTGTAATGCCTCTAGAACCTCCTGCCTTACAATTGGACCATTTAGCTCCTGTTTTTGTTCCTCTGTTAATTTAGGTAAAGTAAGCTTCGACATAAATCTATCAATCAGCTCCTGAGTCTCTGGGGGCTCTTCACTGCTATATAACTGACTATAAAATTCCTTAAATTTGCTACAAATATTACCTGTGTTGGACATACTAAGTCCATTTTTATCTTTAATTGATGAAATTGTCTGGGAGTCAGTCCTCCTGTTCACTAGTCTTGCCAGATACTTACTTGGTTTATTACCATATTCATATAATCGTTGTTTAGCAAATCGAATACTCTGTTCTGAAGGGAATTTAGAGATGCTCTTGTGGCCAACATTGCTTTCATATTAACATCAGAGGGGTGTTGAGTATATGTCTTCTCCAAGTCGATGAGTGTTCCTTCTAATTTCCGTTGGGTTTCTAAAGATTTACGCTGTTTACTCCTAACATAGGAGATAATAAGGCCTCTAGAATAAACCTTACAGGTCTCCCATAATACCGATGGAGTTATGTCTGGAGTTTTATTTATTTTGTAGAATATGTTAAATTCTGATTTAAAGTAAGAAATGAAATTGGGATCACTAAGTAAATACGGATTGAACCTCCAGGAGTTATAAGAGCATTGTTTCTCTGAGAAAAGCAGCTGTAAAAATAGTGGGCTGTGATCAGAGATAGAAATAGATCCTATATCGCAGGACACAACAGAGGACAGCATTACATTTTCTTTTTTAAAGTTCCAGGCAGCCCGATTCTGTTTCATAGCTTCGTATGCCGAGGATTGTGTAACACATACTCTATCTGATTACTATATTTCAAAGCATGCAAGTTGTAGCTTCTTTCAGCCTGACATTTCCACATTTGGGCTGCACGGTGGTGTGGTGTTAGCACCGTCGCCTCACCTGAGTTGCAGGTTCGAATCCCGGCTGGGGCCTTTCTGTGTGCAGTTGGCATGTTCTCCCCGTGTATGCTTGGGTTCTCTCCAGCTTACTCCCACCATCAGGTTGAATGGTGATTATAAAATGTCCCTCGGAGTGAGAGTGCATCATTCTTTGACTCTGTGTGGCCCTGTGATGGACTGTTCAGGGTGATACTGTCCCCCGCCTCTCGCCCAGTGACAGCTGGGATAGGCTCCAGCCCCCTGCGACCCTGAATTGGATTAAGTGCAACTCTTTCATCTTAAGCAACTTATATTGCTGCCTTCATGCTTACTTGCAGCTCAATTGGGCGCAGAAAGCTGCTCAAGCACCACTTTTGTATGTGTACAAGTGGAGATAAGGATCAACAGCTGCTTGTGACACAACTGTCACAAATATGTAGGTTCTTTTCAGCTGACACACAGCTGATTAATGCAGCGAGTTGTGATTTTTGGTCATTTTTGGACAACAATAGAGAATCACCGTGTTTCTGCTGAACAAACAGTTTCTCCATCAAGACGACAGCCGAGACAAAGTTTTCCAAGATGACGCAAAAACTTGAAGTTGAATTTTGTGAAACTAGGCGGAGAGGTGGAGCTTGGCAAAGGAAGAGCCGGTCACATTTTGATTCAAGATTCAATTTATGTAGAATTACGTCAGATTTCATAATGAAATTAGAGATGTAGTCTCATGAGAACTGTGTGTGTGGGGTGGAGGGGGATTGCACTTATTAATCTCACACAAACATTTCTTTCCAGGTTTTCTGAAGTTATTTAAAAGGTTTTCTTTGGCTGCTTTTCACACACTTTCAGTCCAGTTCTTGTACCTTGTTTATTTTTTCTTTGTTAAGCCACTTAAAGGGGTAGTCCGTTTTTTTTTTTGTTTGTTTGTTTTTTAAACCTCAAGGTCTAGGTTTAAAGAAAAACTAACTTCCCCATTAACTCTGACCTATGAATCCTTCAGGCAGAATAAAGGCTCCTAACTCAAGGGATGAACCAGTGTTGTGTCGACACATAACGGACAACTTAGCAAAGAAGCCATTTTAAATTGGATCTTTAGGCACTTTGTTCCCAGCAGCCTGTCACAGAGACACATCATTTGTTCCCATTTCTTTAGTTGCATCTATGAAAAACAGCAAAGATAACACAGTCTGACAGACAGAAAATAGGATTTCTGCAGCAACAAGGTGATTTCCAAAGAGCTGTTAGCTGAAAACTTGGCATATGACAGAAAGCTTATCTAAGAGGGTTCAGGCTGTGTTGAAGAATAAAAGGTGCTCAGACCAAATATTCACTTTCAAACTGCTTAGAATTATAGCAATACAGAACTCTGTTTTTGCCTTATTTAATGTATAATTATGTTTGTATGAAGAAATGAGGGTGACTCATATTGCACAGTGCTGGAGATGCAAATCATTTTGGCTGTTTGAGGACGGTCACAGCTGATGGGGACTGCCGGCTGCAGGTTTCATGTTTCAAACATGAGTTTACTCTGAGGGAGTTCCCCTTGCTCCGTTGTCAGAGGTGAATGAAGCCAGGCCTTGTGCACACGCATTTTCACAATCGTGCATCAGCTAAAAGAAGCATTATTTACTTGAACTACACCTGTTAGTGTCCTCTGAAAAGCTGACTTTCTCTAACCTGCAGTCAAAGAAGCAACCAGAGGTTAGTCAGTGGCGTCAAAGTGAGATTAATTCTCTTGAAAGATCTGCAGGAACACATTTCCAACACCCGGCGTTTCCAGCTTACCGGCATCACTACAGAGAGGTCTGTCCAGTCTGGACTGGACCTCACAGACGAGGACTTTTCTACCTCACTGCCCTTTAAGTCTGTCTGATGAGAGGGTTTTTGTCACTGATTGTCCCCACCAGTCATTTAACAGGTTGCGGTTAGTATGAGAGGTTTTGAGTGAGTCACTTCTAGTGTGAGGATTAGATGCTCGACTTACTGCCTCCCCAGTATCTCAGCTCCCCTCTTCATATTTACAGAAATACCGCCTGTGATTTCTTGTTATTTCTCCTACAAATAGATATTTCTGCTCTCAGAATTACAGAGGCGTTATTTCAGATTGATCCGTACCATTTGTTGTGTGTGCTGTCTGAGTGTTGAACATGCGTCTCCTGGGAGTCTTCATTGCCTCTCTCCTCTCATCATCTCTCTCTCCAGAGAGTGCTGTTTATGTCTCCTTCATCAGTGTCGTTGTTAGCGCTCTGAGGGGCTGGTCTTGAGGCCAAATAGAAGACCCTGCACAGGCCCCGTCCTCTCTTTCAGCCTGTTTTCACTGCAGTGTTAGTCCCCCCCGGTCTGAGTGTTAATCACCCACGTGCCGGCAGATGCTTTCCTTTAGGCGACTGATACAGAGGAGGCAGGCCACTCGACTGGTATTAGGATCGGAGTGTGGCGGTTCATCAGACGTGGATGGCTCACGCAGGCAGATTGATCAGTGGACTGCCGACGTGCTTTAGAGCACACACACATGCAGCCTTTTAGTATATTATGTAAGCAGCACCAAGAACCTCTTAAAGCATCTGAGCAATCCCAGAAATGAGGTTGCAATTTTGAGCTTTTTTGTGTTGCCATAGTAACAGATGTTGCCTTCTCAAGCTTAAGCAGGTTTCAGAGGGCGAATTTAAAAAAAAAAAAAAAAAAAAAAAAAAAAAAAAAAAAAAAAAAAAAGCTTCTGCCTGAAAGTGCATTTTGGCCGTGCTCTTTGGCGTGCTGAGCCGCCATGGCCAACACTTGGCGACGGCTGACACAAACTGTGTCCTTCCATGCTATATTTAGACATGGATCAAATAAGTTCAGCGTTCTGTTTGCCAATTAATCTTAATTTTGCAAACGATTACTATCAGTCATATATGTGGAGTTTATCACCCCGTTTCATTGAAGGCTTCAAATATTTAACTGACGTCAGAAAGACCCATAAAAGTGAAATGCCGCAGGAAAGACGTGGTTAGAAATAGCACCACAGTGTCCTATTCTGTTGTGACGGGAAAGAGGTTCAACACTACGTCAGTCCCACTCTGTGATGGATGGGGGGGTGTCCTGTGCAAGGACAGCAGATTTACTTCCATGTACAGGCCCAGCCAGCCTGACAGGGTGAGCATCCCTGCTGAAAACTGGTTCTGTGGTGGGAGAACAGCAGCACATCAGGGAGATGTGGCGCCGGGCCACGCTTCTGGCGCCGAGCTTGGCAGGAGCCTGGTAGAGCTGCATCGCAGTGGGTGACAGGCCAGAGGCCCTCTGACCTTCCTGTCTTACCCACAGGGGAAGCACTACAGCTGTGGAGCCAGCCTGTCCCTCAGTTCCCCCGAGCAAACACCACAGTCTGTAAAATGAAGAACTGAAAGAGAGAACGGCAGATACACGACAACGTGAGCAAAACCATACAAGAGGAAATGGCAGACACGCTTTTTTCTGCTCTGCCTCATCGTCGCTTCCTTTTTCCTGTTGCATTACTGCAGCTCATCGGAGAATCTTGAGCCGTCTTGAAAAAATTAATTTGCCAGACGCAGGAAGGACTTTTCCTCAGCTGTGCGGCAACAGATTTCCTCTTTGTACCTCACTTGTCTGGTCCTCTCCTCCCTTTTCTCTCCATTATTGTACATCATTTGAAAATCTGTGAATAAAATAAGGTGACACACACCTCCCCTCACACCTTCTACATATAGCTTGGAGTGTGAAAACCTGATCAAATCTACCTCCGTCTTCAGTGGTGGAACAATTGCGGACAGGGCCCAGGGGCAAAACATCCCGACCGGGCCCCCTCGTTCCGGTGCGCACGCACGTACACCCACACGCGCGCGCGCTTATTAAAGCATGTCCATCTCATCCATCGAGTGACGAGAAAAGAAGACTATTTTTTTACGCCAACCCTCCCCATTAATCCGGGCTTGGGACCGGCACCTGTTTGTGCTGACTGCATCCAAGTGGCTGGATTAGGCTAAACTATATACATTATTTGCAAAGATTGCAACAAAACATTTCGGAATGTTTAAACATAGAACATTGCGATGCAAACAAACTGGGAACTATATACACGTGCTTTTTTTTTTTTTTTTTTTGGTTGAGTGGGTGAGGGCCCTGGGTCCAGGGGCAGTTGCCCCGCCCGTCCCGCCTATAGCTCCGCCCCTGTCCGTCTTGTATTGGTATCAACGAATTGATGAATTTAGTCGAGCTAAAGTCTGCAAACACCTTTTATGATTTAAACCACTTCCTCCTAATTTCGAGAACCGGTCATGTTAAGTCATGTTCCAATGGGAGGCAAAGCAAGAAAGAAACAAAAGACTGCAGGCCAATTCATTTCCATTTGTTACTGTAATAGCTAAGAATCCGTCAGATTAGCATACATAACCTCCTAGAGGTGTAATTTCCTCTGATAATGTACTCAGACCACTAATACCCTGGCAATGCCGAGAGATTTTAAGCTAGCTTATTTTCCAGTTTATCATGAACTGTAAGCTCAGCAGCTAGCTCCATTTAACTCATACCTGCATTTAAAAGCCGCTTTCGGACAGACCGTTCTAAGAAAGTAGTTATCAGAACTACCCTCCTCGAATTTCGTTCTGATAACTATCCTTCCCCAGCGGAACTGTTTCAGTCTGCATTCGCACATGAGTCGGGACCTGATAGGGACTGATGCGCTGCGCGCAGCCGTCTGCTTCAGTGACGTGTTAGCCGTTAGCCGTTTAGCTACATTCAAACACAAAACAAAACGGTAAAAGTAAGGAGAGTAGAAAAAACGCCACCAAGAAGCTAATATGGAGAGCAGGGAGGCCACTGTGTTTATGGTCTGCATGATGGTGATATTAATCATGGACAATCACATCAGGCGTCTAATATCGAGGCTGGAAAAGCTCACAGAGAGAGTCAGGAGATACTTTTTCATTTCATGAAGGAAGAAAGGAGAGCAGAGCGCTGCAGACAAATGAGACCAGTGTAAGTTTAACTTATTATACACCCACCGGTTGTGTCTGTGTCATATGAGGAAACATTTCAGCCGTGATAGCATGACATGGGGCGTAGCTACCGACCACCACACACCTCCGTCAGATTCGTTCTATAAGAACTATGAAAAGACCCGACCTCGGAGAAGGAGCTAAATAGTTATAGGAACTAAGGGAGAAAGCCCCGAGTTCCTGTATGTCCGAACACGGGAGAAAACGGCCCCGCGGATTAAAAGGTTATTAGAACTGCCAAAGGTTCCTACAGTCCGAAAGCGGCTAAAGTTACAGTATCATGCTGTAAATGCTGAACGTCGTTTAAGACGGATGTCGGCAGTCCATCGGTCAGCTTTGTGTTATATCCGACTCGCTGAAGAGGTCACGGGTCTGCTCGGTGAAGCCATTAGCAGAGAAAAGAAGCTGTGGGGAGCGTTCTGTGATTAAAGGCTCTTTGTCGAGCACAGACTGAACGTCTGTCTCAGTGTCTTTTTTTGTCCGACATGTTGAATCACCCTCAGATTGTCCACTCCGACACGTTACTCTTATTGGCTGCTCAGTGTAGTGAACATGTCACACTTAATTTTTTCTAATTTTTATTCTTCATTTCTCCAAAACAAGCAGCACTTTGACACCAACATATCCAGGTGAAGAGAATTAACTAAATACCTGCTGATAATCATGATTCAGAACAGACTGCATATTAGAAAAAAAAAAGCCCTTTGCTTATTTCTTTCGATGCAGTCTTCCTCTTTCCTTTATTGTATAAGGTACATACATGGATGTATAAGTGGATGGTGCCCAGTGGCGGCTCCTGACATTTTTTTTAGGTAATGCAATTTCCAGTCTGTGAAAGCTGCATCAGAGTGTGCTGTGCGAAGCTGAACTGATTGCACCGATGCAAACCTGTTATGTTCTCACACAGGAAATAAAATGTCCAATCGTCCAGAAACTCCTTGTCTTCCTTAAATAAACACAACGCAGAGTCGAGGGGTTATTTGGTCTTCCAAAAACCAAAGTGACTGCAATTTCCCCCGTTATGTCCATAAGTACCATAAAAGTCCATAGGACTGAGGTATATTTGTCTAGGTAGCATAATTTATTGTAATAATTTTAAATAATGTTTTGTTATTTTTTGCATAATTTGCCAATCAGTTAATATTACACCTTAACCATTATTTATTTATTTTCCTCATATTGTTCCAGGATTCTATGAAATAAGTAAACACATAAGCTCTTAATGATAAGATTCATTCAATTTTCATTCTAAAGAATGTAATTAAAATAACAACATATAAATCCAAGTCAAGTGTTTATTGAAGTTTTGGAAAATATGACTTAGAAAAGTATAACCAATTGTCAAACATGGTTAAGTGCAACTTACTTATGTGAGATTTCTCTCTTTTTTAAATATAATACTGCACCATTAACAATGAATGTGTCATTATACATTTTGCTATTATTGTCAACATTGTATAAAAGATTTAAATCATTACAAGTCAATGATTGAGCACAAAAGGGTAAGTTATTTAGCTACATCAAATACTACCTGGAAAAATAGCAGGGTTGGTGGAGCCCTGGGTTTCATCTTTGCCTCGCAAGGCGAGCTCGAAAATCCTGCAAAATTCTTCCAAACTTCCTTCTCCGCATTAGTACGACGACTAAAGGGTACTTCTGTCAGAAACACTACCGTATTGTTGCACTCGACACTCGCCATCTTCTTCATAGAATGTTTTTTTTTTTTTTTCTTTATTGAAAACCACAATGTTACAACAACAAGTAGAATGTTCATGGTCCCGCGCAACAGACATATGACGAAAGCACGTTGTGCGTCGTTTGTGCGAGCACATAAACCCTCATAGAAAATGCATTGGGAGCAGGATTTTTGAAAAAAACCGAGGTCCCATTCATGTCAATGGGAACTTCCTGGTGCAAATTCGACCCTGACAGAAATCGCACAAAATGGGTGTAGCAACACCAGGCGCGACCTTAATCTGATTGGACAATGACATATACAACCAGTTTGCCTACAGCAGATCAGTCCCACCTTAGCAACTAGTTTAAAAAAAAAAAAAAACTCGGTGCCGCCTCTCAGCCGGCACGCCGATTTTTCCCAGTGGCCACTCATGGTATTGCAACAAAAAAAAAAACCCTGTGGCCCAAAAAGCATTTTTCCTATAGACCGCAATAGTAAAAGAGATGCCTGTAAAACTGTTCACAGGACCCCTCCAGCTGTAACCGCTGTTATTTACTAATTATATATCATATGATATATCTATCTATAATAATACTATCTTTGTATTCTATATTTTTAAGTCATGGACTTTTTATCCGTCAAAAACGTCCAGAAAAGCCCCAGAAAAGTCTCTTTTCCCATTGTGACGTCACAGTTGTGCACGTCCTCATTGCCCCGGGGCATGATGGGAGGCCCCAAAGCATCATGGGGGGTGACTCTACTGCGCATGCTCCATGGGCCGCATAACGCGGAAGTGAACCCGGAAGTCAGAAATTTTTTCAGCGTATGCTCCAGGCGAGCAACTCCACTGAAATCAACGGCGGCCATTTTACAGTCCAGTATCCAGATAATATAATACATTCATGGGTACATACTGTCCCCTTCTGCACCTGCCAGCTATATCTTCTTGTGCAGGCGTAGATTCATCTTTTTGCCTTTTTTTTTGTCTTTTTATTGCCCATATGCTGGCGACATGAGGAGAGACTGCAGAGGGGCTCTCAACGCCGCTGGTTCTTCCCATCGGTTTGGTGCACAAGAGGCCTTCGAACAGGACTTCTGTGAAGTAATCGGGGAAATAAGGTCTTTACTGCTTTGTTTTGTGGCTCATGCTGAACAGAATGCTGTACTGGCAGCAGGGTTGAGGGGGAGGGGCCAACTTGGGGTGTCTTGTTTATAGTCTGTCATGAAACTGTGGCTTGAGATGTGTATATAAATATATATATATTTATACAGATATGTGAAACCCACATTGTGTCCCACAATGATAAAGCATATGTGCTGGGGCTGAGCCACAGAGCTCACCGGCCCAATTTAACCCCTCTCTTTGTGATATCAGACTGACCTCCCGCTCTCGTGCATCATGGTAGCTCCAAGCAGCCCGTGAGCCAGCACGCACTCCTTCTGTTTGGGAATCACTTTGAGCTTCATTCAACCCATAAACCAACAGCCAACACAGAGGCACCATATTCTATGTTATTTATTCATCGTGATCATCAGGTATTACTCATGGCCCCTGCCATCATGTCACAAACACTGCAGGAAAGGTTTGACCACAACTTTGAAAGCAGCTTGTAATCATTTATTTATTTTTTTTTTTAAATCGGTTTAACAGAAATCAAACATGTTTCGTTGCCACCGTCGTGCCTGCCATCCCTTTTTGAAATCACGTTTTAAGCCTGCGTGAAATAAATGTTAAAGGTCAACAAATTTCTGTCTGATTCTGTGAGAAGAAACTGTGTTTTCTGGTCAACCTCGATCTATTGCATAGTTCTGATCCCGTCCTCAGGCATAACCGAGTCCCCAGAACTGTTCCAAGACTCACTTTCCCACACAGCCACAAAACCCGAACAATTTCTTCTCTTATGTCCTCACAAAATGAGACGACGCAAAAGTCAGAGGATAGAGGTTAAAGTGCTGAGGTATGAATGAACGCCAGGGTGCTTTTAACCATTACACTGCTCCGTTAGCACTTTCTTGTAGCTGACTTGTCAGAACACATTAGTGGCACGTTTGCTGCTGAGGTCACCTCGGGCGAGGTCCTGTGTCATCCAGAGAGAGGAAATGCTGTGTGTGTGTGCGTGAAACGAAGGTTGCTTGGCTGAAGGAGGGAGAGATCACACACATGCCGCTGACATGAAGAGGTTGTCATGTGCCTCTCCTCTTTTGATTTTTTTTTTTTCCACAGCCTCTGGTAGTGTGTGTGCAGCATTTTTTCCTGCAGGATTGTTATGTCAGCTCCTACGGCTGCAGCAGGGTGATGCTTCTCATAATCCTCCTGCTTATTTGAAGTGTAATCAGCTGTGAGTACACGCAATATCAGCATCACAAAGGGAAAATTTAGCACCCTGACAAACACAACAGTGGATCTTGTTTGAAAGACAAGGACAAGGATCTTGTTTGCACATCTAGCGCAAGCTCTGGTAATATGTGCTTTTATGAGTTTCTATAACTACACAACAAAAAAAAGTGTCCCGATTCATCAATCGGCAAATTTTTGTTGCATCAGATAATGCAAAATGTTGCAGAAAATTGTGCTACGCAAAAAAAATTAGGCTTATTATTATAAACATAGGAAAATTGCAGCAGAAAAAGAGGGAAATTATGGTACAATAATGGATTCGTCCAAGAGCAAGAAAACAAAGAAACACGTGTCAAACGATGCTCAGCTAAGCTACCATCCACTGATGTTATCAAAATGAGCACAAAGGCAAAAGATAAAACAAGTGTGATCAGAGAACACAGCCTCTGCCAAGGCCGATGCTTTTCAAAGCCGTTTCACTCTTTTAACCCACCATGCAGAACTGTGATAAAGTCTTGAGCCTCCCCTCATTTCTTTTTTATATATTTTCCTTCCAAGCAGCCAGACTTTCTTCTGATCTGTTGAAGATTAGAGCAATAGTTCTCCTGGCTGTCTGAAAGTCTTTCAAGATTATTTCTTTGGACATTTTTTTTTTTTTTTTTTTTTTTAACCAATTTTCAGTCCAGTTCTTGTACCTGATCCTTTTCAGAATTATGTGATTTTAATGTTTGTTTGTTTAGCCACTTAAAACTGAATCATTCAGGCATTAAAAAGGCTCCTAACTCAAGGGATGAACCAGTGTTGTGTCGACACATAACAAACAACTTAGCAAAGAAGCCATTTTAAATTGGATCTTTAGGCACTTTGTTCCCAGCAGCCTGTCACAGAGACACATCATTTGTTCCCATTTCTTTAGTTGCATCTATGAAAAACAGCAAAGATAACACAGTTTGACAGACAGAAAATAGGATTTCTGCAGCAACAAGGTGATTCCCAAAGAGCTGTTAGCTGAAAACTTGGCATATCTCAGCATGGTGTGCAGTGTGTCCTTAAAACATTTGAGGAAACTGGACAAGTGGAGGACAAAAGAAGAAGTGTCAGGCCTAAAGAACTATCTACAGCAGATGAACAGGATCTGAAAGTGATGTCCTTAAGAAAGAGGAACAAATCCAGCAAAGACCTGACACAGGAGCTGAGAGATGCATCTGGACCTTCAGCTGATCCATCTGCTGTGTCCACGCTACACAAAGCATTGAGAATTAAAGTGGGATTCATTTTTTTTTTGTTGGCTAATAATAATAATAATAATAATAATAATAATAATAATAATAACAACTTGGACTTATATAGCGCCTTTCAAGGTACCCAAGGTCGCTTAACTAAAGAAAAGAAGGGTAGACCTGAAGGGGTGGGTTTAAGAAGAGTAGGACATAGAGAAGAGATGTGTTTTTAGATTATTTTTGAACTGTAGTAGAGAGGGGGCAGAACGGATGTGAAGTGGCAGATTGTTCCATAGGGTAGGGGCAGTTGAACAGAAGGCCCTATCTCCATATGTTTTAAGTCTGGTACGAGGAACGGAAAGTAGGTCCTTGTCTGAGGAGTGCAGATCTAATCAAATGATTTAAGAAACAGTATCGGTGTCTAAGAAACGTTCATACTCTCTTCATACAGCTCTGTTGGCTGAGACTGTTAAAAAAGGCAAGCATGAATCCACATTAGATACGACTAATATCTACAAGTTGCCCCCCTTCACACAAAACTTCTCTACATTGTTTTTCTCAGCTCTCGTGGATTAAGTTTATTTTACGATGTGCTGCTTCACATTGGTGCAGGTTTTCTTTTGGAGGACACTCACTCGACACACGCTCACCTGTCCTCAGGCTTCATCTGTCAAGCATGAATGTGAGTGCAGACAATCCGCACACATACACGGATTCTCAAGAAGACAGCTGGTTTTTATGTTTGATAGACACTTGAGTAAATCTTCAACACGCCTCTTGAATTTTCAAATTCTTTCTTTAGCAGCTGATGGGCGGGATCCGCAGCGGGATCCGCAGCCAACTTTGCCTCTATCAAACACAACCTTTCTTCGTCGTACTGTGCCTGGGTGAGGCACTCGGCGTTGACAGTTACGGAGAGTACAGGTCATTTGGCTCATGCAAACTTGAGTATGTTACGGAGGACCAACTGTGAAAGGCCGCTTAAGTTTTCCAGCTGTTTGGTTTGTCATGTGTCAGAAACCGTTTCCACGCTATGAATGCAGAGCTGTTTGTTTTTCTATCTGTGCTGCAGCTTTCAGACTGCAGGGACATTTTCAGGATTTTTAAGGCATTTCGTTTGGGTGTTTACCCCTGCAGATGACTGTAGTTCATGGGTCTGATTTTACTCAGGTTTTTGGCATCTTGGAGAGAGCATCTGTGACTCAGCTGTACAGTATTTGATCAAAGCCACTGAACTGTGCACTGATTGGTTGAACATTAGAACACAACACCTGCCTTTACAAAAAAAAAAACGATGTAAACATTAGTGAATCAAGGTTTTAACCTTTTTTAAAAGTTAATTTGGTGTGTTTTCTTATATGCGAGAAGAAACCAGACCTTGCAACACATTATTAGCTATGTGCTACGTCATGTTTTAGTGTGCATCTGTGTCTCTGCGCTCGCTCTATAGGCTCAGTTTGTTGCATGTAACCTCATGTCACCCCCGCCTCTGTAACAGCCCTCCACACGACACACACACAGCCCCACAGGGTGTTGTTCTCTCGGACGTGTGCAGAGTTGTGCTTCCTAACTGTAGCGCCTCTCTAGCGGTATGGCTATAATTAGAGGTTGCTAACCTGAGCTCTTTTAAATATATATAAATGACTAAGTGTTTCTCTGATAAAAAGCCTAACTCACCCTTAAATGATTTTAAACCATGAATTATTACACTCACTCTTTTTAAACATTTTTTAACCTTTTAAACCATCAAGCTTCAGATCTCCATCAATATGCATCATATTCACTTAAATCACGAATAGTCGATAAACACACTTGATTATGTAAAAGTATGAAATAATCAATTATTTACAGGTTTCTTTTCCCTTTTCAAAATGTTCGAAATGATAAATGTATCCAAAATATCAGTGAAACTCAAATGATTCCCTATGGGCCCAGATAACCTAAAGCCGGTAGTATACTGTAATAAAATAATACTCCGTTAAGCACGCTGCAGGCCTGAATGCTGCTCGGGTACGCTGAAGCCAAAAAACGTCACGACTGTTTCACCTCCAGGGCCTATGGAAAGCCCTTTTAACATTTAAAAGCCAGACTGGATATGTGTTGCAGATATCTGTAATTCAGTTTTGCCTTGTCAAAAAGAACATTTCAGATTTCCGCAACTACATTCTTCCTAAGACAAATGACGTCACTTTTGCCATTCATGTGTATGGGCTTTGTCATTACAGATATTTACAATTCAGTTGCAGATATCCGCTATGTGAATTATGAATATCTTTAACTGAATTACGACTTGTAGGGCTGGGACGATATGCTTTTCTCCCGATTCGATTCCTTTACGATTTTTTTGGGTGCCAATTCGATTTAAATTGCGATTCTTCGATATTGCAGATTTTTTGTTTACTTTTTAAAAAAATTTTATACCAAACCATGTGAAAGAGTTGAGTGATGATGATGTCGACATACTATATCTGCAGCCATATTTCCCCCAAAAAATGCACATCATATTTGAGTCAGTTTTTAAGATTATTTAGCAGCAATATATTTGAACCATTTTTTAATTGCTACATGAGAACTTACATTCTTTTCAAAATCCTGGACTGTATATAAAAGAGGTAAAAAAAAATAAATAAATAGTAGGCTTATATAAAAAAAATAATTGTGGATATCTGTATTTCAGTTGTGCCGAGGCCAGGGGTCGGCAACCTTTAACACTCAAAGAGCCATTTGGACACGGTTTCCAAGAATCTAAAATGAAGATATTGTTTTTTATACCTTTACACTTTGTATTGCTTATGAAATCCATTTAGTGCTACAGAGAAAATTTAATTTTATGTAATGAACACATTTCTCAAAAATAATAATAAAAAAAAACATGCTGAGTTGAAGGTCTCTTTCTCACCACAATGGCATACTGGTAAGCCACTCTCGTTACAGGTAAATGCAAATGAATCTGCCCAGCCATCATTAAATATTATATATTCTTCAGATATTTTTCTGTTCTTACTTTGTCGATACTTGGCCAAACTGGGGTTGAAAGTCTCGAGAAATGCACAGCGTTTTGGCGGGAATATACCGGCTTTCATCGAGTGTGACGCATATTTTGAGTGACGAAAAATAATTAAAAATATATGTATATAATTTTATTTTAATATTTCAAGATCACAATAACCTTCCAATTTAGAACTAAAATAAAATAACAAACTAACACAAATAAAATACACTTCAATTTTATACTTTTTATTTATTTTCCCAAGCCACGCAGAGCCGCAGCTTAAAACGATGAAAGAGCCGGAGCCGCAGGTTGCCGACCCCTGGCCTAGGCAAAACTGAATTACAGATATCTCTATATTTCATTTTGACTAGTCACAATTACGTTACAGATATTTTGAATGAAAAATCCAACTATTCAAAATGTAATTACGACCAGTCCGAAAGACGTTGTTGATATCTACAATGTTAATTCTGGATAGTCAAACAACTTTTAAATGTTAAAATGGCTTTCCATAAGGGCCAAATAAAAAAACGGTACCTTTACTGATGTCGGCAGGAGGAGAAAGGCCGCTGTCGTCGTCAGGCTCACTAGTCCACACACAGGCTTCATGGAAAAGCACATTAGCCACTGACTTAGCAGTTAACTCGGCTAACTTCGTCGTCGAGTAGTCCACTCACACCAACGCACTCCAGCACCATCCCAGTTTCCCAAAAAAAGAGTCCTGGCCGAACTGTTTCACCAGAAATGATGCAAAACAATAAAGAGTCCAACATTAACTTTACAACTGTCGATGTATTTCTCTCCCGCATCGACTGTCTCGTCCTTCTCGAACTCTTGCGCGCTAATCACACTCACTTCCTGTACTTTGACCTGAAACGCGATTGGCTACTTCACAATGGTAATAAAAATAAAATAAATTCACAATACTTTGTTTTTTCTCTCATTTTTTTTAAACGGATATATAAAACTACTTTTAACCTATTCATCAAAACAACAAATAATAATAAGCATTTTCAATGACATTAAATAAACATCATCGGCATTCTCACTGAGCAATACCAAACATCATTGCTGGTTAATGAATTTGAACTTTTTAACCTAAATGTTATTGATTTAAAATATGAACTTATTTATTCAACATATATTCTTATGAATTTACTTCAACCGGGTTACATAACCATAGTGTATTTTCCCTTCTACTTTGCCACTTGAGGGGGAAAAAGTGCACAGTGATTCATGCAGTTTGGTGTTAATTCACTTGAACAGAGCCCTCTCTGTGTTGTGGAACCTCCTGGTTTAAAAAGGGAGAAACGTTTAGTCGTGTTGACCTGCATTGTGTCTGCTTCATCACAGCAGCTGTCATGCTAACTTGTAGCTGCTGGTCATGGTTAATGTGGATATTCACTTTTTTTTTTTTTTGGTTTAATCAGTTTCCAGGTAAGACTTTAAAATGCAATCATCCTCGGTGTAGTTTTTTTTTACTGAGCAACTCCAACAAAATGTGCTTTTTAATCATTTGCACAGCTGTGAGAGGCACACCCCTTTATTGTTTATTGTGCCACAGGAGTAAAAACAAACTTCTTGTAGCTCTCACCTCTTCATCACAGCTGAGCTTGGCCACCCTTTCTAACCCTGCTGTGTTTACTCTGGCCCAGTTCATCCTCTCCTCACGAGCTCTGACAGAAGGTGTAGACAGGCAGGTATGATCACAACGGCGGCCAAAACTACTTACACAGAATCGGGGATACTTTAAATTAGTATGTGACAGAGTGTAGGAGCGATGGTGATCTCCCAGCATCACATACACACAGTACCATGTGTTAACTGAACACATTGTTCTAAAACACAGGGTTAAATGATGTCCACGTTTAATTAGGAAGTCGACTGGGCTACAGACTGTTGGTGAGAAGCTATGCATCCGGTGTGTGAATCAAACGTCACTTACGATCCTATCTGGAGTCTGTTAAATTGACTCTGAGCTGCGGCCTGTCGCTTTTGTCTGCCAAGTCGTGGCAACCTGTAGGTATCTGTCTTTACTAAATAAGCTGCAGCCCTCAGAATGCCAGCTCCCACGTCTAAGAGTGTGTGTGTGTGTGTGTGTGTGTGTGTGGGGGGGGGGGATTTTGGAAATCAAGTTGAGCAGGAGCACACAACAGCTGCTTGTTGGAATAACAGGAGTGACTTGAGTGACAGCACCACGGGGGTCATATTACCCACACAGGCTTTTAATAGGCTTACTTTACTGCAGAGTACAGATTAGTATGAGGTACAGTAGCATGATCACATATCATAGATGAGAGCACTTTGATAGGTATGTTGACAGAAGAATATATGGCCTTCGTGTGTTTTCTGTAACAAGTGCATTGAAAACCGAAAGCCATCTTAAAATGTATTTGTTTTTCCAGGATACTGTTGTGTGTGGACAGTTCGGTGATGAAGGGCCTCAGCTCCATGTTGGAATCTCCATCAGGCTGGCTTGTCACAACGATTAAGTCATGCTCGATTCTACATATGGTGACTGAGGTTTTTGGAAAAATATTTGTCAAAGTCATTTATATTTAATTCTTGCAGCAGCGGTGAGGATTGTGAGGCAGAAATATTGCTCTTGGCAGAAACCATCCATCCTTATTGGTTTTATGGGAGGATTAAATATATTTTAATGGGAGATTTTATTCATAACTTATATTTAGATCTTGTCCTCAAACTATGAGCGCTGCATATTTTCTGTCCGCAGCTCTCGTACTTTAGGTGGCTTTCTCTTTAGCTAAAAATGAAAATTAAACATGTACATATCTTAAACACAGACTCGGCTCTATCCAGTTTCCTGTAGTGATAAAGGAGTAGTGCACTTTATAAAAACCACCAGCAGGACAACGGTTAAGCAGACATTCCTGATAATTTCAGCTTAGATAGTTAAAGTAATGAATAAGTTGCTGTGTTCTGTAAGAATTCTCCGTATTCTTCTGATAACATTTGTACACATTTTCCTCTGTTAGCTGTTGGTAAATTTTTTTTTCAACTAATCTGAGATTCTTGGGAGAAGAAGTGAACTCCAAGTCGGTTAAAACCAAAGGAACCAAAGGTCAACTCGCTCTGGACCGTCAGGTTTACTTTAAAGTTTGGAGGTCGGGGCAGTGCACACTCACCTGGTCTTTGTCTCCACACACTGTAGGAATGTTTGAGTTCATTAATGAAGTGCGAAAATGTTCATTTTACCGTGTGACGACGTGCACAAAAACAGGAAAAATGAAAAATTTGTGACAATATTTGGCTATTTCAGCAACAGCTCACTCACAGCCATTTATTGTATTGCCTAACTTACTATTACTTCTGCATTTTGTACCTCAGCTGCAGTTTCAAGTGTGCTGAGCCGATACTGAACATAAAAACACGCATCTTTAAAACCCGTTTTTAGGATGCCATAAAACGTAACTACGGTTCTATGAATTCTTCCTGACCGCCAGAGGGCGGTGCTGAAACAGTGGTCTCAAACTGATCCGTGAAAGGTTAACTGGTTAAGAGCTTCAGTGCAGACAGTTCAGTTGATTGAATGAAACAAGTCAGCTGTGCTGCTGCAGGGTTGGAACAAAAACCTGCAGCCACACCGGCCCTTTACCGGATCATTTTGAGACCCCTGCTGCTGTTCATAGCAAAGGAAAAAGCAGTTCTGACTCTGAACAGCTCACTCAATAAGATGTTTTCAGACCCCAAACAAGGTGATGGGGTTGTGTTATGTTGCAGTTTTTGAGTCTGTGCTCACTTAGGACACTTATACATGCTCCGGAGCACTGAAAGGGCTTTTTATCCTCGTAATATATCCCCTTTAAACCAGGTCAGCAGCAGAGTGACATTAAGCCACGGATCAGTTTGAGACCCCTGCCTTAAAACCTCAGAGAGCACAGAGGATACACAGATTTGACAATCCTTCACGCAGGTGGAAGAACATGCAAACATTTGATAGATTCAGGCTGGCCTAATGTGCATTCAATTCTTAATCATCATCATAGATTCGTTAACATTTTAATGTGTTCCACCAAAGGACCTCAGAGTATAAATAGCCTTTATGATACAAGGTTTTTCAGTAGCCAGCCAGCAACCATTTGAATGAAAGCGGGAACGTTACCGTGACAACGTAAGGAGGGAGCCCATCCTAGCCTGAGTAGGACATGACTCGGAAGGTCCCATCCACATGAGGAAGCATCGCTGACTTTTAGAAGCACCTGACGTCGCTGTAAAAAGTCCTGCACCCTCTAACGCGCTTCTAAAGAAAAAAGGTTTGTACATTTGTAGGCATGTATTTAAACACGAGGCTCAGATATCCCACCTGTGCGTGTGAATAGTGTAGTTTACATGTCTAAGCGTATGATTTCTGAAACCTAGAGCGTGGTTTATTCATTCTTTCTCTGCTGACAGAAGCTTCCCACACTGATTTAGTCTTTTCCTGCAATGAAAACGAGGCCTAAAAGTGTGCAGAATTATATTTTCCAAGTATCACCAGTTTCATCAATCAAAGTGACCTGAAAATGTGACCCAAAAAAACCTGAGTTTCAAAATGATGGCTTTGCATCTCTGAGTATTGGTTTCCTTTTTTTTTTTTTTTTTTTTTTTTTTTTTTATGAAGCACTTGCAAAAGACAACAAAAGTTGACCCAAAATGCTGTAAAAATTCGACTTGGACGAAAAGTTTAAATAGCATTCAAAAAAAAAATCAGTCAATAGAAATGTGATCTCCTCCGGCTGTGTTACAGCCGTGGTCCTGAGGTGCAGAATGCCCACCTGGGCCCTGATGGAGGCTTATTGGAGCTTTGCTCATATTTAAAGGGAGCTCTGCAGAAACACCAACATTAAAATGTGACTTTTTGAGGCGAAGTCCAGTAGTGCTGGTTTCAGGAATCAGCTGGTGTTTGGTCAACATGACATTTGTTTAACCTGTGAAAGGAACGCTGTCAGGTTTGACGTGTCACAGGCGAGTCTTAGCTGAACTCAAGACATATCATCTTAAAGCGTCTGCTCTGGTCTCAGAACGCTTGTTTGTCTCAGCTCGGCTGAAAAAAACCTTCACAAAGTGGAAAACGTTGCCAACTCCCCAATGACATGTGCTGAAATCCTACATTGCTTCACTTCTTTCTCTTAAAACCTTTGTTGCGGTCTTTCTTTTGTTGTTAATTGAGTCAGTCTTTTCTCTGCTGGCCTTGTATGGACGAGGGATTACAGAGAAATTCTTTTAGGCTCAGGATGCTTTGACCGGCTCTCGTCTTAAAAAGTCTGATTCATGAAAAACTCCACTCGGGCTTGTCCTGGTAAGACTTTTGTGGATGTTTCCGGAAGTGTTTTGTACCATGTTTCACTTACAAACGTGCTATGATTCGAGTCGGTGATGTCTGCTACAATTCGTCACATTTTTCCTATTAAGTCATTTCTACAAATGTGCCATTAGATTTAACAAAAGACCAGGAAGTTACAGGATTTTCATACTTTGTGGCGTTCTTGTTTGACTCATTACTGAATTTGTTCAACAGGTCAGGCATAATTAAAGGGATAAAACAGCATACTTTGTACACCCAGGTATCAAAAGCATAATCTGGGCTTCTTTTGGCACTTAAGACCCACTTATGGCGAGTGTTTTGTGGGTCAGATGTGACCCAAAGGTCATAAGTCGGCTATGTCAAAAGTTGTGAGGGCTTAAAGTCCCAAAGAAAATGCAGATCTCAGCCACCACTGGTTGAAATACGGCTAAGTTGAGGTAGGCTTCACCCAGTTAAGACTGAATGTTGGTCGTTTACGGTAAACGTCCGTAGTTACGTTAGAATGGAGCCGTAAATATGCTGAGCATATTCTTCCATTTGTAGAAAGCACTGAAAAACGGTGCTGCCCAGTTCAAATGAACAATGTGAGTGCATCTTTCTTTTTTATGCCACAATGCCAGACAAACCAGTCAACTGTTGGAGGTCAAATAGTCAGGGGGCTGGACTATATGTTGAATATGTGAGCTCCTCTAGGTCTAAGCAAGAAAGCTAATTTTAACAATGTGAAACAGTCTCTGGGCTTCTATGAGCCATTTTTCATTTCTGACATTTTTTAAAACCAAACATTCAATTGACGGCTGCAGAAAGTCGGCAGCAGATTCCTCGGTGATGAAGATTAGCCGCGGCTGCAGCCGTAATGTGATAGCTTCTTAGCAGCCCTAACAATGAACCACCCCGTCTTTGTCACAATGAATAAATTCTTTCAACCTGAGAGACTGTAATCCTGTATCCTGACTGCTGCCCGGCTCATGAATAGAAGAATATAATGACTTTTGAACAGACCTCTCTGCTTATGCATACGCTGATCACCTCAGCAGAAAAAATGAGAGACCACTCTGCTGCTCCTCGTCTTCCTCTGTGTCTGCGCACCTTGCTGAACGTTAATGCATGCTGAGCAGCTTCCTCGTCAACCATCTGCTGCTTCATCCTGAAAAGCAGCTGATCCTTGACCTCAGACTCCGTCTGCTTGAGCCACCAACCTGTCTGGCTTCATCCTGGGGCTTCCGCCGGTTAGCTTTCCATTACTTGCCAACATCAACATGTATGGGACACTTGGTGCAAAGATCGAGCTTCCCATCATCAGATCCGGAGCTGTAGAGAAAGAGCTGAAGTTCACACCTTCGATCAGTGCAGAGGGAGGGAGGGGGGGTCTGGCCTTTTAGACAACCCAGAAGGAGAGGTGGGATGGTGAATTCAGGGGAAAAGGAACCTGATTATCCATTTATACTGAAAGTAAGACCAACTGAATGTTAGGTGAAAACAAAGTCGTTTCATTTGATTGATTTTTGTCAGGTTTTTTTTTTCAAATACACCGGTCAGGTGTCGGTATCTGTCTTTAGTCAGGCAGTTGGGGTCTTTCTGCTCATGAATCAGCTGTTTTCTGTCCTGAGCTGCAGCTAACAGAGTTACGACCTTCTCTGGCGGGAAAAACTTTCACTCTATTGAACAGCTGCTGTTTACCCCTTCTAATCAGAGGCAGCTGAACATCCATCAGGTCTTTAATGAGTAAAACTGCATCATATCATGTCTCAAAATCATTCTCTGTAGCTGTACAATGCTCCATGCTCTGTCTCAGCGAAGCCTTCCCAGTTCAGCCCACCCGCTCGCTTCCATGGACTGAAGCGCTGCACCTCTGTGGGTAAGACTGAGGGGAAATTAAAGCTGTAAAACTACAGCTGAAAATTGTTAAATGTACTGTTTTATGCTCTGTTTTGTGTATTCCTGCTGACTAGCTTTTAACACAGTAAACTAATTTGCCCTTATTAACTTCTCGTGGTGTCTGTTCATCTAGAGCTTTGCTTTAAAAAGCAGAGAAGTTGTGAGCAGGACTCATTACTTCTGCACCCATCAGTGACACAGAGAAAGCTTTATTGCTGTCGTAAACACAGTGTGAAGTTGCGTGCTCGTTGGCTTCTCTTTAATTAAGCTGTGAGACGGAGGACCAGTTAAACACGGATCTCATGTGATCCTGCATGCTCCTCCAACAGCTGTGGGTCCTGGGAAGGCTGGGGATGGTTGCAACACCTCTCATGTTTCTCTCTGTTCCTCAGATTCAGTTTGGACTTAACCAACTTGTATTTTTACCTTACATCTGTCTGCCGATTGCATAAATCATTTAACGATGATTAAAAACATTTATAATATTTATCATAGTAAGATAATGCCGGGGATGGTGGCAACATGTTAAATGCTGTAGATTGACTTCTTTTGGCCTCTGTAAGCATAGTTAATGAAAATATTCATTGTTTTCCATCATGTCACAGTATTGTTTATTTATTTAGTATTGATTATAACAGTTATAACAGTGAATTTTGTCTTTGGAACATGAGCATTAACTATCGGTTAGCTGCCGTGTTCATTGCAAATGAAACCATAATAGATTGTACCTGTTTTTTTTAACTAAAACTCCTGAAAATACAGGCTTGTGTGGTCTGTTTACATGTTCTCACTGACAGAAAACACTTGCAAAGTAATGATCAGGAATGAAACGAGGAGTGTGAGATCAACTATTAGGTCTATGAGTTACATTTGATTTCTACCCTTGTACCTCAAAGGCAGTGCAGCCTTGAGCATGAAGACAGAATGTCTCACACAACCCTTTCTAACGCAGTGCTAATGTCCACATAAAATCTTCTTTCAGACGCCGGCCTCACTGAATGCCCTCAGACTTCTAATGTATGGGGGCAGTATAAGTTGACACTATACGCCAGTGTTTGAACCATACTTTTTAAACATTTAACACAATTTAAGTGAAGTACTAACAGCTGCCTTCTGTAGAGGGCTCTGAAGTGCATGTTAGACCACATACTGAGAGCATACAGTGGACCTGAGTTCAACAGGCTGTAACTTAAGAAAAAGCCTGCAAAAAAACCAGAGACGACCTCAAATACTGAGATGCTGGCTGCAGGGTTTAACAGTAGTTCTCTGTTAAACACACTTAGATTCTGGCTCATTTTCAAACATCACAGTATAATGGTGCACTTGAGTCGTTGTATTTCACAGACATCTTCAACACTTTTTATTGCATCCTGGAAACATTTGACTTGGTCACACAGTTTTAAACCAAATTATTCAGATTTTCTTTCAACCGTTCATGTTTTAGACTTGCAGGTAGAAGAACCTCTCTGGCTTTCTGCCTCCCTTGTAAGTAGCACATGTGTTAAGATTAAGATTATTGTCACATTAAATTACTCCTCCCATCCAGGTTGGCACCTGTTGAACACATATGCACAGACTCACACACTCATGGAGAGTGATGCCACCATCTTTTTTGAGCAGTGAGAGTGAAAATCAAACCTCCAAGTTTATGGATGACCCATTGTAACCATAGCTGCCCAAACAGGGACTTGAACCCTGGACCCTCAAAGTCTGATGCTGTACCGACTGAGCTATCCGGGCTCTAACATCAGGATTAAAGTCCCTCATTACTTTCTAAATTAACAGCGATTCATTGAAACACACTGAGACACAACTCGGGTTCATCCCTTGAGTCATATGCCTTTTTTATGCTTGAAAATAGTCAGTTAAAAGGACTGGACTGAAAATGAGTGAAAAAGCAACCAATGTCCAAAGGAAGCCTGAAGAACTGATTGATCAAGAACGCTTTAAAAGATAAGTGGAAAATATAAGGAAATTAGGGCTGGATCAGAACTTTTTCACAATACTGTATATTATATTAATACACCCATGTGATTAGTTTGATTTAATGTGCACAAACTAAAAGTCAAAGAGTAGATAATAAAGAAACATGATATCAAAAAAGGGATATTTCAGTAAATGACTCTATGTTATGCACTTTTTTTAGAACTTTTACTGCCTCTGAGCTGGTAAATGCACAACCAGCCATTGTAGAGTTCAGATTTTTGTCATATATAAGAAACGTATATGTGAGATTTACATATATGTGGTGTTTGGAGCAGAAGGCTGACAACCCAAACAGATCTCAGAACTGTTTCACCGGAAGAAGAAACACTTTGGGACATTCCTGGCAGCTGCAAAGTTCTCCCACATCCTTATTTTGCAAGTTAGTAAACCTTCAAAAAGTTTAGAGAACTATTGCTCAAAACCACTTTAAAAGAATACAGGAAAATCTGGCTGCTTGGAAACAAAATATAAGAAATGAGGGCCGATCGTGGCACCTGCTCACAGAACAAACGAAACACACAATCAGACGAGCAAACTTTCAGGCCTCAGTGATGCATTAATACGTTTGATCTTGGGGTAAAAAATAGCTACATAGTTGGAGAGTTGGTCTCAGCGTGGAGTGGACGGCGTGAGGAGAGCCACCGATGTGATTTGGATGTGAAAGGCAGCTGCCTGTGTTGCCTCTTCCACACATTCGCTGTCATACTTTAAATTTGAACCCATCAGCTGTTTCACACCCTACTCACACACCCACACACACTTTTAACTACATAAACAAAGCAACCAACCCAGCGAGCACTCATGCGCTAACACTCACACACACTTGAAGCCCACACATCCAATCCATTTGCAGAGCAGTCCATTTTTCCATTCTCTATACCATAAAAATGTGCACATCCGCTCTCTGTGCACATTCTCTGTGTGTGTTGTCACCGGTCACCCCTCCATATGACTGCCAGTCCGTCTCTGCATATCAGGCGTTGGGTGTAATTGTACGGGTGGGGTATAAATATCCATATGATGGATTAACTGCCTCCACCTGGGATTCTGCATACCTGCCATCCTCAACCCTCTGTACTTTCCTTTTCAACTGTAGAGTAGCAGGAAAAACACTGAAGCCGCAAATGTATGTTTTCCACAGTCATTTGCAGCTTTTTGTAGCCATTTACACCAACAAATATGAAACAAACAGCCCCCGCTGAACCTTTCTGCTGATTTATCACGAACATGTACAGGACACGTTGAATCCTTCACGTGGCATGTTGGAGAACCTTTTTAGTGCTTCAGACACTGTTCATGTGCTGTTTTTGGTGTCCCCGGGTCAGAGTGTCAGGGTCAGACGCCGCCGCTCAAGGACATGTCGGCATTGGCCAGCGGAGGATTAGGATCTGGTTCCCCTAAAGCTCCACTCCTCACAGTGATACATGGAACTGTTTACACCTCCCTCTGCAGTTTTCTCTCTGCTGTGTGGTGGTTTTCTTATGACTGTCACTTCATGCTCATGCATTGGTAACACTTTACCTTAAGGTCACATGAATTAATTCATGTAAAACCCCATAAACTGTCAGGAAAGGACAGGAATGAACAGAATCTCATGCGAGCTTTAGTGTAGGAACAATACATTTATTAATGAGACAACTAAGGTATTTCAGTCATGAGTAATTATTGATGTTCATACCTTTTTAATAGTCAAGTCTGCAGTTTTTGGGATGAGCTAAAAAAAAACGAGCACTGAATGTGGATTCTGTTAAATTCTAATCGAATGGTTCGTGGAGGAATAATCTTTACTGAAACATTATAAATGCAAATTTGATCTGTAATTACATATCAGCTGCTTGTTTTTTTTATGCTGTTTTGACCCAAAACTAGCACTGAGAAACAGCTTCGTCTGATGCTGGCACACTGGCTAAAGCATGATGATTAAATCTTTTCCCAATGCCCCATTGCCAGTCATGGCGTGTTCACCCTGAGAGCTTTGGGGACTGCCGGATTTCTGTGTTCAGATCCAGTCCAGAACTACCACTAACCCACAGAGGACAAGCTTCAACAACATGAAATGATGGCATTGCACTGTATCCCGCAGGCTGTGTCGGACCACAAATTTCCGATTTCACAGCTTTCTTAGATGAATAGGCCAATTTATTATGTTTGAATGGACCTCAAACTTCCCACACAGGAAGATTGAGGATGACACTGCCAGACGTGTAAAATCGATCAGTCTCTTTCTCTTTTTGTCCGAGTTGTTGCTGTCAGTTTTAGAGCCTCTGTGCGAGAAAGTTACGATCGATAAATGTCTTTCTGTAAATAAAAAGATGAGCTGTGTCCACGCTTGTAGCCCTAAGTGCAGCACCTGGGACCGAATGCCGATCAAACACTTTCCCACTGCACTCAAAAGTCAAATGTTGGCAGGTTCTTTTTGCCAGTGTAACAGGCTTTTGTTAGGAACAGTAAGAAATGATAATACCTCAAATATCTCAATATCTCATTTTTACCTCTACAGGTGTGTCTATAGCGTAAAGTTTGGCTTCTAGATTCCAAAAGTCATGCTTGGTTCAACAAGTGGCACCAAAAACATGGTTTGTGTCGACATTACAGCGTAGAACTTTTTTAACGGGTTTATTATCAGTGTTTTAACGGGTTTGTTATCAGTGTTTTAACGGGTTTGTTAGCAGTGTTTTAACAGGTTTGTTAGCAGTGGTTTAACGGGTTTATTAGCAGTGGTTTAACGGGTTTGTTATCAGTGTTTTAACAGGTTTGTTAGCAGTGTTTTAACAGGTTTATTAGCAGTGTTTTAATGGGTTTATTAGCAGTGTTTTAACGGGTTTATTAGCAGTGTTTTAACGGGTTTGTTAGCAGTGTTTTAACGGGTTTATTAGCAGTGTTTTAACGGGTTTGTTAGCAGTGTTTTAACGGGTTTATTAGCAGTGGTTTAATGGGTTAATTAGCAGTGTTTTAATGGGTTTATTAGCAGTGTTTTAATGCGTTTAACAAACTATAGTGAAGATCTCAAAGGTCTGCCACAGTTATTTTGTGGGTCGGAAGCTGAAAAGTTTGAGAACCCCACGTCTACTGGAGCTTTGCTTCCACCGCCTATTGGTCATCAGTTGTATTCAGGGCCGTATTAAGTCAATGTGGTGCCCCTGGGCACTAAACCTCAAGTGCCCCTAGGCTACATTTTCAAACGTATTCATTCAAAATCAGTAACAATTAAAGCAGCATCCATCTATATACAGTATGTAGGATTATTCAAATATCTCCATTTGAAACCAATCAATTCAATTCACTATCAATCCAAACAGCATCCATATATTAAAATGTACAGATTCAAAATGTGTATCAATTCGAAGAGCATTTGTCTATATTGAAATATATTATCAATTCAAAGAGCATCCACCTATGCAGCACCAACAACACTCCTATTATCCAGGGGGACGTCATTGCCACGCCGTCCCAGAGCACCATAAGTTGTCTCCCCGGAATGCCAAACCACGCACACTTAAAAACTTAAGCAGGGTGCTTGCTCTTTTTCCAAATCAAAATTCCAGACTTTTTCCAGACTTTTTTAAAACTGATACTTTTTTCCCCCAAGACCTTAACTTTATGTACATGTAACTTGTGTGCCTACTGCCTACTTCAGATTGTACCAACTGTGTTTATTAGAAATGTTAATTTTCATAGGCTAGTATTCAATGAACAAATGCATTATTCACAGTAAATTATGCTTTTACTGATGAAAACGTTTCAAAACATGAAAATCACAAGTACATGAATTTCACATCAAACAAGTGTCACAAAAACTATCTATAAAAATGAATGGATGGATGAATGAATGTAGAATTCAGTCTCTTCACTCACATCTCATCCCATTAGGCTAATACAGTACGTGACCAGTTAGTAAAATTATAGTTTTATAGCCCACCTTCCTATTTCTCATTTCACAATGCCTTTGAGCATACTGTAACATTCTACCATACATTTATTTTCCATACTTTATTAAGACTTTCACACAAAATCCAAGACTTTTCAAGGTCTGGAAAACAGTGCTTCAAAATTCCATACTTATTAAGACTTTCAAGACTTGCGCAAGCACCCTGTTCATCACGGCCACAATGCGTTGCAACACCTCTCTCCAATACTTCGCCGCATCCTCTTTTTGTTGTCTGAGAACAACATCAACCGTACCGCATTCCGTGACCTCCTGAGAAGTGAGAGCGGACACTCGCGGTGGCTTGCGCTCTTCTCGTGGGCTGTGACTCTGTCCGGGTGTTTCCAGTCACTGTACCCCTCGGTGAAAGCATTTTGCTGCCCGGCCAGGCATTTACATGCAAAACAATACACCATGCCAGTTGAAGGGGAATAGATTAGCCAATCTCTAGACACTGACTGTTTGTTCGGCAGCTGGCATTGGAAGAGATCATTTGTAAGAAACCTGGTTTTCTTACCGTCGTGCCGTGCTGATGCTGCATATTTAGCCGCCCGGTTGTGGTAGATGGTGGGACCGTTAGCAATAGCCAGCTGGTTGTCAGCAGTTGTCGATGTTTTTATAAAGAAACGATCTAACACTGGAACATTTTTAATTGCCGCTAAACGCCTGGAGTCTTTTTATTTTTTTATTTTTCTCTTCGCACAACCACTCAATTGATATATATCCATTTATTTTTATTTTTACCGCGTTTTTTAAAAAACATGATGCATTTCACCATAGGTGGACTGGCTCAACTGACAGGTTGAGGGAGGGGGGTTAATGTTCACATTAGGCCACTATTGCTCAGAATTATGATATATCGTTGCTGTTCTTATCACATTAGTTTTAATAATGAATTTTATATGAATATTTATGTCAAGTGTCACCATTTTAAGTGTACAAACATTCATGAAAAAACTATTTTTAAAGTTTGTCGTGTGGTGCCCCCCCACTGGCTGTGAATGGTTGGTGCCCCTGGGCACTGTGCCGCAGGCCCATATAGTTAATCCGGCCTTGGTTGTATTACATGTTTTATTTTATCTGAAGGGTCACAAACATGATGAAATCATGCATGGTATTTATCATGATTTCAGTGTTAAATCCATGTATTTTTAGTCCGTCACATGAGCTGTGGAGAAGGCTCGAATGTGGATGTGATTAATGAATCATGATGATTGAAGCACCAGTTTTTGCATTGATTAATGTATGCTGAGGTTTTTTCATGAAGACATACTTGAGATACTGTTCCTGAGCTCTTACATTCATCAGAGTTCACGATCCTTTCCGTAACCTACCTTCCAAAGCAAAAAGACGTAGTTTGGTTTGTAGAGAAAAACAGGAACATGCGTCCACCTCGGACAATGTGTGAGACATTTTCACGTGTGGGTAAAGTGAAAAGGTCAGATGATCGGTCGTGGGTCATGTAAACTCAACGCTGCTGGTCCCAAATTAAACCGTTGTTCGTTTTCATTTACAATATCACTCTTCCCTCGTCTGCTGACTGTCAACTAAAGGGTGACTTGATTATTTTTGTGATTTTTTTATTTTTATTTATTTATTTATTTTATTTATTTTTTATTTTTTTGTTTTTGAGGCCTATCGTTGCCACCTTCTACAGTCAGAAATAAAAACAGCCAATTATTTGCATGAGGCCAGTGTGTAACTGCAGCTTGGTGTGCATAAACAAAGATGTGTCACCTCTTTCTCCTGCTGGTGATGTCATTTGTTGAGGGTGGAAATGTGGTAGCAACCTCTCCGCCTACATGGGAGCACACACCCCTCGAGCTTCATGTAGCCCTGATGCCACAATTGTGACTTTCTTTAACTGTTTTTCTACGGGAAAATAATTATCAACAGCTTGTTGTCTATATGGAAATACTAGAGCGTTCTGTGGAATAATTTGGGACTTGAACAGGATTCAAGCATCCTTCCACAACTGTACTGTTCATTGTGCTATTTTAGAACCACCGGTGCCTCTTTGTTATCCTTCAGTGAGGGGAGGTATACTATTCTGTCTTCTCACCCAGATCTCATATTTGCATTTTATTCACTCATTTCTTCCGTTTCCATACCAAACTAGATCTCAGTATTAAATGTACAAATGCAGAATCGGTCTGAGAAACCAGCTCTGTGTGCAGCAGACTTTACGGTGGAGCTTGAAGGCTACTTGCAAAGAGAGAAAGAGACTGAGTGGGCATTCATCCTCTCAACATCCACAGCCTTAATTAGAAGCCTAATTACACGGGGAAATGGGATGCCGGGGGAGAAAAGGGGGAGGCAAAGAGAGGAAAGATGTCAAGGAGGTGGAGGGGGGGCCTTTCCGAAAAACGGTTCATGTTTCAGAATGGTGGTGCTCAGAAATAACCCCCCTCCACCTCACCACCATACACACATCTTGTCGTCTGACCTGCCAGGGGACCAAAACGCAGCAGCTGCTGAAATGGGCCCCCATGCCTGCCGGACTCATCCCTGTTTCACCCCCCCAGAGCCTCCCACACCATGGCCACCCCCCCATCGACTTATCTGCAGGTCGATGCCCCACATGCCCTCAGAGGTACATGCTGCAGTCTCGTTTTTTTCAGGAAGTGAAACGCACACCTCGCACATCTAGCGGTATGTCACACTCTTATTGCCACACGAGGCTCCTGGTGATGAGCGGGTTTTTAAAGGCTACATTTCATGCAGAAGTTTCTATTCAGCAGCTTCCAGCTCTGTTGTTCCCTGAATTGCAACCTCAGTCAGTCTTTGTAATCTCCCTGTGGACAAGGAGCTCTGACCTCTCTGCAGAAATATGCTTTGATTCTGTTTGATTCATGTCCGACTGTTATTGTCTGCTGATGATGAATAATGCTGCCGTCACACTTTAAGATTAAGATCAGATTTATTGGTCATGCATCCTCCGCTTTAAACCCATCCAGGTTGGCACCTGTTGACACACACATGCACAGGGTCACACACTCATAGAGACAGATGCCAACCTGGAGCTGTGGGCAGCCATTCACCCGGGGAGCATGGGGGTACGGTGCCTTGCTCAAGGGCAGCTCGGCCGTGGCAAGGAGGTGGACTGACACCCCTCCAGCTGTCGGTTTCACCAATGTTTTTGAGTGGTGAGAGTGCCGACCTTCTGGTTATTGGACGACCCACTTTAACCACTGAGCCATGGCCGCCCTAACGGCTAAAGCTAAAGGGTCATTTCAGATAATACTTCAGAGTCAGTAGTTCCAAACCTTGGTCCACCCAAAGATCAACGTCTTCACTCCACAGAGGTTTTTCAGGATCGGATTTGCACACATTTACTGGATCATCAAAAACCTCTGTGAGGATTTATCACATCTGTTCCACGCTGAGGTATGTTTTTAGTGTGTTTAACAAAACTGCAGGAAATAAGATCATAAGAGTGGGTTCCTTTTTAGTGCTGGAAGTAATGGATACGATGCTGGGCCTTCCTTACCAGTGCTGCAGTGTTTGCTGACCAGGAGAGGTCTCTAGTCATGTGAATACCCGGTAATGTTAAAGAAGGGACAGCAGCGAGCCCATCCTGACTGGGTACAGATTATGGCTGGGGAGTTTAATCAAGCATGCCTAAGGACTATCCATCCCAGTTTTGTACAGCATGTACAGTGCTCTGCCGTACTTTAAAGTGCACACATAGCTGTTTTAAAACAGCATACCTCGGCATGCCTCGCAGACACATTCACTCTACGTAAGAGACCAACAATCCAACATCAAGACCGCAAAGACCTCCTTCGTGCACCAACTGGGTTAAAAACAGGGAGTCACAACAGTTTCCACTGCAGACGAAACAATCTTTATAGCCAGTTTTAACACCCATTTACTGACCATATGAACATACTTTGGAAGGAAATCCAGTCTGTTGTACTGATGCTGAAGCGTAGTTATCAAAGGAGCTGTGACGAATACAACCGATGGGTTTGTTTTCAGGGACTTCGGGATGAGTGAATAATTAAATGAGGGATGTGGAGATGGACTGGTGGATGGAGGGAACAATGTCCGCAACAAGTATCATCAGGCTATAACATTAAGACCCCTGACAGCAGGTGGGACATGTTTGGCAGGAAGTGAGCGTTCTGTCCTGGAAGTCGATGTGTTGGATGAAGGAAGAAATTTGAAATTTGAGCAACTTTAGCTGAAACATGACTTTTGTTTTCAGTCACTGTTTGATTACACTCTGTTGTGTTTGGAGGTGTTAAAAACTACTTGACTAGCATTAATAAAACATCACAGACGTCCTTAAAGTGGATCCTCTCCTCCCTTTTCTGGCTTATGAAGTCCTGTCAGGGTTTTGGGGGGGAACAAAAGTACAATTTGTTTCCATCAGCACAAATAAAGCTGTTTATGTGAGACAGGCTTTACTTTTTACAGGTTGTTAATGTGAAGACTGGCTGGCTTTAATTGTTGTCCCTGTAAACAAAACAGTGAAAGGGTTGCCAGTAAAAGAGTGGATTTAATGTGTCGTGTTTGTTTGAATGTCTTTGGATCTACGATCCTCTAAGCAGAGTCATCCTGATCGTTTTAGAAACGACTCTTAAAGACGAACCACTTACGGCACGTTCAGCTGAACAAAAAGTGTTCAGTGAACTCAAATGCATGGATGGCCACATCACCGTCAACTCTCATTAGTTTCATCTTACATCGCTCTCTGGTCGCACTTTTCTCATCTTCTCAACCTCCCTTCAAACCTGTCGCTGCAGCATGTTTCGCTTTCTATCCTCCCTCAGTCGCTTCTCTCTCACTCTGGCAGCTGCACAGCAAAGCTCTTCTTCTCTCTGCAGTAATTTCTTAATCATGAACCGGTACATTAATGGAAGCCTCGGGTCTCGAGCCCCGAAAGCCTGATATGTCATGGTCGGTCCTGTATGAGGGCCCGAGGGCGAGTCTTTCAGAGGGCGTTAATAGTGGTGTCAGCGTTAGCTCTCAGCGTACTTGCTGCTCACTTCTTTAAGCAGTGATGTCTTCCAGTAAAGAGGGCAGTGACCACATAGAAACATTTATTTTATGACTGGCACGAGAAACAAACAGAGTAAATAAGATTCATGTTGGTGCATATCAGTATTTATTATTCCTGCTGTTAAATGATGATGTGATGTTAAGAGTGCAGAGACTGCGTAATGTCTCATTGGGACGAACATCCTCTGGTAGCTGTCACGCGTGGCTGAAAACAAACAGAACAGGCAGCTGTTTGATGACTGAAATCTTGTTTTGAGCCACAACGAGCTGAACATTTTCCCATAATTATTTATTTTTCTAACACTGAAACGCACTGACAGGTGCTAAGCTCAGCAGGAAAGCACAACAAGCAGAATTATTTTCAGTGTGTTTCCATTAGTGTCTAATGAGGCGCTGAGTGATAAGCCCCTCCCACTGCTCTGGTGAAAGCTTCAGTCCCAGAAAACACAAAAGCTCAGAAACCGGAAGTGCCTTTTAACAGCGTTCGTCTCCGACGTATGACAGCGTTATTCATCACCAAGCTGTGGAGAAAAGCTTTCATCCCCTGATTTGAGCTGTTTGCTCCCGTGCGAATCGGCATGTTTTAAAAAGGCTTAAAAGTGCAAGTTATTCAGTTGTGTAATTACTCTGTAGTACATAAACATTCTTTAGATGTTTTTTTACAGAGAGTGTGACTTAAGACCTTTCAGGGAGGATTAGGCGTTGTTGAGCTTTACTGTCCTAGTTAATCTGGAAGGGTGAGTCTCGGGAGTCACAGCAAAACGTTTCGATCTGTCGTGCTCACTTTATGTAGATTGGTTGAGAATTTAGTTTTTGCCAGTTTACTTGGGATTCAAAAGTGTATAAAAGATAACTACGGTTACAATAATCCGATCCTTTCAGTGCCATGTAACCCCACTGAGTGTCTGCTGTTAATGGGGTGACACCCTACAACAAAATGATGTCATTCTCATTAAGCGTTCGTCCAGAATGCCTCTAGCTGTTTTGTGACGCGAGCATCGTCTGCCGTGTGGATCGACACCTTCCGTTCACTGCCAGACATTTTAATATTAGCTGAAATTTGTTTGGGCGCATCAACATTTCAGTTAGGAGATGATAACTTAATGACTTTTACCAACAGCTCCAAGCCTGTAGGCAAATCATTTAAAGCTCGATAGCAAAGATGCACACGGAGGCTTGACTGACATGCAAATCACCATGCAAATAATTCAGTCCTTATACTGCGATTTGTCTTTTCATCCTCCTCACTGCAAGTGTTCTCTTCGCTCTCCTTCCGCTGCCCAGTAATTGGTATTATTCAGGAAGATTATGGCTCAAAATGGAAGGTGATGGTGAACATGTGACCGGGAGCAAAATAAGTGCATTGTGTGCAGCACTCAGCATACGTGGGGATTTGCTTTAAGTGCTGCCTCTGCAGCCTTTCAGCTTGCTTGATTGGACCTGAGAGAAGAGAAGAGAGTTGTTGAATATGAGAATAAATGCTGCTGTCTGTCACACAACATCAGAGGTGTTGAAAAGAGATTTTCACAGTGCGTGTGGAGCTGTTACATTTCAGGTTTTTGGGTGTTTTGCTTCAGTTTTAAACCACATCGCAGTGGGGGTGATTTGCTCAGATCCTTCGTGTTTATATGTGCATATATGAGCCTCGTCTCACCACAGGTTACCTTTTGCATATGTTGTACAGCAGTTAATCTACATTAGGACGTGTCTAGAAGATCTCTATGATCATTGTTCTGTTTTGTTCATGTATGCACAGAGCAGGAAGTCAGCTGGTTGGTATGGTGGTCGCACACAGAACAGCAGGCATCTCATAGAGGATGCTGGAACGTCATCTTAGCGTAATCTGTGTTCAGGACTCCCTGCTTAACTGATAGATAGAAAGTTAGCATGTTGCTAATATTGAATAAGCAATGCAACTCTGGAGAAAACTATCATATACTCTCTTCATTATATTAACTGTTTCAATTAAAATGGGCTTTAAATTAAGTGAATTTATTAGATATGCACTTTATATCTATTTCTGTGGCTCAGTTTGACTTAAAGGGATAGTTCGCCTCTTTTGACATGAAGCTGTATGACATCCCATACTAGCAATATTGTTTATGAACATTTTCTTATCCCCTGGTGCGTCCTGTGAGCCGAGTTCCAGCCTTGTTTTGGTGTTGATGAAGGTAGTCCGGCGAGTTGGCTGGGGCCACAAAAATAAAGCGTTTTGCTTCTCAAAACAACATGCGTTCAACAGAGTAATACATTTGCATCACAAAATCGTTCTCCAGGAAAAAGTCAGACCTCACAATCGCTTGGCGCTATTTTCTCTCCCTTCGTATCACTGCGCGCTGCTGACAGCCGCATTTCATTTCATTAAAATGTAAATTTATGTCTGATCGGAGGATGTCAGTATTTTTCAATCCTTTTCCAGAAACTCTACAATACCTGTATGTTACCTAAAAACTTCCAAGCCCAGGACTACACCTGCTTTTTAATCACACATTCACATAAGCAGTTTGCTCCATCGTGTGTGTGCTAAGCCTGTCAGTGGAGGATTCCTCGGGCTGGAAAAAACAGGCCGTTGGCAGGTCTGAACTCTGTTTGACCAACATATCTGTCACTGCTCAGTGGCAAAGACACATCTTACTTGATCCCATGACCCTACATTCGGTCAAATACAGCCCTACACCTACCCATACCGGGCACCCGCATATTGCATTCATTTTCTGAGGACGTGCACGAATGACGGCCCAAACAAACACAGGATTTGCAGGCCTCCTGCAGGAAAGTCTTTAGCATTCTCCGGTCCACCATTTTATATTCTCAATATGTGGACTTTTGTACCTCCTACAACTTCACATAAAAAGGAAGAAAAAGTGCAGGTGACACTTAAACAATGCTTTGGAGCTCGTGAGGACTTCACTCCATGTCCTCAGCTGAAACTTGAAACATGAACGAAAGCCATTTGAGAGGTTAAACCTTCTTCTTTTATCAGTTACTTTGCCTTCGTGTTTTTTAATAATTGTTTGCGTGTATTGAAAATGTTAATTGTATGTGCAGAAAAAACCTTCTTATCTTTCCACCTTGTAATGGATTCAGTTAGTCATTTGAGAACAGTTTCCACAGTGTGTATCACTGCGGTTAAAACATACTTTTTGGACTTCAGTTGTTCCCCTCTCATTTCTGGCTCATCACATGCTGTTGCTTAGACCGGAGCCCTTTGACTTAGTTGTCAACGTACTGAGTAAAGTTTTCCGTTTGCCAGGTTACAAACGAGCAACGTGGAACGTGTAAAAAAGTCGAAGGGTTAAAGGTGAAGCCACCTGACCCCCTCCAGCTAGAGACCAAGCTCGGCGCAGATTGTTTTGACTTCATTCATTTTATTCTTTCGGGCTCCACAGCTGTTGGGTTTGGGAAAACGTCGTGGTTAAGCATTGAAAAAACCTCCACCTTTTTGCATAAAGCGGTTCCAACTTTTTCCACGTTGTCATGGCGATGTGGCCCGCTACTGTTTCTTCCCGCAGATGCAGAGTTTTTATTTTTTTGGGGGTAAAATATGATGCCGCAGTGAGCAGTGATTCAGCAACACTCATGTGGCCACCATGAATAAAACACTGTATGAGTGTGTGTGTGTGTGTGTGTGTGTGTGTGTGTGTGTGTGTGTGTATGTGTGTGGAGATGTCCTTATAAAGTGTCCTAACTGGTACAGTGCTGCCTTGTGGGGCCGGACTAATTGGAGCACAGTTCAGCAAACTGATAGAGCAGAGGAAAGGAGGGAAGGGAAAAAAAGAAGGACAAATGGATGATATGACGGGCATGGAAAGTAAAAGGGAGGTTGCGTGTATAACAAATTAAAGCGTGTATGTCCTCAGGACAGAGAGGATGAAGAGGCGAGGATCAGTGTATGGAAGTAAAAATGTGGCTCCAAGACAACCGAAACTACCATCGAGACAGAAAATGTTCATCTTAAACCATCCAATTAAAGGAACTCGCACTTGTTGGAGGAGTTCTACACTCTCATAAGATTTCTGTAACTTTGCGCTTCCTCATTTCTCGAAAGCACACAAGATTTGGATTCAGCGCCAGCCTTTGTTGGGATTGTTTCCGACTCTCGGCCCACATGGATAAACCTTAGTAACCCTCAAACAGGGCTGCTGAGCTTCTGTGTACACTATCACCACTGCTGCAATAAATCCACGGTCACGGCCAAGCGGATTGTCGAGGTTGAACTCTGGCTAGTCTAGACACATATGTGGGTCGGTGTTTAAACGAGTGACGTTGGCAAGTGTAGCTCAGGAGCTTTTTGAAGAGTGTGTTGATTCATAAGTAAGCCTCCAATCAGGACTCTGTTTTTCTGATGTGAATAATGGCTGCTGAGCGTTGTTCCGTGTTCAGCAGAAATGATCCAGCCGCAGCTTACTGAAAGTGACGTTAAAGTTTTAACTGTGCGATTTGTCGTGTATGAGACCCTTGCTTGCAGTTGGCTTTACGGTAATTATTTTCCATTGTTGACTTCAGTTGCTGAAGACTCGTGACTATCCATGGTGCCCTCAGAGGATTTAACGAGCTGGTGAGAGTGAGAGTGCATTGCAGACATAGCACTGTGGCGTCACAGGATACCAACTGGAATGCACGGCTTATTGAGCAAGTTACATCACTGCAAAGTGGCTTTGGAGCTGTGCCCTGACTCAGGAGGCTTATTTGTCTTATTTCATCTTCACTGTCCCCACCTGAAGAACCTAGACTGTCCTCTCAAAATCATTTGTTCCTGCAGGAAATAATTTTATTGAGGGGCCAATCTTTACAGCTTTCTCATATTATTTTCCTCTTAATGTTGTGGCAGAGTCATGAGACACCTCTGGATCATACGAACAAGTTAGGCGTTCTTAGAACTGTTGGAAAGATGTATTTCTTTCATTTGCATCTTCTCTAAAGGACTCTGGGACTGTGGTGTTTCAGCTCCTACATAAGAGAAGGTACTCCCCCAACAACAGGGAAACCATCGGTGACATGACTCTATAGTTTTGAATGAAAGCACAAACATTGATTAAAGTATTTTTAAATCTTCTCATTGACTCTAAGAGCAACAAAACCACATAAGAAGACAGTTAATCACCTGAGAAGGTGCAGATGTTAGACAAAGCTACCAGAGAAAGAGTTGTACAGTAGCAGTGTGCAGCACAAGCTAACATCAAGCGGTAAAGATCCACAAAGAGCACTGATATCAGCAGGCTGAACCAGCTGTCAGGGAAGAGATAAAACAAGCGAGACCTTCATGTTTTAGTTTCTTTGACAGTGTTCATGCGCCTGTTCTTGATTCACATAAGTCAGATTCTTTATTTCTTAAATTGGTGCTCTCAAACTTCTTACAACAGCAGCTACAATCCCCCACTTTATTATTCTTCCTCATCCTCTGGACAGTCACTCTTCTTCTGCCTTTTATGGCTGTGATATGGCAGCTGTCCAGTAAATGGTTTAGTCTGAGGTGTTAAAAACATACTCTAATAATTAGGCATTACTAATGAAAACACAGCTTGTAGTGTATATGATAAACTTTCCAAATTTATCCTCCATGGCAGTGCATCTGAACATCCCTTTTTCCTTTTTTTCCAGCACAATTTAGCTGCATTTGACGTCCTATTTGAGGAAGAAACGGTGCAGCTCTGTGTGTGTGAGTCTGTAGTCCAGTCTGACGCATCACTGCGAAGGCTCACCTGTCCTGTCCAAAGACGGCGCACCTTTGATATGTGATTGCGCTGCACATTCACATCCCCTGCACCACCTTCTGCTCACACCTGCCGCTCTACGCCCGCAGTTTGTCAGGGATATTTCACAATCTAATCAGAATACAACTTCATTCTCTTTCCAGGGTTTTCTTTGATGAATGCTTTCTGTGCTTGTGAATGCTGAGTTGTGTCAGAAACAACTAGTAGGGGGGCCCAGGGAGGGTGATGGGATCGGTAGCTCGGTCAACCTTTTCATGGCCGCTGTGCAGCCAGAATCTGGATCTGCATCGTCACAGAAACAGAGGAGTTAGGGGGTTTTATGGATATTCATTCATCATGTTGATGTTGCTTTATCTAAAGAAAACTGCAATGAAATGAGCAGGGTATCAACGTTTGCAAGCAACTTAAAAATATTGTTATTGTTACTACAGAGACAGTAAAGTCCCCTTAAAATAGTATGAAGTATCTATGAAGACATCACCCCGCTCCAGTGATGACATGAAAGCTATCTCATCATCTCAGGCTCTGGTCAGTTTTTCCAACGCATAGCGAGTCGAGATATTCAGCCTCACAGTAACACTGGCAGCTGATCGTTGCTGTTAGAATAAAAGTAGACACTGACTGCTTGTTCATTCTGCTCGTTTCTTACTAACAACCCCTTCATACACTCAGGCCAGAACTCCTACATGTTGCCCTGCTCTCCCTCTGATTTACATCTCTGTTTATGTCCACCAGTGACGCCATCGCTCCTTTAAATGTGATGACTGCATTTACCTCAGCTGAGCTGCTTCTGGGAGCTCACACTGTTCTCCTATAACGTGTTTTTGTGTTAAAAAGGACCCCAGGCTTGCCTCTCAGTTCTTCTACTCCTGTTCCAACATCTCTTCACGCTGCCCTCTTCCACTTCAATCTCTCTTCTCGCTCACTGTACAACTGGTAATAAATGCAGGAGGCCCTCTTTCCTCAGCCGGAGTGCAGTGAGTCACTGAAGCGCTGTGAGCGAGGTAGAAGCGTGTGATCGTTCTGGAGCGCTCTGTGACCCCAGATGTCTGAGAGGAATCCACTTTGACGCAAATGTACACTCGCTGAATAACCTGAAAGATGCATAGACGAGCCAGGCATAACACGCAGTAAATCACTTTCAGTGTGGAGCTGAACGGCTGTAGCTGCCTTTTAATGGCCTCTTATGTTGAAACGCAGCGCGTCTGGGTGCCGGTGAGTCACCAGCACAGGTTACCACCTGTGGGGGTGGGGGGGGGTGGGGGGGCGACAACACTTTAATGTGTGTGATTGTGAGCGTCACCTTTTCAATATGTGAAGCTTCCAGATGAGAAAAGCCGCATTTTGTCATGACATTTTCAGCCTTGACCCTTTAGCTGTTGCATGTTCTGAAATAGATTGACATCGTTCATGTGACTGCACATCCTCCACCTGCTGACCCAGCCGGTGTCTAAGCATCAGCTCGTCACGTTTGTTATAGGACTCGACGTGAGATCAAGTATGTGTGAGCTGGCAGCTTATTAGACAGAGAAATGCCATCTTAAAATAAGCGAGGCATGTTCTTGGAGTGATTATAACTCAGTTATCTACCTCAGTTGGTTTGAGGGGATTCCACTGGAGTTCACTTTGCTTTACTGATGAGCAGACTCAGGCGATTTTCAGCTCTTGTGCCACTAAACGGAGATTTTGTACAGTAATGAGTAAAGGCCTCGGTATGCTACTCTGTCGCTATCCATCAATCCGACTCCGTGGTCACGCAGAGGCTATTAAACCTTTCGAAGTTCTCCGTCGGGATGTCGGATACGCAAGGCAATTCACCTCACGGTCAGTAGGCGTCGCTACGCTAGACGACCTAATCTCGCGACGGATTGATAGGAATTTTGGTCGACGAACGTAAGCGACGGAGAGCGTCTCCGGGGGGGTTTCCGACAATGGAGAGGGCTCTCCGTGGCCTTTCCCGGATGACCATAAATCAGGCTTAACTGATGGCTCAGCTGACGTGGTTCCTTTATATTTATTGTATTAATCATGACAATCCACCGTGGTTGTCTTATCTAGTTCATGCTTTTTGGTTTCACCACTCGCTGTCGAGCTCTGGTCTCCTCCGCCGCATCACAGTAACAGAACTTTTGAGTTTCTTCTGCTGCTTCTTTGGTTTTTACGGCATTTAAACGTAACGTAACACCAATCATTGACTGTCCGCTGTAATGCAGTTAGCAAAGAACTCAAACTCTATATTATCGATACATCGATACAGATTTGTTCATCCTCGCATTGAGATGCATCTTAGAATCATAGAAACAGCTCCACTCCTCTACTGTCAGCTGTGGCTCGTGGATAGAAAATCGCTGATCAGACCTTGAAAAAAATCGAACATCTGAATCAACCAAGACCATGGCCACCAGTTTCTCATGTCTAAATGCATTGTGGGAAATGTATTTTAAAAAAAATGTCCATTGAGAGTCCATGAGTGCAATAATAACCTGGAGGAACACTCTTCCAAGTAACTGGCAGCACTGGGTCCCAGCTGTGTTGGAGTCATGGTCCGTTAAAGGTTGTTATTTACTCGCTGAGTTACAGTCTGTTGGAGTTTTTTTTCACTCAACGACTTATTGTATTCCAGCTTTATAATGTGTCCCTGATCTGTGGAGCCAGAAGTTGCCCAGTTCTGCCCTGCAGTTGTGGAGCCATTGAGGATCTGATTGAATTTATGAATGTATTTTCAGGGAAACAGCTGCTGTGACATCATCGATTGGTTTGTGAACTGATGTTTTGAAACCTCTGGCTCTGAGGATCGTTTCTCTGTTGCCATTTACAGTCAGTCTTGTTGAGGCGGAAGCAGGGCCGTATTAAGTCAATGTGGTGCCCCTGGGCACTAAACCTCAAGTGCCCCTAGGCTACATTTTCAAACGTATTCATTCAAAATCAGTAACAATTAAAGCAGCATCCATCTATATACAGTATGTAGGATTATTCAAATATCTCCATTTAAAACCAATCAATTCAATTCACTATCAATCCAAACAGCATCCATATATTAAAATGTACAGATTCAAAATGTGTATCAATTCGAAGAGCATTTGTCTATATTGAAATATATTATCAATTCAAAGAGCATCCACCTATGCAGCACCAACAACACTCCTATTATCCAGGGGGACGTCATTGCCACAGCCGTCCCAGAGCACCATAAGTTGTCTCCCCGGAATGCCAAACCACGCACACTTAAAAACTTAACCAGGGTGCTTGCTCTTTTTCCAAATCAAAATTCCAGACTTTTTTTAAAACTGAGACTTTTTTTCCCCAAGACCTTAACTTTATGTACTTGTAACTTGTGTGCCTACTGCCTACTTCATTGGTTGAGATTGTACCAACTGTGTTTATTAATGTTAATTTTTATAGGCTAGTATTCAATGAACAAATGCATTATTCACAGTAAATTATGCTTTTACTGATGAGAACATTTCAAAACATGAAAATCACAAGTATATGAATTTCACATCAAACAAGTGTAACAAAAACTATCTATAAAAAAAAGAAATGGATGGATGAATGTAGGGGTGGGCGATATGGGAAAAATGTTGTATCACGATTTTTTTGCATAAAATCACGATTTCGATTTTTTATCACGATCTTCCATCCAAAAAAAAAAAAAAGAAAGACCAATTACAGTAGAGTTAAGTCGACATGCTGAACCACAGAAGAGCTAAGGAGTAAAAGAAAGAATTTGGCAATCAACACATTGTAATTCAACTGTAAGCCAATTCAAGATGAAAAATAATGATCTAATTAATGACATCTGACACAGTGAGAGTGAAGCAACCGGAACTAGAAAAACGAACCACTGATGACGACTTGACTCCACCTGTTAGAAAGCCCATGTTGTTTGGTTATTTTCAGTTAAATACATTAATTACCTCCGCCAAGGAGGTTATGTGATCGCCCGAGTCTGTTGGTTGTCTGTCTGGATGTTCGTCTGTTCGTGCTGCAATCTTGCGACCTGCCACAAGGTGGCGAGACCTGCGGAGGTCTGCACTCTCTGAGTGCATTTCTAGTTTATATTGTGTTTTACGGTGAGTTTTCATACGTCCAACGTTCGTGAACGCACCATAGACGTTCCGATGTTCCTGAATGTACCGCACCTGTGCGTGAGACGATGTCGCTGTAAAGTTTCGTTTCTCCTCCCGATGCAGCAGTGAACAGCTTGTAATTTTCCCTTTGCTGTTTTCACCTAACATTAGCCTGTACACCCTGGGTTTATTGTGTGTAAATGCCAGAAGAACCACAGCCAAATAAATCCACCACAAACTGGACATCTGTATCCGTGTCTTTTAACGGGGACACACACTATACACCAGCATTAAAAAAAAAAAAAAAAAAAAAAAAATCATTGCGGTGATTGGCAAAGGCGATCTATACGGTTTCTCTAATTTGGTAGATCGCCTGCGATTCTCCACTCTTCCTCGCCAGTCACGATTTTATATCGTCAGATCGCGCACCCCTAGATGAATGTATATAGAATTCAGTCTCTTCACTCACATCTCATCCCATTAGGCTAATACAGTACGTGACCAGTTAGTAAAATTATAGTTTTATAGCCTACCTTCCTATTTCTCATTTCACAATGCCTTTGAGCATACTGTAACATTCTACCATACATTTATTTTCCATACTTTATTAAGACTTTCACACAAAATCCAAGACTTTTCAAGGTCTGGAAAACAGTGCTTCAAAATTCCATACTTATTAAGACTTTCAAGACTTGCGCAAGCACCCTGTTCATCACGGCCACAATGCGTTGCAACACCTCTCTCCAATACTTCGCCGCATCCTCTTTTTGTTGTCTGAGAACAACATCAACCGTACCGCATTCCGTGACCTCTTGAGAAGTGAGAGCGGACACTCGCGGTGGCTTGCGCTCTTCTCGTGGGCTGTGACTCTGTCCGGGTGTTTCCAGTCACTGTACCCCTCGGTGAAAGCATTTTGCTGCCCGGCCAGGCATTTACACGCAAAACAATACACCAGGGCTCTCAAGTCTCACGCAATGAGCGTAAGACACACGCATTTCAACAAGTTCACACGCTCACACGCCACACATGCCATTTCTCACGCTGAGAAATGATCAACTTCGTCGCACAGAAATTCTAATGGCCTATACTATAAACGAGTCAATGGCAGGTTACTGTGCGCTCGTACAGCTCAGAACTATAGCTCTGGTACAGCTGTCTTGATTTAGCAACCCATCGGCAAATCACAAAATAGAATTTCTCAGCCAATCAGAAAACAGAATTTCTTGTTGCCGGGTGAGGTCTGAAATAGCTTTAAGCTGCAAGCACGCGTTCCATGAATGCACAGCGGACATAACCTTTATACTCTGAATGCGTGCAGAAGTTGTAGACGAGCTGGAGGTGGAAGAGAACCGTCAGGATCTTCAGCAGGTCATATCTTCATTTATTTTAATCTTTTGTTAGTTACTATAGTTTTCCTACTCCTTGTAAAAGACCAATACCTGCCGATTAAAGTGTTCGTTGGAGTAGTAGACCTAAATATTCAGCACACACCCATTGACATGAGCAACTTAATGAAAAATGAAAAATATGTAGGAGTGTAATTAGGCTTCCGTGGTTAATTTTTTTCAAAGGTGACCGGTATGAGCAGGTTCCCAATAAGGCTATCTACAATTGCCAAACTGGTATTAGTTCTGCCACACTGAAATGCTGATGCAGAGAGGATTTTTTCCATGGTGGGGCTCAATAAAACCAAGACCAGGAACACTTTGTTTCTGAATGGAACTCTGTCATCCATCATGACTGTGAAAATGGCTGACATTGAGCCACAGTGCTTTAAATGGGAGCCCCCAATATCAGTCATCAAGCATCAAAATATGCCACAAACACTTACAACAACGCTCATAAAAAATTTTTGTTTGTTAAGACTTTGCATACCTAAAACAATTTATTTTAAAATATAGCAGAATTTAGTGTAAAAGTGAAGATTTTTACACTAAACCCCCCCCCCCAAAAAAAAAAAAAACGAAAGAAACCCCCCGCGCACACGGCCCGGCCCCTGCCCCACCCGAATCTCACTCCAAGCAAACTTGAAAACTTGAGAGCCCTGAATACACCATGCCGGTTGAAGGGGAATAGATTAGCCAATCTCTAGACACTGACTGTTTGTTCGGCAGCTGGCATTGGAAGAGATCATTTGTAAGAAACCTGGTTTTCTTACCGTCGTGCCGTGCTGATGCTGCATATTTAGCCGCCCGGTTGTGGTAGATGGTGGGACCGTTAGCAATAGCCAGCTGGTTGTCAGCAGTTGTCGATGTTTTTATAAAGAAACGATCTAACACTGGAACATTTTTAATTGCCGCTAAACGCTAGCCTGGGAATTCCCATGCTGCTTTGCGCTCGATTTCATTCTCACTGCAAAGTCAGCCTGGAAACCACCGCCCTTATTTTTGCTAGAGTTTGGGAACCAATCACAGAACGGGGGGGGCAGCAAGACGATGACGACGTCTATGCGCTACACCGAAGCTTGTAGAGCGTTAATCCAACATGACAGCGGACACAACGTTACCGTTCAATGCAGCCTTAGAAAGTGTTTCGGAGTAGATTCACCCTAGGGTCATTTGAACCGTGACATCCAGCCAAGTAGCCCACCCGAAGTTTTTCCGATATTGGCTGAACATCAGCTGAGTTACCGAGTTATCCCGAATAGCTTAGTACAAGCGCTAACGGACCCTGGCAGTATCTCCAAAATTACCACACTAAAATCACATGTCATGACACCAAACTTCTACAGTTGTACAAATATGGTCTGTACTCACAAAACGATGCATTTGGAAGTTTGTACATAGTCCAGGAGTTTATTATTATCATCAACACAAGCCTGATAGCTTCTCTGCTGCTAAAGCTTCGTTGACGTCACTTCTGGGAGCTGGGAGCTTCAAAGTAAGATGAGGGTTGATCTACTACTGTAGACAACAAAGCAAGGCTGCTCAATTTCTCCATTATTAAAATAAATTCACAACTCTACAACATAAAAATTCATGTAGAATATAGCATATAGGCCTACTTTGTTGTCAATTTGAGTAGCTTAGAGCGCAAGTTTACTTTTATTTTCCATTTTTTTCTTCTTCCTCGTCGAATTTCTGTCGTCATCTGGTATAAGTGATACAATTGGCTATGAATCGCGCGCAAAGCAGCATGGGAAGAACCTGACGTCATTTGATAGACATTCGTAGCGCCCAATAAACGGCTCTAGGCATTCGTAAACCACGCCTCAAATACGAGAAAATGCACACCTAGTTCCCAGACCACCATCTCATCGAGATTGTGGACGCGTCAGCCAGGCTAGCTAAACGCCTGGAGTCTTTCTCTTTTTTTATTTTTCTCTTCGCACAACCACTCAATTGATATATATCCATTTATTTTTATTTTTACCGCGTTTTTTAAAAAACATGATGCATTTCACCATAGGTGGACTGGCTCAACTGACAGGGAGGGGGGTTAATGTTCACATTAGGCCACTATTGCTCAGAATTATGATATATCGTTGCTGTTCTTATCACATTAGTTTTAATAATGAATTTTATATGAATATTTATGTCAAGTGTCACCATTTTAAGTGTACAAACATTCATGAAAAAACTATTTTTAAAGTTTGTCGTGTGGTGCCCCCCCACTGGCTGTGAATGGTTGGTGCCCCTGGGCACTGTGCCGCAGGCCCATATAGTTAATCCGGATTTGGGAGGAAGTGACCATATTTGAACAAGATGTTGGAGCTGAGGAGGGACAAAAATGTCTGACGTCTAACATGTATTTAACTTTGGAATCACTGGAACGGTGACCAGAAAGAAACGATGATACCACCGTGCGTAGTGTAAAACATGCAGTGACTGTATTTCTTGAAAGAAGTCCAGAGCTGCATTTGAGCTAAAAGCGGTCAGCGCAGCGGGAGGATAAGCCCGTGCTGCTGCGACTGCACTGTTGCTGTAAATGTCACACATTTCCCTCATGAGAAATGCACGACAAAGTCAACACAGTTTCATCTCAGTCATATCCCATTCCCCTCCTTCTCACAGATCTCCCACATCTAAAAAAAGCACGACTTCTCTTTGTTTGTTTTCTACTTCCTCCTCAGTTGTTTTTCTTTGGATTCGGGAAGTTCAGACTTCAGCAGCTGCGTAAAGCTCCGTCATGCTGAGCGAAAGTCTTACTCAGCAGACACTGGATTTCGCCAGCAGCTTAAAATGCCAACAGGCTGACTTTTATTTCTCTTTTCTCCCTCACTGTAATTGTCCCACTTTAATTTCAGACTCGGTATCTCAGCAAGTTATTAAGTCTGATGCATAACACAATTTCAAGCAGGCTTTGGGAGAATCCTGCGTGCTTCTGTTGCTTTCCAGTAATCTCGCCTTCACAAATTGAACATCTCATTTCAATATTCATGGCCGGGGAGCGCAGAGGCTCGTGGTCTCACTGGCACCTCTGCAGAGCTACTGAACACTAAGAAACTAACGCAGACCTGCATCACACGTCATTCATTGCATCACTACTTTAGGAGAAAATGTCTTGAGTTGATTCAGACGCGACACCACGGTAACATCCTGGTTTTAGGATTTATTTTCTCCCCTCATTGACCCTACGACCGACAATGAGGCTTCTGGTTGGACCCCAGAGTCCCTGCAGCCCTGGACAGAGGGTGGAAATTCTCTGATGCATCTCATTGGCTGCTGTACAGTTAGTGATGGCGTGTCATTTGTTTGGCCTTCCCTGTGCTTCTGTTTGATGCACGTTATGGTCGGATGCCTCCAGCGGCTAAGGCTATTTACAGCGAAGTCTCTCTGTTCCCTTACATGTCACATTGTCTCTGCGTGCCCAATTTACTGCCACCTACCCTCAGTTCCTTCAGCTCTCCTCAGTAGTGATGCCCACAATATACTGAACGAACAATTATTAACATTACGATTGATATTTCCTACAGGTGATCCCTTTAATTCTCATTATTTTGGACAACTTAAATGTCGTCTGAACGGTCCCAAATCAAACTGTTGATTTACTTCTTCTTTTTCTGTATGAGGGCAGCAACAATATGTGCAACAGGCCAAGCCCATGCAATCATAAAACTAGTATTAAGGCATATCAATGACTGTACAAAGTAGGTTTTGAATAATAAACTGATGCAACCAGTCGTGTTTTTCTTAAGTAGGAGTTAAATTAAGTAGTTAAATTCAGCTCTAGAATTGTAAGTCCATCAACTAATTGTTGTTTTAACTCCTTTGGGTATAAGGAAGTAAGCTAATGATCTACTTTGAGCTCATTTGGCTCACATGTTCTTCCAGAGAAGTAATAATGGAGGAGAACTGAATAGATTACTTCCTTTGTCTGTATTTGAGCCCGTTTTCTCCTCCTTTGGGTCGTTTTACATGCTCTGCGGCTAATGGCTAATTGGCATTAACATCTGCCAAGATCAACTTGATTTGCAAATCCGACTGTGGGTTGTTTAACTTGTTCCTCTTGTTCTGAATGAGGGCAGCATCAGGTAGACGACACCTTAGGCCATCACAGGTATCTCCTCTCAGAAAGATGTCACAAAGTTAACTCGTTGGTAAACTTAGCCGTCTAACACTTATACTGAACTACATCTTTCCGTGGCATTAATGACGCACATCAAGGAATCTTTCATATCAGATCTTACTGTAGCAGATTAGAAATTTGAATATGTTGAAGCTGGTTTAAATTGGTGATATAATAGACACGAATTAGTTCTGTTTAACTGAGAAATATCAGAATATGTTGTGAATATTTCCTCTGTGATGGGTGTCAACAACCTCGTCCTGACCTCCACACTCTTGCACTATGACGCATCGGAATTTTTGACGCTCTCTACGTAACTCCGCCCTTTTGCGGACTTTCTTCTGGGGCTTTTCCCTGGCTCTTCTTGAAATTGGTGTCAGCTCGCCCTCATTGGGATACTTTGACATGTAAATTGGTGAAATTGGAGATGGATCCAGTGAGCTTCCAGTTTTGGGATGGCCGCTGCGTCTCCTGAGTGATAGCTGCCCCAGTCAGCGGTGTGTTTCCAATCACCTGACCCGTGATGATCGATGACTTATTTCCATTAATGTTTCTGCAGCTATATTCACAGCCAATCATCGGGGCCCACATGGGCCTCCATCCCCACAGCAAGCGGGATTGGTCGTTTTGGCCCTTCATCCTTCTTCCTGTCATCTACCCTCACTTACTGATCGCTACTCAGAGTTTGCGCGTCTCTGTCTCTTCCTCCTTCTCTTTTTAAACAGATCAGGAAGAAAGAGCCACAGTTTTGCTTTGAAGCTCCAGCTTTCAGTGCCGCTCTGCGCACCGCTCACCCCAACACTCCTCTTTCTTGAACTCGTCTCCAGTGTCTTTCTTTAAATTGCAGCCACCACAATCTTTCCGGAGTGATTGTTTCTCATTAAGTAAGCTTGTGAAAAGTCCTGTTTTTTAAACATCACCATCCATATAATAGAAAAAACAGATATTATTATGTCACATACCTGATGATCCTCTTGTCCTTTGGGCTTGTAACACCGCATTATGTAATAACGCCGCATTATGTAATAATGTAATAAATTTGCACGCCATTATGTAATAACTGCCGCATTTTGTAATAATCTGCCGCATTATGTAATAAACTTCTTGAACGCAATATGTAATACATTTTGCCGCATTATGTAATAAGTTATTACATATTGTGGTTGTTACTACATAATGCGGGTGTTGCGATTTTTTTCTTTAGCAAAATGTAACAATTGGTGCATTATGTAATAACCAACCGAAATTGACATTTTCATTGATTAAAAACAGCACGATAATGTGTATTTTACTCAAAAATAATAATTAAGAGGATAGTATGTCAACTATTACTCAGCTTACATTGTAGCAATCCACCTTTTAACTTTGGTTGTGCTCATTTAAACATACAAGGGGTTAATTCATATTTGCAGTTAGATTAGTCATGAGATCAAGTTTGGAGGTAAGTGCTTCTGATAGTTAACCAATTTAGAAAATTGTCAACTAAATCTCTGTCTATGCTCAAGCAGCAGTAAAGAAAAGACATACAACACCAAATAATTAAACATGGGCTGTGCACAACAACACCATGTAGTCTAGCCTATTCAATAAAGGTCATGTTCCATGTAACCTTAACCTTCCTTCATAATGCATATTTCCAATAACACCTACAGTAATAGTACCTGCATTAATGTAGAACTGGCAGTGTCACAAAATTATACTAAGTATTATTCTGACACAAAAATGTAGGATAGCCTATATCATGCAAACCCAGAGTAAGAGACAAAAAATAGTTGCAGAACAAATGACTGATGTCGAACAGTTAATTATTTCAAATTATTTATTCTCTAAAGCCCAATACTATACCATCCTGTAGAGGTACAGACGTCATGGATGAGCAATGTGTTATGAACAGCAAATATTATGGCAATCTTTGATAATAGGCCTAATATCTCAATCAACTAAATGAAAAACAATCCAGCCACAGCATAGAGCCTAACACACACACAATGGAACTGTAGTGGATAATAAAGTGGAAACGTAAAATTTAACAATGTTCTAGACCTATTACAGGCCATGGCACACATATAACCACACAACTAACCCATCTAAAAATCTACATTTGAACTCGGGAGACTCAAGAAAATCTACCTACAATGCAAAACAAAATATAGCCCTAAGGTTTCCAAAAAATGTCCTTGATTTTAAGATGACCATGGCCAATGTGCTTTATCAGAAGCCAGGCCATCATCCACCTGCTATTTTGGCTGAATAGCTCCCTCAGTCTAATAGCAAGACCACTACTGTGTCCAGCGGATTTATAGAACCTCATTATGCTTATGGAATTGTCATGATCATAATCCAAGTTTAGGGTGTCAGCTAAAGTTTCTCTGATGTAGATTTGCGGATGGAACGGATCTGCAAGATCTCGAAAAAGTTTAGAAACTCTATTAAATGCCCAGAGCATTGAGGAGTCTGCATTAAGAGTCAACTGGATGATAAATGACAGCAATTCTGTAGGCAAGATGGGTGTGCCATGCATTCTGTTTTCTGCATCATTATCTGGAGGTCCACACAACTGGACATCATCTTGGTCTCGTTGAGCATCATCGTTGGACTGATCATCTAGATGGACATCATTTTGGGGTTCATCTAGTTGGGAATCATTGTGAGGTTCATTCAGTGTGGCATCATCGTGTGGTCCATCAGTAAGAGTTTCATTGTCTGTGTTGTCGTTTGGTGTGAGTTCTTCATTATCACTCTCTTGGTCTGATTCATTTTTATGTTGAATTATCCGTTCTCTCTCTGCTTCTAAGATGTTTTCAATAAATGAAGAGACTGATCCTTCCAGACTTAAAGGTAGGGTAGGAGATCCTGGATTTTGAGTCCAGCGAAGCTGCATTTAGAAAATACACAGGTAAAAAGTCCCAACCCTTTTCTTCACTTTCCCCCCGAAGCCACGCCTCTAGAGTACATGAACGCGCACGAGCACGAAGGTGCACGAGCGCTGTTCTGACAGCACGCATCGATCGTTGCCGTATTTAGTATTTAGTATATGCTAACTATACGTTTAATAATGCTAGGTGCTAGCCAAGCTGGCTCTAGTTTAGCTTCCTGCCAAGCTTCTGGACGCGTAATTCGTTCACGGAGCAGGGTACACGCACAGGGGGAGGGAGGGGGAGGGAGGAGCAGATTGCAGTTTGATAGACGCATCAGAATCCAATCATCGTTAACGGTCCGTTCAGTTTGATTGGATAGTGTTTTTCCTAGATTGTACGTTCTAGAGGCCACTAAAACTTTTCATATTTGTGTCCAAACTTTTAATTAATTGGTTGCAATGGGGGTGTGAAGAGTATTTCAAGCAATATGTAAAAAAATGTTCCAGAAAAAGATCCCCTACCCAACCTTTAAGTAATGTTCTCCATGTCCCTCAGCAATGTGTCCAAGGGCTAACAAAGGACAACTGTCACAATATCTATTAGACTGAGATATAATGGAAGATGCATCAACACCTAGTGAGGAGACAACGAGAAACTGAACATTGAAAATCTCAGCAGCCCTTTGTAGAGTTATGTGGTCGCCATAGGTCCCACATTGTGACATACTAGGATCATTCATTTTGAGTAAAATACACATTATTTTGCTGTTTTAATGTCAATTTCGGTTGGTTATTACATAATGCACCAATTGTTACATTTTGCTAAAGAAAAAAATCGCAACACCCGCATTATGTAGTAACAACCGCAATATGTAATAACTTATTACATAATGCGGCAAAATGTATTACATATTGCGTTCAAGAAGTTTATTACATAATGGGGCAGATTATTACAAAATGCGGCAGTTATTACATAATGCGGTGTTACAGGGCTCCTTTATGAACAAACATCCCATTTTTTTTAATCTAAACATCAACTTGAATGACTTTTAATTTCTAATGCAAATCATTGAAATGAATTCCAACTGCAGCAACTTTAAACTCTCACTCATGCGTTAACATTTTAACATGGTGTTGAGATGATAGAAAACTGCACATATCCCTCTTTTTGTTTAATTCTCTTTAACCTTCTTTGAATGTTCAGCCTTAAAGGGATAGTTCGCCTCTTTTGACATGAAGCTGTATGACATCCCATACTTGCAATATCATTTATGAACATTTTCTTACCCCCTGCTGCGTCCTGTGAGCCGAGTTCCAGCCTCGTTTTGGTGTTGACGAAAGTAGTCCGGCTAGTTGGCTGGGGCTTAAAAAATAAAGCGTTTTGCTTCTCAAAACAATATGCGTTCAAAAGAGTAATACATTTGCATCACAAAATCGTTCTCCAGGAAAAAGTCAGACCTCACAATCGCTTGGCGCTATTTTCTCTCCCTTCGTATCACTGCGTGCTGCCACCTGCCAACAGCCGCGCCTGTTACTGTGTTTACTGCTCGGAAGCAGGGGACTTGTTTTTTAAACCCCAGCCAACTAGCCGGACTACCTTCGTCAACACCAAAACGAGGCTGGAACTCGGCTCACAGTACGCAGCAGAGGGTAAGAAAATGTTCATAAATTATATTGCTAGTATGGGATGTCATACAGCTTCATGTCAAAAGAGGCGAACTATCCCTTTAAGGAACAATGACTCGGAGTCCAGGCGCTTTCAGTAGCAGCTGTCGTTATCGCCCCTGCTGTCTCGGTGCATGTCTTACTTTAGCATGCGATCGTTCCAGATTAATGCAGCAGACACACACAAAGTCTTACATCAATACCAGTTTTGACATTTCACTGAAAAAGACCTCTTCATCTGCACCATGTGGCGCAGAAGATCGCAGCAGATCGCAGCACGTCCTCCTCAAAGAAGAGCCACTGGAATGAAACTCAGTATGTGGAACGAGTCGAGGCGCCTCATGCAACCACTGCGTGTCACTGATAACAAAGACGGCACATAGGGAACACCAAGGCTGTGTTCTGTTGTGATGAGGTTGTTTTATATTAAGAGACTCATTAACCATTCCTCAGTTGTTTAATGGGAAAAAAAGGCACAATGGAGGATAAATTTAGATCTGTTGGCTATTTTCACAGACTTTTTGGAGTTTCTGTGTAGTGAAGTGCAAAAAAAAAAAAGAAAAATCCTGAGAGCAAACAGGCGCTAGAGGAAATGAGTTCAGCCTTTCCACTGTGTGTTTTCCTAAAGTAAGCAGGTACGGGTGTCGAGCTCATTCATAGTTTTTAACAGGCGGCTGCGTGCAGCAGATTACACTGCAGCAGGCCTCATGGGGCAATTAAAAAGCCAGAAATAAACATGTTCCTGCTGATCGATATCTTGTCATGTTGAGTGGTTTGTGAACAGATTTACCTAAACCTAAATCAGAGAAAACAGGAAGCAGGGAAAGGCTGCAGAAACGACACCGACAGGGTAAACATACGTATAAAAGTCTAATAAGAATTAATCTGGTCCTCATCAGACCTGTCAGTGAGGTGCAAACAGCTTTATATTATTCATATTATGACTATGAGTACTTTTTAATGCCTAAACATAATCATGATTTTTAAGAGTTTGTGTTTATCCACATAATTAAACAGCAAGCCGGACACATCCCAAGATTCAGATTCCTCACGGTTTTACTAACTTTTGCTAGCCTGGGAATTCCCATGCTGCTTTGCGTGCGATTTCATTCACACTGCAAAGGCAGCCTGGAAACCACCGCCCTTATTTTTGCCTGAGTTAGGGAACCAATCACAGAACGGGGGGGTAGCAACACGATGACGACATGCGAGACACCGAAGCTTGTAGAGTGTTAATCCAACATGGCAGCGGACACAACGTTACCGTTCGATGCAGCCTTAGAAAGTGTTTTAAGTAGCTTAGAACGCAAGTTTACTTTTAAAAAAGAGCAAAGCGTCTTCTTCTTCCTCGTCGAATTTCTGTCGCTCTACATACGTCATCTGGTAAGTGATACAATTGGCTATGAATCGCGCGCAAAGCAGCATGGGAAGAACCAGACGCCATTTGATAGACATTCGTAGCGCCCAATAAACGGCTCTAGGCATTCGTAAACCACGCCTCAAATATGAGAAAATGCACACCTAGTTCCCAGACCACCATCTCATCGAGATGTGGACGCGTCAGCCAGGCTAAACTTTTGCTGCATTTCTGACAGAATCTAGTATTAAATGTCATTTCTGTAGAAGCTATCATGATGTAAGGTCTGTTTTGTACCAGAGAGCTGTTTGAAACTTTTGGCCTCCACCACAACTCCGTGTCTGCTTCAGTCTCCCCCCTCCTGTCTCTTTCTCTCTCTGTCTCCATTATGCTGTGAGGCCTGGTAGTCACAGCCAGCTGTTCCACTTCAGACACAATTAAAACAAGCTGCTCTCTGCTACCGCTGCTGCTGCTGTTATTTTAGTACCATTACTGTTTGAATTCAAAGCATGCAGCCAAAACAGCCCAGTGATCCATTTCCTGCACGGGCTAATGACTGTTACTGCGCACTCACCTCTAAATTAACCACCCTGCACTCTTAACCTGACCCGAGCTAATCAGGTTCTCCGTTTAAAGTAGTTCTGCTTTGTTTGCCTCCTTCTCCCCAGTCCTTATTTCATTGAGAGGTATTTTCCATCCTCGGTCCCTGTGGCTTTGGCACGGCTGTCTTGGTCCGACACCCAGAAAGTGATCAAGAGTGACACGAGCAAAAAGGAATCACTCGCAGAAGTGTAAACACTCACGGGGTCGTCCATTTGCAGCCTGATTTGCATGTGATTAGCTGTTCTCCGTAACCTTGGGTTGAATTAAGGGAGATGCAGGAGGACTCTGATTTCACCAAGACGGCGTGAGATAAGGGAACAAATCCAGAGACAATGGTCATCCTTTCTGTCAGAAATGAGTCTGACCCTCAGACCTGAAGTTTTACCAAATCGTACATTCCTCTGACATGTTGGTGCATGTCGACAAGATGACGTCACAAAGTTGCTGCAGATTGCAGGTGATGGTCAGTGAATACCTCCATTAAATATCTATGTGTGCATGATAAAGGCTATATGCAGAAGCAACAGTGGAAATGCATTAAAAGAATTCTTGTTTTCCAACTCTGGATCAGTTTGGCTAAGATCTTCATTCAGTGCTGCTTTATGAGTTTGCCCATTTCTAAAAAATACAATGCAGATTAATGGTAAAAAAAAGGTAATAAATTAAACTTATCAAACATCACAATCAGCTTTGACAAAGTAAAATTAAAAATGCAGCATCACAGACTGTGAAGTTGCATTTCTAACAGCTGTGTTCTCATCATTTCTAATATTTTACGACTCATTAAACGAGCATGTTCAGAGATTAGTGAAAACTGCTCAACCTCTGTACACATCTGCTCTCTTCAAAGAAGCTCTAAAAGCCCCTAAAACTAGTTCTTGAAACATCTGATAGTTTTCTTAACTTTCCTCAGTCGCAGTGAAGCTTTGAACTTTTCAGCTGGTTTTATTCTTCAAAAACATCACTTTTTATTCCTCAACTGACTTCATGGTTTGAAGTGAAAGTGGGATTGCTGACCTTCAGTTTTTGTCTGATCAGCTGAGTTTTTACAGCAGATACAGTCAAACTTCTCCTTCTAAGGCTGCGATTCAGCCTTTTCAATCACATTTTATTTTATTTGGCTAAATAAAAAGCAGCAACAGAATGTAAATCAGTGTTTCTGGATAAATTTATGAGCGCTGAAACAGGATGGATTCAGTATTGGAGCACATCTGGAGACCACAGCTGACGGCCTCCTCTTTCCATCACTTTCTTATGTTCTGTCTATCATCCACTGAGAGCTTTGCATTTGTATGAAAGTGTTATCAAAGCCAGAATCACTGCGAGTCACTGTGAGTTACAGTTCGTCCTCCCTCTCATATTTTCCACCCTTTAAGAGTGTTAGCTGCAGTCTCATTAAACTGCATGCCAAGTAAAATGAACTGATGCTGTTTTCGTGCACTTTTAATTCAGATTAGTGCATTTGTACTGACTGATATAAAACTACTTGGCATTCGTAGCTTTCTCTCTGGAAAATGTCCCGTTCGTCATGAAAATAAAGATCATAAATTTGTGTTTCCAGGTGCTTTAAAGGTTTCTCTGTTGAATGCAAGGTGTGGAAATGTGTTTCTGACTTGGCATCCGTCCTTCTCACCTTCCCTAAAACCCCCAAACATAACTTCTAATAGAGACACAGCAAAGCTGGCTCAGATCGAACGGCAACTTTTACTCCATTTTTCCATCATTAGTTAGCTGCTCCACACGGTTTTAAGTGTCTCTTTCAATGACTGAACTAGACACCTTTCAATGTAATAATTGTGCGACAGGCTCCACAATTTATTGCTTTACCTGGAACTTGCTGGATTTAACTGCTTTCATCCCCCTGGAGAGAACACACCCAGAAACATAAAAACTTTAAGATCTCCGCTGTCTATAGATATGTTTCTGATTGCCAAGCCAATATGAAGCAAACATCTCATAGGAAAGTATACTTAAAGCTGGTTTATACGAGGCATTTGTCTGTTTGCTTCATTCAGTTCAGCCCTCAGACGTTCTAACTGTGTGGTGGAAGGAAATGAGAGTTCTGCTTTTCTAAAAATGATCAGCGAGAAACTGTCGGGCAGCCAAACAGACGGACAATCAGTCTTGATGAACGACACACAGAAAGAGAAACTGACTGGAGGACAGTGAGAGCCTGTAGTCGGGCAGATAAACAGGCAGGCAGACGGCCGAGTGGAAACACGCCGGTGGTCTCAGCCAGTGCCGCTAGATGACCGTGTAACTCAGACGGAAAATAAGGGGGGGGGGAAACATTGCCACAGCTATCCGCAAACCCCCTCTTTTGGCCCCTCAGTTACCCTCTTCTTAACCTTCTCCTCTTGATTCTCAGCTTTTTTATCTCCACCCTTTCACCGCTCTCTTTCGTTTACCTTGATCTCTCAGATGCGCCGAGCAGGCCTGAGTGTTTTTCTGCGTTTTTTCCCTCCCACCTGTCTGGTCTGGTGGCCAGGCAGACAGCCTGCTCGGTAGCTACTGAGACGTGGTAATGAGTTGAACATGAGACACAAAGCAAAGCGGGCCACAGCCACAGCCCATATATTCTTATAGATGACGGCACCCGGGTTGGACGAAGCCACACCGCCATGCCAGGTTATTTTTGGCCTCTGTAATGCTTTCTCATTAGCAGCCCTAATAGTGTAGCTAATAGAATCTAGAGCATGACGATGGGCCTCAGACACGGTTTCTGCTTTGCTGTCATGGCTCAGTTTCTTCGTACCTGATTACCGGCGCACCCCTACTCCCCTTCACCTTGACCACAGTGTGCTGAAAAGCCACCGATGTGAGATGCTGAAATCTGACCAATGTGTGCAGATGTACTATAGTATCCAATTATCAGCAACAGTCGGCTGTGCAGATATGAAATGAAGACATCAGAGCTGACTGACACAAAATAACCCTTCCCGACTATAATTTTGAACCAAGGCAAAGCTGTTATTAGCGTTTGACTGGCCGTGGTATGAGCACGACATCCGCAGCAGTTTGGATTCTGCAGCTGAATACGTCAAGTGCTGGATTTTGAATTCCTGCCACTGGCCAGCATGATGGCACACTTGTTGAGGTGGGAAATTGAACAATGTCTGTTTCTGTGTGTGCGCTGTCAGTGTCGTAGATCTTACTAACTAGATGGCCTCACACACACGTGGACACACACACCAATTTCCCGCCACATAGAGCGGTTTGGATGACATGCAAATCACTTCATAACTTCTCCGTTGTGGAAAAAGAGAGTGCTGCTGTTGCTGGCAGACTCCAGCCTGCTCTCTTTTTCTCTCACACACTCATGCCGGGACGGAAATTCTTCAACTTCCAGTCTGCTCTGCACACATTGTGCATGCAGCTCAGGTCTGCCACTGGAAACACAGTGAGCCTCCCTGAGTGGTCCCAGTCCTCTGGCCAAAGCTTCCTCTCTTCCTGCACAGTAGCATCGCACTTCTCTTCTTTTTTTTTCTTTTTTTTCCAGCTTGAGGTCATCAATTCAATTTGAACTAATCTGTTATAAAAAATACAGTTTGTTTAGCCTTCTTCAATAAACAAAAAAGGACCCAGAGGCTTGATGTGGTTATTCAGGAACAGCCTGACTGAAATGTAATGAGGTGCAGACAGACGGGCTGACAGAGAGGAAGACAATCGGACAGAAACTAAGAGGTCCAGACACACACTCTTGGGGGACACCTTGCAGGAAGAGGGTAGCTCACCACCATTAGGCTGCAGTTTAATGGCTCCTCTGTGTGGAACCTGTTTGGTCGCTCCTGGTAACTGGGGCCTCATGGGGAAATTAGCCTCATTTCCTTGGCTCCTTCCTCCTCGATCACAGGAAACAGTGTTTGATGCTGGGCAGACGGTGCCACAAAATGGGCTGAAATAAAAAAAAAAAAACATTTTAACCCCCACATCATGATTTTATTGCCTTATCAATAAGTTAGTAGTTTGCTCTTGTTTGAGTTTAGATGTCTTTCCATGTGAATACGCTTCAGTATCTGATTCAGCTGCACAAAGTCTGTCAATAACTTGTTGCTGAAATGGTCCTGAGGTACTGATTCATTGCAGGTTTTACATCATAGCAGTAAAGAGATCACACCTTCTAAACCTTTTGCTTTGGCTGAGTTTTCGATATTCTTGAATTGAGCTTGTTGGAAGCTGGTCTTATTCACCAATAAAGCAGTTTTCACATATCGTTAGCCTAATAGCATAATTGCCTGAGTCTAAGACATTCAAATACGACTTGAGCAATTATGCTATTAGGCTAACGATATGCTCCCCAGCCCAGATATGTTCTAGAAGGGCCAATTTTGTGAACTTTGCCCAGTCAGTTCCCCAGTTAGAAGTAAAGACAGTACAGTTCAGTCTCACAAAAACATGTGTAACAGGCCAAAGGTAGTAGATTGAAGACATTTTTTTTTATAGGAAAGTGTTCACATGACAGTGAATATTACCCATGGAATTTAAGATGTGGAAGCAGTAACAGCGTATGTAACAGACTAACCGAGATCTAAGTAGAAATATAATGAATCTGGAGTGTTGAAAGGACTGGAAAATGCACAAGAGTTAGCAGACTTCGTCCTTACGAGTGAGTAAATCAACTGTGTAAAATGTTTTCTGTGTCATGTAAGAGAAATAAGAGGAAAACATAGTGATGGACCATTTTTTTAGACCTCAAACTGTGGTATTATATTGGAGACCATGTGTGAATTAGGGATGTCACGAGAACCGATACTTTGGTATCAGGTCGATGCCACAATTCTAAAAACATGACGGTACTCGTTTTTCTACAGTAGGCTACCGTAGGTACCGCTGGTACCAGCGATGAAACTCCTCCGGACGTAACGTGGGCAGCATACACACCTACAAGAGTTCTAGTGTGCCGTTAAATGCCAACAAGGAACAAGGAAGATGGCAGCTGCAGCGACGGCTCCGCCTCGAAAAAGAAAAGTAGTAAGAGTCGTGTCTGGAAGTACTTTGAGGCAGATGATCAGGGATTAGTAATAGATTCGCAAAAACCTGTATGCAAAAAGGAGGAAACGCTTCCAATTTAGTGAAGCAACTCAAAACAGACATTCAGATTTATTCACAGAATTCAAGGTGAGTGAGTTTCAAGTCATGTTAACGTTCTGCGTTGAACGGACTCCCCATCGCATAGATATGAAACGCATATCACAACAAACAGCGGAAACAGAGCTTTGCAAAGAGAGTCTGTTCATACCGAAATAATCACGTTATGAAGACAAAGTTACGTCTTTGCAAAGTATGGATGAATAAGTTGCCCCTGTCCCCGTCCCTACACAATGCACCGTACATCAAAATAAACAGAAGACAAACAGCAGAATGTACCCTTTCCGAAAGTATTCCTTTTTTTTTCTGCGACAACGCAAGTTATCCGGTTTTTAAATGGATCAAATAATGTATCTGCTTACATTGCAAAGACTAAAGTTGTGTTCAAAAGACGTGCGCAGATCACCGATAAAGCTAAAGCTACAGTGCACATGTGCGATAGGCACGAAGAAGCAGATATTTTTTCAAATGACTAAGTCTTAGAATATCCCACGATCGCGGTTCCCAATTCAAATGGATCAAATGTTCAATGTGTATTCTTTTTATTCATTACTTCGAGGGTATATGCCACTGTTGTTCTTTGTTCAAATGTTTTTAATAAATGAGCATGTTGAAGTAGATGGAATTTATGGTTTTGTTTTTTTACCGTGGCATCGGATTGGGTATCGAGAATCGTGGAATTTCAATGGTATTGGTATCGACTCCTAAATGTGTGGTATCGTGACACCCAGGCGCGTCATTTCCGCCGGGGACGAGCAGATTTGTCCCCACCACTTTAAAAAAGTAGAGAAAGTGCAAACGCCGCTTTTGCTAAAAACTATAATTTTATATCATGGTGTTCTCCTAACCAAAGACTATTTGATCCGCTCTGCTTTCACTCTGCTTGAATGAATGCGCTTGCGATCAGCCCCCATTGCTGAATAGCAACTATGTTGAATCTGCTCCGCTCCCACACACTGCGCTTGCGGTCTGCAGTGTGTAACGAGCGATGAAAGACGTTGCTGGTGTTGCAGGTGAAGATTCGTCAGTGTTTATGATGCAACTATGATGAACTTATTTCACATAGGGGTTGCTGCTCGTTCACTCTTGCCCGTCGTTTCATAGCCTGGTAATGTTTGAAAACTTTGTCAGGGCAAGGGCTGTTTGTAGCCAGGCTACGTCTCCTGATGCGCTCTTGCTTGGTCGAGGTTTGTCTGAGATTTGTTGGTGTGTCAAGGGCTGTGCAATAACCGAAATCGTGTCTTGTACTAATATACGGATTTTGAAATACGAATAGGGCCTACCCAGGATGTTTCCGACGGCCTAAACAAGACCGCGCAGATGGCTTTTAACTTTTAATATGGGGATAATATAGCGTCAATACGCATCATCTAATGCAATGCCTATTATTTATCATGAAACCTCAATTCGGAAGTAATGGGCCTAGCTTGTACCCAGCACTTTTCAAACCTTACTCAGGTTTATGGTAATTGTCCCCAGCACTTCTGAAATCAAACTGACGCCCATGGTGACATCCCTGGTGTGAATACAGCAGGTAATCCTGTGGTGCACCAGCTTTCCCTGCTTATGGGAGTCGCTGCTTCATACTCCTTTCTGCTGACCTGTAGTTAATTCCTTAACAATTGCTGTTGACCTGCCATTGATAGTATGTCTTTAAACCATCTGGAGAAACAACTGAGCACTGAGGTTATTCAGACTCTAGCATCATCTGTACAGGCTTGCTGAACTGGTTTGTTGGACCATACCTCCATCTGTTTTTTCACCAGTCATAAGATAACTCTACATCTTCATTTAATGTTTGAGTAAGAATAAATGCCGTCTTTGCAGATGCACTCACAAATCTTTGTGATTATTTTGCATTAAAACCCCTTCCTTGATCTCAACCTTTCCTCGTCCTTACAGCCCTTTTGACGAGTTGGCTCTTTTTGGTCCTTCTGTGTTTTCACGATTCTCTCTGTGGTTGAAGCCTTGGTTCACATACTTTGACTTCCCCTCAGAAACAGCTTTAAATACAGTCGACTGATATTATCGCAGCCTTGAGGCCTGTAAGCAGACAGGACACTAACACAACCTGATGCATATTCAGCAAAGATATCCAGCCATCCTGCCTTTAGCTACTTAATGTGTCACACCAACAGCTTAGAGCTTTGAGACAGCTTTCCAGTGACGTTGACCCATTTTGAAACAGTTGGTTCTGTCAGAAGGGAAATTATTTATGCAACACAAAGTGTCAGTTCTAAATGTGTCGAGGCCTTCCTGACCAGAGTAAAGATTAGTTTTTTCCTTAAAGCTCATAAAGGAGCTAAATATAGATGTAGCCGTACTTTCTGAATCAGCCGAGTTTTCTCCAACAACCATGAAAATGCAGAAATAAACAGTAGCAGCTAACGCCTCCAGTGTTTGGGTGCCTGATAGTGTTGGTTTCCATGTTAGTTTTTGATGTGCAGCATATAAGAGCATGTTTTTATGCACGTAATTATCCGACCCCTGCTCACAGATCTGCACATACAGCGTCTCAGAACCTGCGATATGCATCACTTTTGTAGCAAAGCTGCAGGATTACAGTCACTTGTGGTTCTGAAAAGGAAGACGTGCTCAAGTGTTGCTGTTTGACAATGCATTTTCTGTTATGTAATTACAGAGGCATTATCGTGTTTTTCTTCCCCGTGCTGGTGACTCACATCGCACTCATGTAGGGATTATGAGAACACGCAGCCTTCCATTTGTACTGATAGTGGCACCAAAGTGTCATTGTATATCCAGCTAAATATTCCAGCAACGCAGTGATGAAACACTGGAAAGATTTTGAGCTACTGTGTAGATGGCACGTCACTTTTAATCTGACTTTCAAACTCCCAATGATCCGAACACCGAGTATAAATGCCATTACAGGCTTGAGTTCCCGAGGGCACTTCCATAAAAAGTCCAGAGTTGTCGCTGCTTTTGATCTGGATGCAAAAAAGGAAACTCAAAACAAACTGTGAATTTTAAGACTTCTAACAATATATATTTCCTACCTTTAAATCTGAGTTAGTCTGTGCTCGACCAGAGTCTGGTATGGATTGATGTGCTGTTTGTGTGGCATACAGGGCTTTGAATGACTTGCATGAGGCCTTTTAAACTCGCCTGTAAACTGCAACCTTCTTTACTTTTCCATAAGCTGCTCAAGTCAGCTTGTTGCATAGATGTTGCAGACACGGTTGTTGCATTTCTGTCAGTAGTCTGGTTCCTATTCAGCTACAAAGCAAATCTGAAGTGTTTCCATCGACCAGTTTTGAAGTGAACGAGCGAGGCTGCGTAGTTTCATCAGAGGGTGTAATTTAGGAGTAGCAGTGATCCCAACCAGAACAACAACTGCGGTGGACATCCGCAGGAGGAAAACTGGTACAGCTCTTCCTTGGGGTTTACTTCTGCAAATACGCCAGCCAGTCACGTGAGTTTAGAGTTTGCTGCTTCAGTCGTGTCATTTTAATCTTTCTAAGGTCTGGTCTGAATTTCCTCTAATGCACATCGGGTCTTCTTTAAATTGGGGAAAGCAAACTTGAAGTGAGAATATAAAAAGGGTTTTCTTGCATCATTTGCCCATAGCGATACCCGTTATTGTTTCCCGAAACTTTGTTCTATATGTGTGTGTTCTTGCAAAGCGTCAAATCATTGCAACTTATGCCCTCTAAACTGGGACTTAGCTAGCCTGCACACGACAGCCCCGGGATAGGATTTTCAGTAGGTGCTCATAATGGGCTTCCACCCTGTTAGATTTAATCAGCTTTACTTTCGGGGACCGGAGGATTATTGGGACTGTGGTGAATGAAAGGCCACCAGACCTGGCAGGCTCATATCCCTGTAGCATTGTTTTGGTGGGTAATATGCTAATCCCAATTAGCTATAGTGTGCAGCAGGGGACCTCACATTCCACATGAGTCATGCAAGAGTCAGTGTGCACGTACCAAGAATGTGACAAGACCAACTTTGACTCCCACCTTCATCCGCACAAAAACACCCAGAGACAAACTGTTGTAAACAATTAAGGTCACAGCAAATATTACATAATACATAACAGTATAGAGAAATGTAACTTTGTCATATTTACATGCAAATTATCCATTCAAAACAACTGGATCACTGGATTTTTACAGCACTCTGGTTGAAATTACTGTAGAATAGACTTGATTTGATTTCTTTTTTCAGACATCATTTTGGTCTTCACTGCAATAATAATTAACTCTGATGAGTATCACAAGTAGAGTTTGTGTTGAATAAACTGAATGAAATAAAATTTCCTTTCGTTTTTAGGCTTTTCTTGCTGATTTGTATTTAATTTCCCTGTGGAAACACTTTATCCGAGAATTAATGAGTTTGAGAAAAAAGAAGCTGTTTTACAAAGTGATGAATTACCTAATGAACAAGGTGATTAATTGTCTTTGTCCTGAGGTAACGAGTGACTGCTGAGGGTGGGCTCGTTGCTGCACTTCATGCTTACGGAAGAGGATACGGGTTCAGATTCTGGGGTTTTTGGCCTGATTTTGCATTTTTCTGCCCTGAATGAGCTTTTCAGTACTTGTTCAACCGATCCGCTTTGTACAGGATCAGACGACTGACAGATTGACTCTGTTTGCTTGGTAAAATGACACAATTATCATTATTATTTGCATTAGCTTCAAAGTTTATCCTTTCATCTTTAAAGCACTTGGCACAGCAGCTTTGCTCTGTTGATGGGAGCGTCCTTAAGGACTCAATGAAAAAACCACCTCAAAGAACTGTGAGGAAAGGGTATTGAAGTACTTTATTCAGTAAATATGAAACAATCTGCTAAGTGGTTGGACACCATGGAGTTTGTTAAATAACTGAAACTTGACTTATTGGCGTTATGGGGTCTTTTTGGAGAGATTAAAGAGTTTACGCCTATTTACTGTCAATAGGAAAAGAAAAATGGGGCTGTATGGAGGAGGAGCAGGCGGAAACATGAGGTTAAGCCCTCACTGTGCCAATCACAGTAACATGAAAAAAAACAGACACGAGGCAGCAGCCTGATTTATCGACCCCTTTCATCTCTTTTCCAGTTTTTTTATGAATGGAAAATGTCAGAGGATAGGTTTTCCAAAGCCGCTATGGCCTGCGTCTCATGAGCTTACCATGCTGTTCTGGTGAGTTCGTGCTGTCTGGATGTGGAGCGGCACTGGAGGCACGGGACCCCTGCACCCCCCACATCCACTCCACATCACGCTGTTTGGCTTTTAACCGTAAAAGTGATCCGAGTCTGCAAAGCTGAGATTTCCAGAGTGAAGACATGAGCGGTGAGCGGTGCTTTGGTTGGTGGTCCGCTGTTACTGAGAACAATGCTCGCTGGATTTTTAGACTGTTAGTCTAAGGCCACAAAGACTGGAAAATACATAAGTGAATTAATAGCAAAGAGGAGAAGTGGAAAAGATCTCTCCTGGTGGTCTGAACCGGCTCTCTGACTCCTTTAAATATCTGCTTATTTCAGAGTTAGAATTCGTGCCTGTAAGCAAACACTGACTGCAGAGCTCGTTGTTCCATCTGAAAACATTTTCCTTTTTTTATCAGAAGTGCGATGCACAAAGTGAGGTCTCTTCCTAATGAAACGCTGACAGAGTTGTCTTACAGCGGGAAGCACTTAGGCCAATCAGACTGATCTGCTTCCATGACAACTCTTTATTTCTCGACACTCTCCAGCAGCAAAAACACCGCTTCTCCTACCTTTTCTTCACCCTCTTAACAACCGTCCAACTCCCATCTCGTACAGCCATTGTGACGAACACTCATTAAAGATTTAAAAACCCCTTCGTCCCTCTGCGGCACTCAGGCACTTCTTTAAAAGAAACTTTTGTGTCATTTTGAAGAAAAACATCAGCATCGGGTGTTATGGAGCCTTTGAGCTGATCCTGAATTATTTAACATGTTTTCTCCTGATGGTGCAGCGTGTCACCAGCGGGCACTTTGGTCTGTTGGTCAGCACGGGCCTTCTGGTGGAAGGGCGGCAAAGCTTTAACTCCACAGTCTCTAGGTGGTATATGAAGTGTAACATTAGCACTTTTGGGCCTGTAAGTATGCACAAACATTCAGTGTTTTTGCCACTATAGAACCCTTCTCACATGCTGTAATTTCCAGGTTTTATCATGTAGACTTTCTAAACACTTTATTAAGACTTAATATAAGACTCTTAAACTATTCCAACACCTACTGTTTGCAACAAATATGGGGAAAAGTATCTGATTATGATGATCAAATGAACCCTTTGGATACCCAGTTGAGGTTGAGTTCAGTACGGAACATGAAATAGACACATTTTCCTTACTTTGTTCCCAACAGAGACACAGCTTAACTTTGAATCTGTCAGCTTGTCAACATTTTTGTCAGATCTTTTATGTCCTACGTCTGCAGCCCTGTTCCACTTTCCACATGCTGGGTGTTGCACAGATGGTAATAAAGAGGAGGAAGGTGCTAAACCACGGGCCTTTGTGACACTGACCACTAAGTTTCTCACTATTCACCTGCAAATGGTTTGGCTCAGACTACAGGGGTAGGTCTACATGGTTAGACATTTCATGCATCGTGATTCCTGTCATGACATCCTACTGATATGCTGCCATCTGACAGTTTACAACCATGGATTGTGAAATTCCTGCTTTTTTAACATGTATGTACTCCAGGTTTTCTGATGAGACTTGTCTTGCAGGAAAATATTTAATTTAATGATTTAATAATTCACAAAAGGTCTGTTAAAGGGGAAGTTTTTTTTTTTTTTTTTTAAACCTGGACCTTATTTCTGGCATAAAATACGTTCATCTACTCACCGATAACAGTTTGGTGAAAGTCGGCGTCCTTCGGAAGATATTTAGATCACTCGAGATCTGCGTATATCCATATAACAGGAGAGAACAGGGCAGACAATACTTCTCTCTGCTTCTGCAGCCTCCTTTCCAGGAGCTCCTCATCCGTATACTCTGGCTCAAAACGGTAAGGACGTCCATCGTACTCAAAGTTGTCGTCCAAGTCGTCAAAATCTGATAAATATTCTGCACAAAACTAGCAGTAGCAAACTCGGTGTGAAGTTAGCCGACCGTCACAGGGCACGGAGTAAATGAGCTGTGCTGCAGCGGCGCGCGTTAATGACGTCATCCCAAGTGACCCGGGTGTAGAAAGCCCCGGATAACAACAACACGGCAGCTCTGAGCTAACAGTGCAATAGTACGTGTTCATTCATTCATTGGTCTTAAAGTATTGGTGAAATAAAGACAGATAATGCCTTATTTAGAGGCTGTATTGTCTCTGCCCTGTTCTCTCCCGTTATATGGATATACGCAGATCTCCAGTGATCTAAATATCTTCTGAAGGACGCCGACTTTCACCAAACTGTTATCGGTGAGTAGATGAACGTATTTTATGCCAGAAATAAGGTCCAGGTTTAAAAAACACAAACTTCCCCTTGAAGCTTCTGTTGTCGTAGATAATCCGAACCGTCAGCCTGTGGCTTAAAGGGATACATTTACGAACAGACTAAAAGGCCGATTTACAGGTTGAAATGTCCCCGTGTCCTCGTCTGATAATCCTGAAAGCCTGAAAACAAACAACAGTTTGGTTGTTTTTCTTTCATCAATCAGAACCATGTTCAACAAAAACAGCCCACTTCATCAGTCTGGACATAATTATACAGTTTGTGGCCAACAACAATAAAGAGGAAATTAGTAACTGAATAAAATAAATCGATGGAACTTTTATAGAACATGCATTGATTACTGCAGTGTAAAAGTACCATCTTACGTACTTAAAGTTAAAATATATGTAGAATACCTAAAATAGAGACATTGAATTTGGTCCATTTTAATATACATCATATTATTGGACTTCTTGAATCATTAGCCGCTTTCGGACAGAGTCGTTCTAAGAACGCAGTAATAAGAACGGCCCTCCTCGGATTCCGTTATAACTGATAACTGTCCTTCCCCATCGAAACTGTTTCAGTCTGCATTCACACATGAGTCGGGACCAGGTCGGGATGCCGTCTGCGTCAGTGACGTGTTACTTTAGCCGTTTAGCGCCACATTCAACAACAAAACAAAACAAAACCCGGTAAAAGTAAGGAGAGAAGAAAAAACACCACAAAGAAGCTAATATGGAGAGCGGGGAGGCCACCGTGTTCATGGTCTGCATGATGGTAATATTAATCATGGACAATCACATCGGACAACGTGTAAGTTTAACTTATTAAACACGCGCAGGTTGTGTCTGTGTTGTATGAGGAAACATTTCAGCCGTGACAGAATGACATGGGGCGTAGCTACCGACCACCAAACACCTCCGTCAGATGTGTTCCTATAGAACCCAGAAAAGACCCAGCTTTGGAGAAGGAGCTGAAAGGGTTATAGGCAGAGGTGGGAGAAAGTCCCTATGTTGCAAGTCCAAGTAGAGTCTCAAGTCTTTGCTCTCAAGTCCAAGTCCTGGGATTTTTGTTTTCGAGTCCCAACCAAGTCCTAAGTTTTTGTTTCGAGTCCCAACCAAGTCCTAACAAATCGATTATAATTAATGATACGGATCATGACCATGCCTCAATTAAGTTGTTTATATTTTATTGTTAATGTTCTGCCACTTATTCATTTGTTTATTTTTATTAATATTATGTTTAGATGCTTCGTCAATATAAGCACTGCCTTCTTGTGCCAATAAAGCTATTTGAAATTGAAAAAATTAGGCGATATCTTTAGTATCATAAAGCAGATGTCATATGTCAATTAATATAAGTTTTTGAATTTGCGACATACGGTAATTCACCAAATGCAGAGGGAATTTTAAACGTCTGTAGGGGGCGCTATTTCGCCATTTTGCGTCGAACGTGTGCTAGCAACCAAAAATATCGAATTTTGGATCCGGCCGCACGACTTGCCAAAGTTTGGTGAGTTTTTGAGCACGGGAAAGGGGCGAAATTGGGGCACAAAAAGGGTAAAGAATAATAATAATAAAAAACATTACAATTTAAATAGGGTCCTTGTCGGACGAGCCCTAATAAAAACGTGTGCTTACTGTAAGACGTCGACCCCCCCCCCCCCCCCCCCCCCCCCCGCTCCCTCCCGCCTATGGTTCAGGGTGTTTGGTTTGGAAATGATTTATTAAAAGGCGTGTTTTCACCATAAACCATAATAACCATAATAAAATTTTTCACCATGTTACTTACATTTCTTTGTGTCCCCTCTCCAAATGCCGATTGAAGTTCGACGTAGTTTTGGTGCCATCCGTGATTTTCACGCCACATACGTTGCATATGGCTTTCCGCCCTTTGCTGTCCTGTTCGTATTGCTTGAACCCAAACGCAATTATCGCTGGAACAGACATGGTCCATGCTCTCGTAGCCTCTGGTCTGTTAGCTGTGCGTAAGGTAACGTGATGTAGTGACGTGACGTCGCAGGCGGCGTGAAGTTCAGGCGGCGTCCAGGTGTCACTGATGGCTGGGATTTCTGGCCTGTTGCTACAGCATTGATGCGACACTTTTAAAAAATATTTTAATATTTGTGCTTGCTGCATGTGACTTGACTCGAGTCCAGAGGGTTAAGTCCAAGTAGAGTCTCAAGTCTTTGCTCTCAAGTCCAAGTAGAGTTCAAGTCTTTTTTTGATTTGGTCAAGCAAGTCTCAAGTCATCAAAATCGGGACTCAAGTCTCAAGTCTCGAGTCCAAGTCCCCACCTCTGGTTATAGGAACTGAGGGAGATGGTCCCGAGTTCCTGTATGTCCGAATGCGGGAGAAAACGACCCCGTGGATTAAAAGGTTATACGAACTGCCAAAGGTTCCTCCAGTCCGAATGCGGCTATTAACACACAGGTCACCAGCGTGTAGCCGGCTGGAACTAATTTCAGCGACTTCATTTGCTGCTGGATAGCTTAAGATGGGGTCTATTCTTTGTTTATTAATGCTGCATTTTGACCGAGATGTTTCACGCTCTGTGCCTTCTCAACCTCTCTGCTCAGGGTTTAATCCAGTCTTTTAATCTGCTCTCTTTCTGCCATGGAAGGAATCTTGATGCATGATGACAAACAAAGCACTTTTTGCTTCTTTTTTCGAGTTGGGAGATGCAGGGCACGATCAGAATGAGCCAAAATAAGCAACTGCACATAAAAAATGGTAAAAGAGCTGCAAAATGCCAGTGTTTGTAACTGTCTGCACAGCAGCTACACTCATAGTTTGTGTCCGTAAGTCATAATTCGTTCTTATTCTTGCTCACACCTCATATCTTTAGTCTTTGCTTTGTTGTCAAGAGGATGCCTTCTTGCCGAGAAGTGCGTGCAGGCACCTTTAATTGGCCTTAAACTTTCACTGTTGCTGTCACAGAATTGACATTAATCTTCCACAACCAGCTGAATCAGTCTCAAGATTTTGTGTTATTTGAGCTGGAGTGAGCAGCTGTCGGCGGCAGCTATAAAAGAATGTTTTCATTTACTGTTTCCTGTTAATAAAAGATAACCAGGAGAGAGAAAAACTCAACAGTCACTTTGCCAACTTTGAACTTGCTCTGATGTCAGAATCTCAGCGAGTTGTGGGTGCAGATGTGAGCTCTTTATTCGTTTACGTGTCTGCAAAGTGAAGACAGAAATTCTGTTGTATTTAATAATAATTGGATTTCTAGATGGATTCATGGGCCTAAAATACATCCACATTATATCAATGTTCAGGCATAGTTAGGACCCACAGGGAGAAAAGTGATCGTATATCTTTTTGGTTTTGTTTCACCTATGTCGTGGTAATCAAACACTAAGTAGACAAGTCTCTGATGTGTAATATCAGATGAATTGCTGGGCTCTTCCAAATGGAGCTGAAAAACTGAGACGGTGAGGGGGGAAAGATGAGAAAGAGCGTGCTAAAACAGTAGATGCAGGAGAGAATGACCGATGCAGCAGACACTAAATGAGGAGAGGAGACATCCTGCTGTCAGTGAGATGTGCAATCAGGACCAGATGTCTTTCAGCGCCCTCCTCACTGGAGGCAGATTTTTCACAGCGATTCATTTCCACGTGCAGCGTGTTTGTTGAGAGATTTAGACACGGGACTTCACCCTCTTGTCTGTGTTTGTTTTGGGCCTTTTTTCATCCTCACATTGAGTTTGTTCAGAGGTCTATGAGTGTAATGGCTCTGAATTCAGCCCTCTGAGTTCACGAGCAGATGGGATTGTATAACAGAGCTGTTTTCATGCTGATGAAGACCCCACACTGCCTGTGTGCGCCTTAAGGAACTGAAATCCCGAGTGATACACAGCATTATCTTTACTGAACCTTTCAGTGGCTCTTTCAGGAGGGTTTTTTTTTTTCCTTTTTTAAAAGTTTTTGGGCGCCAGTGGCCTTTATTTGACAGTAGGTGGACAGAGTGTGGGGGAGGCAACAAAGAGCCTCAGGCTGGAACTCCAGGAAGTACAGCTTCACCTGCTCTACCAGTCGAGCGAAACAGCCAGATATTGGTGTGTTTACACCACATGACACATAACAACACAACAACGTCTAATTGGATTTCCTCTGGACTTCACTTGGTCAGAATGCTCCTCATACACCGCTAACCAGGTCTTGTTCAAAACTAAAAGAATTATTCAAGAAAATGGTCAAAGTAAAAGAGTTTCCATGGAAACAGCGCTGGATGAGGAAAATAAGACTATTATGGTACTTGACAATCATACCAGCATAAAAGAACAGCATGCGGCCACATCTGACAGTCAGCAGTGCACGCTTACCAGCCTGCGAGTCACAAGCTCACGCTCGCTGCATCGCTTCCTGTGTCAACACGGTCGGCAGGAGAAGAGCGATCAGTCAGCCACATCCATACCGCCGTGTCACAATTACCATTAGCCAGGGCGCCTTCGCCTGCAGCCTCCCGCAGCCTCCCGTAGCCTCCCATAGCCTCCCGCAGCCTCCTGCAGCCTCCCGCAGGCCGCAGCCTCCTGTAGGCCGCAGCCTCCCGCAGCCTCCCGCAGCCTCCCGCAGCCTCCCGCAGCCTCCCGCAGCCTCCCGCAGCCTCCCGCAGCCTCCCGTAGCCTCCCGCAGCCTCCCGCAGGCCGCAGCCTCCCGCAGCCTCCCGCAGCCTCCCGCAGCCTCCTGCTTGGCAAGTTTGCAATGGTAGCATCTTTAGATGGCGAGCACAATTTAGAGATTTGACAGTGTTGTATGAAGGCCCACCGCAGAACAGTTTGACAGCAGATACTTTCAGATCATCGAGTGCAGTTGCTTTCACACTCTCTGCTGTCGGCCCTCTGAAAGGGACTGCTGATATGAAAGTAAAGTGAAAATAAAAGAAACATTTGGAAAAAAGTTTTCCTGTTTTGGTTAAAATTGAGTTTCACTATGAGTTTGAACTCATACAATTCTGTTGTGATCATGAGCTTTGAATAGTTACCTTTTTCAGGTATCCTGGAATATATTACCATATATAATGATGATTATATATGTGAATGAACGTATTGTGAATGATTGTTATCATTATCATTCACAAGCCACTCAGGAAATATCCCCTAACATCTTTTTGTCTGTGCTTTAGATATGGACCTCAAGCCAGAGAATTAGCCTAGCTTTGCATTAAAATGGATTGTCCAGATTATCCAAAAATACACCAAACAACAGCCAGTTTTATGCTTTCCTCTCACAATCTTGCTTTGAAAAGATTAAGAGGGTTAGGGGTTGCAGAGCAGATAAGAGAAATACACACAGCAAGTACAGCAGAGCTGGCACAGAGCATCAACCAAGAAACTGAAACACGCTAACGAATTTCATCTCGTGCTTAAAGGGGAACTCCGGGGCATTTGAAGCGCAATCCCATTGCTAGAGGTTGTCAAATACTGACAGTAGGACACAGACAGGTGCAAATCGGCGCTCCCTGTGCGGAGATTGCGCTGTTTGCGCAGCCTGTCATGCGAGGCTAATATGTGGTGGCTAAGGGGCAAGTGCTAACCCTTCCACGGAAAACAACAACTTGCACACTGCAGAAATGTCACACCACTTTATAAACCATCCGACAATAAAGTCACAAGCCTTACCATCAAAACCATATTCAAATTCAATTCAATTCAAAAATACTTTATTTATCCCAGAGGGAAATTAAATGTTGATGTAGCTCAATTAAATCAAAGAGTTATTATAGATGCTGATGGCTGTGGGCAGGAAAGATTTCCTGTAGCGGTCCGTTTTGCATCCAAACTGAAGAAGCCTTTGACTGAAGAGACTCTGTTTTCTGATAACAGTCTCATGGAGAGGATGTTCAGGGTTGTCCATAATTCTCTTGATTTTATGCAAAATCCTTCTTTGCATTATTGTCTCCAGAGGTTCCACAGTCGTCCCCAGAACAGAACCAGCCTTCTTTATCAGGTTGTTGAGTCTTTTTAGGTCCCTGGTTCTGATGCTGCTGCCCCAACAGATGACGCAAGAGGAAATGACGCTCTCAACAACAGACTTGTAGAAGATCTGCAACATCTTGCTGCAAACCTTGAAGGACCTTGGCTTCCTCAAGAAGTACAGTCTGCTCTGTCCTTTCTTGTAGATGGCTTCACTGTTGTGTCTCCAGTCCAGTCTGTTGTCCACATGAACACCAAGGTATTTATATTCCTCAACCACCTCCACTTCTTCTCCCATGATGGAAACAGGGTTTGATCTGACCTTGTTTCTCCTGAAATCTACAATCATCTCCTTTGTTTTGTTAACATTCAAGATGAGATGATTGTTCCCACACCATGCCACAAAGCGGTCCACCAGCTCTCTGTACTCAGTTTCTTGTCCATCTCTGATACACCCGACAACTGCAGAGTCATCTGAATATTTCTGTAGATGACAGGAGTCTGACTTGTACTGGAAGTCTGAAGTGTACAGAGTGAAAAGGAATGGTGAGAGTACAGTCCCCTGTGGTGCTCCTGTGCTGCTGATCACCTGGTTAGACACGCAATTCTTCAGTCTGACAAACTGTGGTCTGTTTGTCAGGTAGTCATTAATCCAGGTGATTGTTGAGGCCTCCACCTGAGTCTTCTGGAGTTTCAGACTAAGCAGATCAGGCTGGATTGTGTTAAATGCACTGGAGAAATCAAAGAACATGATCCTCACAGTGCTGCCTGCTTTGTCCAGATGACAGTGGGTTTGTTGAAGCAGGTGTATGATAGCGTCTTCAACTCCAACTCCATGGCGATAAGCAAACTGCAGGGGGTCCTGATATGTGCTGGTTTGCTTACACAGGTGGGTCAACAGGAGTCTCTCCAGGACCTTCATGATGTGGGATGTCAGGGCAACAGGTCTGTAGTCATTGATATCTGAAGGGTGAGTTTTCTTTGGTACCGGAACCAGACAGGATGTCTTCCACAACAGTGGTACCTTCTCTTGGGTCAAGCTAAGGTTGAAAAGGTGTTGCAGAATCCCACAGAGCTGCTCTGCACAGGCCTTCAGGACTCGGGGGCTGACACCATCTGGACCTGCAGCCTTGTTCCGGTCAATACATGCCCAGTAATATTGTTGTAATGTTTTAAATACTTGAACGCAGTTTTTCTAGAGAAGATAATTGTTTTGTATATGGGAGTATCGTCCATTGACTCTTTTGGGCTTTCACATGCGCGCGCCTACCGACAAGAGGTAAGTGACATGCTGTTTATAAAGTTGTTTTGTAACGTCCCCATGCCAGTAATGTGAGAACCATGCATATGGTTTTGATGGTAAGGCTTGTGACTTTATTGTCGGATGGTTTATAAAGTGGTGTGACGTTTCTGCAGTGTGCAAGTTGTTGTTTTACATGGAAGGGTTAGCACTTGCCCCTTAGCCACCACGTATTAGCCTCGCATGACAGGCTGCGCAAACAGCGCAATCTCCGCACAGGGAGCGCCGATTTGCACCTGTCTGTGTCCTACTATCAGTATTTGACAACCTCTAGCAATGGGATTGCGCTTCAAATGCCCCGGAGTTCCCCTTTAATGTCAGAGAAAGTGGCCTCAAGTGATATTTTTCCCCTTTCTTGCCACTAGGGGGGCACTGTAAATGATGATCAGGATGTGAGTTTGTTCTGAAATTAGATGTGCACGAGTGAAGAAAGAAACGGCGAAGCTTCTGACACATCCGGCAGGAGAACTGCTGATGCTGCAGGGATCAGAAATCTGCCGCGTAGCTCTGAGAACGAAAATGTTGACGGTAACCAAGGCAACACCCTGACTCCTGCTCCAAGCACAGATGTGAGACAGAGCTGTCACTTTGAGGGAATTTATCTGGTGGTGACTTTGGGTTGCTGAACAGCACAGCTGTTCTATGTACTATGTACAATTGGCCTCGTTTCCTTAACGGGCCACAGCGGTTAAGTTCTCCTCATCGTCAGAGTCCAGACACTTTTAAAACTTTTAATTGAGCACTGAGGACCTTAGGGAACTTCACCATGAACCCTGCGTGGAGCAAGAGAGGCTTGGCGGCCAGATCCAGGAGGCTGATGACGTCCACATCCACAGGAGACTTACATGGAGAGGGATACATCCTCGACGTGATAAATCTTAGTTCCAAAAAGGAAGCTTTACTGCTATAAAATAGAATAATCCTTTGAGTCCTTGAACGGGGAAATTAGCTGCAGTTTATGTCTGACATTCCTTCTCAATCTGCAGTTACTATGAGAGCTCTGAGACTGACAAATATTTCCAAAATGATTGAACCAGTTCCTTTTTGGCTCTTCCTTTTTCACGAGTTAAAGTTCCCCAATCTATCTGCCTGACTCAGAGGTGGAGAATAACTCTGGCAGCTCCAGCTCCAGCTCCAGCGTACAGCGTCAGCTCGCAAACAGGCTTACAGCGGTTGTGTTTTCAGCCTGGTAATTTGATAATGAGATTGAAGGGCAATGGCTTCCAGATGCAAACTCTGACGCTTGAGCTGCAGCGAGAGATAGCTGAGCGTGCAGAAGGCTGAGCCAAGGAGCCACAGGTGCTGTAACACCTGCAGCAGCAACAGGTCAAAATCCAAAGAACGACATTAGAGATGATGAGAGTGGATGTTCTTTTGGCACAGATGCAACTTAACAGCTAACTCGCATAAAGAGGCGAGGTGTGTGCAGACGGAGTCGAGCTCAAAGCCACCGTGTGTGGATGTTATTTTCAGTTTCTGTTGGCACCTTACAGTAAAAATCCATATCAAGCTTGATTTTTGGCCCCTTATGTTCTTCATGCTGTGCACACGTGTGAGCTGCAGACATCAAATCAAATCGTATCAAATCAAATTTATCTGCATAGCATATTTCATGTACAAACAATTCAAAGTGCTTTACATGAAATAAAAGCATTGTAGCAGGGAGTGGAAGAAGCATTAAAATACATAAAAGAATCTAAAATAATTTAAAAACAAGCAACAGTCCAGATAAGTTCAAAGATATCGTGCAGATTTCATGTATAGACACATGAGAAAAGAAATGTTTTTAACCTGGATTTAAAAATGTCTACATTTGGTGAAAGTTTAATCTCCACTGGCAGTTTGTTCCACTTATTTGCAGCATAACAGCTAAATGCTGCTTCTCCATGTTTAGTCTGGACTCTGGACTGGACCAGCTGACCTGAGTCCTTGTATCTAAGAGCTCTGCTGGCTTTATATTCTCTGAACATATCACAGATGTATTTTGGGCCTAAACCGTTCTGGGATTTGTAAACCATCAGCAGGCTTTTAAAATCTATTCTGTGACTGACTGGAAGCCAGTGTAAAGATTTTAAAACTGGTGTGATGTGTTTAGATCTCTTAGTCCATACAAACGCATCAACCCGAATGACTCTGTTCATGCTGGTAGCCGAACCCGGATTCCCCCGCAGACCTCCAGCTCACACGCAGAGAACACGCAGAGAACACGCAGAGAACACACTAAGCACACGCAGCTCCTGGGCCTGACGTGGCGCAACACCCAATCGGTGGGAGTAATTAGGTGTGATGAGCAGCTTTCGTAGAATCGAAGTCTTCTTCACTGGTGTGATTCAGCAATTTTAACAGCAGCAGGGAACAGAGATGCAAAAGAAAAGAGTTCATGTCACCCATCTCTAACAGATACCTTAGGCAAGACGGCTTTTCCCATCTGTCAAAGCACTGCGTACAAATCCATTTGTCCTCTTCACTCCATTATTGACGCACGCTTTTCACAAAGTTAATTGCCGTGTGGTTGCTCTGAAACAATTCGCTAATGCTTTTATTCGCTGATTATTGTTTTAATCCCTGCTAAATTCAAATCAGATTGAAATGAAGACAAAACTTCCATTATTTGGCTTTTGTGCCACATGTTTACATGACTGCCCATCCCAGCAGAAAAAAAACAACTATTATTCATATTGTTCTTGTGCAAATATGTATATTAGAGGACATTGTTGTTAAACGGTCGCTCTGAGGGCCATTTGCCATAGAAACTGAGAGCGGTCGAAATTATAGATAAAGGGGATGGAGAATGTCATTGTCATTAGGACAAAGGGAAGAACTGTAGGCTGTTCCATGTGACTGAGTGTCATTATTACATTACTGAGCTTTGAGCTGAGCTGCCTTGTTCAGAGCAGCCTGTTTCCATTCATGCTACTCGTACTTCCTCTGAGCTGCTTGCAGAAATGTCTCTCCTACATCCCACCTCCACTCGGCGTCCTGACTCAGAGTGCTTTTTACTCTCTACGATTCAGAAAAACGTGATCAGAAAACTACTCTGAGGACATTTTACTGGCACAGTTCTGACAGAGAAAGCGTTTTGTTCAGCTTGCAGGGGATGAGTGGCCAAACTTACGAGAACTAAACAGACGCAGGTTGAAAAAGGCTTAAGAATAACAGAAAAGTTCATGTGTTGAGTTGACTGGAGGGAAGTGGATGACATCACCCACCTGTCCCACCTGTCAGGTTGTCCTGAGTACAGCTCTGTGTTTCCAGTAAGTTTTGATGATGTGGATTTCATTTCCAGTCTCTTCTACAGACTGATAAGTTCATTTCTGCCTTTAAAATGCTGCACTTCACCAGCTTTGCTCACGTGTCGTATTGTTGCTCCTCTTTGTGGAGCCGGCAGACTATTTGACTGCAAATGTTCAACCACACCAGGAGCAAAAGGTCACGAGATGCATTGGCTTTCCTTTCTGTGCAACAGCTTCCAGCTGTGTGAGCACTTAACGTCCGGACCGGAGGAGCAGGTTTTTACCTTTTTCAAACCAAAAATGATCTTTTCTTTGGACAAATAAACCAATCATTTAAGGGGCTGAGTGAAACAAGCTGCTTCCTGACTGGATACAGGTTGATGACAGCCTGCAAAGTTTTTATGGTGACAACAAACTCACGTTAAACTCCCACTTCCTCCCCTCAGAGCCCCCCTGCCCCCAAAGCCACACCTCTACAGCCTGTGCACCCCCCAGTCAGCTGGAGGAGCAGTGAGTTCTCTTTGTGCCAACGCAGCATGCAGCATGCAGCATGCAGCTCCGCAGCTGTGGAAGGTGTTCACTGATGAAAACAACAAATTCCCCTAAAACAAACCAAAATATTACCTTTCCAGCAAAAAACACGAAACTTGAACGGAGTCGTGGTCACTGTGGAAAAACTACGGTTTAACGTCTTTCCTTATCCAAACGGGTTTTTGGTTGAAGCCTTTTCTGACACAGTCTTCTGTTTCTTTGCTGCTGTCTTGGTGCTCGATGTGGAAGCTTTCGCTGTCCCTTTCAGCCATCTGTGGAGTTGAGCAACGGGAACTGCAGCCGGATGCTGTCTGACTGCAACGATTGGCTGACCTGAGAGTCTAACACACCTGCAAGATTGATGTTTTTTCTCCTCTTTTTCACGCCGAATCCTCGATAGCTGTCAGGATGTGTAGAAAGAAAACTTTTGGGGTTGCACGGGTGTGACTAACCTGATGTCGCCCTAATCCAAACCGAGGGGCTTTCAGTGCACAAAACTGAGGAAAATGTAGAATATAGTGGGTTGTACGGGAACTTTTTTGAAGGCTTTTTACTCATTTTGTGACACTTTCACCAAATGCAATTAGACTGTTTTCCTGGAAGACGTTATGTTTTCTGTCCACATGCATCAAAAAGAAAAATGACCTCATTTTTTGCACGAAGGGTTTAAAAACAACATGTTTGCACCGAAGACATAAAACTGCTGCTGCTCTGTCAGCTGAACTTAAGTGAAACATGACAGAACACCTGAAGATATAAAGACTGATTTGCCTTCTGTTCAGAACCTTCCATGTGCATGAGTCAATAAATGAGCTCACGAGTTAGTGTTGATATCATGCTCTTGTTAGTTGTCCCTTTAGTTTATGGCAGAACTTGGTTGGAGCCTCGGCTTCCTCAGCTTGAGTAAAAGACATTAATGATGACACATCAAACATTTTTCAATCAATGAGATGTTCAGCAGTGAGGTCTGGAAGCCACTTTTGTAACTACCACACAACCATTGGTAACGAGCTTGTAGCACCACCTTCTGATGCCACTACGCAGCCAAGTTTGTTGTTTTATTTTCCATGACGCGACATCTCAAAACTCTCCTTTAAGATTTTCTTGACAAGTGGATGGAAAGCCAATTACTGACTGTTTTGTTGAGCAAATCTTTGGGGAGATTTTAGAGCAACATGCTGTTGTAAGCACTGAAGTTGTTTTGAAGGGCTTCCAGCAGAAAGACACACTACTTCTTGGTAAAAAAGGAAACAACTAGAGCATTTATTTTGGTGCGGATAAAGACCTGCGTCTTCTTCAGATGTTAAATCTTTGTTTTCTTTATCTCTAAGGGGCTTCATGACCTTTTAAACTAAGCTGTTGTCACAGATTGTTCCTGTGTTTAATGTCGCCACTTGACAACATCCTCTATTAATGTAAATATCTAAATATGTTGGTTTCACACATGTTATCGGGGTGCTCCAGGTGTTTAAGTCTGATTTTTTTTTCAGCATTCAGTCGACATACAATGAATTTGCTATCGTCGCCACTTCAGCTGCCAAAGCTGCAACATCCCCACCACGCATTATTCATTGTATTTCATTTGGTTGGCTTTTAAAAATACCTCAGCTGAGACTCTGACATCTGCCATAATGTGCTTGCAATGGGTTTACAGGGTTGCATCAGACGCATTTATTTATGTCGGTATAGAGAAGCCTCACTGCTCAACGTGTGTGTGTGTGTGTGTGTGAGAAAGGAGCTCAGCTTGGCGTTCGGAGGCTTGAGAACTTTTCTCACTGACGTGAAACATCCAGCCAGAACTCGCTCGATTATGATGCGATTAGCTAATTGGGTGAAGATGTGGAGAATGAATTATGTGTGTATCTCATGCTATGCCACTAATGGATGGAAAATACCTCCGTGTCCGACCTCATCCTCCCCACACCCTTTAACCAGAAAACGTCTCATAATTTCCAACTTGTGCATTCTAAAGTGAATAGATTTAGAATCTCAGATTTATATCATCTTTCCATTCGGCTTTCTCTGGCTGTCTCGGTTGTAATTTACTGTTGAGGTTGTTATCGTTACTGTAACAAAAACAGCCAACCAGCTCCCGTATTTATGTGTTTTATCCTTCTGACCCTGCGAGCGCCCACCGTTTACAGAGAACGGTTATTAAAAAGCAATCTTTCACTGTAATACGTCCCACCGTGTAATCTTTCACCAGAGCCTTTCTCTTGTCAGTCCGGAGCACGGGAGGAGGCCCTTTATGTGCCTCTTGATTTCTGATGTCACTCCACGGTGGCTTGAAGTTCAAATTACCTTGAACAGAAAAGTCAACAGTTTTTCCAGAGAACAGTGAGCGTGATTATCTGGCACCTCAATTATTGTTTCCACTAAAACCGAGCAGCTCCCTCAGCCGCACGCATCGGTCTGAAGCGAACCCACACTGTAAAAACGGCACAACAAATTCCTTTAGCAGAGAGGCTGAGGGCCCGCCAAAGAATGTGCTGTTCACCGCTCTGCTGCCGAGCAGGAAGCGAGCTGCTTTTTCACAGGACCTGACAGAAAAGGCTTTTCCCATGAGCGGCGGCATGTAGTCAGGTGCATGTTTTTTTTTGTTGTTTTTTTTTGGGGCTGTAATGTCTGCTGTCAGAACAGCCAAAGGGATCAATGGAGCTGCGCCGCCCCATCAATCACTCTCACCGTTGTCTTCACCTCGGCGGTGAAACAGCCAGAAAGGTGCTGAAAAAGCGCTGTGAATGTGGTTGTTGGTGCGTCAGCTGCAAACAGGTGGACTCCTCTGTTAACAATGGCTTTTGAGGAGCTTAAGGTTGCTGATGATGAGATGGTATGCAGCGGCCACAGAGAATACACCCTTCCTCTTTGTTCAGCCTGCCTATTCATCTTTGTCAGACTCTTTTTTTTTTTTGTTGTAATTGCTTTTATTTGGTTGGATTCATCCTTGTGAACCGAGAGCAAAGGAAAGAGCTGCTGCCTGGGTCTCATCTCGTCACACCGTGACTTAATAATGTAAATCTCCAGCCTGTTATTACAGCTGAGTGCTGAATGTGCTTTCGAAAGCCATTGTGTACATTCCTTTCTTTTTCTACAGTGAATGATAATAAAAGGTCCTGATGGAGGCAGTTTTGCAATACAATGTAATGAAATGATGCAGCATATAGGAGACTCCCTCATTGTGAGTTTTGCTCTGTAATTGTATCGGCTCTGCATGCAGTCAAATGAGAGGACAGAAATGATATTTGTGGTGACATGAGACACAAAGTGCTGATTTGTATTTTCCAGCAACTCGTTTAATGAGCTGTGCACGCCGCGGTGACGTAAGAGTCTGGAACATTTAGACGGGTCGGGGACGGGAGATGATTTGGTAGAACAAATGTGAGGAGAAAGATGCAGCTGTGTCATTTTTGTCTTTTCTATTCTGAATCTGCAAATATGCAGTAGAAAATGTCTGGAATTGTCAACATCACCATTTAGATTTAAACCGCTGTGGGCTGCAGTTGCACAGCTCTTCACTTTAACAAGCAGCTTCTGATCACAATCAGTTTGATTTATTTCCTAAATCTTATCTTATTTACTGTATTTCCGGCCTTTTGCTGCTGTGACATTCTCATGGGAGCCCTTATAGCTTATTCTAAAAAAGAGGCCTGTGTCGTGCTTCTTGAAGATGAATAGCTGCTAATTCTAGTTGATCCATATGATGCAACACTCTGCAGAAGTCTTGAGTCACTCCTTATTTCTTTATATATTTCTAGCTTTCAGCTATTTGATGAAATGTTTAAACATAAACGGCTATAAACAGCTTCTATCTGGTCTGAGCTTCTTTCTCCTCCAACACAGCCTGAACCCTCTCAGACGAGCTTTCTGTCCTTTCTTTAAGGAGTCTTCAGGAATAGTTCTCCAGGCTTCTTGAAGGACATCCCAAAGCTCTTCTTTGGATGTCGGCTGCCTTTTGTTCCGTTCTCTGCCAACATGATCCCACACTGCTTCAGTAATGTTGAGCTCCGGGCTCTGGGGAGGATTCATCCCTCCATCAGACCTGTTGCCACTGATTTTCAGTCCACTTCTTGTGTCCTTTGGCACAGCTCAGCCTTTTCTCCCTGTTTCCCTTCCTTAAGAACGGCTTCTTGACAGCCACCCTTCCATGGAGCCCATTTCTGATGAGGCTTGGGCCAACAGCAGATGGATCCACTGAAGGTCCAGATGCATCTCTCAGCTCCTGTGTCAGGTCTTTGCTGGATTTTTTCCTCTTTCTTAAGGACATCACTTTCAGATCCTGTTCATCTGCTGTAGATAGTTCTTTAGGCCTGACACTTCTTCTTTTGTCCTCCACTTGTCCAGTTTCCTCAAATGTTTTAAGGACACACTGCACACCATGCTGAGATATGCCAAGTTTTCAGCTAACAGCTCTTTGGGAATCACCTTGTTGCTGCAGAAATCCTATTTTCTGTCTGTCAAACTGTGTTATCTTTGCAACTAAAGAAATGGGAACAAATGATGTGTCTCTGTGACAGGCTGCTGGGAACAAAGTGCCTAAAGATCCAATTTAAAATGGCTTCTTTGCTAAGTTGTCTGTTATGTGTGGACACAACACTGGTTCATCCCTTGAGTTAGGAGCCTTTTTAATGCCTGAATGATTCATAGCTCATAGTGATGCTGCCGATCATGATCGGCCGATAATGCCCAAAAATAGCCTGATCGGCGATCGGAAAAATATGCCGATCAAAAAACCGATCACGTGACGTAAATTACTAGCGACCACTTTCTAATATGGTATGTGACGTGTGTACAGAACCGAACAGGCAAAACCTCTACAGTGCATCTCGACAACATGACCTCTCCTGTCTGGAATTTTTTCAAAGTGTGTCAGAAAGATGTGAAACTTACTGCGGTCACGCCATCTGCGCTACGCGCTAGCTACACTTGAAAATCGAGTGCCCGTTTACATCGCGTCATACGGTAAAGCGTGTGAGCGGATTTATGGTGCATTCAAGTGCACCCCGTAAACTCAGAAATCTATATCGAAGTTGATTTTCATTTGTTGGAATACATACACCTGTCATTACTTGGTTGTTTTTTTTACTACATTCTTTTTAATGATTAAAACAAAATGATAGAACAAAATTATTGAAGCATTTTCAGAATCAAACTCATTTCTGCATAGTCAGATTTGAAAACTTCATTTAGAACCAAATCAAAATGTTCTCTGCCGACTCCACCAGATTCTTGTTCTACATGTCCCCAGCTACCTCTGTGGTGATTTTTAAGTCATTTCACTGCATCATTGTTTAATAATCTGATGCTGACATCATACCCAATGGATGATGTATATGGGCAGATTAAAATATTAATAGAAAATTAAAAAAACAATTGTTTTCTGCAAACTCCACCAGATTCTTGTTCTACATGTCCCCAGCTACCTCTGGCGGTTTAATTTCTATAAATGGTGCACTCTCTGCTAGATGAAAGGCATGGAAATGTCCGATTCCTTCCGTGATCGGCAATGATCGGCAATCGGGCAGATCATGATTTTGGTGATCGGTCCAAAAAATGCTGATCGGAGCATCACTAATAGCTCAGAGTTAAGTGGTCACATACAAGATGAGTGAAAAAGCAGCCAATGTCCAAAGAAAATCTTTGACAGACACATATCTTTGAAATATAATTTATTATCAACTTATTAGTTCAAAAAAGTAATTTTTTCTTCATAAAAAGCTGCTTTCCTCATGATTTGGACCGGCTTTTCTGTTTTCTGCAAACGTATAATGACGATGTTCTACTCTGATGATCCATTAAAAGGAAAAAATCATTTGAAATATTCACTAATTTTAAATTCTGGCAGTTCAATCTGAAGAGTGCGATTTGGCCTTCAGAGTTGTTTAGAAATGCTGTGTGAGGCTATGAATCCGTCCGGTTTTGCATCCCTTGAGTTATTATAATATTTAACAGTTTATTGGACGATGCATCCAGGCCTGGATTTTGTCACTTATTCCACGTTTCACACTGACTGGATCAGTGATCAAACATGCAGTCCAGCTGCTTCTGGGAGATTTTGTTTGGAAAACAGGATGTGACAGTGTCACCGCCGTCTCTGAGGAGATTAGGGCGGTTCAGGTGAGGTGAAGCTGGGAGGCGACCAACTGAAGCATTCCCAGACCGGAGCTGGACAATGTAAAAAGAGGAGAAATGTTTCAAATGCTGTGAACACACTGTTGTGTAGGATATGAGCTGATTGATGATCTCTCATTTTGAAATAATCAGGGGGGTTTATGGTCAGGGCCATTGGAGATTTTCCCTCCTCGTATCTGCTGAATCATTAAGGCCTTATCATGCAGTCCTCTTTGTAGTCCTCTGTATGTTTTTATGATATCATGTCAGTGGTGGAGATATGGAGTCTCTGCATATCTTTAGTGTTCCCCTGTGGGGTATTTATCATGTCATCCAGGAGTCATCCATCACATCATTATCAATTTTCCAGTGATAGTGCTCCCGGTCTGCCACTAAAGACCTGAAAGGGATATGCAATAAATGATGGTTCAGTGTTCTTTCACTCCTGAAGTGAATGGGATGTTTTGGAGAATTTAATGAGACTTTTTTATCATCATGGAGTCTGCATGTTCTCCCTGTGTGACTCTAAATTGTCCCTGGGAGTGAGTGTGATGGTTGTGTGTCTCAGTGGGGTGACATGGCACTGTAAAAATCGGATTAAGGTCTAAATTACAATAAGACTGAGTTATTAAGTTCATTTAGACACCTTAATCTGACAAGAAATTGGACCGGATCGGGTTCTTTGCGGTCGGATTGAAGCCTGATTTTTGGTTGTCCGGGAAAGGCTGCAGAGAGCACAGAGAGCCCTCTCCATCGACGGAGACGCTCTCCGTCGCTTGCGTGCGTCGGCCAAAATTCCTATCTATCCGTCGAGGAGACAGAGACTCTGTTGTGATTGGTCGGCTAACAACATTTTCCGGAATCACTTTTCCAGTTTAGTTCCTTCCTCTCAGAACAACAACACCGCCATTTTGAAAGAGTTTACTGTGTGCCGGTCAACATTTGGTCAAAATTATTTGCATTTCAAAATCTCACTGTGAGCAGTGGAACGGAGCCGGAAGGTAAAAAATCAGTCAACGACTTTCACGATAGACGTCGCGAGATTAGGTCGTTTAACGTAGCGACGCCTGCTGACCGGGAGGTGAACTGCCTTGCGTATCCGACATCCCGACGGAGAACTTCGAAAGGTTTAATAGCCTCTGCGTGACCACGGAGTCGGATTGACCGATAGCGACGGAGTAGCATACCGAGGCCTTTAGACGCGATAACTTGTAGACGGGGAAGCACGTGGTGAATTAGACTTTGTGTTCTGCGCATGCTCGAGATTTTTTCCCGGGGTCGTGACCCGGAAGTCAAAGGAGACGATATTACTGTTGTTGTCTGAAAGAAACAAACAACGCGATGGAGAATGCTCCGTTGTGCATCTCGTTTGTGCAACAAGCAGCTCATCACAGACTAAATGTAGAGGGACGTAGCTTCATCTTGCTCTTCGTTCTCCATCTTTCTCGAATGCCTGAGTTTGTTGTTGTTGTTGGTGGTGAAGAGGTCAACAGGAAGTGGCTCTATTAGCAATAGTTGAAATGGGTACAGCGCCACCTATCATACCGGGGTATGACATGCTTTGTGCCTATGATTCCATTCATTCACTGCCATATATCCAAGGATAATTACCCTTGCTCAAAAAAGGAGCATAACCCAACTATAGCTATAATCCAATTAATCTCATCATGTAGACCCTCTGTGGTCTTGTGATGGACTGGCTGGGACAGCTGGGATAGGGTCCAGCCCCCCCCCCTCCGTGAGTTGCATTAAGGGGATGGATGGATGGATTTTATTATCATAGTTGTTTTTGTTTCCAATCAGAGTGGCACATTTTATTGTATTCTGGTCTTAATACGATATGAGAGGTAGGTTTGCAGCTAAAAGTGAAGAGTCGGTGCATTTCTCCACTCTTTCCATCTCTCTGCTGTCTTTGTTAATTATTCACTTTAACCACAGAGATCCAGCTTTAGCCTCTCTGATAACCATCTCGTCTACCACCCTCCTGCCTCCTTTTCTTTTTTTCCACAGGACTTCTTGAGCATTTGTGGCCTTGCTCGAGGCCTCCTGCTCTTCTGGGAAACACTGGCGTGTTTAGCCTCGCGGAGCGATTTTCACACATACAGTATTCATTGCAAACAACTGATCACTACTGAGTTTGTGTCTTCATACTCGTGTGTTAATAAAACAAATTAACAACAAGGATATGTTTCAATTCTAAGGTTTTATGCTTCAGAAAAAAAATGGATCATCACCTGGTCCCTACCAGGTCTTAAATGCAACCATTTCATCTCATGTCCTGAAAGAGGGTCTGCTTTCTGTTTCACGACTGTACGATGAGAGAAACTCGGCCGAGGACCTGCTTCAGTTTTATGATGCAAATCTTTAGAAAAAGGCTAAATTAATGACGTTCAAATGCCTTAAAGAAAAAATGCCAAACAAAGAAGTTTAAGATTAAACACGAAGACTCGCTGTTGATTGAGAAGCTGCCGTCATAACGTATATCTGTCTTTGATTAATATTTCAGTCCTGGCTCTGCAGCACAGCCCGTTTTAATGTTCGCAGCCATCAGCCTCATCCTTCGTTATCACCCAAATTTAGACCGCGTGGAGATGGATGCTAGACGTCAGCCCATCTACCGATCCACTCCAGCACTGTTGATTAATGAGACTCTTGCTATTTTGAGGTCACAGGGGTTTGCCTGAGCAGATATAACGGGGAATGGATTTGCAGGGCGGCACTCTGCTGCGAGGGTGTTTCATACTCTGGGATTTAACGTGTGGAGGGTTTTTATCCCCCTCGCGCTGCAAACGTTTTCCGTGAAAGTGTTTTTTTTTTTACTTAAAGATTGAGACACAGATTGAGTTTGTCTTTGCATTTGTTTCCAGTTCTGCTGAAGCTGTATTATCTGAAGTCTTTATCTTTTCGGGAACTGCCGTCCTGAAACGAATCGAAACCAACAACTTTACTTTTACTCTCCCTGCTGATTCCTCCTCCACATAGAGTCCTTTTATTCACCCGTGGGTTTGACCTTTCACGTGTTTGCTGTGCTCAGCCTGGGTGCGGTGGCTCCACTCATTATCCAGAGTGCCATCTGGACAGGTGATGCTTTTATTCAAGACATAAAGGTTTGGGTTTGTAAAACTCTGAGGGTTAGTCCAGGACACAGTTTCACTTCTCCTCCGTCACGGTCTTATATTACGTGGTGACAATGAGAGCTCTGTGCTTCTCCGCCGCTCCCGACCTGGATGGCTCTGCCTCTGAGTGCCTCATTATCTCTTCACCTGGTACCATTAATACTTGTTTGCTTAGAGGAAGATTGGCTGTGGAAGTAGGTTGGAGCCCAAGGGTCCAGGTGCTGACCCATCAGACAAATACTGTTGATCGATGAAGCGAGTCCCAGAAAAGTAGAAATTGGAAGAGAAACTCACTGTAGACATTATCAGGATCAATAAGTTTGCTAATGACACAGACACGTCCGTGACAGTGATTGCTTTGGAGTATATTCACCCATAACGGGGATAATGGGAGCGGCGTGTGAGGAATACTCAGAGAAGTGAGGATGGATCGATGTGTCAGTGGGTCTTCTCCCACAGGACTCTTTCTTATCAGTCTCCATTAGTCTTTCTGTTTCTTCTGAAGCTGAGCGATGAAACCAAAATAAATTATTTATCAAAGAGACCATTCTGATAAATAGTGAAGGGATTATTTATAGATATTTTATGAAATCCTCATTCTTTCCTCACGGGTTTTTTTTTTTCAGATGATAATTACACTCTGTTGAGCAAAATGGACACCCAACATCTCTGAGTCAGCCCAGCACACGGATGCTGTCATATTCACCCTGATTTGGAGTAACCAGATCACCAGATGGAAATGTGAAAGGTGGATATTTTGGTCTGAAATCTGATGGGCTCCAGATGTGAAAGTGTGTCTGGTTGAAAACAGGTGATGTCTTCAGAGATTCTTACAGTTACTTACTGCCAAAACACAGTGAGGACGCAGTTAATTAGGCCGCTGTTTTAAACATTAATCACGTTATTTATAAGGCATCTGTTTCCTGTCGATACAGCTTACGATACTGGCCTGTTTTTTAATCAAACATAAGTTTAGTTTACTGCCTGTTTTCCATTGTAATTGTAATATGTGCAACATTATTCCCATTCGAACACAGTCTGTTCATCTTCAAGATGCAACAACCACGAATGCTGTTTCATTAGATTCTGCCTGTATGACTTTCCAGGAGTTAAACACCAGCCTCAGAGCTGCGTCTGATGATGTTCAAGCAGGAAAACTACTTGTTTATACATGTTAATCAGCTTTTCCTTAATGAGAACCGGCACTGTCTCCTCTCCCACTGCAGGGGCCGATCAGTCAAGCTTGTGCCAAACCGAAGCTCCAAGCTGCTGCTCACTGTCCTCTGTTTATTCAAACTTAGCGGTTTTATCTTTAGTGTAATATTGCTTAATTTCAGCTTTTTATGGATAAGTCACAGTTGTCTGAGGGCATATTTTATTGTTGGTGTATTCTTAATAACCGTGAAGCAGACGCTCCTTCTTGACGGTATGTTGTATTTGAGTGTCTGAACTGTTGTAGTGAGATTATTTATTTTATTTGCTCTGTTGTTGCCAACAAAAACGAATGGTTAATTTGCCCACAAATTAACCAGGCAACAATCGAGTATTCTTTTGGTTTTTTTTGGCCAATTTACTTAATGAGCTTTAGAGATCTATGTGTTTAATTGTAGATTAGTCAGTTGCAGAGCTTGCCAGCAGACCTGTTCCCTCTCTTGATACACAAATCTATTGTTATTCCTGCACCTGTAGGTATTTTATCTAGCACAGAGACAGGGATTGAATATGATAAAGATCTGTCTTTCAGCCCCACCTGCAGCCATGCAAGCGTACAGTTCTTACAGTAAATATAGGGGCGAACACTTGACACACAGCAGAGCTTTAAGAACAGTGGGAGGCTGCATTTATGAGGCCTGAATAGTTGAGTTCCTCCCCTTTACTTTCCATTACAAGTTCTCCTGCAGCTTTGCTGATGGACTTTTAATTTGTGGAGCCTCTCGGCCTTCCTCGACGTTAGAGAACAGACGCATTAAACTACAGTCAAGCTGCTTTATGAGTTGGTGATGTTGTGCAGCGGTGCCCCTCTTAGTCTTCCTTTGCTGAATTTTGTTGTGGTCTCTTGGATGTTGTGAAATAGCTGCACTCTGTGGGTGGTCTCACTGACTTTTAGCATCGTTTCACAGCTCGGAGGATTATCCTCTTGTTTTCCTTTTGTGTTTCTTTTTTTTTTTAGGATTTGAGCTGTGATGTCTCTGCCCAGCTGTGAGGGTGTAAAAGGAGGCATTACAAGATGATGCACGCCATCCATCTGCTTTTTCGCACTAATTAACCTTTTTTTGGGGCACAATAGGAAACGATACATAACACCAAATTCAACGTAATAAAAAGCTTTTTACAGCTTTCCACTTCTGTTTGAACTGGATGTGTGTGCTGTTGCAGTTACCGAAGAAAAAACTGTGCATTGGATCCTGAAAGAAAAGCAACTACGCAGTGCACGCTGCGTTCCTCAAAACTGTAGAAACATGCAGCAGCACATCGTGCTTTGTGTGTTTTTTAAGCACTCATCTTTGACAGCAATGCCTCGCTCCCAGAGGTTTCACTCCCGTTATGAAACCTTTGAATAGCAGCTTTTTGTGTTCTACATGAGAAAACCCTTCTGGAGCTGTGCTGCAGTCTGTTCAAGAATGTTGGACCAGATAAAGCCGGCAGAGTTTTAGGCACTCAAACCTTGCTTTGTAAAAGCCCAACAAATATTCTCACATGTTCAGGGAAAGCTTGCAACGTTTGGATTTAACGTGACAGCGCAGCATCAGAGCAGCAGTTGTTAAGCCTCTCAGCCATGTTCTTCAGTGATGGTGCAGCCGCTTCATGTTAAAGTCAGAAGAAAAGTGCTATAAAGTTCTCCGTGTCTTCATGTTTGAATGTTTCTGTGTGGAGTTGCAGACCAGCACAGCTCATGTTAAAGTCCTGAGACGTATAAGAGCATGAGGCGTGATGGTTTGTTCTCAGTTCACTGTCCATCCAGGATCTACAACTCATCTGCATGAGAACCCAGTAACCCTCAGCTGATGATACGCAGGCACTGCCTGACTTTAATGATTTAAAGAAAGAAACGCTTTGGGATTATTTGAGCATTCATCTATTTCCTGAAGACATAAAAGAAGAATCAAGGCGAGACTGATCTACTGTAGGCAAACTGGTTGTATATGTCATTGTCCAATCCGATTAAGGTCGCGCCTGGTGTTGCCACGCCCATTTGGGGCGATTTCTGTCAGGGTTGAATTTGCACCAGAAATCTCCCATTGACATGAATGGTACGTCAGTTTTTTTCAAAAATCATGCTCCCAATGCATTTTCTATGAGGGTTTATGTGCTCCCACAAACGACGTGCTTTCGTCATATGTCTGTTGCGCGGGACCATGAACATTCTCCCAAGATAATGGCGAGTGTCGAGTGCAACAATACGGTAGTGTTTCTGAAAGAAGTACCCTTTAGTCGTCATACTAATGCGGAGAAGGAAGTGTGGAAGAATTTTGCGGGATTTTCGAGCTCGCCTTGCGAGGCAAAGAAGAAACCCAGGGCTCCACCAACCCTGGTATTTTTCGAGGTAGTATTTAATCTAGCTAAATAACTTACCATTTTGTGCTCAGTCATTGACTTGTAATGATTTAAATGTTTTATATAATGTTGACAATAATAGCAGAATGTATAATGACACATTCATTGTTAATGGTGCAGTATTATATTTAAAAAAGAGAGAAATCTCACATAAGTAAGCTGCACTTAACCATGTTTGACAATTGGTTATGCTTTTCTAAGTCATATTTTCCAAAACTTCAATAAACACTTGACTTGGATTTATATGTTGTCATTTTAATTACATTCTTTAGAATGAAAATTGAATGAATCTTATCATTAAGAGCTTATGTGTTTACTTATTTCATAGAATCCTGGAACAATATGAAGAAAATAAATAAATAATGGTTTAGGTGTAATATTAACTGATTGGCAAATTATGCAAAAAATAACAAAACATTATTTAAAATTATTACAATAAATTATGCTACCTAGACAAATATACCTCAGTCCTATGGACTTTTATGGTACTTATGGACATAACGGGGGAAATTGCAGTCACTTTGGTTATTTGGCAGACCAAATAACCCCTCGACTCTGTGTTGTGTTTATTTAAGGAAGACAAGGAGTTTCTGGACGATTGGACATTTTATTTCCTGCGTGGGAACATAACAGGTTTGCATCGGTGCAATCAGTTCAGCTTCGCACAGCACACTCTGATGCAGCTTTCACAGACTGGAAATTGCACTACCTAAAAAAAGTCAGGAGCCGCCACTACTTGGTAGACACAGTGAACATTAATAGATCGTGTCACAGTGGTTAGTGGTGCGTCACATGGAATCCAGTGCTTTCTTGGTGTGTTTAATAAGTTTAAATACTGTTAAAGGTGGGGTATGAGATCTTGGAAAAACGGTTCCTGCAAGCTATATTTTTGAAAATACACAACCTTGCCTCTCCCTTCAGCCCACCCCTCAAAACCACGCCTTCAAAACACATAAAAGAAGTCACGAGTCTGTGAACGCGCAGGGGGGAGGGGTGATGGGGGCTGACGGTTGATTGGCATGTCAGAATCCAATAGAAGTAACTCTCATCATTACTTCTATTGGTCAGACATTTCCTCTTGCTACACCCTCTACAATGGACTAAAATATTAATTATTTTTTCCAAACATTCTATTTTAGTGAGTGTAATGGGGTCGTGAGGAGGTTTTCAGACAATATGATAAAAAATGCTCCAGAAAACATCTCATACCCCACCTTTAATTGGACACACAGCGAGTATACGCCCCTTAGTGCAGGATGAGTCAGATTCTGAATTATAAGCGAGTCATTTTTCAGGAAAGATCTTGGGATTATTAAAACCTACAGTTGAGGTTCAGTTTTAGAAATACACAAATAAACATTTCAGTCTTGTGCAAACCTATTGACGTCATACGGTGTGATAATAATAATGGAAATGTTGATTTAAAAACAATATTTGGCCTTGACATTAAACATCAAACAGCAAAGCTTTCATGCTGAAGCTGGATAGATTAAGCCAAAGGTCTCTCCTGTTTGTCTTCTGCCATATTTTAGAGGTTGATAATCCTCTGGTTACGGCCATCCACCTCCTCCATCGCTGTCCTCAGGGCTTCAGTGCAGGGTTCACAGTTGATCTCTGCCATCACTGACAGCAGGCCTAGGCTGTTGGAGGTTGTAAGACTCCTCTGCAGTCAAACCCCTCTCTGAAGCCCCTCTCCTCCAGGCTATGGTCAAGCCCTACACCCCCGCCCGACCACTTCGCTTTGTGGCCTCCAGGCGCCTGGCGGCCCAGTCACTCAGCGGTCCCTGCGCACGATCGACACGGTCACGGCTTTTCTCTGTTCTGGCACCCTGGTGGTGGAACGATCTCCCGACTGATATCAGGACAGCTGAGTCACTGCCCATCTTTCACCGCAGGCTGAAAACCCATCTCTTCAGGAAACACTACCCAGATCCGCCTTCTTAGGACATCACCTGCTCCGTCCTAGCTCCTTACGGACTTATTTGTTTCCGAAATTGTCTTTGTTTTCTAAATTGTCTTCCCATTTGTCTAGGTACCTAACTTACCGCACTTACTAGTTATGCTCTTAGCTGTTTGGTTTTGTAAGGAAATGCACTTATGATTTCTTGTGACCTGAAGTTCTTTTGCCTACTGATGTGGAACACACTTATTGCAAGTCGCTTTGGATAAAAGCATCTGCAAAATCACCGCAATGAAGCCTTTCTGTACACCAGATAACTGCAGTCCTGGTGGCCTGCTCAATGGACTTGGGGCCTCGAGCCTATCCTAGCTGTCATTGGGCAAGAGGCAGGGTACACCCTGACAGCTCGCCGCCTACCTGGACAGGTCGCCAGTCCATCACAGCACCACAAAGCAGTGTTGCTGTAAATCTGGAACCCAGAAGTTCAAGTGTGTATTTTATTCTTAATGAGGTTGAAAGCTTCCTGTTATCTAGATGTTCAGATATGGCTCAGCGTGCATCCTTTTCACATTTCAGTGTGTCGTCATTATTTTCTGCACCGTGCTCAACAAAAAGTCTCACACATCAACCAACAGAGCCACAAGATTCCTCCAAAAAGCCCCTCTTTGAAATCCTCATGCCCGCCTCATCTTTAAGCCATCTTTGCAAGTTCACTCGTCTAATCTCCCGAACACATGTGGCTCATTCTGTGCTCCCTGAGAAGCGTAATATCAGCATTACAGAGAATGAGACGCACAGTCCCTTCCCCACTCCCACCCCCTTGTTCCTTTTACTAGACAAAATACAGACTGCAGCCCTGGCTCAGCCTTTCAAAGAGCCCAGGTGCATTATGGAAATGTGTTCTGTCATCTTGGTTCTCGCAGCAGCTTCCTTTGAGCTACACGGTCACACATGTCTACACCTCACCGTCAGCCCTGTAGGTGCATGTTTTTTGTGTGTTTCTGCGTTTAACTGCTGAAACGTTAAATGTAATTATTGTATGAAAAGACTGGGCTGCAGTTAGAGAGTTTATGGCACATGCCTGAGGGGTCCTCCTCCCCCCTCTGTGAACCTCTGAGGCCTGTCGCAGCGCTGTCAGAATGAATATAAAGAATGCTTTGAGACATGCAATGATGACTGATTGACTGTGGAGAGGCCGTGGGGTCACGTCTGAGGGTCACAGTCACCATAAAAGGAGGAGGAAAGACGTTTGTGGTGAGTTATGTTGAGACCATTGCTTATGAAGCCAAATTCCTTTTTGGATTCCTTTGAAAAGGACTTTATGTCAGAGCTTATCCTGGCTATGTAAATATGACGCAGACACAAAGTTTTTGTTCACAGCAAAACAAACAGGCATCTGAAAATCTGACACGAGTACTTTTATGATCCTGAGCAGGTATTTTATTGGCTTTCAGTTTCACGTCGTATCCCCATCTCCTCATAAAGTTCCCAAAGATAACGCAGAGCAGACGTCAACCTGACATTCATGACTGGTCTGTTTTTCTTCCGTCTACAACCTGGTTCGAGTACAGTTCCTTCAGCTAAAGCACAGCAATGACCTCCTGGTCATTGAGTTTTTCCCAAAAGGGAAAGCGTAGCGTCGCATGAAGAAGAAAAATACATCCTCTAAAATGAAAAAGTAATATATCGTTAAATAAAACTCAAAGCTCTCTGTGCCAGTTTAACAAACTCTTTTATTTTAACCGGGTTTGATTAAAGATCTAGTGTCACCATGAAAGATAAGTTGCTTTAAATAATTAGGTGGGATCTATTAAGGAGTTGAATTTGCATCACCAGAGAGTCGAAGCGCTCTTAATTTGCTGAAAAGTTTGATTGCTTCCATTAAAAAAAAAAAAAAAAAAAAGTAACGGGAATGAGAAACTGCAGTGGCTGAGAGATCCGTTTTGTTCGTGTTGCGGGTCGTGACACAAATGTGGAAGACTGCGGGTCATACTTTTCTCCTGCTGGAACTCGACACCACCATTCGTTAAATGTGTTCTTTCAAACTCCCGCATCAGCTCTCTGTTAAAGCAGAACCGAATAACCTCAGGTGGAAGGAGCTCAGAAACTGGAAACTTCCCGTCCCTCTCTGCTGTGCTTCAGCTCTGGCTCAAATCGCTGGTTTCAGTCAGACACGGTCAAATTATTAAAGTCGCTGTAGGAGCACTGGGAAAAAGTGATTGAAGCAACGGGCTCAAGTCACATTTTTCGAGGTGAAACTAAACAGAAAAAAACACCGGGAGAGTAATACATGAGCTTCTAAAATGTGAATTTAACTTCTAACTAGGGCTGGGTGAGTTAACTCGTTATTAACCCTTTAACTCGCTAATTATTTAACGCCGACAGGTTTTATTATTTATTTTATTATTGTAAAAGTCTGTTGCTCACAGGCTTTTATTTTGTAAAAGTCTGTTGCTGTCTGCTGCGGAACCGGAAAAGAAAGTAATTGGCAGATCCACCAAACATGGAGAAGGGTATGGAACTTTTACTCGGCCATTTTCATTTTAAAGTTCTTCCAGACGGCGGAGTCGACAGAACCAAAGTCATCTGTAAACACTGCCAAGTTGAATTGTCTTCTCAGCGTAGTAGTTCCAGTCTGAAATATCACTTAAAGGCAAAACACACAACTGATACCAGCAAGTCATTCAAGGAACGGTGGAGCGAGGCTTCTACATAAAAACTACATAAAAATGCTGATGTTAAAAGTTTGTTTGCATAACAAATGTTATGGCACTTTCATTCATATGGCAGCACATTTAAAATAAATGTAGTGTAAGCTATACACTACTTTTGAATTCATTTTTGGATTTTACATACAAATGCGATTAATCGTGATTAATCAAGGAAATGATGTGATTTCTTCTAATATAGTTTTTGTTGTCATATCAAAACAGTGTTACCAAGTAAAGCATAGCTGCCCATTGTGTGTCAGTGGAAACCTTTTGCTCGTCCAGTTTAATTCTAAACACAACACAGACTGTTGTTCTGAACAAAGCAGGGTGTTTCCACCACATACTGTTTGGATTTAAACCAAAGAATGATCTTTTTCTTAACATGTTGTGTAAAACTGATTTAACTTGATCAACTTTCCACTGAATCAGACTGAAAGATCTGTACGGAAACTGTTGGAAAAGCACCATAATTGGATTTTTGAGTATTTTTAATGAATCCTACTGCTTGGAAATGATAGGCTGCAAATAGCTCGGAGAAGATTGCATTATGTGATCTAAGATTGCCAGTTTAACAGGGAAGAGTGATCTGGAAAAGAAAGCCATGAGACAGAAAAAAAATCCCTCTTTCAAATCAGTTCTAATTAGATGTTATTATATCAGCGGGACACTAAATATTCATAAATCAATGACCTGCTGGTTTAATCAAAAGGCAGCAGCAGGATTTGGTTTCAGGACCATGGACAGCATACGATGACATGACTTTATGTCATGAAGCTTCTTCTGGAATGATGTGATGTAAGAAACCAAATCAGATATGATCATTACAGCATGATTAGGCTATTAGTGCGCTGTGGTCGAGTTAACACATGACAGGAATAATTAGGAGTTTAATGATGCTTTGTGTTATCTTCTGTCAGCCAACGGGTCAACAGGTTGTTAAGACTGTCTCTTTCTATGCTACATTTTTAAAAGAAACCCTTCATTCAAGGCAGGTGAAGAAACTAATTGGAAAAATAGATTTAAAGTTTTTTATTTTGTGGCTGTTTTGTGTGTTCTTCAGCTCTGTTTGGTGGTGATCTTGTGCGCTGTTGGTTGTCATTGGGATTATGTAAGAGCAAAATAAAATGAATGTGCAGATGCAGAGATGACAACCTGCTCTGTGTTTGGCTGCTCGCTCTCTCTGTGTCCACTGATGATGCTGTGAAACATCTTCATTCTCACAAAACTCTCCCAGGTCAAGCTTTGCTGTTGTCGTGTTTTTGTCTCCGTTAGATAAACGGTCTCTGACAGCACACAGCTGTCTTTGCTCAAAAGCACTAACAAGGAGGGCTCCTGGAAGGCTGAGAGATAAGGACGAGTGCTTTAGGACCCTGTCCAGATCTTTTACAGGTTTCAGGTTCAGCTTTGTATCCTTGTGTCCCCATAAAGCTGACGCAGAACTGACATTAACACCACGGACACTTCACCTGATCCCTGGCTTGGCTTTAAATCAACTCGTTTTTATTTTTTTTGTTAATCCCACACCCGAGGGGATCCAAGGGATCTGTTCCTCTAACATCCTGGTATTCCAGGACACCCTTAGATGTTCTCTGGCCCACGGCCTAAGTGGTCAGAGCTGTTTTGACGATAATCTACTCAATAGTAATCAGAATGAAAAGGCTGATTAGTGTAAGCAGAATGGAAAGAAAAAGTAAAATTATGAATAGGGAAACAGAGATTTAAACAAATGATATAATGATAGGACTGAAAAGTGCTTTGGAGCACTCACTTACGGCTGCTGGGGGTATTTGTGTGTCCATCAGGCAGTTGGTTCAGGTTCAGTTGGCTGTGCTGCATCCTGACTGAAAGTGGGGTCCCCTGGTGTAGATTCGGCCCATCCACCCACCTCAGTGCACAGACGACAGGTGTTTAATGTCTGCAGATCAGGTTAAAAGTGATGACTGTTGGTCGGCTATAACGGGTCATTTCAGTGCGCAGATCTTTGTCATTAGTTGTTGCAACTCACTTTGTAGCAAAAGTAATTAAATTATGCTAATCAGAGCAGCACTTAGCACTTGTTCAGTAATGCCCGGTTATGTTGGGTGTATACGTGGTTGGAAGAGAGGTGGAGGGCGAGTGGGTGGAAGGACAGATGTTCCTGTTGTGTTTGCCAGGATTTAAATGTTCTGCCACTGCTGTTAGGAAGGTTAAGAGGGATCACTCTGCTGGAAGTGTGGAGTGAGATACTCCAGAATAATTCTGCAGCCTCTGAGCATCGGGACACAAAGAGACCAAGGCTGCCCGAGAGGGTTCATTTGTTGGATTGATAAGTGAACTTTACCGAGTGCTTAATGATGTTGCCACTGCGTTTTCCTCTAGTTCTTTCCCCCCTTTTTCAAGGTGAATATACACTGAAAATGGAGGCAGGAGTTGGGCTACGGGTGTAGAGAGTTGACTGTCACCCTGTAATTTTTGGTCTGACAACCTTGTAAGTGTGGGAGGCGTATGTGTGCCGGTGACAAAGACAGGCTTTTCAGCTGACAGCCCCACAATGCTTGTCACTAGATGTTTTCCTCCAATCAAAATCATATTATTCAAATCTTTGGAAATGTCAACGGAGCAAACCTCAAACTTTTGGTACTGTGTGGTTTTATTTCTTTTAGAATCTGCAGCAGCTCAGTGAGCTGACAGAGTCGCAGGAGAACCTATAGCGACAGAAATGATGACATAACCATCCTCGCTGCTGTGGAAAATTCTGACCTTCATTTTGGCTCTCTGGATGTCAGCAAGGGCACATCTGGGGTCAGATCGACACAGTCCTGTACTGTACTGTAGGGTGTGGGATGGTGACCCTCTCTGCACACCCACCATTTTCACATTCAGACACTGCATATAATCCTGATGGCCCCAGATTGCCAAATTGAAAAGGCTTCCTTTTAACTCTGATAATCTGGGGTCAGTTTGGTACCAAGGGGCTGATTGGAAGGAATTCCCAGTGCTGGGTCGGTACAGCTGTGCAGATAGACCAACTGCATTATGGGTAGAGCCAGTGGCATATTGCCAGGAATTTTATTTGTGCAAGTAGAAGTGGAATATAATGCTCTGAAACTCTTATAGATTCAAGTAGCCCTCACTGCACTAACGGCTGAGAAACTGAGCCATTTTGAAGAAGACAGTGAATAACAGAGTCCCATTTATTGATTGATGGCTATTAATTGTTTTCTATTCGTTTTGAGTGTCCGCCAGCCCTGGACTGCATTCAGATGTCATGCACCGACTCACAGGCCATGCGTGCACCCACTTGATGAATCTGGAAAGCAAATAGGCAGTTTGGGAACCTTGTAGCTCACTGCACCCCCCCACAAGTCTTTAGAGTTGCTCAGGTTTGCAACCAACATGTCATTCACCCACTTCTCCCCCATTTCCAGTCATTTCAACAGGCTGTTCTCCAGCAGGACTGAGAGGAGATCCGAGCTGATAAATCACAGATGTGCCGTCTCTGAACCTCTATAACTCTTATATTCCAGACAGCACTGTGTTCCTGGAAGATTTGTGTGATGGAAATGAAAAAGAAGGCATGTTATGGTTAAGAGGATGGAGGGTTCCTGGCAGAGTGAGCAGTAGTTACAGTGTGGAAACGGTCAGTGGCTGCTTGTTTTCCAAAACCCGCAGTTTCACTGCTTAATTCTTGCAAATCATGTTGCACAAACAAGCATGATTAACTTGATATCTCAGGAAATTGAATAATAGTTGAGTTCATGGTTCACTGCACAGAGGAAATAAGTTCTGTGACTGCGCTGCCAGATTGTTGGTGTACGGCTCTTTCCCCACTGCCAGAATGAGTTCAAGAGGTTTTCACAGAAGAATTACATCCCAGTGTACAGTTCTGTGGCAAATGACCTGTGTGTGACCCACAGACCTCAACCCAGTGATGTCATCCTGTCTGATTCCAGTTTGTTTGTGTTTTTGTTCAGGTTCATCTTGGTCTTCAGCTGCCTGGTCCTCTCTGTGTTCTCCACCATCCCGACTCATCAGGACTTCTCCTCCCGCTGCCTGCTCATTCTGGTAAGAACTCTGACAACCATCAGCAGCCAAAATTAATCTCACTTCTTCTTCCTAAGCACTTCCCACAAGAGCCAGACTATTAAACTGGCTGGAACAAAGTAATGACCAATACTGGAGGTTCCTCTCATTTCTCCTCATCTCCTCTGTCATCCTGACTGTAACCCCGGAAAACAGAGTCAGCAAAACATCTCGAAGAATTGATCGAATGTAGCCTTCAGTCTAGTCTTTTTGGCTTCCTGACATCTAAAGTGTGGCTGCAACAAATAATGATGCAGCTGTCACACATCACATTGTACTGACTTTGGTCCTGTTAACTTCTTTCTCCTCGTGTGTCTTCCTCGTCCTTTGCTTGCATTTCAAGTAGGAAGAGACACATGAGGAGAGGAATCCAGGAAAAGGATCGAGGGTTTAAAATTGCGGGACGTCAGAGGAGTGTTGCCTCACTGAAAGGTTGGTTTAGAATAATAGTAGCACAGAAAGACCAAAGCTAACAGGAAAATAAACCTGGTCACATCAAACGTTTGGATTAGGGCTGTAGCAATAAGTGACATTTCAGAACACTGTGGTGCTGATAGGGCTGTAGCAGAGGATGCCAGCTCACCAGCAATGTTCTCTCTGAATGTTACAAAAATGCTTAATAACAATAAAAGTATTTCATGGCATTAAGAAACGAAGCTTGCTTGCTGAACCCTGAATGTATCAAGCTGAAATGAACTGTTGTCGCTGACCTCCTGGCTGCAGTTTTGCCTGAGCTGTCAGAAACAGCCTTCCAGTTACTCCCCTGATGGAACCACATGGTAGTCAATAAACTTTGAAACTGATTCGACTGTTGCTGCTCATCATAAATTTTAGAAAGCAAATTTTTATGTAGACTGTGGAAATCACTGTTTTGTATTCAGCATTGTGTCTATGGTGGATTAGTCTCCCTGATGACTCTTTTTCTGTTTATATTGAGACCACATGTACTTGAACATATATCTGAAATATTGTTGAGTATGAAGCGCCGCTCTGAGCGCACTCACTCTTTTATGATCCAGGTGATCAGCTGCTACATGTTCTCATTATTTCACTGTGCAATCTGCACCAATGTTTTTTTCAAGAGGGGACGTGCAGATATTTACATTCTCATATGCCGCCCTTCAGAAAATGACTTTACAGTTGCAGTGGTAGAAACTGTACGACCTCAAAGCAGCAAACAGTTACTGTTTAAATGATACGTTCCTTTTTTTTCTGGGGGAAAAAAGAGAAAGAAAGAAAATTTAAAAAGAAGAAAAAAAGTAAATGATACATTACTATATTTCTGGGGGGAAAAAAAACAAAAAGAAGAAAAAAAGAAAAGTAAATGATAGATTACTTTTTTTCTGGGAAAAAAATAAGAAAAAGGGGGGGGATAATTTAAAAAAGGGAAAAAAGAAGAAAAATAGTTGAAAAAAAATGAAGTAAATGATAAATTTCTCAGCAAAAGAAGACTGACACATTTTTTTTTAGAGTACATGGAGAAATTTTACCTCATGTTTTCGCTCCAGTGTAGAACAACTGGTAGTGGTTGCCATGATCCACTTCTTGTGCTATTAAGTATGTAAGGAGTGGCACACCACACCCTCCTGTGGGTAAAATGTGTAAAAGCAAACAGAGAAACGAGCTGGACAAAACGGTTCATCTTCCGCCTTTAGATTTGTGTGGACCTCTTCCTGCCTCCTTAATCGGTTTTTGCACCAACCAATATTTTGTAAGATAATTCTTGAGAAAACAGTTTTTTCACCGGGCAAAAAAATATTTTACCATCCATTCTGCCAAGTCTCTGCCAAAAAAAAAAAAAACCAACATGAGCCAGTAAGTTAACTAATATTTGTACTTTTTGCTCATTGTGACTATTGGTTAAGCTTTGGAGGAGATATGGACAGCCCTAAATCAGGATGAGCAGAGAGCAGCCAGTTTGACCCGGCTGAAGAAAACTTTTGAACCTCTCCGTGACAAACCCAACTTACTCGAACATAACCTCAGGACAGCAGAATAAATGACTTCTCCATCAGTGGATCATTTGTTTAAGCATCTGCCCTCAGACTGGGAACTTACTTGCTTTAAGTACTCATAACACCAAATGGAGTTCAAAGTTGCCTGGAGAAAGGAAGTTGGGATGGATAGAGCGAGCCACCAGTGGGCACAGGAGCAAAACAAAAAACACTTTTTAAAAGACTCTTTCTGTGACTCAGTGTGTTTTTAAAGCCTCTAACACAAAGGAAAGGTCATTTTTTTGTACACTGCAGCTGGAGCTCCCATTTTACAAAGTGCACGTTGCTAATTATATCAGAGTTATCTAATGGAGGCTGAAACAGTGCGGGGTGCGTGTACATTAACACACGACCTGTCTCAGTTATTATCACGCACCATACTCTGTACACCTGGCGTCCATTTTACCAACAAAAACATTGATGATGTGTTTGTAATGAATCTACAACGACAAGCAATCACTAATATGCACCGATGAGTCCCAACATCACGATCAGTCTGCCTAACATGCTGACGGTCTCTGTTAGGAGCACTCTGACCTGTGAATCATTCAGGCAGAAAAAAGGCTCCTAACTCAAGGGATGAACCAGTGTTGTGTCCACACATAACGGACAACTTAGCAAAGAAGCCATTTTAAATTGGATCTTTAGGCACTTTGTTCCCAGCAGCCTGTCACAGAGGCACATCATTTGTTCCCATTTCTTTAGTTGCATCTATGAAAAACAGCAAAGATAACACAGTCTGACAGACAGAATATAGGATTTCTGCAGCAACAAGGTGATTCCCAAAGAGCTGTTAGCTGAAAACTTGGCATATCTCAGCATGGTGTGCAGTGTGTCTGAAAAGAAGTGGACTGAAAATCAGTGGCAACAGGTCTGATGGAGGGATGAATCCTCCCCAGAGCCCGGACCTCAACATTACTGAAGCAGTGTGGGATCATGTTGGCAGAGAACGGAACAAAAGGCAGCCGACATCCAAAGAAGAGCTTTGGGATGTCCTTCAAGAAGCCTGGAGAACTATTCCTGAAGACTCCTTAAAGAAAGGACAGAAAGCTCGTCTGAGAGGGTTCAGGCTGTGTTGGAGGATAAAGGAGCTCAGACCAGATATTCACTTTAAAGCTGCTAAGAAGCGTACTTTTCTGTTTTACTTCTGCATCGTCCTGTAATATGCTGTTAACTCTTTGCTAAGTTCTCACATGGTCGGCCATCTTGTCTGCAGCCAGGTGCCACTTGGTTTACTTTGTGCTCGATGCCCAGAAAACCGCACCTTTGTACTCTTTGACTATCATTCCTAAAACAATGTTTTTGTTTCTTTTCCAACAGGAGTTTGTGATGATTGTGGTGTTTGGGTTGGAGTACATCATCCGAATCTGGTCAGCAGGATGCTGCTGTCGCTACAGAGGATGGCAGGGTCGGCTGCGCTTCGCCAGGAAGCCCTTCTGTGTCATAGGTGAGTAAAAGGAAACTATTTCCTCTCTTCGATTGTTTCCCCTCTCAGCTGCCCTGCAGTTTCCCTCCATGAACGCAGCTCGATGAAAGCGCGGTTCCGCAGCACACTGTTGATCATAGTTTGCTGGTGTCGTTTTCAGCTGTGGTCAAAGCAGAGCGCATTTACGTAGGGAGTCTGCATTAATTGCCTTTTATTCTTTCCACTGTTTAGACATGGATCTGTCTGCTGCTTCTTGGAAAGTACAGTAGGGTGCTCGGAAGGGGGGAGGGGGAGCGGAGATTTGAGGTCATGCAGAGTGCCACGAGTTCCCGCCGTCACGCTTTGCCACGGGCTCTGTCATTCGCCAACATTGAGGGAATTTGAGCAAAACAAAAGAGTAAACATAAAGCTCAACAAAAACAAAGTGAGCAGGAGGGACACGGAAAGTGATATGAAGGCTGGAAAAAAAAAGAGAGGTTGTGGGGAGAATATGAAAGAAGGGGAGTATGATCAGTCTGTAGCTGGAGGGGAAAACCTAATTAATAAATGAAGTGTGTTGTTAGTGTTTTCACTTGACTGGGCTGCAATATAAAATGTGTTGAATTGCACCTCTAACGCCCCCATATGTGACAGGGATTATGGGATATCCGTATGAAATCCCAGCTGCGGTGTGTAAATGTGTTTTCTAATCACATTTCTGCTTTTTTTTTTATCTCTGTCCCATTCTTCCTGCAAACACGTCTCCAGGTGTGCAGCAGCACGGGGTGGTGGTTGTTTCAGAGTTTGGGGACAGGTCAGGACTGCAGGCAGGCCAGTCCAGCACCCGTACCCTCCTCTTCCTCAGCCATGCCTTTGGAATGTGTGCAGAATGTGCTTTTACATGGTCTGCTTGAACAATGCACGGACGTCCCTGGAACAGATGTGTTCTTGAAGGCAGCATATGTTGCTGTAAAATCTCAGTGAGCTTTTCTGCATTAATGCTGCCATCACAGAAGTGGAAATGAGCTTTGCTCATTCGGGCCCTGATCCAACCCCATACCATCCCAGAGCCTGGCTGCAGGGACTGGTTGCTGACAGCAGTCTGGATGCTCCTTTTGCTCTTTGCTCCATTTCTTCCAACAAAGATCTGGAACACTGATCGCTCTGACCACAGCACACGTTTCCACCGTGTGACACTCCATCCCAGACGCCTCCGAGCCCAGAGAAGTGGACGCCGCCTCTGGACCAGGTTAACATCAGGCTTCTTCTCTGCACAGTAAAGTCTGTGAATGGAACTCTGGATCGTAGTGCTTGACAAAGGTTTCCCACAGTAATCCCTTTTCCATGTGCTTCTATCAGCTGTGTATGAATGAGGGTTCTTGATGCAGCGCCAGCTGAGGGATCAGAGATCACGGGGGTCCAGCTTAGGCTCCAGGTCCACCTTTATTTTTTATCTGAATTGATTTGGTATTGTAATTTTATTGAATGATTTGTGGACTTGTCTTCAGTTAATGGATGAATCCAGATGGAAATTCTTTCAGCTGTTTTATTTGTAGAGCTGGGATCCTAAATTAGTTTCTCTGCTTGGAAGCAGCTGAACTGCTCAGAGTTGTTGCGGTGCCAAAACAATGCTTCCCAAGGAGACTTTCTTTGGTCAAATTATCCACAAAATGAAACCTTTAAACTAGTGTGGACAGAAGCTATGATCTTCTGTGAGTTCCTGAACGCCCACAGTGAACCCATAAATTAAACAGACTTTAAACCAATTTCACCTTAAGTGGTGTAATCATGTGATTTGTCCTCTGGAGTCTTTTAGAGGCAATTAGAACCAAATCCTTCAGGGAGAACGCTCTCCGAGAGACACATCTGCAGACATGAATGAATGGCTCCGGCTTCATGGTCGCTGTAATTCACATGGGCTGGTCTACAGGAAATGTGTTTGTGAATAGTTTGCCTAAGGGAGGGATGTGATGGTGTACAGCCCTCCTGATGTGTTTGTCTGATGTCCCTTTTGCATTCTTTCATGTGAGCCTGAAGGTCAGAACTCAGAACTGAGGATTCTGAAAATCCCATCCACTCATCACAGAATGTTTTTGCATTTTCTCGGGTCATTCCCGATCTGTGACTTAATACATGCCTGTCTTACACCATCACGTGCACCTTTCCTAATTCTATCCCGCCAAATCAGTGAAATTTATTATTTATATATTATTATTTTAGCCTTTGGCATTGCAAACAGCCTAAATCATCAGATTTTAAAGGGTCTAATTGTGTCCATCAGGTCTCTGTGTCATGCAGGGCATAGTTTCTTCTGCATTTGACCCAACTGTTGGTCTAATTTACTATTTTCTAAAAAGCCTCCACCTGAAAACGTCCTCAGATTTAGTCGGTAGCAGCTCGGCACCTACGAGGCCAAAATGTGACGGCTTGTGTTCATTGAAGAATTGTGAGGCTCTGTGGCCTCTTCATCAGGCTGAAGTGAGACCTGAAAAACCTCTGCTTCATCAAAACTGTAAGTTAGTGAGCAGACAAACGCCTTCTGACAATGAGTCACTAAACTCTGATGTTACTGAACCGTCAGGATGTATTTACTCAGACTTTTCCCTCCTCGTGTGCTTCACGCAGAATGCAGGCAGCAGGAAAGGAGTCCTGCTGCCTGGCTGCTGAGAGTCTGGAGGCACCAGCTGAGGTTAATAATAAATGTCTCACCCATATAATTTACAGCTCTTTTTAGCCTGCAAGTCGAGCAAGCTGCACCAGTTTCCACTTGCAGTTTTCTGTCTTCGTATGCCGAGGGATTCTTAGACTTATTATGGTGCACGCACCTCCTCTTCCTCCCACTGCACAAAATGAATTGTCTTGTAAATGGCTGCTGCCATCTTGTGCTGGTGATGTTATAGCTGTAGTGAACAAGGGGGCTGGACATGGCACCAGGGTCGAGTTCCTGCAAATCTGAGCACAGACTGCTCAAAATTCATGTGGCCCAGCTGTTGGATTCTTAATTGTATGCACGATGGGTATTTTCTAGATTAAACAAAGATATAACTGCTTTATTTTGGAGAAAACACACAGCTGAACAGCTGGATGTTGTTCAGCTGCTTAGCTATCAACAACAAACTCTCGTCAACAGCGTTTGAGTTCAATCAACTAAAGTAACAGAGCTAAAGATGTGCTGAAGTTAGTTTGTTTCATGTTTTATTTAATCAAGAATAACGTTTAAGAGACATTTTTGTGGCTTGAAAACTGCAGGTATGTGCGTAGAAATCCACCTTGAGCCGTTTTCTTCTTCTTCTTCTTCTTCTTCTTCTGTGTCGCCATGTACCGACATGTCTCCACCTGCTGGTTGCTGCTGCACGCAAAAGAGCCCAAAAAGTGCAATTTTGATTTATATTCAGTGTAAATAGCTGATCTGAGGCTGAAAATGGTATAAACCTGCATATGTGTTGTCAAACCGATGTAGATGTTTTTTTTTATTTTGTTGTCTGTTTGCGAGCTTTTGCGTAAAGGAAATATGTCACACCCTTTTTTCACAAGTTGACCCACTTTCTTTCCTAAAGAAATATCTGCGATGTGCTTCGGTCCAGGAAAAAACGCAGAGATGCTGTAATAATTTACAGCTCCGTTCAGAGCATCTGGCTGTTGGGGAATGTGAGCCCCTCTACTCCATCCCTCTCTTCCGTCAGGGTTTGTTTTATTTGAGATCCGTCTTGCAGGTTTCAAGCTAGAATGGAAACGTAAATTTGGACACAAATTATACTCGTTAACCCTTGAAAAAAGTCAAACCAAATGAAAGTATTACTCTATATTTAGTGAATTGATATTCCTGTGAGCTACTTGTTTTATTTGAGCTCTTTTTGTTAGTCTTTTGAACACTTTTAACCCTTTTGTCTGAAAGGGGCTTTATAAATAAAGATGAGTTGAGTTGACAGAGCGTACAGTAAATAGCCTGAGAGCTCAGAACACACACCGAACTGATAGAAAAACACTTGACTGGCAGTTTTATTCTCTGAAACTTAAATTTCCCTTTCATGCATTTTGAAAAACGGACACCGATCCCTCTTTCAGGTACAATCTTGTCACGAGTGTTGAACTAGTCGACACTGTTAAAATACACTCTACAGAACACAAAGCAGCCGGCAGGTGTGTGCAGTAATCACATGGTTAGTCCTTCGTTATGTATCAGCTCCAGAAAGCCTGAAGGGTCTCTATCAGTCCAATTCTGTGTGTAGTTTCAGCTTTTAGGGGCTGACGTGAAGAACTGTGCTTTTATGGACAGATGTTGATGTTACAGATGTTACAGATGTTAAGTGGAAAATCGGAAAACGGGTTTCCAGCTTCAAATAAGAGGTCAGATTTCCTCACCTGGACAGAAATGATTAAACACTGGTAAAACATTATTAGCTCCTTTGTTTCCTGCCGATGAGAATTCCCACCTCTCATGTACAGTGAATGCAGCGTGATTTAAAGTTAACGAAGACATAAAGTTTAATCTTTTCTGAGCCAGTCTGTAACTTCAAACAGCCAAATACCGCAAAAGCTCTCAACCACAGAGATGTTTACTTTATTCATTTCACATTACAAGTTTTTTGTGTTGAGCTCTGTGACGGTATTTCTTTATTTCTTTTTATTTTGCTGTTTAAAAGAAAGAAACATTATTTTTCGGCCTGTGTGTAAAGCACACCTACACACTTAAGTGCACATTAAAGAGTAGCAAACACACTGCAGCTCTGTGGGGCCTCTGTAATGTATTTTTCATGGTGCTGCTGACCCCCCCTGCCTCCGTCCCTCGGCTTTGGGTCAACCGGTCTGTGGTTTATAGCAGGAGCCATCAGCCACACCTTGGTCAGCATTTCCTCTGAAATAAATGGCTTCAGCAGAGGCACAGGAGTGCGAGTGATGGTTATATATGAGGGGAAACCTCACACAGAATGAACTGAATAACATCAGTTTGGGTCTGGTTTTATGAGATGGAAGACAGAGCAGCTGCTGATAAAGAGGTGGGATGGATGTTCATTTTTGAGAAATAGAAGCTTATTACTGTTCTCTGTGGGTTTGATGTTATTGATTTGCTCAGTGTGGTTTCAGTGTGAACTTCCTCTGCAGTTTGAGATCAGCGTGTTTGCCTGTCTGCGCCTTGCTTTGTACATCCTTCTGTCACAGTTTGCAGAACATTCAGACTGTCTGCTCTTGTGCTGATTGTGTTTAACAGAAAAATGCCATCTCTATTTCCATACATGTAATAGCCAGAGCTTGTACTTCTTCTGTTTGTGTTCACAACACATCAGTATAGTGGCCACATGGCTTTCGTGGCATGTTATTGTGCTGTTGATGCCGGCGGCAGCTCATGTCATCTCTGGTAATATGGAGCCTTTGTTCGGTTAATTTGCCACAGAGAGGAGTGAGAATGACATGACAACAGCGAGCTGCTGTTAGTGTGGCAGCATGATTACGCATCAACATCCAAGTCTTAGATGAGCCCACCAGCTTCTCTGCTGCAAGCGCAGATTCACATTTATATCAAGACTGATCAGATATTTCTCCTTTCAGCAAAGCTAAGCTGCAAATGTTGACCGCTTTTGTTCTCGTGCACATACAGAATTGTGCAGTCTTGAACCACATAACAGACAACTTAGCAAAGAAGCCATTTTAAATTGGATCTTTAGGCACTTTGTCACCAGCAGCCTGTCACAGAGACACATCATTTGTTCCCATTTCTTTAGTTGCATCTATGAATAACAGCAAAGATAACACAGTCTGACAGACAGAAAATAGGATTTCTGCAGCAACAAGGTGATTCCCAAAGAGCTGTTAGCTGAAAACTTGGCATATCTCAGCATGGTGTGCAGTGTGTCCTTAAAACATTTGAGGAAACTGGACAAGTGGAGGACAAAAGAAGAAGTGTCAGGCCTAAAGAACTATCTACAGCAGATGAACAGGATCTGAAAGTGATGTCCTTAAGAAAGAGGAAAAAATCCAGCAAAGACCTGACACAGGAGCTGAGAGATGCATCTGGACCTTCAGCTGATCCATCTGCTGTTGGCCCAAGCCTCATCAGAAATGGGCTCCATGGAAGGGTGGCTGTCAAGAAGCCGTTCTTAAGGAAGGGAAACAGGGAGAAAAGGCTGAGCTGTGCCAAATGACACCAGAAGTGGACTGAAAATCAGTGGCAACAGGTCTGATGGAGGGATGAATCCTCCCCAGAGCCCGGAGCTCAACATTACTGAAGCAGTGTGGGATCATGTTGGCAGAGAACGGAACAAAAGGCAGCCGACATCCAAAGAAGAGCTTTGGGATGTCCTTCAAGAAGCCTGGAGAACTATTCCTGAAGACTCCTTAAAGAAAGGACAGAAAGCTGTCTGAGAGGGTTCAGGCTGTGTTGGAGGATAAAGGAGCTCAGAGCAGATATTCACTTTAAAGCTCTGCTTAGAATGAGAATCATAGAATTTATGTTTGTACATATTTCAGTCAGTCACTGCACCTGTTTCCTGTTTTTCTGGAAATATGTAAAGATATGAGGGATGGCTCAAGACTTCTGCACAGCATTTTGTATTTTGTGTGATTTAGATCTTAAAAATGTGAATGAATTTTAGAATAACATTACCTCTAAAGCATAAACCTTATTAAATGTTATTTCTGTTTCAAACAAATCTCAGGAGCTTCATGAGGGATTAATGAAGACGGTGTCAGAATTTTCTTTTAGGTTTTTAGGTCATAAAGAATTGAAGCCTTTTCTGTTTTTGAGCCTTTTGTACTTGTGTGTTTCCTCCAGACACCATCGTGCTGATAGCGTCGGTGGCGGTGGTGTCAGCGGGCAGCCAGGGCAACATCTTTGCCACCTCGGTGCTGCGGAGCCTGCGTTTCCTGCAGATCCTTCGCATGGTACGAATGGACCGAAGAGGCGGCACCTGGAAGCTGCTGGGCTCTGTGGTCTACGCGCACAGCAAGGTGAATAACCACCGACTCACACACTTTATCAGCCGCAGAAATCTGATCTATATCAGTAAAATATTATGATTAATGCAAAGTGAAAGGACCACTTTTCCTGTTGTTTTCCTGGTTGAGCTCAGTGGAGATGAGTCGTCATGTCTCAATTTAATCTAAGTATCGGATTCGGGTTCGATCGTGTTCTAGCCTTCACCTTTCTTCATGAGGTCTGGGCAGTAACAGAAAGAATGAGGAAGCAGACACAAGTGGCGGAAATGGGTTTCCTTCAGATGGAGCTGGGAGCAGAGCCGCTGCTCCTCCGTCAGCTGAGGCGGTTCATCTGGTTAGGAGGCCTCCTGGTTGCGTCTCTGCGGAGGTTTTTTGGGCACATCCAACTGGGAGGAGACCCGGGGCAGACTCAGAAGACGCAGGAGGGATTATCTATCCCATCTGGGCTGGGAACGCCTTGGGATCCCTCAGGAGGAGCTGGAGAGTGTCGCTGGGGAGAGGGATGTCTGGGCTTTCCTACCATTACATCAGCCCCTAAAGCAGCATTTGATATAGAATCTTTTACCAGAGAAGTTGTCTTTCTGAAGTTTTAACTCCAACTCAAACCCCAGCCAGGTGTACCTTTAAACACCTTTGCATTGCACAGTTCACAGTTCCGCAGTTCACCTCTTTGGCTTCCAGCCCTTCATCGCAGCGTTTTGCTTTAAGGTCGCTTGACATATTTGTGGGAATTTGATGGTGTGTTTGATGGCTCTTCAACAGTCAAACTCAGTGGGTCTACATGATGACATTAATTACATTATAGCTATAGTTGGGTTAAGGCTGATTCTTACTCGGCGCAACCTCGCTCTTACTAGCTGGTCGCAAATGGCGCAAACGGTCACGTGACCCAAAATTCCGCCACGCCCCCCGTCGCAAGCTAGAAAATCCTCGCGCGGCGCAAGGGCGCGCACACAACTTTTTTTCTGACTTCGCGCGCGCTCAACCGGAAACAGCTGACCAAGAAAAAGAAAAAATGAACACTGCAGAGACCGCGGTGACCGAGAGGGTGCGCCTCTACAAACATCTGTACGACACGTCTATGAAGTTACACTGGGACAACGTTTGACAAAGTTCGTCTTGTTGCAAAGGACGAACATTCCACCTTCTCTTCTGTTTTTGCCGCAGCCGCTTAGCTCTGAGATACATATACAGTTCTACACCCAGAGTAAATTCATTCTGCATCAGATGTGCCAGCCTCTGCTGACGTGACACCACAGGTGGCATTGTGTATGCTTTCTTCGTGTGCTTTTCAGCTTGTTTCCTCAACAGTGACGCCCGCTGGTCTGGAGAGAACTGCAAATGTGACGCATACTCGGCGCAAACTGCGCTTATGAGCTGAAGGAACTGTGAAGGGGCTGGCGCTTTCGATGACGTCATTAATGGTTCTCGAGCCAGAACAGTTGCGCGTTTGCGCCGAGTAAGAATCAGGCTTTATGCTCCTTATTTTAGCAAGGGTAATTATCCTTGGATATATGGCGGTGAATGAATGGAATCATAGGCACAAAGCATGTCATACCCCGGTGTGATAGGTGGCGCTGTACCCATTTCAACTATTGCTAATAGAGCCACTTCCTGTTGACCTCTTCACCACCAACAACAACAACAAACTCAGGCATTCGAGAAAGATGGAGAACGAAGAGCAAGATGAAGCTACGTCCCTCTATATGATGCACTACGTGATGCACATCGGAGCATTCTCCATCGTGTTGTTTGTTTCTTTCTGACGACAACAACAGTAATATCGTCTCCTTTGACTTCCGGTTCACGACCCCGGGAAAAAATCTTGAGCATGCGCAGAACGCAAAGTCTAATTCACCACGTGCTTCACCGTCTACAAACAGGTTTAATGTGACTTTCAACCGAGTTATCTCGGGGTCTTAATCTGATCGCGAGTAACCCGATCCGGTCCAATTTCTTGTCCGATTAAGATTAAGGTGTCTATATGAACTTAATAACTCAGTCTCATTGTAATTTAGCCAATAATCCGATTCTTTCAGTGCCATGTAACCCCACTGAGTGAGAGCAAACTGGTGGTTATGGCTGTGCATGTGCAGGGCTCACAGGGAGATTTGTTTTAATAACAGTGGGGTTACATTCCACAACTGTAGGAGCAAAAATCTGCCGAATATTCTGGTGTTCCTCTAAATCTTCAGTTTGACAAAAAATTAAGTTTCATATGTGACTGAGCTTTATCGGCTTTTGCAGTAAAATGAAATTCCGGCCCAGTTGTTATTGAAATATTTCTAACACAGCTCAGCTCTTCCCCTCCACTTCCTGCTGTCTTTACTTCGGCTCACTCTCGTCCTTTTGTCTTCACCTCCTTCAGCCCACACAAATAGTCTTTCTTACTTCTGCTTTAGTTTGCAGAGATCAGGATGGGTCAATGCTGCCGCTTTTTGCTTTTGTCAAAGCTCCAAGTTCAGACGAAATCACCTCGATTAAATGTCTCGTTCTCAATATACAGGTCGAGCCTACATATGTGGTGAGGATGTGTTTTATAAAGGTCCTTTGTTACCGACCTTGCCTCCCACTCTTCTTTGGTGACTAACGTGGAAGAAAACTATGCTGCTAAAAACTATTTTACAGCCTTGGATTGCAGGGCTGCTTTCACACAATGATATCAAACTTCTCTTCCAGTCTGCAGGACTTTAAAGATCCGATGCCAGAGATCTGAGGTAGTATTAGACAGCATAAAGCAGCATAAAAACAAGCAATTTAAAGAGAATTAAAAAAAAATAGAATAAAACACACAGTTAAAAGCAATCAAAGAAGAGGGGAAAAAAGAAAAATATAAATCAATTAAGAGGATTTATAGCATTATGCTTTAAAATTATTTAAAGGAACTCAACCATAAGCACACCGAAAGAAAAATGTTTTTAACCTGGATTTAAAAGTGCTTACAGTTGTGGCTGATTTCAGTTCTGCTGGTAGTTTGTTCCAGTTGTGTGCAGCATAACAGCTAAAAGCTGCTTCACCGTGTCTGGTTTGAACTCTGGGCTCCACTATCTGACCTGAGTCAGCAGATCTCAGAGCTATACTGGGTTTATACTCTACTAGCATGTCATTCATGTATTCTGGACCTAAATCATTCTGTGATTTGTAGACGAGTAGCAGAACTTTAAAATCTATTCTGTATCTGACCGGGAGCCGATGTAAAGACTTGAGAACTGGGGTGATGTGATCTGATCTCTTTGTTCTGGTTAAAACTCGGGCTGCAGCGTTCTGAATGAGCTGCAGCTGTTTGAGACTCTTTTGGGGGAGTCCAGTCAGAAGACCGTTACAGTAGTCAAGTCTGCTGGAGATGAAAGCATGAATCAGCTTCTCCTGATCTGTTTGGGACATGAAACCCTTCATTCTGGATATGTTCTTAAGTTGATAAAAGGCTGATTTGGTGACTGATTTGATATGGTTGTTGAAGGTCAGGTCTGAGTCTATCAGCACGCCGAGGTTCCGGACTCGGTCTTTAGTTTCTAGAGACAGTGACTCAAGATGTTTACTGACAGCAAACCTCTTCTCTTTGTTGCCAAACACAATGACCTCAGTTTTTTCTTGATTTAACTGAAGGAAATGTTGGTTCATCCACTTTTTGACTTGCTCTAAGCAGTCGCACAATGAGTGGGAAGTGGAGTGTTAACAACCTGTGCAGACGGCGGCTGTAATGTTTCAGCGACCCCTGTGTTTTGCATGGGGATGTAGAGTTCCAATAAAGGGTTAAAAACTTTCACCCGGCCGTTTTCACACAAAGGCGATGCTGATCTTGTGTTTCCATGATCAAATTCTGACCGTCAGCTCTGACCTCTGCCTGCAGGAGCTGGTAACCGCCTGGTACATCGGATTTCTGGTTCTGATCTTCTCCTCGTTCCTCGTCTACCTTGTGGAGAACAAGTACAACAAGGAGTTTGCTACCTACGCAGATGCCTTGTGGTGGGGCACGGTGAGTCTGGAGGAGGTGTGATGACCCTAACAGCTGCAACTATTCGTTGGATAATCTTGAAATTGATTTATCATTTATTAAGTCTTAGTGTTCAGTTGCTCGGCCAACGGCAGTTACACTTCTTTGCATCAGAATGAGTATTTGTCTTTCCTTTTATTTTCTTTAGGTAGATTTGCCTCTGAGCACCGACATTAGCCCCACGCGGCTCCATTAAATACTATTTTGAAAACTCAAAGATTCATAATGGTGCAAAAATGGCTTTTTTCAAGCATGGAAATCAGAGCCTCAATCGATGATAAATCCACAGTGATCAGTGCGCTGAACAGGGAGGTTTTTTTCCACTTCACAGCCAGGTTTGTTTGCTCTATAAAGGCTCCTTTTCAGGCTTTTTACCAAGTATGTGAATAACAGATACGACATATGTCATGTTTTGATGTGTTAAGTACCATCACTTTAGTTCCTCTTTCATGAGAACATAATTTCTGGGCTTCTTCTTTCATCCGGACGTTTCTGTGCTGTTGTCAGAAAATCTTTGCAGATCTGCCTCGGAGAATTACAGCGGCCTTCACATGTCGAGAAAAACAAGAACAAACGTGATATGCCTCAAACTTCTCCTACCAAGACAGAATAAACATTCAGCCCTCAGCGGCGTACCTGAAATCAAGGCCACAGAAAGCGATTAAAACTGTTCTTTACAGAAGCCCACATATGGTTTCAGCGCCTGAAGGACACAGAGGCATTGTTTCAAAGAGGCTTCGAAATGGCAAAACCAAGCCGTGTGCAAAAGGGAAAAAACATGCAGATACAATTCATTTTCTGAGCATACTGAGAAAAATCAAATCCAGCCTTATTATTCTGATTATTCTCAGTCCATACTGCTTATCTATCAACTGCAGGTGAACCCAAACACACCACTTTTATGTGGCTTAAAGGACAAATTCTACCACTTTGATGTGAAGAAAGTTAATTTTATTCAGTCTGAAGTAATGAAAGATGACATTTAAACCCACTTTTTAAATTTTTTTTTAGCTGTTTTTACCTTTAAGGAGGCTGACAGCGTCTGTTCTGAGCCCCTTTAAACTTCAGCAAAGTGCACTCGATGCTAAACCATACATTGATGCATGATGGAGAATTATTAACCATTAAAAACAACTAGAGACAACTTCTAAAGCTCAGATAAAAAGAGCCTCGGGAGGAACTATTAGCTTAAAACCTGATCCGTACAGCTCTTCAAATGCCTTTTAAATGACTTTGTAGAGCAGCTGGACTACAGGCTATACGTTTTGGAGCAACTGTTACTGGCTCATGTTCACTCACCAGTTCTGCTTTGTTCATCTGAATGCTCGGTCATGACATCAGAGACTGATGCTTCTTTGATTCACTTCTTTGTAACAAACAAGCTGGTGCTTCAGGCTGAATGTGAAATGCACCCTCATCAGAAACTTCCACCAGAAAACAGATCTCCTCACATCTATTTCAATGGGACACACCTTTAATCAAAAAGAGTTTTATTTGCTGATATTTACAGGTTCATGTATAACAGGGTTGGACACAGCAAGTGTCATTCTGGGCTGGTCACTTATTTCCACAGATCACCCTGACAACCATTGGCTACGGAGACAAGACACCAAAGACGTGGACGGGACGGATGCTGTCCGCAGGGTTCGCCCTCCTGGGAATCTCCTTCTTTGCTTTGCCAGCAGTAAGTTGGTGCTTTCTCTTCAGAAAACATGAAAATTAATCTTTACTGAGAAATGCTCCCAGCCTGTATGAGACAGATAAATGTAGCCACTCACTCACACACTGTTGGGTTGAGTTCACTGTTCTTTGCCTTTTTAAGTTGTATCAGCTGTGGATGTGAGAACCATGAAAACTGAATGCATGCGCTGCTAAATGGGACGATAAGTGCGACAGAAACTATAATTTCAGAACATAAACTTAGTAAAATGCTTACTGAGGTCACCACCCCTTGTGGCCCAATTGTTGAAAAACGCATGTTAAAGTGCCCTTTTGGGAGCCAAAACGCTTGCTAAAGTGCCCTCAAATGATCCCTTGGGAGCCAAAACGTGTGCTAAACTGCCCTCAAGTGCCCCCTTGGAAGCCAAAACGTGTGCTAAAGTGCCCTCAAGTGCCCCCTTGGGAGCCAAAACGCATGCTAAAGTGCTCTCAAGTGCCCCCTTGGGAGCCAAAACGTGCGCTAAAGTGCTCTCAAGTGCCCCCTTGGGAGCCAAAACGTGCGCTAAAGTGCTCTCAAGTGCCCCCTTGGGAGCCAAACCACGTGCTAAAGTGCTCTCAAGTGCCCCCTTGGGGACCAAAACGTGTGCTAAAGTGCTCTCAAGTGCCCCCTTGGGAGCCAAAACGTGCGCTAAAGTGCTCTCAAGTGCCCCCTTGGGAGCCAAACCACGTGCTAAAGTGCTCTCAAGTGTCCCCTTGGGGACCAAAACGTGTGCTAAAGTGCTCTCAAGTGTCCCCTTGGGGACCAAAACGTGTGCTAAAGTGCTCTCAAGTGCCCCATTGGGAGCCAAACCACGTGCTAAAGTGCTCTCAAGTGCCCCCTTGGGAGCCAAAACGTGCGCTAAAGTGCTCTCAAGTGCCCCCTTGGGAGCCAAACCACGTGCTAAAGTGCTCTCAAGTGCCCCCTTGGGGACCAAAACGTGTGCTAAAGTGCTCTCAAGTGCCCCCTTGGGAGCCAAAACGTGCGCTAAAGTGCTCTCAAGTGCCCCCTTGGGAGCCAAACCACGTGCTAAAGTGCTCTCAAGTGTCCCCTTGGGGACCAAAACGTGTGCTAAAGTGCTCTCAAGTGCCCCCTTGGGAGCCAAACCGCGTGCTAAAGTGCCCCCCCCCCCCCCCCCCCCCCCCCCTTCAGTGGTGAGGACACGCTATATGTGCCCTTTTTTTTCTTTCTGCCCCTGCCCTTCAAAAAGTCTGTGCACGCCATTGCTGAGGTCTTAAATCAGGTAGAAAGTGGAGAAGTTTTTTAAAACTTTTATACAAACGCTGCTTTTTGAAGCCACAGGAGAAGCCCCCTGCTGGCCATTAGATAGAATACAGGTTTTTTTTTTTTTTATAATTCATGGAAACATTTTAAACTCAGCTAAGTTGGTGTTGAACCTTTCAGGGCACCTTAATGTTCAGCTGACTGACATTAACGGCTGGTATCATCCCAGCCCACTCTCACTGTGTTCTCTCTCAGTGATGCTTCTGGAGTACAAATGCAGCCAGAGTTGAACCTTTCACTGTCTCCTCAGGGTATTCTGGGCTCAGGCTTTGCCCTGAAGGTCCAGGAGCAGCACAGACAGAAGCACTTTGAGAAGAGGAGGAACCCAGCCGCCTACCTCATCCAGGTAAAGCTGATCGCCTGCTTGTTGTCTCTGACACTTGATGCACATTGTTGATGATAAAAAGGTGACGCCATTCATAATCACTGCACCCAGTGTTGAAGTAAAGTGAATATCTGTATGATGCTACACGTGGTTTGAATCCATAAATGATGTCATCATTGTGCAGTTTCTCTTTTTCCTGCGTGGACCCTCTGAAACCCTCAAACTGTCCGATAAAAAGCAGTTAGCATGTAGCTTCACCCTGTCCAGCCCTCCTCATCCTCACCCTGCTCTTCAGTCTCTGGGAGGTTTTTCAAGACTTTTCCAGAAACGCTCCCCTCTTCTCTACCTTTCATGGTGCTGTCCTCCTCATTCTCTTTCTGCTTCGCCCATTTTTCTCCCACATGCGTCTCCTCCTCCTCCTCCTCCTCTTCATCCCCATGTTGTACCAGGCTGCGTGGCGTTATTACTCCACCGACAGCGCCAGGCCCTACCTGGACGCCACGTGGCGGCACTATGAGAGCCTCCTGCCTTCTCACAGGCATGTATCCATGCCTGACCTCCGCCCAACCACAGACGTGTGACACACCTGTTTTTTGTTTGTTTGTTTGTTTGTTTTTGTTTAGTTTGGACTAATCAGCTTTTTTGATTTGTTTTTTGTTCTCCTCACCTCTTCCTCCTTTTCCTTCTGATGCCCTCTTCGGCCTTGTTTTGTCCATTTTTTTTCTTTCCATTTGTCTTTTTTTGATGGGGGATCTTCTCTTTGTACTTTTTCTTCCTCCTGGTTTTGTGTATTCTGCATGCAGTGTGTTTGGCGTAGTTATGCGGCTGATGAGAACTCGGTTTCCATTGCTACCTGGAAGCCTCACTTGAAGGCGTTGCATACCTGCAGCCCTACAAAGTAGGTACAACTATGGCAGCTGGTGTCTGTATTTGGTGTCTGTGCTACTTTAGTCATCCTCGCCTACTTCAAATTTAAACGGATTCACTTTTCCTGCTGTCGTACTGTTTTGTGTATCTGCTTTTTTCTCTTTATTGAAATTTGAAATGCAATAGTTTTATAATTTTTCTTTGGTTATTTCCCGGTAATTTCCAGGCTCCTTTATCTGAATCTGCTTCCTCGGTGTTCACACAGAGTTGGGCTCTCGCAGCTGATAGCTCGGTGGGCACCTGCTCTGTCACGGACGTCACTTTGAGCGACTGAGGCTGCAATGGTCCAGTCAAGCCTTCTTAAAACGTACAAGCACGGAGCCCTGAATGATTTCAAGGCATAGCCCGCATATTTAAGTCTGTCTGTACCACAGTAGACTAAATTAAATGAAAAGGTTCCTATTTACAAACAAGTAAGAAAGGACACGTGGTGGAAAATGGCAAGAATGTCAAAGTTAATGTTTATCCTTCAGTCTGTCTGCAGCCATCATTTCTGACGGGATGGACCGCATCAGCAAAGCTTTCCTCACCTTTTACGTTTAATCAGTTTTAAAGGGATAGTTCGCCTCTTTTGACATGAAGCTGTATGACATCCCATATTAGCAATATCATTTATGAACATTGACTTACCCCCTGCTGCGTCCTGTGAGCCGAGTTCCAGCCTCGTTTTGGTGTTGATGAAAGTAGTCCGGCTAGTTGGCTAGGGTCCCGAAAATAAAGCGTCTTGCTTCTCAAAACAATATGTGTTCAAAATAGTAATATATTTGCATCACAAAATCGTTCTCCTGGAAAAAGTTAGACCTCACAATCGATTGGCGCTATTTTCTCTCCCTTCATATCATATCGGTCTGCACTTCAGTCTGCACGGTTTACATAGCACGCAGTGATACGAAGGGAGAGAAAATAGTGCCAAGCGATTGTGAGGTCTGACTTTTTTTGTTGAACGATTTTGTGATGCAAATGTATTACTCTTTTGAACGCATATTGTTTTGAGAAGCAAGACGCTTTATTTCTTAAGCCCCAGCCAACTAGCCGGACTACCTTCGTCAACGCCAAAACGAGGCTGGAACTCGGCTCACAGGACGCAGCAGGGGGTAAGTCAATGTTCATAAATAATATTGCTACTTTAAATTGAACTCTCACCGAATCGACGGAGAAAAGAGAAGAACTGGCTACCAGGAGGGTAAAACTTTAACTTAAGGTTCCAGTATTTAATGTTTAAAAAGAACACACTAATTTAGCATCTTTTTTTTAGATTTAAACCGAGCTGGCGCAGAGTGGTGGGTGGAGTCTGCTCAGACCACTGGAGCCGACCAATTGGAGCATTTTTTGAGCCAGGAAATCTGTAAATATGCAGGAGAAAATGGCACCATATGGTAGCTGTTCAATTTAACTACGAAAAAACTAATCCAACTGTGATTGTCAAACAAAAACATTTCGCATCATTAGTAGGAAAACATCCTGTTACCTGCTGCTCTGAACTTCCACAGGTTTTAACAGGCCAGGATGTCTGTGGATGCAAAACATGCTCAACTCTGTGGACGGAGTAGATGAGTGGCACAGGTTAATCCAGAGATTAGCTCCGTATGTATCAGAAAATAAAGGTTGGAAACAAGTTAAAATGCTGTGAATGATGCTATGAGTTGAGGAGTTTGCCCGTCACGTGTTCAGAGGTTTCAGACGGCTCCAGTTTTGCTTTCTGAACCACATCACATGTTCTCAGTGAACCATGCCCGTTTGTTTCCTTTGTATTTAACACAGTAAAATAACACGTGAACGGATCAAAATGCAACGACAGAACAGGTCTATTTACCTGGTGTGGAGTGCTATGATGTCACATTATATTTTCAGCCTCCGGCCATTTTATGCCGCTACAACGTCTACCGTGATGCTTCCGATCATTCAGGGTCATTTCTCACCACTTTGACTTCCTTATAAATTCTGTGGAGCCTGGAAATATTGGGGCAACCATCTGCAATGCATACAGTGCACAGTGTCAGTGTCCAGTCCTGCAGACATGGTTAACTCAGTGAGGGTTAAGATGTGTTTCTTTAGTCTGCCTGCAGAGTCTGCATGGACCTGCATGCTGGTGGTCTGTCTGCGTTCAAGCTTTCCTCTGAGACGCTTGTTATTGATCGACGTGTTGCTTCCTTCAGTTAACCTGCACTTATTAAAGCAGCAGTTGCTGGCACGGCTCGTAATGCAAAATCATTCCTGTCTTGTTGGTTTAAAGGAACACTTTGGGTGTTTGTGCAGGTTTTAGCTCATTTTAAAGCGACATACATGCAGAATACAGTTTTTTTCCAACATGTTTTTAATCCGTTCATAGTGTTTCAGGCATTTATTGACTTCTGTCATCACATCTCATTCTTTACCTTCGCTGTTTCAGCTCTATGGGTCAGGCTGACTTTGCTTTATCCCAATCTGTTGAAAAGTTTCAGGGCAATAAGAGTCACAAAATATTGTGGCTGGAGCTTCATTTCTATCCAAAGAAATCAGATTTGTTACGTTAGCTATTGTTAACATAATACTGAGCATTGGACACAACTTTCAGCGTCTTAAGTCAACATTATCCATCATGACCATCATTCTTTCCTTGATCCTGATGGAAAACATCACGGATTTCAGGAAAAGATGGTAGAAGAAGAAAAGAGTTCGACCACACTGAAACCAAACCCTGATATGGGTCTGCAACACGGAAATGTTCAATAAATATTCTACAAACATTACTTTACATACTCGTCTATTACAGTCAAATTGTTACAAGAAAGTAATCTCACATATATCATATGACAGATAATATAAAATATGACTTTTAGTGTCGTCACAGGGGGCTCATCCTCATATTTAACCACATGAATCACAGTTAATGTCGCTTTGATAGTTTTTTGTGGGATCTCCTTTCTCTCATCTTCCCAAAAGAGATTTAACAGGATTTTTAGTAAGTTTTGTCGTAGATTGAGAGGAATGGATTGATTGAACGATGCAGCGAACAGGCTGCCAAACTACAGTTGAACAAGCTGTTACAACCCAGTCAACACTTCCTGCAAATCAATATTTAGCAGGACTTTTATTATAAATAACAAATACAACAGTAGACCGGGCGGATCTGAACTGGTTCAGGATGAATGAATAAATAAATAAGAATCACTGCAGGATGACAATATGAAAATGAATACTTAAAAACACTGTGATTATCTCATTAAAGTGGTAAAACTTTGGTCGACACATTGTTTCTACAGGCTGACCAGAAGTTAAAATGACCCAAAGAGCCACAGTGTGTACGTTCATGTAAAACACACTAGATTGAGATAAACCAGAACTATGCTTTCACTTATGGATGAACTTGCATTAAGAGCATTTGGACTATAAATGAAGAACAATGGATCCAAATGACTGAATTACAACATTTTTAGAAGCAATTTGAAGTCACTGAGATTTGGGATTTTGGGCTAAAACCTGCAAAAGCACCAATATTGTCTTGTGATCTCAGTGTTAACACTGAAACATTATTAAAGATGTTTTCTTGTAACTTTTCTTTCTTTTTTCTTCTCTGTCCACCCCAGGAAGGAGCAGGGAGAGTCAACCACAAGGTTCGTGACTTTGGACATTCACCGTTTGACATTTTGTTGTAACTCTTGAGGAATACAGATGGACGAGTTTCCTTGTTTTCTATTTATCATTTGTGGTTCTGGAACATAGAAATCTCCCACCGCTCCTCCTTTTTATTCATGAAAGAGACATCTGTCAACACCTCTAACTGCAAACAAGGTCGGGTTCTCCCATTGTTTTGAGTTATTATGAACTTTTCCTTTGTTTAAATGTGAAAGTCATTCAACCACACGGTAAAGGTGACATTAAATAACTTAGCTGCCGTGTAAGAGGAACCATAGCTGTTATTAAATCAGATATGAACCCACTTTTTAAAGGAATCTTACAGCAGAAGCTGATCAGAAGAAGCAGCCAGTAAACTGCAGCCCAAATAAGACACGGTTCATTATTTCTGAACCGTTAATATTCAGTTACTTCACTGACTTATGTGAGACTCATGCACCCCTCATAACATGTCACATATGATCCATTTTTATTATTTAAAAGCAGATAACTTGATGGCATGTTAATTCATGTTCATAGTAACAATAGATGAGTGTTTGTGAACAGATGTATGAAGTGTGAAGTCATCACATCCTCAGGGATTCATAATATTTCCGGGATTATTTCATGCTTTGAGGACTCCTTAAGCTCATTATTTGTTCCTTTATTTTAAAGTGTTGCCAGTTTCTCCTCCTGGGAAACTTTAGAGTAAAAGGGATAGTTCGAATCTTTTGACATGAAGCTGTATGACATCCCATACTAACAATATCATTTATGAACATTTTCTTACCCCCCGCTGCGTCCTGTGAGCCGAGTTCCGGCCTCGTTTTGGTGTTGACGAAAGTAGTCCGGCTAGTTGGCTGGGGTTTAAAAAATAAAGCGTTTTGCTTCTCAAAACAAAATGCGTTCAAAAGAGTAATACCTTTGCATCACAAAATCTTTCTCCATGAAAAAGTCAGACCTCACAATCGCTGTGTGCTGTATAGACCGAGCAGACTCCTGCTTCCGAGCAGTAAATACTGTGAAACAGGCGCGGCTGTCGGCAGGCGGCAGCACGCAGTGATACGAAGGGAGAGAAAATGGAGCCAAGCGATTGTGAGGTCTGACTTTTTCCTGCACAACAATTTTGTGATGCAAATGTATTACTCTTTTGAACGCATATTGTTTTGAGAAGCAAAACGCTTTATTTTTGTGGCCCCAGCCAACTAGCTGGACTACCTTCGCCAACGCCAAAACGAGGCTGGAACTCGGCTCACAGGACGCAGCAGGGGGTAAGTCAATGTTCATAAATGATATTGCTAATATGGGATGTCATACAGGTGTGGTGGTTTGCACCGTTGCCTCAGAGCAAGAAGGTTCCAGGTTCAACACCCAGCTGGGGCCTTTCTGTGTGGAGTTTGCATGTTCTCCCCGTGTATGCGTGGGTTCTCTCCGGGTACTCCGGCTTCCTCCCACTGTCCAAAAAATCATGCATGTTAGGTTAATTGGCATCTCTAAATTGTCCTTCTGAGTGACTGTGAGCGTGTATGGTTGTTTGTCTCGTTTGTCTCTATGTGGCCCTGCGATGGACTGGCGGCCTGTCCAGGGTGTACCCCGCCTCTCGCCCATTGACTGCTGGGATACGCTCCAGCCCCCCCCGCGACCCGACCGACGGATTCAGCGGTATAGATAATGGATGGATGGATGGATGGGATGTCATACAGCTTCATGTCAAAAGAGGCGAACTATCCCTTTAAGACTCCAGAAGTGCTGGGTCTGACGGAGACTCCTGATACAGACTTTTTTGCCGGTTAAAACTGGTAAACACTCATCTTGCTTCTTATTGTTTGACGTTGAGCTGGATAACAGAATTCTTTAGTAAAAGTTGCTCACCGGGTGCATGTTTCTCCAACTCTTCCTCTGTGGTGCGTGGCCTTCTGCACGTGCTCAGTGTCTCACTCTGCAGGCTTACACTGGGGTGATGTCACAGAAATAAAACTCGTTTTACAAGGCCAGAGGGACCAGAAACCAGCAGTGCTTGCAGCTGGAGGTTTGACCACTTTTATAGATGTCTCTGTGGTCTATGGGTCTTTTTGTTTTGTCACTGTGACACCAAAGTCAGCCTAATTAGAGGAGCTTAAAGCGTCGGGTGATGACATGTCGCCCTGCTAACAGCCACTTTTACGCTGCGCTCTCTGATTGTTATACCGGTTGCTGCTTTTTCTCTCACACATACACACACGTCTGTTTCTTAACCAACCTCCTGCCTCAGGTATCTGTACTCAAATTAGCGATGTTATTATGTTTGTGTTCATTTTGCTGAATTTTGTTGGTGTGTATGCACTCCTGGTGTTCGTCTTTCAGCGGATGCATTTCCAGAATCATCAAGGGAGGACAGCGTGAGGGGCAGTGGGAGCTGTGTGATGTAATATGTTGGGTTAACAGTTATGAAACACTGAGTAAATGTTTGCCTGTCAACAACTGCAGCAAAGGAAGCTGTGCAATGTTAAAAATGAGTGAAATAAGCAGATTTGAATGTACTTATTCTGCACAATGTTCTGCAGGAGAGATTTAACTCTGCCTCCCTTTATCTATCAGCTAGATTTAAAACGTGTGGAGTATTTCTGAAAGTAGGAAGTGATAAAATGTGGCTGAGAGAGAAGAAAATGGACACCAAATGCAAACCTTAATACCCTCAGTGAACCCACAGGAGTCTGTGGAAAGGTTACCAGCCTCGCAGTGTGATTCAGGCACTTGTTGCCATGGCCCTAGCTGAATTCACACGGTTAAAGGAGGGATATCCACATGAAGTGCCATGAGTCACCAAATTGCAGCCTTTTTCAAATGGTGCTGTAGATGTTCGTTTTCCTCTGCTGAGCCCAATTGCCTCCATTCTGCTGTTTCTAAATGTCAGCGGTCGACAAATTGAAACACAGCAGCAACTCAGCGGCTTCTCAGAGAAGCCTGTAAAGCGTTAGTGCATCTGCATGACACGCATTTACCTCACTCAGCAACAAAGGAAGGAGGAACAGGTGGTGGGAAGGCAAAAAAAAAAAAAGGAGGGAGGGGTAAAGATTTTCTCTCATCTGTTTCTGCATCATGTAACACATCATGTGTCTATCTCCTCTTGGTTTTTAGTAAATTTCATAGTAATAAACAGAAGCTACTGAAGAGGTGTACCACTCGGATACATAGGTACACGGCCTCTCTGCTCCCGTCATATGAAGTTTTTCTTTGGGAATGCTGACTAATTCTCGGTGCATGGGTCCACAGCCTCAGAGAGGGCGGGGCCAGCGGGCCCTCTAGGGAGACGTCAGTCGCCTTCTTAGTTAAACTCTATCTGCCTCTGTTTGATATGTGCCTGAGCCGTGTGCTACTTCTGCCTGTTGTGAATTTAAAGATTGTTACAAAGCGTGCCAGGTTTCACTCTCCGCTGCAGGTCCAGTCAAATAAGCAACATTTGTGAGCTTCTTCCTAAATGTAGTGTTGTGGCAAACTGAGGTTCTTCTTCCTTGTGCTGCATCTAATCTATAAACTGTGCCTCACTCCAAACTCCATATCACTGATAGTGCTTCTTATTGTCACCAAATCCCATGAAGAAGAATTTCCAGCTGTCTTGTGCAACCAGCAAATTCATCCACGAGTGCATCAAACGTGTATGAATCCGCAACTGGAAGTAGTCCCGCACAAATGTGGCATTTACTCATCAGAACTCCAGTAGCTGAAAGGAGCGAAAGTGTTGGACTTTTCATTCAATTTGCTGACAATAAGACAAAAATCCAGTTGATTTAAAGCAAAATCCTTTGAAGTAGAACTACATGTGTTCAAGCCACTACTCAGAACCACTTCAAATAAGCCATGACTGAGCCTCCTGCGCTGCCTTTGCATGCTGTCGCTCTGCATTAACACACACTCCACCGCTCCCTGGATCCTCTACACCTCATCATCCTGTTTATTCACAGGTGAATTCCATTCATTTACATCTATAAACTCACACATTTTTTTATCACAAAATATGTGAAGATGGGAATTAAAGATGTCAAAGTATAACCTTCTGATAAACAAATCCCAAAAATGCAACAAAAAACCTTTTTTATTTAACAGTTAAAGGAAATTTCAACTTCATTTGTTTTCCAAAATGTAAGCAAATCTAGAATTTGATGCAGCAACAAAGCTCGTAGAAGCCTCGATTCTCAGGTGAGGGTGTCAGGATTGGGTATAAAAGGAGCACCCACCAAAGGTTTAGTCTCTCCAACAAGGATGGGTTGCAGCTCACCACCAAACTCCATCAGAGAATCATCAATAAGTTCAGAAAAGATGAATTTCTCAGATATTGTGAAAAGATTCAGGGAGTCTGGAGAAATCTCAGAGTGGAAAGGCCAAGGACAGAAAGCACTGCTGGAGGAGCTGGGAGCCCTCAGGCAGCACTGCATGAGAAACCGTCATCACGCCACCATGATCAATACAGCCACATGGGCTCAGGAGGAGCTCGGAGAACCATTTCCACTCAACACTCAACATCCAGAAATGTGAGCTGAAGCTGTACCACACAAGGAGGAAGCCATATATCAGCTCTGTGCAGAAACACGGCCCAGTTCTCTGGACACCAGCTCATCTCAGATGGACAGAAAGACAGTGGACACGTGTTCTGTGTGCAGATGAGTCCAGGTTTCAGCTGCTTCTGGGAAAAACTGACGTCTGCTTCTATAAAGATGAGAAAGAGCATCCAGGCTGTTCTCAGAAAGGTTTAAAGCCAGCGTCTGTGATGGTGTGGGGCTGCATCAGGGTCCATGGCAGGGATGGCTTCATCTGTGTGAAGGTGCCACTGATGCAGAGGTGGATGTTGGAGTTCTGGAGAGACAGATGCTGCCATCAAGGTGACGTCTTTTCCCGGGAGGTCCGTGGTTATTTCAGCAGGACGATGCCAGACCTGCAGTTCACATCTGAGAATGTACGGAGCTTCATGAAGAGGAGAACCAGACAACAACGACCACAATCATTAAAGGAAACACGACTCTACAACAACTTTCACTGAGTGTGTTGCTGCATCAGATTTTAATATTTATGTGTTTATATTTTCAAAGTACAATGAAGTTGCTCCATGAAGACTCTGAAATGCGACCCCATATTTCAGCATCTTATTAGCGGATCGACACAAACAGTTAGACACTAATCCCACTTCAGGCCCAAACCACCAGCACCACCGCACAGCTGAAGCATCATGCCTAACCAGAGCTTGCATTTTGTGTGAAATACCTGCTACAGTGCATGTGAAACTTGTCCTGCAGCCCTTCACCCTAACATTAAAGAAAAAAGCTCTGAATGATGGCGACCATCGTTTAGATGCCACCTTCAGGAACAGACTGTACCACAGAATCCAGGAGAATTCATGCTGCTGGCCTGAAAATAAAACAATTAACACATCTTTACCTTTTTTCTCATTTCAAACCATCATTCCATTCTTCTCTTGCTCCAACCATCCTCTCTACTGCTACTCCTCCCACTTTCAGCCAGAAGTTAAGTTTCAAGGAGCGGGTGAGGATGGCGAGCCCCCGCGGTCAGAGCATCAAGAACAGGCAGATGTCATCCTCCATGAACGACCGGCGCTCTCCAGTGACCGATCCCGCCACAGATGGCACCAGTCCCGCCAAGGTTCAGAAGAGCTGGAGCTTCAATGACCGCACACGCTTCAGACCTTCGCTCCGCCTCAAGAGCCAGTCTCGCTCCACCACTGATGGTCAGTTCGCCGCTCTTCTCCCACAGGTGGAATCCAAGGAGGCGGGGCTTTTCAGTTGTAGTAGTCTGGTACTGAACAGCAGAGCTGCTCAGAAAACAGTACAGATGTTACAGAAAGTTGGCTTAGCACAAAGACTAGAAACAGTGACGGGAACTCTTCAACAACCAAGTAAAAGTATTTCCCCAGAATATTATTTTCTTCCTTTAAGTCCAAGTATGCCAGGATGGCTGTCCAAGCCCCACCACATGCATTTAACTTGATTTTACCTTCTGACCCACCAACTCGGGCACATTTCTCCCTCCCTTCCATTGGTCCTGCAATGCTGGCCTGGTTTGCTGGTCTGGGTCACGGCCAGTTGGCGTTTGGCGTGGACTGATGGTTAGATGGGAGGTAGGGGTGGGGTTGAGAGGAATCAGGAGCCAAGCGAGCCAAAACCAAAATGGTTGGCTGGTGGGGAAACATGTCCCTTTACAGGTGAAACAAATATTTAATGAGGTAAATCATGTATCAAGTGACATTAGGTTTGATTTAGTACATCCTGCATGCTGTGCACAGCAGCAGAGCCTGCACAACATTTTGATTAAATTCAGAACCTAACTGAACTCCAGTCAGGGTGTCATAACTCGCAGGGCTCAGAAACAGAGCCGCTGATGGTGATATATCTGCAGGCCTGCTCTTTACTGCCAGTTTGCAGCTCCACATCCTCAATCAATCGAGTCAGTCTGTTCGTCACTCTCATTTTCATCAGAATAAAACCGATGAGGGGTCCACGTAACCCCGTATTACAATGCTTACCGAATCTAGGCCTACATGTTTCAACATGAGCGAACAACTTGCTGAGTATCTTAACAGCAACAGTGTGCAGTAGTTGGTTAAATCCTGCTGAACTGGTCGTCCTCAAACTGGAAGGTAGATGGTTTGATCCCCTCAGGTGCCTTAATGAACTGAACCCCACGTTGCCCCTGATTGGTTCATCGATGTGTGACTCTACATACGGCAGAAAGTGCTGATATATGATGAGAAACACCATGAGTGTGGGAATGAGAACGCATGTAAAGCATGCTGCAGAACCGAGTCGAGGTTAAAGGGGCGCCATATGAGTGCGGACCATTTAACAAGCAACGTTGGTGCAACTTAAAGAGATTTGCATCTGGCAAAAAGCCACACCAGATGTTAACTCTCGTTTTCTCTGCCTCTACATCTCTAGTTTATTCACCTGCCATGGACTGTTCTTGCATAATGTCATGAGTATGATCCTGCACTTCTCAAACGATGGCTCAGAAACAGCATCCACATGAATCTTCTTAGTCGTGGTGTTTAAATGGTCGTTCTCATGAGTAGAACGAGACGATGCACAAACCAATTATTTCCCAGAGTGATCAAACACTGCTTACTCAAACAATCAATCAATCTGAGTGGCATCCCGATGAGCCGGTGAGTAATCCCCTGTGCATTCCTCACATGACCAATCACAAACTAGTCTTTTAAATTCATACAGAAAACGACATAATGCTCCGTTTTCAGAATGGGAGCGGGTGGGATTATAACTGTGTATTTATACCGAGGTATTTTAAGAACACTAATGGCTTTAATGTGTTTCAGTCACAGCATCCAGACATTTGTCACGGTAGTGTTAATCTTCACATACATATGTGAAAGTGAGAGAGAGCCACAGTGCACGCATGCTGCATCAAGTTAAGGTTTGATTAAAAACATTCCGTCAGCGGGGTTACATGGCATTGAAAGGATCGGATTATTGGCTAAATTACAATAAGACTGAGTTATTAAATTCATGTATACACCTTAATCTGACCTATTGGATTGGATTAGATTGGATTGGATTGGATTACTCGTGATCAGATTAAGACCCCGAGATAACTTGGTTGAAAGTCAAATTAAACCTGCTTGTAGATGGTGAAGCATCCCGGGGTCGTGAACCAGAAGTCAAAGGAGACGATATTACTGTTGTTGTCGTCTGAAAGAAACAAACAACACGATGGAGAATGCTCCGTTGTGCATCACGTTTGTGCAACAAGCAGCTCATCACAGACTAAATGTAGAGGGACGTAGCTTCATCTTGCTCTTCGTTCTCCATCTTTCTCGAATGCCTGAGTTTGTTGTTGTTGTTGGTGGTGAAGAGGTCAACAGGAAGTGGCTCTATTAGCAATAGCTGAAATGGGTGCAGCGCCACCTATCATACCGGGGTATGACATGCTTTGTGCCTCTGATTCCATTCATTCACCGCCATATATCCAAGGAGAATTACCCTTGCTCAGACAAGGAGCAACTCATTCTTATTGTAATTTCGCCAATAATCCGATCCTTTCAGTGCCATGTAACCCCACTGAGTGTTCTCACTCCATATCAACGTAACGGGTCGTATTAGCATGCCAAGCAGTGGGTGGACTGTATGCATGGATTGAACAGTCTGTTATATTAATGAGGGTTTAACCCATTTCTGAAGGACTGTTACGGTGTCCATGTAAAACCCAAGATGGTCGCAGAGGCCTTCTCGTCATACAATAAATGAACAATCCTCCTCTTCTCCTTCCGCTCTCTCCAGCAGCAGACTCCAACGTGGCAGGGGAGGACGGCTTTGATGAGAAAGGCTGTCACTGTGAGATCTCGGTGGAGGACTTGCTGCCATCAATCAAGACTGTCATCCGAGCTGTCCGGTGAGTCAAAGGAAAAGGAAACGGGACTTCCTCCTCTAACCAGGCTAAAACTTTCCGGAAGCCGACTGCAGTTTGCTGTTTTTAGAAGTTTTCTAAAATGGAACAAATATTAAATTCTGCTGTTTGTAATCTTGTTTGATTTGAACACAAATTTACTGACTTCCTTTATTGTATTGAGGAAATATAAACAAAAGAAACTTCAAACCTGATCCAGCAGCACACTCAGTAAAAGTTGTTCCAGAGTCATGTTTCCCATCCTGTTCCATCAGCTTCCTTTAATGACACTTTTTAACGCTTTGGGAACTGAGGATGCTGATTGTTGCAGTTTTTCAGAGGAATCTGTGTTCATTCCTGCTGAATCCCAGATTTTAGCTGCTCAACAGTCCGTGGTTGTTTGGGGAAAAGACGTCACCTTGATGGCAGCATCTGCCTCTCCAGAACTCCAACATCCAGCTCTGCATCAGTGGCACCTTCACACAGATGAAGCCATCCCTGCCATGGACCCTGATGCAGCCCCACACCATCACAGACGCTGGCTTTAAACCTTTCTCTGAGAACAGCCTGGATGCTCTTTCTCATCTTTGTGGAAGCAGACGTCAGTTTTTCCCAGAAGCAGCTGAAACGTGGACTCATCTGCCCACAGAACACGTGTCCACTGTCTTTCTGTCCACCTGAGATGAGCTGGTGTCCAGAGAACTGGGCCGTGTTTCTGCACAGAGCTGATATATGGCTTCCTCCTTGTGTGGTACAGCTTCAGCTCACATTTCTGGATGTGGCCGTGGACCGTGTTGAGTGGAAATGGTTCTCCGAGCTCCTCCTGAGCCCATGTGGCTGTATTGATCATGGTGGCGTGATGACGGTTTCTCATGCAGTGCTGCCTGAGGGCTCCCAGCTCATCCAGCAGTGCTTTCTGTCCTCGGCCTTTCCACGCTGAGATTTCCCCAGACTCCCCGAATCTTTTCACAATATTCTGCTCTGTAGATGCTGAAAGACCAAAGTTCTTTACACTCTTACACTCAGAAATGTATCTTTTTTTAACTTATTGATGGTTCTCTGATGGAGTTTGGTGGTGAGCTACAACCCGTCCTTGTTGGAAAGACTAAACCTTTGGTGGATGCTCCTTTTTTTTTTTTTAAACGTTTTCAGTTGACACAAATATTGTCAAACAACGAACCTCGTGGGAGATGCTGCTGAGTGACTCTTATAGCTCCTCCGGTACACTGATCTTCATTCTGTCTCTTATCCATTTCTTCCATTTGGGTTTTCTGAACTCTTATAGGCTTCAATTTTTCAATCAGATAACATGTCCCCAACAATTTTAATCCATTGGTTCAGAGTTGGAAGATGTGCCTGATTCCATGTCCTCGTCTTTGGTGGATGCTCCTTTTATACCCAACCCTGACACCCTCACCTGCCACCAGCTGGTTGGAAAATCTTCCATAAACACTATGACTTGTATATTTTATTAACTTTTCTGGATTATTTTGTTTATCTCACAACTGTGTGTGTTGCTGCATTATATTTGAAATGTTAATACAATTAAGTTGGTCAGTGAAATCAAAACCATTTTTAAAAACTTCACATCTTTGGTAACGGGGGCTGTAGCTGAACCATATTGTATTGTTTGGACTGTCCTTTTGAATCCGGTGTGTGATTTTATATATAGTTTGGATTATCTGACTTGAGTAAAGAGGCAGGTATTTGCTTGTGTGACATTATACAGACACACAGCATCTGCATTTCCTCCAACAAATCCCAACTAAAACTTTCTCTTCTGACATCCCTGCAGCTCCAAACACAGCTGATTGATAAACTCTCAGCATCTTAGTGATTACAGGTACTAACGTATCATTTTAATATGCATCTATAAATCTGTGAATCTTAATTTAGTTCCCATTAGTTGATGAGACAATGGGGATAAAATAACCGATGCAACTGAAATTCTGCCCTGAAAATCCATATTTTTACACATAAAAGCACCAGTTAGGTTAACTTGTATGTTCTGACATGCTGGCAGTTTTATAAAGGATCATAGACGCTGTTACAGCTTCCTTTCTGGGAGTACAGATCAGTTTTGTTGCTCTCCATCAGCAGCTTTATCCTCTCCAGAGTCATTTATTTAATTTAATTTCATTCTCCTGTTCTTAACTCCTTCCATTGGCTTCCTGTTCTTTATAGAATTGATTTTAAACTTTTAATGTTTGTTTTTAAAGCTCTTAACGGCCTCGCCCCATCATATTTATCTGAGCTTTTAACAGTCCGCAATCCTGGTAGAGCTCTGAGGTCAAAAAAACACTTTTTGCTGGAAGTGCCCAGGTCAACATACGAACACTGGGGTGAGCGAGCCTTTTCCGTCGCTGCCCCCAGGCTCTGGAATAAGCTCCCCCTCGAGCTGCGTCTTATTTCTGACCTGGGCCTCTTCAAATCTAGGCTAAAAACCTACTTATTTAGGATTGCTTTTAATACCCAGTAGTATGATGACACTTTTATCTTATTCGATTTTGTTGTATTTTATTGCTTTCACTGTTCTTTTATTGTTTTTACTTGTTTTTTACTTATTCTTCTCTTTATTTATTACCTACTGTAAAGCACTTTGGTACACCGTAATGATTGTTTGTAAAGGGCTGTATAAATAAAGTACATTTACATTTAACAGCTGAAATTAGCAGCAACAATCTCAATGTGTTTTCAGAAGCTCCTGGGAGGTGATCGTTCGGATTTACAGGACAGACGGTGTCCATATTTAGAGCAGAGGATGAAAGGAAGCTGCCGCCTGGGTCTGAGCTCCTCCTTGCAGCTGATTCATAAATGCCTCTGCTTTTCCTGCAGGATAATGAAGTTCCACGTAGCCAAGAAGAAATTCAAAGAGACGCTGCGTCCGTATGATGTGAAGGATGTGATTGAACAGTACTCCGCCGGTCACTTGGACATGCTGTGTCGCATCAAGAGTCTACAGACCAGGTAGAGACGGACTGATCTGTGTTTGATGTGTGCACGGTGGCCCATCTGTGCGTGGGTTTAAACACGCATTACTCTGACCTCAGTGGGATTTGTGTTCCTGCATGTATGTCACTGTGTGTGCATGTGTTTGCTTCCCTCACAGGCTGGACATGATAGTTGGTCCCCAGCCCCTGAGCAGCCGAGCCAAGGCCTTTTCCTCCCCCTCCCTGCCTGTCTATTACAGCCAGAGGAGAAAGAACTCCACCCAGGGGTCAGAATGCCCCCGGCCTTCATTTTACACGAGTTTAGTTCAGCTCTCACTCAGTCAGTTCAGGGAGAGCTCCATCACTGTGATCACCTCGTTCCAAATTTCTGCTTTTCCTTGGATAAAAGAGGCTCCTGGGTTAAAAGATGAAGCTTGAGTTTTGTCCTTGAACTGACTGAGCTGGGAGAGATCCACCAAACACTAACCCAACTCTGCCGTGTGTCCTCTCTGCTTTCTGGTTGGTGTTTCGGGACCGATCCTCACGAGTCTGCAGCCTGACGTTCAAACATGTTCCACAGACGCCGAACACAACCTCCACAGCTGCGCTTATTCCTGCGGTGACACTGACCCCTGCTGATGTTCAGCAGTCCTGCATCTGCCGATCAGACTTTGAAATCCCAGCTCAGCCCGACTTTATGAATGATTCAGGACGGACTTTAAAGAAACTTTATTAAGCAGCAAACAGAGAGAACTTTTCATCACCTTTCCATCCACACTTGTTGCACCGTCTTCTTCTGCAGTGGCGTAAACGCCCTCGGCTGTAGAATCGGCGCCCCCTGCAGGGTTCTCCCAGGATCACATCCACATTTTCACACACAGCTCATCGATTATTGTGACATTAATTAGCATTTTACTGTTGCTCATTTAGTGAAAATGAACACAACAGCTCTGTCCCTCTCTGCTGTGCCTCGCCCTGGCTGCCGTTTACACGTGTAACTACAGCAAATGTAGGAGGTGCAGCGATTAACGTCAACGGTCTCATCTGCCTCACTTGGATGGCAAGCTGTAGAGCCAGTGCAGATTTGCTGTAGACTTCATTACAGTTCCATCTACAGACATTATTCCGTGCTTCCTTCTTCTTTACAGAAGAGTGATACAGAAAGCGTAACATTAGCAGCCTCAGCTTGTTTTACTGATACTCCAGAGCTAAACTCACTCTGACGCGTCTGTTCATGCATTTTGCGGTCCAGGTAAACACAGTCCTGTTTGGTGACGGAGGATCTCGTCTGCACTTTTCTTCCTCTAAAAATAGTTGGTGGTGTAACGCTTGCAGCACTCTGCCTTGGTTTATTTCTGCCTTTTCTGGAATTTAACTCACACTAACGTTATTAACCAGATGCTACTGAACTTCACTGGATTAAGTCGGTATGCATCAGATGCTATTAACCCCTATGAACATGAATGGTTCCTAATGTTCTCCGTCAGTGAGGACTTTTAACCTTTTTCATGTCAATTCAACCGTTTTTTTTAAATAAATCTTTTGTTATTTTATCTTCCTTTGGTGGAAGATGAATTTACTTTGTGAAGAAATTCCAAATTTGAGACGTTTTACACATTTTTTCCCAGAAACAGGCACCAGAAATGGATAAAAAAAACACTAGTTGGACTTTTTTTTTTACTCAAAACATTAGTTCATCCATCATATATATATATATATATATATATATATATATATATATATATATATATATATATATATAATAAATTAAAAGGTTGATTTCCACATTAGTCCATTCCAATGTTAGTGAATGTATTAATTTAATCTTATTTTGGAGCATTTTAAGGAAATATTTACATTAAAGTAAATGAGTCTTAAACTTAAAACATGAAAAACTTCAACTTAATTTCTCACTTCAAGCCAGAACAAAGTGAACAACCGAACACACTTTATGGTGTTAACTTCACTTTGACTGTTAGATATTTATCCAAATTAGTGGATATTTCAGTTAAATCATCTTTAATTTGCAAAGTTAATGGTGTTAATTGTTGTTTTGTTCCAATGTGTCACTGTATGTCAAGCTGGCCTCAAAAGTAACTATTTGTTAGGAAATTCCATTGATTTATCCCATAAAATGTGACGTTTCCTCATCCTAAAAGGCTTCAAATAAGTTAAATAATACACTCACATGCAGGAGTTTCATTGTCAGATGTTTCCATCTGAAGCTTTGAATAAACACCCACAGAATGAGTTTAAAAGTAGAAGCTTAGATACCTTTAAAAAAAAAAAAAAAAAAAACGAAAAAAAACAATTAGTGAGCAAAATGAAAATAATGTGCAACTTTTGGTGTTTTTGGTTCATTATTGGGTGCAAATATCATAGAAAAATCCCAGATAACAGGTGGCAACACCATACATGGAAATAATCTTTTAACCGAACTGATTTAAGTGGAAAATTATAGATCTGTTTGACAAGTGGGCTCGAATCTGATGAATATCTTTGGGATTTCTCGGTCATATAGTTTCATCTTCCACCAGGAAAATATAACAGAATCCAGAGGATGAGGTTGAAGGTCTCTCGTTCACAGTTTTCCTCTCTTTCTGTCGGCAGCCTTGTGGATTTCTACTTTTTTTCTTTTACTCCTTTCCTTCCCCGTGTCATTAACATGTTCGTGTTCATGTGTTAAATCCAGGGTGGACCAAATCCTCGGGAAAGGCCAGATCCCTTTGGACAAGAAGATTCGAGAGAAGCTGCTTTCTGATGGAGACATATTGGAGGACATGAGCATGCTGGGTCGCGTCTGTAAGGTGGAGCGGCAGGTGACTGAAACATTTCTTACTTTACTTGCAGTTTTTGAAACTTTAAAACCTCCTGAGATAGGATGACAGAGGGCTGTGCTCAGCTGTGGAGGCATCAGTATATTTGGTCAGAAGTGTTTAAAGGGATAGTTCGCCTCTTTTGACATGAAGCTGTATGACATCCCATATCAGCAATATCATTTATGAACATTGACTTACCCCCTGCTGTGTCCTGTGAGCCGAGCTTCAGCCTCATTTTGGCATTGATGAAGGTAGTCCGGCTAGTTGGCTGGGGCTTAAAAAATAAAGCGTCTTGCTTCTCAAAACAATATGCTTTCAAAAGAGTAATACATTTGCATCACAAAATCGTTCAACAAAAAAAGTCAGACCTCACAATCGCTTGGCGCTATTTTCTCTCCCTTCGTATCACTGCGTCCTGTGCAGACCGAAGTGCAGACTGAGCAGTCCCCTGCTTCCGAGCAGTAAACACTGTAACAGGCGCGGCTATCGCTAGGTGGCTGAACGCAGTGATATGAAGGGAGAGAGAAAATAGCGCCAAGCGATGTGAGGTCTGACTTTTTCTGAATGAACGATTTTGTGATGCAAATGTATTACTCTTTTGAACGCATATTGTTTTGAGAAGCAAAACGCTTTATTTTTGTGGCCCCAGCCAACTAGCCGGACTACCTTCGTCAACGGCAAAACGAGGCTGGAACTCGGCTCACAGGACGCAGCAGGGGGTAAGAAAATGTTCATAAATGATATTGCTAATATGGATCATACAGCTTCATGTCAAAAGAGGCGAACTATCCATTTAATAAAGGTTGAATGACTCCTTATCCTGCTCAACGTTCTCCTCTGCAGGTCCAGTCAATCGAGTCCAAGCTGGACTCCCTGCTGGACATTTACCGGCAGGTTTTGCGGAAAGGCTCCTCTTCGGCCCTCACGCTCTCCTCGCTGCCCTTGTTCGAGCTGGAACAGACCTCGGACTACCACTCCTCCGTCTTCAGTAAGGACCTGTCCAGTTCCACTCAGGTCAGCAGCAGCGGAGCTCCTCCCCCCGGCGCCTTCGTCACGCGCTCCTCAACCAATTCTCACCTTTCCCAGGGAGGACTTCATCTCATTCTGGCACCTCCAAATGAGCTCAACCTCAATCTCAATGCCTCCTCTTCAACACCCCCCTCAGGCCTCGCATCTTCCTCTTTCAGCCCATCGCCGCTGCCTCATCATCATCATCCACGCTATCGCCACACGCAGGCTCAGGCCACCTCACCTGAGAGCGGCACCGATGAGGCTGCGGGGAGCTCTCCTCCTCTCCTCACCCCGAACAGTACCAGCAGCTCTGTGGGCAGAGGAGTGGGAGATGGAGGCTTTCCCCTTCTCGCACGGCTTCCACCGCCCCCTCCCAGCCAAAGTGGAGCACCAGGCAACCTGCTGCCTATGACCTCTGCTGAGGCATCCCCTGAAATGGAAGACTTCTGTGGCGGTCTGGGTAAGCAGATGAAGGACAGCAGTATGGGTGATGATCTCGGCCTCGAGTTGGGGCTGGGCAGATTAGAACAGCAGTTAAAAGGAGGCACCAACGGTAACGGCAGGCTTAACCCTAAAGAGGAGGGCTCCTGGAGGAGACATATGAGCCTGGAGCTGGAGCCCATGGTGCCGCCGGCGCCGGGCTGCCGCTCTGGGCCCATCCAGACCAACCGAGGACTCGGCAAGTCCATTTCAGTGCAGGACCTGATGCAGGTAACCCCTGTCCAAGACGCCCACCAGAGCCACAGCCTGTCGTCTCCCAGCCCCAGTACGAGCAGCGACTCCCCCATCGGCTTCCACAGCTGCAGCCGAGACCCTGGGGGAGGAGGCGGCGGTGCAGGAAGGAGAGGTGGAGGAGGGTGGGGGGAGGAGAACCTCTTTATCAGTGACAGGAACATGGAGGCGCAGGGATTTGATTTCCTGTCCCAGGGGACCGCTGAGGCTCCCAGCTACTCCTCAGAGCTCCTGAGGACAGGAGGCAGAGCAGGGGCAGGGTCCCGGGGCTCGAACCAAAGCCTGATCAGCGCCCAAGCGTCCCCCCCCTCCACTGGCAGCACTGAATTGCTGAACATGCCGCACGTGCGGCTAAAATAGACCCGACTACGTGTTTGGAAGACGCACAAATTTCACCTCAAAGAGACGGTTTTTATCCTTCTTGAAGGGAAGTGGGAGGGTGGGAACATAACGCGGGGGGGTCTTCTTTTGTTTATCTTACCGCTGATCAAATTAAGAATCACAGTATTTTCATACAGGCTGATCACGTTGGCATATCACTGCATGAGTTCTTCTCTGTTTTAACGTATGTTTGACAAGTCTAAGATGCAAGATGAAGGCTTGAAAAATGAGAACACAAATGCTGAAAAAAAAACCCTCGCTGTAAAATGAAGGAGCGTGGTCCTAAAAGTCGGCGGGTGGACATGTGACCCTGACCTCCAGCATGAACTGCATGTTTTATAGTGAAAAGCACAGATTTGAAACTACACACAAGGGCATGGGCGCACAACACTTAACATGTCTGTAGTAGGGAATGAAAAAACTAGACGTAGCAAATAAACGTGGCTGCGTGTACAAGCTGTATTTCGTGTCTCCCATCACCACAGGCTTCCACACTGAAACACAGGATACCTCACCACTGTTGGCATTATCTGTTTCTATAACAACCTGACCATCTTACGAAACCAGATCATCCCCTCAGGTTTAAATCTTCATCTATCGGCACCAATCCCAGAGACGAACGGTTCCCCGCAACCTTTTTCAGGTGTACCAGATTTTGAAGGCCCAAAGCAGGAGTGTTGAGGCGGCCGTGTGTGTTTGGTTCGCTTGGTTTCTGTTCAGAAGTTCCATCAGCAGACTCAGAAACAAGCTTGAGATGCTGCGACTGTGACTGGTTTGTTCGTGTCGTAACATGTAATATCATCAGTGTCCTGGCGATTCAGAGCAAATAGCCTAAAACACCCAAAGTGGTAGAATCTGTCCTTCCACCACAGGCACCAGGTGGAGGCTGAACTCGATATTTTACCGCCCAGAACAGCCCTCATGGTCAAGGTCGAGTACTTAATCGAATATTTAAGCCTCACCACAGCAGGTAAAACTTTCAATTGTACTGCTAATTATTTTCTATCATTTATAAGCAACTTTAGATCAAAGTATGACAGAAATAAAGCAGGAAATAAGAGGAATTAAATCTTACTTTCTAATTATTTTACACTGGTTGCATTCTTAAGCACAGCCCTGTAGGAATGTGTCACGTTGACTCTTTTTCCTCCTTTTCGCTGTAGCTTCACTGCTCCGTCTGCGTACTGCAGCTGTACTGTACTATATGTACTACACATAGTACAAGTCAGTGGACTAATTTTCCCGAGCTAACTTGTACTTAATGAAGCGGCTGTCTGAGATAGATATTTCCTTTCTTGAAAGAGGTACTTTATGGTCTTAATTTGGCTTTAATCAAAACCCTAATTGGTTGACATCTAATTCAACCTGCTACTGACCGACAGCAGATATCTTAAAGTTGTGTTTTTCCTTGTAACTCCACATCTCATGGTGCATCTTATCTCGACCGTCAGCGTCCCCCGCACACATACATGCATGTGCACAGTTGGCATTTGTACAGGTAAGAGTGCTGATTTATTCTTGCTGTGACGGTGGATCCCGTCATCCTAAGCAGGATCTGAGCGGGTTTTCAGATCAATGCACCGATCGCTGGGTTCAGCCGTGGATTGAGAAACATCTTGAATGTCCTTTTCGTGGTATTAAACTGAAACTGATAATTGGTCAGCAGGTGTGACCGACGCTATTTCTCAAAGCACGGAAACGAACACACAAAGAAATGTTCAGTAGTAGAACTTTGTTTTGCATTCGGCTTTTTGCCGTCCTGTTTTTACATAAAAGGAAGATCAGTCAATGTTTGCTTGTTTCATAAAGTGTAACGTGGGATTGTTTTTGATTCCTTGAAGTGGACTTGCAGCAGAATGTATTGCTTATTAGCATGACATCCATCACTGAGCAGCGATAACAAGATGGCTTCCTGTCATCATTCTCTTCCTGTTGCACGGTGCAGAAGGTGGTGCACAGGGTACGGTCAGGTGGTTCTCTACACGTTTTATTACAGCTCTACTACTCATCCTCCTCAGCTGGCTGTACCTCAGTGAATTCTGCAGACCCGTATCAAAGACCAAGGGGCTTAAAACTAAAACAGTGTGAGCAGAAATGTGCAAAAAGCATTATTTCCATCAGGTTTATAACACCCTGCATACGCCTGATTTTCACTCGTCAGAAGCATGTAGACAACTCATCATTTGCTTTCTGCACGGCAGCAGAGAAGAAGCCAGATGTGGCACCATGACACTCCCTCTCGGCTCACACAAAAGAACTTCTGAATTAAAAAACGAGCACAGAAACGCACCAAAAAGCACATCTACAACTATTTAGAGGTGTCAGAATTCTGACAGAACTGTGATTAACGATCCGTCTTTCTCTCGTCCAGTATTTCAGTATGAAGCCACTATTAATCTTCTTTACCCGCTCAATTCAAATCAAGGTCGCGGGGGGTTCGGGCCGAGCTGCCATGTGGCGAGGCGGGGTACACTCTGGACGGGTCGTCGATCAATGGCGGCGCCACGCGGAGACGTGCTTTTTAGTCATTTCGAGTCGCCAATCAACAGGCATGTTTCAAGGAAGCCAGAGAGAATATCCCAGCCATTTCTCATCGGCGAATACTGGAGAATATGCATCTGATGGCTTTCCATGTTTGTTATGTCATATCTGCCATTTATGCTCCAGTATTCGCACGTCATATTTATTCATAATGTGAATAAACAGGTGGTGGCAGTAAATCTAAACTGGGAAACATCCTCAACTATCTGTTAACTTAATGTTCACCCACCTGCGTTTATACAGGGAAAAGGAGACTATTAAGCAGAAATAATCATCTCAAATAGCTGCGACCGGTCTATTTATTACTGTTGTACTAAAATTAAAGGCTGAGCACAAATGACTGAATCCAAAATTAGTTTAAAATACAAAAAAAAAGAAAAAAACAGGAAAATGTGTGAGAAGAGGGATCCGTATGGTTTAGAAGAGGTTTTCACATCCAACAACTATTTATCTACAACTAAGAATGAATTCTTAGTCATCATTTATGGTTCTGAAGGACTGCATCATAAACTAAAAGGAGTCCTGAGGTCGACGACATGTGCACAACATGCAGTAAAACGGTGCCTTGCTTTGTGGTGAATAATCGTCTTCATTTCCTCTTTAAAAAAAAAAAATCATCTGACTTGATGCTTTTTTGAAAGTTTTTTCTTTTTTAGGGGATAAAAACATTGCTAACATTCTGTCTTGTTACATTTAATTTATTTAAATTATGTCCACATATTTACACATCAGTAGTAATCTCAGTTAGATTGATGAAGTCTGTAATGTAATACAAATGCAAGTGAACTTTTATTCTCATCCATAAATAAAGGAAATTCCATGTGAGGCTTGTTTTTTTTTCTTCTTTTCATCCTAATTCACCAAAGTTTTGTGGTTCTACTTCAGACTTGGCAATAACACCAAGAACAAAGACAAAGTGTTTCAACATATTTACTTTTATGAATGTATGCTCACACATAACAGCGTTTAAGGTGCACAAACTTTACAGTAACTGACACTCAGGGAGCTGAAGTCGAGCCAAGTGCTGGGCGCGAGTTTCTGAAGCTGGATTCTCTGAGGTGCCCAACGGTGAACGAGCAGGCAGCCAAACTACACCTGGTTAATGAGCACGTCGCGTTTTTTTAAGTTACATAATGAAGCAATGCTTAAACACAGACCTGGTAAAGAACGTATGTTGGCTGGATCAATGAGCAGCTGAACTTTAACCACAACAGCTGAGAACTGTGATGCAGAGCTGTTGTTTTTCTGCTGAGTTACAGTAAAACCTACACATAACAGCGAGTTTACATGTTAATCATTGACTGCAGAGGAAACATTTTTTTCCTTCGTCTGCTTTTGCGATGCATTGTGACAATAGACCAGACGCTGACTATGGTGTGCAGAAGAGGTGGAGCGTTACTGTGTCTTCGGCCACGCTGAGCGTTGGGGGCAGCAGCCCAGCACAACGTTCATTTGGCCTTCTGGGCCTTCTGTGCAGACTTGGTGATCTTACCGCTCGTCGGGGCTTTCTTTTCCACGCCCTTAATCACCCCCACCGCCACTGTCTGACGCATGTCACGGACAGCAAAACGCCCTGAGGAGGGAAACCAGTGTGAGTTCACATTCAGTGGAATTAACGTAAAGACTGCTGTCGACTTCAGAGTGAAAACTTACCCAGCGGCGGGTACTCAGAGAAGCTCTCCACACACATGGGCTTGCCTGGTATCATATCAACGATGGCAGCATCTCCAGATTTCAGGGACTTAGGATTGTCCTCGAGCTTCTTTCCAGAGCGACGGTCAATCTTTTCCTTGAGCTCTGCGAACTTGCATGCGATGTGTGCGGTGTGGCAGTCGAGCACAGGGGCGTAGCCGGCACTGATCTGCCCGGGATGGTTCAGGATGATCACCTGCAGACAGAGGTGGGTAGTAACGAGTTACATTTACTTGAGTATGTTTTTGAAAAAAAATTGTACTTCTAGGAGTATATTTAAATCACTATACTTTTTACTTTTACTTGAGTAGATTTGTGAAGAAGAAACTGTGCTCTTACCAGTGTTAATTTCGTCAGCTTTTTTTAATTTAGTCTTAGTCTTAGTCACAATGTCGAAAATCAATTTTAGTCTTAGTCAAATTTTAGTCATTTCAGTCAACACTGTACATAATAGAACTTCTCCACACACTGCTTCTTTTTCTCTATTTTATTTATATAACACTCTGCAGAATAGAACTTCTCCACACACTGATTCTCTTTTTTACATATATCACACCACCACCGGCGTTATGATCAATCATTATCATGCAGGTTGTTTTGTTGTCCTTCGCGTTGTAAACGAAATGGCTCCATACATCCAGGCGTTGTTTTCGCCCAGCTCCAACAAACCGTATACCGGTATCCGAGCCCGACGCCATGACTGGACTGCAAAGTTGAACTAGCTACGGTTAAGTTATAGCTAGCGACCGGCTACGTTACTTGACATGGGAAGGGCCTAAACTCAACTGAACTCGACTCACTGAACGACTACTGATTGAGCCGCGCGAGGCACTGTGGGACAGGCGCCGTGCAGGGACAAACAGGGCAACAGCGCGTAATCTTCTATGAAGTTCAAGAAACACTTATATTAACAATTACAAATTACAAATTAATTATAAACAATTACATTTTTTAATGTCCATGGCTTGTAAATTTCGTCTTGTCTTAGTCTCGTTAACGAAAATCATTTTTTATTTTGTGCGTCATCGTCTCGTCATCGTCACGGGAAAAAGGGGCGTTAACGAAATATTTTCGTCATCGTCTTGGTTGACGAAATTAACACTGGCTCTTACTCCGCTACATTAGGCTACAATGAGCTGGTTACTTTTCTTCTTACCTCTTTGGTATTCTACGCCTCATTATTTTTATCCCCCCACGTACGCCTCATTTGAATGTTTTAATTTGACAGAGAGAGAGACTTCTGCCAAAGGCTCTACCATGTGACTGTGTTCCACCAATCAAACGTAGCCGTACAGTCTCGTCACGTGACTCAATCTCAGCGGCGGGACAGGTTAGCTTTACAGTTTACAGTCGTAGCAAACAAAAAAAAGAAATAGATGAAAAATGTCAGAATCAACGGTCGGAAATGAAGACGCAGACGAGGCCTCATACTGAAAGCATGTTTACTTTACAGAAAGTGCGAAACAGCAGCTACATTATGTGTCTTCTGTGTTAACCAAAACAAACGGACATTTCAGCATTCAGAAACTCAACATCTAACTTGAGGAAACATGCAGCGGTAAGTTTCCTAAATTTGTTTCCCCCCATGGATAGGTGAATATTTGTTTTTTAGGTTACATGTTTTAAACATTTCCTAAATCTCTTATTTTTTATTGAAGTACTTGAATTTACCTGGATTATTTTTAATTTAAGCTATTTTGCAATGAGTTAATTAATTTTAATTTATTTTATCAATTGGATGAACTCTAATTTGCCTAAAGATGATTATTTTGTATTTTTATCTGTCTGATTGAATGCTTGTGTTAACAAATAAATCAGACGTTACTCAACAGTTACTCAGTACTTGAGTAGTTTTTTCACCTAGCACTTTTTTATTCTTACTCAAGTAATTATTTGGATGACTACTTTTTACTTTTACTTGAGTCATATTATTCTAAAGTAACAGTACTTTTACTTGAGTAAAATTTTTGGCTGCTCTACCCACCTCTGCCTACAGACAGCAGAGCGGTGAGGCCAAATTCAGAGGGATAAACTCAGAGACTTTTCAGAGCTAACTGCTGGGGGCTGACCTGAGAGGTGAAGCCGGCTGCCTCCTGTGGTGGGTCGTTCCTGCTGTCTCCGGCCACGTTGCCTCGGCGGATATCCTTCACAGACACGTTCTTGACGTTAAAGCCTACGTTGTCACCAGGCAGCGCCTCAGTCAGGGCCTCGTGGTGCATCTCCACTGATTTGACCTCAGTGGTCAAGTTAACAGGGGCAAAAGTCACCACCATGCCAGGTTTTAGGATTCCCGTCTCTACTCGCCCCACAGGTACGGTACCAATGCCTGGCAGAGAGGCAGGTTAGGTTCGAACTTTGTAAAACAGCTTCATGAATCAAAATGCTGAAATATATTTCTCATGCTTGAGCATTTAGGACAGAATGAACCCATGAGAATTTAAGACCTAAATCGTCTTAGCCTGGCTCTGCATTGCGGCGATCCTGCATAACTAAAGACGTGTTTGCAAGAAGAATGAAATCAAAATAACACCTGGAACTCTTCATCACGCCAGAACATTTTTTAAGTGTTGGGAGGAGGCCGGGAAGCATTGCAAAGTGATAAAAGCTTTACTTTCTTAACTGCTTTTGGAATGTGTTGCAGGCAAATGAAGCTGACGATATTAAACATGAAACAGTTCGTACGTGGTTGTATAACTGACTTGATCCTCACCTCCAATCTTGTACACATCCTGCAGAGGCAGGCGGAGGGGCTTGTCAGTGGGACGAGAGGGGGGCTGGATGGCATCCAGAGCCTCCAACAGTGTGGTGCCTGAAGCATTACCGTCTTTACGGTTGATCTTCCAGCCCTTGAACCAGGTCATCTGCAGCGGGAGAGAACTTGTGATGTGAGTAATGAAAGCGATGATTTGATATCGACCTGCATGGTCATACCAGGCTCCCTTCATTTAGAAGAAAAATCACTGAGCAGACTCACATTCGGGCTGGGCTCCAACATGTTGTCTCCGTTCCACCCAGAAATGGGCACGAAGGCCACGGTGTCAGGGTTGTATCCAATCTTCTTGATGTAAGTGCTGACTTCTTTCACAATCTCCTCATAACGCTTGTGGCTGTAGTTGGGCTCGGTGGAATCCATCTTGTTGATGCCCACAATAAGCTGCTTCACTCCCAGGGTGTAGGCAAGGAGGGCGTGCTCGCGGGTCTGTCCGTTCTTTGAGATGCCAGCTTCAAACTCGCCCACGCCGGCAGCCACGATCAACACAGCACAGTCGGCCTGAAGGAAGCGGTTAAAGGCAGATATGAGGAAGTATTTCACACCTTTTTTCCCTCTTTTTCCATTCCTCTACCCGTTCTAACTCTACCTGAGATGTCCCAGTGATCATGTTCTTGATGAAGTCCCTGTGTCCCGGGGCATCGATGATGGTGACGTAGTATTTGCTGGTCTCAAACTTCCAAAGGGAGATATCAATGGTGATGCCCCGTTCACGCTCTGCCTTCAGCTTGTCCAGAACCCAGGCGTATTTGAAGGAGCCCTTTCCCATCTGAAGATAAAAAGGAAATGATAAAGATTTTTCAGGCTTTTTTTTTTCTTTCATAGAGGAGTTTGTACAAAGCTGAGCAGAAAAACTCATGTCTGAGCTATCCTTCCTAATTACAACAAGAGGATTCATATGTGTTTATTTCCATCATTCAGCTTTCAAAGTCAGATTTAGTGTATTTCCTCTCTTAATGTTTTCTAAGGAATGACTCTGCTTACCAACTAACACATGTTTATGATTACTTTTTGTACAGATGCATATATAACAGAGGTGGGAATCTCTCGGCATCTCACCATTCGATAGCAGTTCAGAGGAATGTCATTACATTACAAAACTATGGGTGCAGCTTCCTTAAATGATGCCATGTTTTTGGTTTTAGTCTCACTATAAGCAGCATCAGTAAAATATCTTTGAGATGAGATGGTGTGTCTTGGCTCCAAAGTGGTTTTAAACTGACTGCAGAAGGAAATTCTTGGCAGTAAAAGTTTGTAATTTGCTGAGATGGGTGAAAACTTTGAAAATGGCTCGTCATATTTTCAAAATATATCAGTTTTAATTCATAGCAGCCAAAATGTTTCTCTATGCCGGATGGATTTCCCGCTCAGCCATCTCGTGCATGCTATGAACTATCCGGGTGTTTCACTTCCACATCCTAAGGTTTTACTCTGTGAAGCTCAAATTAGGCTTCACACCTGCAGTATTCATTGCAGGACCATTACACTGGACTGTACTGTTAGAGAGAGCAACTGTGGGCATTATTATGTCCACGCCATGTAATAAATAAACTAAGTCATTATTCATTCATAGTAATTCTCTGTGCGACTGTAATTTGTAGTAAGTATCTACAGGCTTGAAGGCTTTTAAGTAAATGCCCCCACAGCCTGATCTAACATCTGGGTAAGGAAACCAAAAACTACCCATAAGAAGACAGAAATAGACCATAAACCTGTTAGACTGGATGACTTGAAAGAATTAGGACTACTTCTATAACTGCTAATTCATAAGATTCTGTTTTAATTCATGTAAGGAATAAAAGTGAGTCATACCTCAGCAGCTTCCTTCTCAAACTTCTCGATCGTTCGTTTGTCAATGCCCCCACACTTGTAGATGAGGTGCCCAGTGGTGGTGGACTTGCCCGAGTCCACATGTCCTATTACCACAATGTTGATGTGGAGTTTCTCCTTCCCCATCGTGGCTCACGCAACACGACACTGGAAGATGCCAAAAGCTAGAGTCAGTGGCGTGTAGTAAATGAAATACAGAAGCTCAAGAGACGCAGCACTCCTCCACAGACACCAACATTCAATCATTAACGTGTTTCTACTAAACAAAGGAACATTAATTACCTCGTGTGGAGAAGACAGAAAAGAGAAAGAAAACGTAGTTCTTATGACGTCAGTAAGAGAGACGCTGCACTGCAGAGCTTCAGGTTCAACTCTCAGTCTCAGATGTGAAGAGATGTGAAGAGGGAAATAAGTTCATATTTAATAAGAAAAACACACGAAATGTAAACGCACGTCATGTTCATACAACGTAAATTACTACAGAGAGCTGAGGGTCAAGCCTAGCAGTGAATATTACAAGAGCTCACATAACATTTGACATCAGATGTTCATGTTTCGGCTTCATGAGGAAGCTCGTGTTTTTGGATTAAATATTTTACATCCAGTTAAACTAAGAGGCATCAAGAGCCACGACGCTAAAGTACACACAAAAAGGCACAAAAACAGATGCTATTTCACTCTGGGCCATTATGGTCATCTCACATTACAACTGTTCTCAGAAAACATCATGAAAACATCGATTCCGTTTCATAATTCTAAAAAAATCTGACAGGTGTTCAGGTGACAGATAATCTGCGTCATCACCCCTTCAAACATGTCAAATGCCTGTTGAAACACGAAGCTTTTTCATGTTGACTAAAGACGACATTAATCTGGGAGTATATTTATTGATTTTATTTGCCTTAAACACTAGCATAGTACTATAAAAACCTGATCAGGTCCAGGTTTCTGTCCAGTAAATTAAACTAGAACTCCTACGATGGATCCAGATTTGTAGCTCCTTATTTGGCAGTTAAGGGGAAAGAAAGAGAAGGACCATTTCACTGCTTTTAGGTCATCTAGACCACCTTAGACCAGGTCCTGATGAAAAACCCCAACATTAAAGGTGTGTTTACACTTAACAAGCTTATTTCAGTTAAAACAAACCCAGTGTGATTGCTCCATTAGTGCGCACCAAATGAACACTGGTAGGGTTCGAGCAAAGTATGAATGCAACATGGACAAAAGACATCTGAACAAACATTATTGTATTAGGCTAATTAGCTCAAACTTACCTCGTTCTTTAAATCATAGGAGCTATGTTTTAGAGGGATGTAGGTTCAGTGAACAAAGTATACATCAGATAAGTCTTTTATCAGACTTAAAGTGGTTCTTAAGAAAATACCAGTGTAAACAGAACCAGGACGGCAAAGTGGACCAGGACTAATTTCAGCTGTGGTCCAGACCAGGGAACCAAAGTGTGAACACACCGTTAGACGAGTCAAATCTGGACTAGATTATCCTACAAATACCAAAGACTCCTTTGTGATTAGTTTAACATTCATTATATTTATGACGATGTTAAATAAAAATTAAATCAATGCGTCCAATGTAAAACTGTGCAGACCGAAGAGCAGACCGAGCAGTCAACACCGTAACAGGTGAAGCTATCGCTAGGTGGCTTGACGCATTGATATCAAGGGAGGCAAAAATAGCGCCAAGCGAAGTGAGGTCTGACTTTTTCATCGAGAACGATTTTGTGATGCAAATGTATTCCTCTTTTGAACGCATAGTTTTTTTGAGAAGCAAGACGCTTTATTTTTCGAGCCCCAGCCAACTAGCCGGACTAGCTTCGTCAACGCCAAAACTCAGCTGGAATTCGGCTCACAGGACGCAGCGGGGGGTAAGTCAATGTTCATAAATGATATTGCTAATACGGGATAATAAGGAGAACTCCGGTATTTTCAACATTAAGCCTCTTTTCTGAGTTGTCTGCAATGTTTTAGAACCCCCCTCACCGCTTTTCTGATGTTTACTGCTGACTCCGGTATTTGCCTAATTTTGATTCATCTCCACCTGCTTCAGAATGGCAAGTCATGTGCATGTCTTAAAAGGTCCGTAAAAGCACCATAAACGTCCGTTTTCGAAATCATCAACTCACCGGAGTGGTTACTGGTGTGCACTGGTAATCCATATCAAATTTCGTTGCGAAAAGTTGCTTCTGTCGTGTTTTATTTGGCAGCTCGTTCATGCTCGCACTATTTTCTTAGCGGTGGCGGAGTAATATCAACGAACATCCAGTACAAAATGTCAAATAAAACACGACAGAAGCAACTTTTCGCAACGAAATTTGATATGGATTACCAGTGCACACCAGTAACCACTCCGGTGAGTTGATGATTTTGAAAACGGACGTTTATGGTGCTTTTACGGACATTTTAAGACATGCACATGACTTGCCATTCTGAAGCAGGTTGAGATGAATCAAAATTAGGCAAATACCGGAGACAGCAGTAAACATCAAAAAAGCGGTGAGGGGGGTTCTAAAACATTGCAGACGACTCAGAAAAGAGGCTCAATGTTGAAAATACCGCGGTTCCCCTTTAACGATTAACTATCTAAAACATTGTGATTTGTGAAACCAGGTCAAGATCAAACAAGGGTCATTTGCATCTGTCTCATTATCTAGTTCAAATAATAACTGTCCAGGGATTGTGGTTAATCCATCGTGATCGGGTCTAAAATGGTGTAAATCCCCCCCAAAACATTTGTAAAATCAACCTTTTTTTACTTTTTCCTTTATTGCAGTCTAACTTCATTGTTGTAATTCCACCAGTTACAAATACTGCATTGATAAAAACCTAGATTTTAGTCAAATTGTGTTAATTTAGGATAAACATACACTTATAGTAAGTGAAAAAATATAAATTGGACACAATTGTAAAGAGGTCTGATCCGTTAAGTTATTTTTATGTACTTTTCTGTAACATTGCAAACTTTAAGCTAGTTTTTCATTAGCTATGTTGCAATGTTTTCGCGCAATCGCCTTCATTGGCAAACAAAAATTAAAACAGCAGGCTATCTAAGTTATTTTAGTAGTTACAAGTGTGTTTAAAAGAAAAGAAAAGAAAAAACTTAAAACTTGAGTCATTGGAATTTGAATGATTTAATGGCCGGTCATTTTGTTGCGAGGAAAGCTCAAATTAAGCTAACCTTTCAGCTCATTCAGTGATTCGCCTTTCATTCTTTTTTTTTTTTTGGGGGGGGGGGGGGGTTGTTTATAATACTTAAATTAATAATTGTAATTGTTAACAAAAAAAAACATTCAGTGGATTAATCATCTTACCGTTTTTCTTCTTGCAGTTTGAGCTAGTTCGTTAGCTTAATGAGGATACTAGCTTTGCGTCAGCACGTTCTCTCGCACATGCAAAGTTGTGACTTCATCTTACTGCTTTCAGCAGACATGTTTTGGTTTCAAAGTAATAAATTAGCATTAAAAAAAATCCTAATTTGTAAAGTTTCAGGTCCTGTTATATCACGAGGAAGATTACATTTACAAATAAATGGATAATAACGCCTGAACTCAGTGAGATTTGTTGACACTATGCACCTGTTAAATCTTCTGACGACTCCTGTTGACGCAAAATGAAAGGTCGCATGAATCTAACTTGTTTTATAAGGAGTTCCAATTAAATTAACGTGCGGGTAAAAATATCAGTATTACATTACATTATATTGCTGCTGCCACAATAAGTCCATCATGACGCTGCGGAGCTCGGAGAGCTTTGGGAACGTCTGCATGTCTCAGCATCCACCACTTCCCAGACAGTTCCTCAGAGGCAGCAGGATGATGAGCGGCACACAGCCTCCCGCATGACTGCCAGCTGAAACTGCGCCACACAGGCCTAACCAGCCCTCCCACCCCTCTGCACTTTTTGGTACCGACGGCAATCATCTAATTACCGCACCATCAAAGACGCACCGCTTAACTGTGACGTCACTTTGTATCATTCATTTACATAACAGTCATTTCATATGCCCCTAAAAAAAAAAATAATAATAAAAAAAAATCCCCAAACCTCTGCTGCACCACGGATGCTGGCAAACAAAAACAAGCGTGCCGTTGCTCCGGAAAGCATCCTCCAGCTTACCTTTGCCTGAGAGCCGCGTTCACTGCGAGATGCTGCCTGCGGTGCTGACCCAAAGAAAGAGTTCTGCTGTGTCAACCGCCGTCAAATGCGTCATTTACTGCAAGTGCCAGGCTCTGCCGGCAGATGGAGACCTGCTGCAACAGAGAACCGAAGCCACACTGCACAGCTTGGTGCAAAAAGAACGCAGACGCATTTATTACATGGCTCCAGAAAAGGTTCACAGTGTGGCACAAGAATAATACATAATGGTAACAGATGCAGGCTCCTAACATTCAAATGCTTCACAAAGTCCCATTAACACAGAGGAAAGATGTTCTTCTTTAAGAAGTACTGGATTAAAAAAAAAAAAAACAAAAAAAAAAAACATCAACAAAAATAGGTAATTATCTATGCATTAAATCATATATTGGGCATATTCACATATCATCCAGGAAATATTCTCCAACACGTGACGAGAATAAACAGTCCCAGTGAAACACAGACGGCTCTTCTATGGAGCTCAGTGTTTGACCCAAAGATGTCCGAGTTGTTCTGTCAGCCTTCTTCAATCTGCTGTGACACTGAAAAGATAAGAAAATAAAGGCGGGGAACATGAACGCTTCGACCTCAGAAAGTACGCCCTCTTTCAAATCCAAGGTCTCACATATCAGAATATTGTGAAAAAAATAATAACAATTTAGTCCTCATCAGGTCCCAGAATGAGGAAAACGTGACCTACGACGAACATCACGACATATTACACTGTGTCATCATTTATTTTACTAAAACAGAGACAAAACACAGAGGCAGTGTGTGAAAACTAAGTCCACCCCTGATCCAGCAGCTTGTAGCAGCAGCTTCAGCAGCAGTGAGCTGAAGTAATGGTTTCCTGTGGGACGTTATCAGTCTCTCTCATGGTGGTGGAGGAATCTTGGCCCACTTTTCTTTCCAGCGCTGCTTCAGCTCATTGAGGTTTGCAGCATTGGTTTCTGCACAGCTCTCTGAAGGTCCCACCACAGCATCTCAGTCAGGCTGAGGTCTGGACTTTGACTGGACCATTGCAACACCTTGATTCTTTTCTTCTTCACACATTCTGTTGTAGATCTGCTGCTGTGTTTGGGATCTTTGTCCTGTTGATGAGCCAGTTTCAGCCCAGCTTTAGCTGTCGGACAGATGGCCTCACATCTGACTCCAGAACACTTTGGTATCCAGAGGAGTTCATGGTGGACTCAATGACTGCAAGGTGCCCAGGTCCTGTGGCTGCAGAACAAGCCCAGATCATCAGCCCTCCACCACCGTGCTTGACAGCTGGTATGAGGTGTTTGTGCTGATATGCTGTGTTTGGTTTCCTCCAAACGTGCTGCTGTGCATTATGAGCAAACATCTCCACTTTGGTCTGGTCTGTCCAAAGGACATTGTTCCAGAAGTCTTGTGGTTTGTTCAGATGCAGCTTTGCAAACCTAAGCTGTGCTGCCATGTTCTTTTTAGAGAGAAGAGGCTTTCTCCTGCAGCCCTTCCACACAAGCCATACTTGTTCAGTCTTTTTCTAACTGTGCTGTCATGAACTTTGACCTTTAACATGCTAACTAAGGCCTGTAGAGTCTGAGATGTAGCTCTTGGGTTTTTCACCTTGGGGTGAATAATTGACAGTGTTGCAGAGAAAAGAGTAGTCAGACTCACCTCTGCAGCCTCTTATGGGAAATTTATTTACAGGAACAACATTGAAACATATTACATGGCAGCTTGTGAGATCCTCTTATATTTCCTGATAACAGTCTGTGCGTACGTAGCCAAAGCCCAATCTCTGCCCCGGCACCACTGTGTCTGAGATTGCTACAATATTATCTTCCGTCATCACCTTGACAGAGAACATTCTGACCCTAAATAATGGTGTGAGCAGCATCCCACCAGCTGTCCTGAATGTTTTCCACTTGTGAATAATCTTTCTCTCTGTAGAATGATGGACTCCAGATAATTTGGAAATGGCCTTATAACCCTTCCCAGACTGATGGACAGCAACAACTGCTTCTCTAATATCATTGCTGATGTCTTTCCTCCTTGGCATCGTGTTAACTCACACCTGAATGCTCCAAAACTTCTTCTTTTATAGAGGTGCTCACACTGACTGATGATCAATTAATCAGAGCATTGATCAGCAACGTCTGGCTGCTACTTACCCTCTTAATTCCTGTGGAAGCAGTAAGGGTTCACTTAGTTTTTCACACACTGCTTCTGTGTTTTGCTTTAGTTTTTGTTAAATTTAACATGGTGTCACATGCTGTTGTTCACAGCGGCGGTTCCTCCATAGGGGCGATTTGTGCGATGCACTACCAAATACGGAGGTTTTTTTTTTTGTTTTTTTTAATCTAGTTGCTAAGGCGGGACTGATCTACTGTAGGCAAACTGGTTGTATATGTCATTGTCCAATCAGATTAAGGTCGCGCCTGGTGTTGCCACGCCCATATGGGGCGATTTCTGTCAGGGACGAATTTGCACCAGGAAGCTCCCATTGACATGAATGGTACGTCAGTTTTTTTTAAAAAATCATGCTCCCAATGCATTTTCTATGAGGGTTTATGTGCTCCCACAAACGACGCACAACGTGCTTTCGTCACATGTCTGTTGCGCGGGACCATGAACATTCTACGTTGTTGTTGTTGTAACATTGTGGTTTTCAATAAAGAAAAAAAAAAAAAACATTCTACGAAGAAGATGGCGAGTGTCGAGTGCAACAATACGGTAGTGTTTCTGAGGCTATGTCCACACGTAGCCGGGTATTTTTAAAACCGAATATTTCCCCCCCTCCGTTTATAAAATAATTTGTATCCACATTACCTCGTTTTCGAAAAAAAACACCTTCCACACATAACCGAACATCTGCGTTTTCACCTGTCTTGACAACCAAAATGCAATTGCTGTTTTGCGCAATCTGCCCTCGTCAGCTAAATAATAAAGTGTGCACGCAACTTTTTTGAGCACACTGACAGGTGATTGCATGACAGTGGACTGCCCCTCGATATGAGGACGTAATAATTCTGACAGCGACAGGAGTGAGGACACCAGGACATGCAAAATTGTCACGCCATTCCTCTGGGAGTACGACTTGGGCGTGTAAAATCAAGGCAGTAAACAGCGCCTGCACAATAATAACCACCACAGTTCTCAAGGCATCCATGCTTATTCAGTAAACAAAGGTCGCACTTTAGACTTTAAAGAAGATTTGTTGTTGTTTTGGCGCATATTGTGACGTTCGAAAACGCAAAACTCCGGTTATCTCTGTCTACACGCAGCTGCATAAACGGAGTTTTCAAAAATCTTCACTTTGCCCGGAGTTTTTAAAAACATTCGTTTACGATGCGTTTTTATGCGTTTTCATGTGGATGACAGGTCCAAACGTAGAAAAATATATTCGTTTTAGCAGATACCCGGCTACGTGTGGATGGGGCCTGAAAGAAGTACCCTTTAGTCGTCGTACTAATGCGGAGAAGGAAGTTTGGAAGAATTTTGCAGGATTTTCGGGCTCGCCTTGCGAGGCAAAGATGAAACCCAGGGCTCCACCAACCCTGGTATTTTTCCAGGTAGTATTTGATGTAGCTAAATAACTTAACCTTTTGTGCTCAGTCATTGACTTGTAATGATTTAAATCTTTTATATAATGTTGACAATAATAGCAGAATGTATAATGACACATTCATTGTTAATGGTGCAGTATTATATTTAAAAAAGAGAGAAATCTCACATAAGTAAGCTGCACTTAACCATGTTTGACAATTGGTTATGCTTTTCTAAGTCATATTTTCCAAAACTTCAATAAACACTTGAATTGAATGAATCTTATCATTAAGAGCTTATGTGTTTACTTATTTCATAGAATCCTGGAAAAATATGAGGAAAATAAATAAATAATGGTTAAGGTGTAATTTTAACTGATTGGCAAATTATGCAAAAAATAACAAAAAATTATTAAAAATTATTACAATAAATTATGCTACCTAGACAAATATACCTCAGTCCTATGGACTTTTATGGTACTTATGGACATAACGGGGGAAATTGCAGTCACTTTGGTTATTTGGCAGACCAAATAACCCCTCGACTCTGCGTTGTGTTTATTTAAGGAAGACAAGGAGTTTCTGGACGATTGGGCATTTTATTTCCTGCGTGGGAACATAACAGGTTTGCATCGGTGCAATCAGTTCAGCTTCGCACAGCACACTCTGATGCAGCTTTCACAGACTGGAAATTGCACTAACCAAAAAAAAGGCAGGAGCCGCCACTGGTTGTTCAGCTGAGGTTGTATTTATCTCATTTTAAGACCTTATGAGGATCAGATGGTTATTATGTCCCATCACGGTCTTTTGCTCCATCATTACAGTACACGTTTCTGTTGCTTCCACTAGTCTCTGACTGGGATTCATCAGTAAATTGTAACTCTGTGAAAGGCTACCATGTTTCAGAGCTGAAAAGGTTGAGAGATGCTCCTCGGCCCCTGAGACAAAGCCAGACAGCTTTCTTCTAACACGATAAAAAAAAGCCTGATCCTGCTTAGAATACAACATTTTCAACGCTCCATCCGCTGCCCCCTTAGAGACCTTCAGTCCATTACGGGACCCTCTCTCAACTGGGACTCAACTGGGTTCCATTTACATGTAAACAGCATGAAATAATCGTGTTCTGATCTCTAAATCTCTAAAAAAGTGCAGAAATGAGGCTGGAAAAAGACTTGCAGTGACATCAGTAAGTGGTAACTACTCACTCTATGGTCTGCAGTGAGTATTTCTGGTCCTTTATCAGCTCTGTCAGCATTCTGATGTCCGAGTCATCCACATTGTTGCCCATCAGATGCAGCTCTGTAAGATGTTGGGGGTTTGACTTCAGGGCAGCAGTCAGAATATGAATGCTGCTGGAGCTCAGGCCACAGGTCCTCAACCTGGAGAAAGATGCAGAACACGCTCACTGTGACTCTACAGTGTGACGCTGCTAATAAAGATATGCATATGTCCTCACTAAACTTTGGGAAGTGTAACACTTGTTTATCCAGAGTCTTTAACACGGTTTTGATGGGGCTAAATAACAAACATCACGTGCAAAAGTCTTAAGTCACCCCTTATTTCTTTACATATTAACAGGAAAATGACAAATAGTGCAACAGTTTATTGGAACATAATGAAAAAAGAAACAATAAAAAACAGAGTTTGTTCAGTTCTAAGCAGCTTTAAAGTGAATATCTGGTCTGAGCTCCTTTATCCTCCAACACAGCCTGAACCCTCTCAGACGAGCTTTCTGTCCTTTCTTTAAGGAGTCTTCAGGAATAGTTCTCCAGGCTTCTTGAAGGACATCCCAAAGCTCTTCTTTGGATGTCGGCTGCCTTTTGTTCCGTTCTCTGCCAACATGATCCCACACTGCTTCAGTAATGTTGAGGTCCGGGCTCTGGGGAGGATTCATCCCTCCATCAGACCTGTTGCCACTGATTTTCAGTCCACTTCTTGTGTCCTTTGGCACAGCTCGGCCTTTTCTCCCTGTTTCCCTTCCTTAAGAAAGGCTTCTTGACAGCCACCCTTCCATGGAGCCCATTTCTGATGAGGCTTGGGCCAACAGCAGATGGATCAGCTGAAGGTCCAGATGCATCTCTCAGCTCCTGTGTCAGGTCTTTGCTGGAGTTTTTCCTCTTTCTTAAGGACATCACTTTCAGATCCTGTTCATCTGCTGTAGATAGTTCTTTAGGCCTGACACTTCTTCTTTTGTCCACTTGTCCAGTTTCCTCAAATGTTTTAAGGACACACTGCACACCATGCTGAGATATGCCAAGTTTTCAGCTAACAGCTCTTTGGGAATCACCTTGTTGCTGCAGAAATCCTATTTTCTGTCTGTCAGACTGTGTTATCTTTGCTGTTTTTCATAGATGCAACTATAGAAATGGGAACAAATGATGTGTCTCTGTGACAGGCTGCTGGGAACAAAGTGCCTAAAGATCCAATTTAAAATGGCTTCTTTGCTAAGTTGTCTGTTATGTGTGGACACAACACTGGTTCATCCCTTGAGTTAGGAGCCTTTTTAATGCTTGAACAATCCATTGTTCAATTTCAAGTGGCTCAACAAACTATCTTATAACTAACATACTTTCTTTGGACTTCTCTGAATAATTATAGTATACACAGGATTTAAGAAGATGTCTCCTGCATTACACACACATGGAGGGACCTCAGTAACCTAAAAATAAAATTATTTTAACTTTGTTTTATCCTATTTGGGGCTGTGTTTGGACACACTGTTGGATGCATACTGTAAAACAGGCTTTAAGGAGTCATGCTGAGATATCTGGACCACGTTTTAAGTGACAGTTAAAAACTAGTTAGTTGAAATCAAAGTTGAAATGAGTTTAAATGAGTTATTAAAAAAAAATGAACTCACGACAGTTTTCTAACTGAGCACCTAGGGGCTCTGAGCCCCATGCAGAGTTTCTTTACTCCCTTATCTTGGAGATCGTTTCCGGACAGATCCAGCTCGTAGATGTTCTCCTGGGACCCCAAACCTGACGCAAGCTCGCCGCAGCACTCGTCAGTCAGGCTGCAGTGACTCAGGCTGACAAGAGACAAAAATTAGCATCTTCTTCTTCCAAGAAAAAAAATAAAAACATACTCTGATGGTGAGGTTTATGTCTTCGTGATTCACTTGAGAGTTTTCAGATGGCTGAGGGGATTCTTCAGGCCAGCGGACATTTCTTTGACTCCTTTGTCTCCGAGGCAGTTCATGCTGAGGTCGAGGTCTCTCAGCTCCACCGCCTGCCAGTCTGACTGTTGCATCAACCCGCTGTAGAGCTGCGAGACTGAACACAGGACTTTTGCCAGATAAATACAACCCTTCCCAGTGATTCCACATCTCGAAACACTGAGGAGAAATGACAGAGAATGTCATTAATCAGTCATTCTGGCTTATTGAGCAGTCAGTACCGGTACATTTCTATTCATTCAAAAATGGATGTTTTCATCCAGGATGTGCCCAAAGAGAGACATGATGCTTACTTTAGTCTCTCCAGACTGCACCAAGCGTACATGCCCTCACAGATGACCTGAAACCCGGCATCTTTCAGTCTGTTGTTGCTCAGATTGAGCTCTACCAGGGTGCTGGTTTCAGACTTCAGAGCTTTTCCGATATGTCCACAGCTCAACGCAGTGAGGCCGCAGTGGTACATCCTACCAGGAACATGAAAAATGCCATTAAATAACTGAGATCTGATGGTTTATCCTGAAAAACAGGGCCGACGACATTCATGCTGAGTCATACTCACTCCAGTTTCCGTAGGTTTGAAATGTCAAATTTCTTAAAGAGCTCGGTGGCCCCTTCATTTCCAACTGTGTTGATGCTCAGATCCAACACTTTGAGAGACACGGGGTTCTTCTGCAGAGATGAGGCCAGATGATAGCAGCCCCTCTGCTCAATGTTGCACTGCGAAAGTCTGCAATGAAAACAACATGCATGTGCATCGACGTTTTAAAAAACAAAAAAAGCTTTAAAATCTTATCTGCAGTTCGATTGGAAAGTATTCAGACTCCTCCACTTTCTGTGCACTTCACTGAGCTGCAGGTTCAATTTTACATGGATAAAACTGCCATCCTTTTCCAATCACTTCCCCCCTTTAAACCAGATTCAACTTTCCCTGGATAAAAATGCCTTGCTCTATGTTTCAGAAACTGACTGGAACTGCCAGCTGAACCGACTGGACGTGGCCAACAAAGACACATATCTGCAGATAAAGGTCCCACCAGGGCGAATATCGAGCTATGAGGTCAGCAGAACTCTCTCTGAGCTTCAGAAGTGATGTCTGCACTAAAACACGAGCATTAAAAAAACATTTTTACCCACCAAACTTACATGAAGAAGCCTCCCTCTTGTCTCTCCTCACACAGCCAGAGCCAAGCACAAAATAGCACTTGAACACTTCACAAATAAGACCTCCAACTTCCAACTGGGACACACATCATACAACACAAAGGGCAGAAGGGGGCCGAAACACAAGCTATTCAAGAGGAGAATTCTAATTGGTCTGATGTACAGCAGCCTCAGTAGCTGAACTGGAGGAACGCTGCGACCAGCCAGACTTTTCACTAAAGAACTGAGCAAAGGGGGTCGCCAACAGTCGCTTTAAAGGTCATCGGACAAGGGTGAAGCTTCCAAAAGGACAACAATCTCCACAGAAGGTGTTCCGGCCACCGTTGTGCTCCTAAATACGTGAATCAGACACGTTTCCATTAACTGCGGCGGTGCAGGCCACATTCACATCCTTGTGAATCAGAATTCAGAATCAGAATCAGAGAGCACAAAGGAGACCCACCTCTTCTGAGGTGGGCACAAAGGAGACCCACCTCAGAAGATGGTGGTTCAGACACAGTTCTTTCCATCTAATCTGACGAGGTGAGACGGGACCTGAAAGGACTAAGAATAAACTACATAAATTCAGGTTTGCGTGGCCAGTAAGAAAACTCAAAGCTTTAACTGTTGCCACTGAGGTTTTTCACTGAAATAAAGGTCTGAATACTTTTGCAAATAAAAAATCTCAAATGATATTCTCACTTTATCCATTCACAGTTACACATTTAACACTATAAGTGACAAAAAAGTCTGTAGTTCTGAGTCCTTTCTGAAGTTGACTTCTAAACACTTACTTCAGGGTTTCTAACTGGCAATTAGGATCTCTCAAACCAGATGAGAGATGGCGGAGTCCCTCATCTCCTATTTCATTACAGCCGACATCCAACTCTTGCAATTTCTGACTGCGTTTCAGGGCTGTGGCCAGGTATTCACAAGCTTGTGAGGTGACTCCGCAGCCCTGCAACCTGAGCGCTTTCAATCTGCAGTTTTCATCATTCAGCCCCTTCACAAGTTCCCTGACACCGTCGTCGCTGATGCTGTTGTATCCCAGGTCCAGCTCTCTCAGGTAAGACTCTCCTGTGCTCAGCACCGATGCCAAAGCTGGACAACACCTGTCTGTCAGGTTAGAGAAGCGGAGCCTGCAGAAAGGGTGGAGATCAAGGTGAAGCTCCAGAGTTATTCTGTCTTAACATGAAGTAAATACACCCTTAGATGTGTCATTCTTTATTGAACAAAAACTGAGACAAAATGCAGAAGCAGTGTGTAAAAAACTAAGTGAACCCTTACTACAGGAATTAAGAGTAGAATTAAGTAACAGCCAGATGATCTGCTGATCAATGCACTGATTAATTGATCATCAGTGAGTGTGAGCACCTCTATAAAAGTAGAAGTTTTGGAGCATTCAGGTGTGTGTTAACACGATGCCAACGAGGAGACATCAGCAATGATCTTAGAGAAGCAGTTGTTGCTGCCCATCAATCTGGGAAGGGTTATAAGGTAATTTCCAAACTATTTGGAGTCCATCATTCTACAGAGAGAAAGATTATTCACAAGTGGAAAACATTCAGGACAGCTGTCAATCTTCCCAGGAGTGGACGTCCCAGCAAGGTCACCCCAAGGTCAAAAACCCAAGAGCTACATCTCAGACTCTACAGGCCTCAGTTAGCATGTTAAAGGTTAAAGTTCATGACAGCACAGTTAGAAAAAGGCTGAACAAGTATGGCTTGTTTGGAAGGGCTGCAGGAGAAAGCCTCTTCTCTCTAAAAAGAACATGGCAGCACAGCTTAGGTTTGCAAAGCTGCATCTGAACAAACCACAAGACTTCTGGAACAATGTCCTTTGGACAGACCAGACCAAAGTGGAGATGTTTGCTCATAATGCACAGCAGCACGTTTGGAGGAAACCAAACACAGCATATCAGCACAAACACCTCATACCAGCTGTCAAGCACGGTGGTGGAGGGCTGATGATCTGGGCTTGTTCTGCAGCCACAGGACCTGGGCACCTTGCAGTCATTGAGTCCACCATGAACTCCTCTGGATACCAAAGTGTTCTAGAGTCAGATGTGAGGCCGTCTGTCCGACAGCTAAAGCTGGGCTGAAACTGGCTCATCAACAGGACAAAGATCCCAAACACAGCAGCAGATCTACAACAGAATGTGTGAAGAAGAAAAGAATCAAGGTGTTGCAATGGTCCAGTCAAAGTCCAGACCTCAGCCTGACTGAGATGCTGTGGTGGGACCTTCAGAGAGCTGTGCAGAAACCAATGCTGCAAACCTCAATGAGCTGAAGCAGCGCTGGAAAGAAGAGTGGGCCAAGATTCCTCCAAAACCATGAGAGAGACTGATAACGTCCCACAGGAAACCATTACTTCAGCTTATCAGCAGCACACGGCTGCTACTTACCCTTAAAAATCCTATGAAATCATTAAGGCTGGACTTAGTTTTCTATGCACTGCTTCTGCATTTTGGCTTTGTGTTAAATACATACTGACATGGTGCGATGTGTCATGTGTTGTACTTACATTATTTATGTCATGATAAGTAAAACCTTAGAACTGACTGAGGGGTTAACTTTCTTTTTCACATGACAGACCAACAAACTAATGTTCACTTGACTATTCAGCTAACATGGATGTAAACTGTTTAAAATGAAATAAAACTCTTTTTTTAATCCCAGTTTTTGGAACAATAAAATAAAAAATAAAAAACAGGCTGCTGCCAAGTGTATCTCTAACTATTTACAAACCAGCAAAGCTTTATAGATAGTTATGGTATGTGTATATATATAACTTATCGAGGCTGCATGCAACAAACTTACATGGCTTTTCTTGATTTCAAAATAACTGGTAGGTGCCTGAGGACTTTCTCATCACATCTCATCGACGCTTGCAGATCAAAATTCTCCTGCAGCCCGTCAAAAACCTTCATCCTTTCCATCAATGCATCCCAGTCCATCGTTGTGCATTCGGGGTTTGGACGATAACCGTGCCACAGACTGTACTTGACCTCGTCCACTAAAGCCTGCCTATTATACTCTCTCAGACAGTGAAAGAGACTCACACCAAAGGGAGAAAAGAAACACTCGAAGCAAAGCTTTGTCGTGTGGATATAGAGCGCATCTCTGTACTCTAACAAGCGCCGCTCCTTAATGAGGCCGAAGACAAAACGCAGGAAGATGTCGAACTTTCCCCGAGTGTCGCTCAGCGCCTCGTCTACCAGACTCTGACAGCAAGTCGAGCGGACAGAAACGTTTTGGGGTTCAATTTCGTCCAGTTTTGCAGACGCGGCCAAAAACTCCTGAACGCTGGAGTGACCGAAGCGAAACACACTGGTGTCGTGAAGCCCCGTCTCCTCTCTCAGCATCAGTGGGCACTCCGTGGAGAAATCCGATGCTTCTGCAACAGTTATGCCCATCTTTAAGAGATCATCCTCATACATTACGTCACCCTCTCCCATCCGAAGCAGCGCCAGCTTTTTCAGCTTGGCCAGAATATCTGCGTTGGATTCTTCCAAAAGATCGGACCCCAGGAGGTAAATCTGAGTCAGGCTCAAGGGATGGATTTCATATTCCTCTTGTCCTTCCAGATGATCTTTCAAAATAGTTGCCACAATGGTGCAAATTGGGGGAATCTGACACAGGACGTCCAGGCTCCTTGTAATCTTAATATGGTCGATGGCTCTGTGAGTCAGCTCTTTGCTGCCAATGATCGTCTGGAAGTGCTGCTCCTTCTGCAGATCAGTGAACCCCAGCAGCTCTGTCTGTTTAAACAGATACTGATCAGGGATTTGCGTTGCTGCTGCATATCGGGTTGTTATCCATACGTGTGCTCTGGGAAGTAAATTTCCCCTGATCAGACTGGTCACGAGCACATCCACTGTACACGGCTCCGTAACATCGCTCACAGACGGACAGCTGAAGTCTAACCGCTGCTTAAACTCATCGAGTCCATCCAGGACAAACCACACTTTGTTGTCATCCAGGCTGGAGGCGTCGAGCTCAGGTAATTCTGGGTAAAATGTCCGAAGAAGCTCAGTGAGGCTCAGTTTGTGTTTCAGCAGATTGAACTCCCAGAAAGTGAGCGGAAACAGACAGTTGATGCCAAAGCAGCCCCTCATCTCAGCCCACTCAAGAGCGTAACTCTGCACCACTGTGGTTTTTCCAATCCCACTCACTCCGATAGTGAGGACTGTCCTTTTGCTGCTGCTGTGATCGCACCTGGAGGACAACAGGTTTATGGCTGGGACACGTGAAAAGACCCCACATCTGGATCGTTCGGAGACATCAAAACATCTAAATTCATGTTGGATCAATTCCTCTTTGGAGTGGTCATGCTTGATCTTACATTTACTAAGTCTTGAAGGAAGCAGTGAGTTTTCACGGTGTGTTTCTTTCAGTGTCTGATATTTGTTGATCAGTGCGCTTCGGAGGCAGGCCTGGAGATCCATCACAGAGGCAGGGACGTCCTGAAAAGATGGGACAACAGCGAGTGAGACCCTAAAAACTCCCAAGATGCTGCTACAATAACCGTAAATGTCGACAATAACAAACTAATTTTACATTTGACTCCAACAGGACCGAGCAGGCATGTCAGCCGAGGTCTGGGTACTAAAGTATAATCCGTTTTTCTGTCAAAACGAAAAAACGAAAAACGGAAGTAGCTGTCCTTTTTCCATTTTTCGTTTTAAACCAAAAACGAAAAAACGGCGAAAAAACGGATTTTGATGATTTCATAAAAAAATAAAAAACCAAAATCAAATAACGGACCAAATTTGGTTTTTGGAAATTACTTTTTTCATTTTTCGTTTCTTACATTCGAACATGACGGCAGGCAGACCGGAAGCGGAAGTAACGCCAAAATAAAATTAGTGGGCTCATTTAATATCAAACATATTTTCCACTTTTTATACACCCATTGTAGGTAGTAGGCTCCATTTATTTTAGTTAAGTGAAAATACAACAGCTGGTTGTTTGGGAGAACGTGATAGCCTATATAAAATTATAATACGCTACAAAAAAGTGATCACAGCCAAATATGACAAAAGATGAGGCTAGCCTTTCATTTCTGACAGCTGAACATTGCACATCTACAAACCTTAAACAAAATAAACGAGAGCAACAAACGTCTTTTTTTTTCTTCTTAAAAGAATTTTAAGAATTCATATAATTTGCTGATGGCAATTATAGAGTGCGAGTGTTATACTGAAAGCGAGGCTGGGTGTGTCTATGAATATAGACAACAGTGAGGTTCTTTTTGTTGTTTTTTTAAATGTGTTTAATTTGTTCAATAAGCAGATATACAAAAGACAAGACTAGTCAGAATAATAAAACGACGACAACAACAGAAAAATCAAAAACCCAAATGGAAGGATCAGTCTCCCCCCCCCATATTAAATTAGCCCGCTAATTTTATTTTGGCGTTACTTCCGCTTCCGGTCTGCCTGCCGTCATGTTCGAATGTAAGAAACGAAAAATGAAAAAGTAATTTCCAAAAACCAAATTTGGTCCGTTATTTGATTTTGGTTTTGGTTTAAAACGAAAAACGGAAAAAGGACAGCTACTTCCGTTTTTCCGTTTTGACAGAAAAACGGATTATACTTTAGTACCCAGACCAGCCGAGCAGCTTTAACATTGTTATTCATTGAGTCGTTAGGAATCAAAGGCCTTTTTTCCTTGAATTTAATCACCCTCGTCTTCCATTTTGGACAAGGACGTCTGGCTACTGGGTAAGAAAATCAGTCAGTAAGAGACTAAGAAAGCTTAAGGCCTGCCATGGGACCCTTTGTATGCTCGAATAATTCATAAGTCAATGACCTGTGGCTTGAAAAAAAAAAAAAAAAAAAAAAAGAGAGAAAAAGAAGCCGATGTCCAAAGGAAAACTTTGAAAGACATTCAGAAAGAAGGAGAACTATTTCTCAAGGCCACTTTAAAAGATTAAACTAGTCTGGCAGCTTGGAAGGAAAATATTAAGAAACAAATATATGGCTGAATCAACGCTTTTTCACAGTACTGTAGCTACTTCAGTCAATATAAGAACTATCTGCTAAAATCCTTGTTATTAAAAAGTGTCAAATTTTCACTTTTCGTCATGATCAACAAGTTCGTGTTTCCCTTCTGCGCATGCTCAGACACGGTGCACCCGTTAATAATTTAATAAACCGTAAGTAAAAATGTGAATACTAAACACTGTACATCTTATGACCAAACATGGTTTTTATCCCGAATACCCTCCATATTAACTGAATGTAACTAAATGTGAATTAAGACCTGAAGGAGCAACAACTTTCGTTGGTTAAAAATCAAACAAAAAACAAAAGTAGGGGTTATTTTCCCGTGAGCTGCAGAAAATAGACTCGGTTAGCTCAACAGCAGCCCGTAAAACTAACGTACTTCGGTTGTAAAGGAATCAGATATATAACTGCAGCTGGAGTTCCGTCTATTTACCTGCAGATTTGTTTGTGGGAAAAACTTGCCGGAATATCCGAACAACCCGGCTCCTCTTCGGACTCGGATTCGAAGCTGTGGCGTTCACGGAAGCATCATCACAGAAGGACAAAACTACGTTGGCCGACACGTGCAAACGGAAAAACAAATCCAACAATAAAACGCTGCAAGAGAAAAACAGACATCCCAAGTCTCCCGGAAGGTCCGGGAGTCTCCCTGATATTGATAGTTAATCACGGATGCCCGCGAGTCGGATAAAATATCCCGGATTTTAGACTATTCGAGGGAGTTTTTTTTGTTTTTTTTTCAATGCGAGTGTGCAGGCAATAACTCGTGCACCATGCGCGTTTCGACTGCGCAGGCACGAGAGAGAGAGTGGTGTTGGGAGAGGTTGCTTGTGAAACCTGTGCGTATCTGTCCAAAGCGACACTCTGTTCAACGAGCGCTCAGGGCGACTGCTTGTCAGAGGGCGGCGGGGGTTGGGGGTGGGGGCTGGCCTTAAGTTGCTGGCCTTAAGTGTGTCTGTATGGGGGTGGGGGGCTCGATAAGCATCTCCCTGAAATGAGTTTTTGGAACTTGGGATGTCTGGAAAAATGCGGCAAGGCAATTTTATTTATAGAGCACAATTCATTCACAAGGCAATTCAAAGTGCTTCACAGCTATATAAAATCACAAGAGGGCAATAAAATCATTAAAAAGAAATAAAACAATAATTTAAATAAAAATAAATAAAAAATAATAATAAAAAATTTAAAAAAAAATTTAAAACCCATTAAAAATAATCATTAATTAGTTAATTTAAAAGTGAAGAGTGCAGATGAAATACTTTCAGTTGTCATATGCACAGCTAAACAGAACTGTTTTCAGCCTGGATTTAAACATTGTCAGAGTTGAGGCCTGTCTCACATCTTCTGGAAGACTGTTCCAGATGTTAGGAGCATAAAACTGAAACGCAGCCTCACCTCGTTTAGTCACAAATCAATCACAAAAACGACCGGAGCATACGCGCTGCAAACTTCAAAACACATGCAAGAGAAAAACACAATGGAAGTTTGCCAGGCCACTAGGCGGTCTCGACCTGTGGGACAGGGGATCGACTATGGGAGATCTACCATATTAACAAAAGAGAAGAAAGTCAAAAGGTTCGTTGTCCTTTATGTCTTTTTTAAACACTTGGCCGTAATATTTTACCTTATTATAGAAGAGCAGAGGAGTTATGTCGCTAATGTTAGCGTGCTTTAATTTAATTTAATGTTAGCTTTCGCTCGGGGACATCGTCTCCTCATATTGGAAACTCACATGGTAAGAGAGATGACAAACAGAGTGCACGGAAAGTACAGAGAGAGTACAGGGATATGGCAAGGGAAGAGAAAAGAGAACAAATGTGAAGAGGAGTAACAGAGGCAATGCCAGGAAGCAGAGACGGGACATGAGGGCTGCATGAGTCTTTTGCTTGTGTTTTGGAGTTTGCAGCGCGTGTCGTTATTGTGATTGCCGCATTTTTCTCTTTTACTGTTGGATTTGTTTTTCCGTTTGCAGCGCGTTCGCACGTGTCGGCCACCGTACAAAACAGAGCCGAGCCGGGGCAAACCCGTGACAAGCGTTCATCTCACGGTGATTACAAGGCCACATCGGGGAGATGGGCATCCCGGAAGAAGCGGCTGAACCCAAATTACATAGAAGAGGAAGGTAGGCGGCTGTCACACTCCTGACAACAGCAAGAGGAGCACCCCAGCCCCCCAAAACTGACTCTCTGCCAGGCGCGTAGGCAGACATAATAAAATGGGTGGGCCCAGAAAAAAATCAGACGGGCCCAACTTTTGGGTTATTATAAGGTGTAGGTATTATAATACAGCGTTTGAAAAAGTATGCCTCGTTAGGACATCACAAGCGACGTTATCACTTACAGCACTGGCAAAGTGAGCACACGTCAGACACAAGTGCTCTATAATGCAAGCCACACACACGCGGGGGCGCACACACACACACACGCACCTACACACGCATTCAGTGCAAGTCTGGTAGGCTACTGGGCTTGCCTCAGCCTAAACCCAATACGTCCATAGATATAGGTTTAAAAAAATAATTCTCAGTTAAATGACACATCTCAGCCAACTGCACAGACGCTGTGTGCACAGTTACACAGACGCAAAGTTTCAGATACAAGCACCCCATAGGCAATGGAATCAGCAACGCAACACTTATGTAAAGTCATGTAAAGTCCTTTAAAATAAAGAATCAAAACATGTCCGCAGCATGACAACAGGTTGGCTCGGCGGCCAAATTATGAAATTGACCAAAAATGAAAACCATGGCTTAGAAGAAGGCCTAATAGAAAAAAAGTAATTAGCACTTCCATTTGATGAATCCTTTTGATACATGCTACAGCAAGAGACAACGTTTTTTTTTTGTTGAACTCTCTTATCACGTCAGCGTAGTCCAACGATTCCGTCAGTTCTCTTTCAAGGGAAAGCACTGAGAGTGCATTCAGTCTTTGAGTCAACATGGATGTTCTGGTGGAGGTTTTTATCCGATTGACAGTAGAAAAAAGGCGTTCGACAGTGCATGTTGTTATTGGCATTGTAATAATCATCAATTACATTTGTAAAGCACTTTTCATTTCATACGGAATCTCAAAGTGCTATGCTGATGGTGGCAGACTACTGGATTGTAGCCACAGCTGCCCGGGGGCACACTGACGGAGGCAAGGCTGCCATGCACCGGCGCCATCGGCCCCTCCGACCACCACCAGCAGGTGGTCAACCTAACATGCATGATTTTTTGGACAGTGGGAGGAAGCCGGAGTACCCGGAGAGAACCCACGCATACACGGGGAGAACATGCAAACTCCACACAGAAAGGCCCCAGCTGGGTGTTGAACCTGGAACCTTCTTGCTGTGAGGCAACAGTGCTAACCACCACACCACCGTGCAGCCCGCAGAAGACTGGGCTGCACAAGACTATTTACTTGAGGGAAAATGTCATTCGGGCAAGAGTCAATGACTTCCAAAAGTGATGTAAATGCGCTGCCCTGGGAGGGTCACGTTGTCACGCAATTACAATCTGATTGGCGTTTCAAGATGTAGCGTAAGCATTATGCCACCCAAAATTGATACTCTGAAAATGAATTAATAAAAGTCACAGAAGATGAACCAGATTTTTATTTTAATTTTTTTACGAAATGTATTAATTGTCGCTCAGTGCTAATGCAATACGGAATACAATGAGGCAACAGGTGACTATCATGTGTCGACTCGGCATTCTCATTGGATGGGGCGGGCCTGGCTGTCAAGTGGGCGGGCCCAGGCCCATCCAGGCCCACCCGTGGCTACGCGTATGCTCTCTGCCCACCAAATCCACACTGAGGAGCACCCCAGCCCCCCAAAACTGACTCTCTGCCCACCAAATCCACAATGAGGAGCACCCCAGCCCCCCAAAACTGACTCTCTGCCCACCAAATTCACACTGAGGAGAACCCCAGCCCCCCAAAACTTACTCTCTGCCCACCAAATCCACACTGAGAAGCACCCCAGCCCCCCAAAACTGACTCTCTGCCCACCAAATCCACAGAGGAGCACCCCAGCCCCCCAAAACTGACTCTCTGCCCACCAAATTCACACTGAGGAGCACCCCAGCCCCCCAAAACTGACTCTCTGCCCACCAAATTCACACTGAGGAGCACCCCAGCCCCCCAAAACTGACTCTCTGCCCACCAAATTCACTCTGAGGAGCACAACCAGCCCCCCGAAACTGACTCTCTGCCCACCAAATCCACACTGAGGAGCACCCCAGCCCCCCAAAACTGACTCTCTGCCCACCAAATCCACACTGAGGAGCACCCCAGCCCCCCAAAACTGACTCTCTGCCCACCAAATTCACACTGAGGAGCACCCCAGCCCCCCAAAACTGACTCTCTGCCCACCAAATCCACACTGAGGAGCACCCCAGCCCCCCAAAACTGACTCTCTGCCCACCAAATCCACACTGAGGAGCACCCCAGCCCCCCAAAACTGACTCTCTGCCCACCAAATCCACACTGAGGAGCACCCCAGCCCCCCAAAACTGACTCTCTGCCCCACCGAATCTACACTGAGGAGCACCCCAGCCCCCCAAAACTGACTCTCTGCCCACCAAATCCACACTGAGGAGCACCCCAGCCCCCCAAAACTGACTCTCTGCCCACCAAATCCACACTGAGGAGCACAACCAGCCCCCCAAAACTGACTCTCTGCCCACCAAATCCACACTGAGACACGCATAGCAACTAGTAACAATGAGAAAAATGGGCAGATAGCAACTGATGACACCAATGCCTGCTTGAAAATTCATGTTTTAGTTTTTAATCTCAATGGAATGTCTGAGTTCTTCAAGGGATTAAACCTTGAAGCGTATATCCTCAAAAGGAGTTCCAGAAACCTTTTCCCATGTTGGGGAATCACTTCTGCTTTATGGGAGCCAATTTCTGCCAATTTAACAAATAAATAATAAATCGATAATGGTCCTTAAAGTCAATACAAAGTTTGTTCTGAGATTAAAGGTAGGGTAGGAGATCCTGGATTTTGAGTCCAGCGAAGCTGCATTTTGAAAATACACAGGTAAAAAGTCCCAACCCTTTTCTTCACTTTCCCCCCGAAGGCACGCCTCTAGAGTACATGAACACGCACGAGCACGAAGGTGCACGAGCGCTGTTCTGACAGCAAGCATTGATCGTTGCCGTATTTAGTATTTAGTTTATGCTAACTATACGTTTAATAATGCTAGGTGCTAGCCAAGCTGGCTCTAGTTTAGCTTCCTGCCAAGCTTCTGGACGCGTAATTCGTTCACGGAGCAGGGTACGCGCACAGGGGGGAGGAGGGGGAGGGAGGAGCAGATTGCAGTTTGATAGACGGCATCAGTATCCAATCATTGTGAACGGTCCGTTCACAATGATTGGATACTGTTTTTCCTAGATTGTACGTTCTAGAGGCCACTAAAACTTTTCATATTTGTGTCAAAACTTTTAATTAATTGGTTGCAATGGGGGTGTGAAGAGGATTTCAAGCAATATGTAAAAAAATGTTCCAGAAAAAGATCCCCTACCCTGCCTTTAAATCAAAAGTTGAGGTGCCAGAAGTTAAGATACCAAGACATAATTATGAGTTACTCAGTCACAATTTTGAAATACTGAGTCGAAAATCTAAGATACTTGGTCAAAGTTTTGAGATACTAAGACAAACTATTGAAAAACTAAGTTAAAATGTAAGATACAAAGAAAAATGTAAGATAAATCGGTGTATAGTTGGGTCCAAAAGTTTGATTAAATAGCATTAAATGCATGTTTGTTTCCTTAGCAAACCTGATTTAACTCGTGCAAACATAACGAGAACCAGACGAAATAAAATGCTTGAATTCTTTTAAAAAGAGCTTTCTGTGGTAACATCCAAGTTCCACAGCGGGGCAGTATTCGTCAGGGGAAAAGCCCCTGGCATGTGCATGACTTTTTCCTTGTTTGGCAGCATGGACACTGATGCTTCTTAAAGGTGTAACAGCTGGCTCATTCTCCCTCAATCCAGAAGAAATGGATGCTTTCAGGTGTACTCCAGGTTAAATTGTTCAGTCATTGTTCACACCGACGCCTCCACGGTTACCTTCAGGATCTTAATTTCATGCACACACTAGGTCTCAGCCCATTTCTACTGATGCATATAACTCAATTAAATTAATTTGTTTTTTAAATAAGCACTTGCATTCAGAACCTTTGATTATTCTTTGCTTTCTTAATCAACCGCATCGGTTCTCCAGCTTCCAGTTGAGGAAGGCTCACTGTTATGTAAAGGATAGTTTGAATCCGTAAAATAAACTTTTACCATCTTTTAATCATTGCTGAAAGACTTTGAACTGAACAATAATTAACTGCGACAGAATTTTGAGGCGCTGTCACGGGTCAGAGGATTTCCAGTTCAGGATTGCTTCTTTTTTTTTTTTTGGAGATGATGTGGCCCTTTTGACGTCTTCACACACGAGCGTGAAGCTGCCAGGCGGAGGTCACGGTCCTCAGTGTGATGGACTGCCTCCTGGGTTGGGGGTTGAAATATCTCGGTGTCGTGTTCCTGAGTTAGTATGGGTCAGAGTAAGAGGCTGACAGACAGGTGGGGCAGCGTCTGCAGTGCCGCAGATGTCTGTAACCTCGAAGAAAGAGCTGAGCTGGCAGGCGAAACTGTCGCTCTACATTCCAGCCCTCACAGATATTCCAGAGCTCGTGGGTATTGACTGAAGAACGAGACCGCAAAATGAGCTTCCATCCTGAGGGACAGGGTGAGGACCTGGTCATCCGGGGCTGAGTCAACAGCTCCTCTGATCAGGAGGTCATCTGGACAATTCGAGTGGGAGATATTTCAGTGGGAGGAGGCCTCAGGGTGTCTTTTGGCTGGTTTGGGAACACCTGAGTGTTCCTCCGGAGGTTCCTGGGGAGAGTCTGCTGCCCCCATGACCCAGCCCATAAGCATGAGAAATTGTAACAATGGCATGTGGTCGATGCCCTGGAGTGCCTTCCATTACCTACTCTTTATAACACAGACCTTTCTTTAACGCCTCACTCTGTATTCTGGAACACTAGTTTGTCTCTTTTACAGCTGATAGCTCAGCCCATTTTTTGTGTAGTCATTACAGGAAGCAGGCTTGAGGATTTGAGGAACTGTGGAATCCATGTGCCGAACCGGAAGATGTGGTTTCAGTGTTAAAGATGGGCTGTGCTACCTTTAAAGGGACAGTTCGCCTCTTTTGACATGAAGCTGTATGACATCCCATATCAGCAATATCATTTATGAACATTGACTTACCCCCTGCTGCGTCCTGTGTGCCGAGTTCCAGCCGAGTTTTGGCGTTGATGAAAGTAGTCCGGCTAGTTGGCTGGGGTCACAAAAATAAAGCGTTTTTGCTTCTCAAAACAATATGCGTCCAAAAGAGTAATACATTTGCATCACAAAATTGTTGTCCAGGAAAAAGTCAGACCTCACAATCGCTTGGCGCTATTTTCTCTCCCTTCATAGCAGGGGGTAAGAAAATGTTCATAAATGATATTGCTAGTATGGGATGTCACACAGCTTCATGTCAAAAGAGGCGAATTATCCCTTTAAGTGTGAGGACTGCGTCTTTACAAAATAAGAGGACTGTTCCCTAACAGTTCCTGGTACACTGAATCCATTACCATGAGACTTTAATGACTGATCAGAGGGATTTGAGGGTCAGCGATTACGCCGGTCACTGTGACCATCGAAGCAGTTTATAGGCTCTTCAGAGAAAATATTCCATTGTCACCATGAATCTAGCAACAAAAAACACCACAATAAAAATCTGTGTCACTAAATACTCTGAGAAATATTGTGCAGAAGAAAGACAGCCGTCTCATTCAGAGAATTTTATTTCCAGTCAGCTTTAAGCTTTCCATAACGAACAGAAACGGTATTGATTTAAACTGGCTTTTGAGAAATAACTGGCATAAATACGTCCAGTATTGAGTCCGGTACAGAAATATTAAATCAGAGTACAAATCTTTGTCACTTCAGGGAATATAAAAATATTTCTACACAGAAATACAATCTACAATTGACCTGCAATTGTAGAGCAATAAAAACACATTTTAAAATAATTCATTTTACATTTTAAATAAATGTTTAAGCATGGAGTTTTAATCGGGGTCATCGTAGTGACTGCTCTCAGTAGCACACGTTATATCCAATTCCTTTTGAAGGCACCAGGGGAACAGCAGTTAAAGCAGAAGTTAGTTAGATTAAATGCTTTGAGACTATCCAACATGCTCTAATCTGCTGAAATCCAGCACAAAACAACCTAAATCTTTGCCTTTTCAACCAGTCCGGATGACATCTGCAGGCTACAGATTCCATCAGACCACCTGCTGGTTTCCTTGTAAAAATCTTAAAATCACTTAATTCTTCTTCCCGATTCCATTCCGACATTCTTAAATCTATCTACAAAACATACATCTACAAGCACCAAAAGAATACCACATGAATTAATCATTGTTCAGGATTGTGTGCAGCTGGCTGCTACGTTATCCCTTCGCTATTCAACTTGAAGGCAGTTTCCGTTTTGCATGACGGCCGGGATGCAGAGGTTCAGGTTCGCCACCTTCCTGTAGACGAAGTGGAAGATCTGTACGAGCGGCCGGCTGTGGAGCTCGGCTTTGATTCGCTGGGGGTGCGTGTCTGGAGCGAGCTGCTGGGCGGTGTCCTCTATGACCAGGAACAGTGCGTAGTTCTCCGGGTCGGGGATCTTGAACTTGTAGGCGCAGAGTGAGCAGACCTCCTCCGTGGAGGTGTATGGGTGCACCAGCAGGGTTTTAGCTGTGCAGCCTGAGCCCACCTCCTGCAGGGCGACACGGAGGAAGTTCTACAAAGAAAAGGTTTCATGTTAAAGCTGCCGTCGGCAGGTTTTCAAAATTCCGAGTCTAAAGTCGGAAAATTCGAACTGATATAACTTTCAGGTCCCTCCCCCAACCTCTACCAAGCTCCAAATCGCCCCCCAAACCCCTCCCCCTCTGTGGACGAGGTTGTGCACGTGAGTTCACACCAGTGTGCGTGCACACAAGCTGGGGGCAGACTCACGCTCAGCATGGTTGGTGACTGTTCTGCTCAGATAATAGATAAATAATAAACCTAACGTGATTGGTTAAAAACAGCCGGGAGCGCTCGATTTTTGCAAGCACGATTACAGGCTTTAGAGGGAGCTACAGAATTCGGGATTTTCCTAAACAGCCTATTTAATATTCTACTTCCACAATCCCATGACAGTTCAAGCTAATATGACTAAAAAAAAAAAGTGCCCGACGGCAGCTCGATATGGGGGAAATTTTGGTCAAATTGATAGAGATATATGTGAGTAAAAATGAATATAAATTGAACGAATTTATAAATGTATATATAATTAATATAAATATGACACAAATAAATGTATATGTATATAAATATACATACATTTGTAAATATAAAATAAATATGCTTGACTTTGTGTGTGCAGTCTGGCAGTCTGCATTTGTGGATCCATTTTTAGCTCTCGTGTCCATGGCGTAATTTTGACACACTCCTACTGTGCTGCAAGATGCACAAACAAATGCATGCCGATTTGAATGTGAACAGCGGCACAGCCCTCTATTCACGGAGCATCCACCAAATGGCAGTGTGCAAGGCACGGGGCAATGGCAGTGCCTAGCAGTCCAAGACAGAGGCTTTGGACGATCAATATGGAGTCGACAAGTGGAACAACTGGATGGGTATGACTAGCAGTTTAATCATTTATGACTTTTCCTAAATCCCTTTGGCTAGGCAGAATGAAAGGTAAAATGTATTAAACTTATTAGTCCAGGGTATTCTTCAGTGTGTCACATTTTTATATTTATATTAATTATATATACATTTATAAATTCGTTCATATTTATATTCATTTTTACTCACATATATCTCGATCAATTTGACCCAAAATTTCCCCCATAGTTTTAAGACACAAAACTCCACAATGAATGAGAGAAGCACTGCTGAAGCAGGCAGAGAACTTGCATGCAGTTATGTTCGTATAAAGGTGTTGCATGCAATTATTTCACCAGGGAGCGGTTTCTGCTATAAACGCTGATCCTCAGATCCAGGTCCACATGCAGGAAGAAAGGCTCATTTTCAGAGGCGAGGGCAAGCACAGCGCACTTTTCATGCACCTTTCCAAAGGTGGGGGGGAATTGGTACAACTTAGACTCACTGCCTGGATGTTAAAGTTGGGCTCAGGTCAGGCGTGATACCTGAAAGTCGTCCACAGTCGGCGCTGAACGCGGGGCGGTTCGCCGGCGGTGCCACTGGTGCAGCGTGTTCCTGGCCTCGGAGCTCAGCACCCGGGCCGCCTGCTCCTCCTGGAAGTTCTTGATGAGGGCCATGGCTCCGTAGGTGCTGGTCAGGTAGTAGCCCCCTGGAGAAACAAGAAAAAATGAAAATAAGATGAATAGCGAGAAGGAAACTTCCAGGTAGCAGAGATTAAACATCTTTGTTCTTGCACAAGTGTACGTGCGACGCAGGTTGAGACTGATTGGAAAATATTTAGCCCAGGCAGGGTGCAGCCTCCCTTCTCATCTGAACCGGCTCCAGCCCATTCAGATTAAACACTGAGGAATTTCCTACCCTGCACCGTCTGCACGCAAAGACTTTTCCTTCCTCTGGCCACATTTTATTATTTTCTCACAGAACCAACCGGCTAAACTCCGCTCAGCAGAGACGGTCACAGGAAAGCAGTTTTAGAATGAGCTAAAGAATGACTAAACCTAAAAACAAAAGACTGACATTTCAAAGAGCTTCAGGCTGAATTCTGACCAATATAAAGACGGTGAAATGTTTCAGTCAGCACACACAGGTGTATAAAAACTAAAGATAGTGAATGATTTTAGACAGAAAATAAGGATTCTCTTTGTAGCTCAACTGTTGTGCTACAGTTTTACACAGTAAGTGGTATTTGAGTCAAAGATTCCCTTTAAGCCTGAAAATAGACATAATCGGAGTGAAAGAGGGAAACATTCAGGCATCGGGTGAAAGAATAGATACAGCTGCAGAATTTAGGATAAGATGAAGTAGTCAAAGGTTTCATCTCTTCTCACAGAAGTGTTTTTTGGTTTCTCATCGACTTGACTGCTACTTGCTGCTCAGTTATCCTCAGATTTACAGTAAAGAACCTGCCAGACATCAACAAACTCAACGTCTTTTTTGTATTCTTATAAACACCAACAGACTTCACCCCACCCATCGACAGATGGTGTGATTTTTTAATGTTTGTTTTTTGTACTCCACCTTTGTTTTATCACTTCAGATCTGGGACATTGTGTGCCGGGACCCTGCGGGGATCACAGGGATCAGTGGTCTGGGTTTGAATTTGCTGTTCTTTTGGGTCCACTTTGGTAAAATTGTCCAAAATACGCGTTTCCAAGTCATAGCCAGAGTAACCTGAGAGCTGTTCAGAGTCAGAATCACTCTAAATGTTACTGGGACTGAGTTAGAGATGGAATCAAAATGAAGATAAATGATGTACATCTGATTTTCTATTTTCATTTCTTTGTGAACAGATATCTGTAGATTACTACAACATGATCCTGCCACCGCTTATCCAAATCCTTGTCCAAATTTAACACCAACAGTCGAAAACAAATGAATGTTTCACAGCTTTTTCTGAACCCATTTAAGAAAAGAGTTTGTCTCCACCACATCCTAGGGTGTAGATTTGGTTTTGCTGTTCCACATTTTAAAGCTCAGAAACTCAAAAAACTATCCACAACACAGTATATGGCTTTCAGAGACACAGAGGACTCGCTGCATCCATGCCAACTTTCCTCATCACACATTTAAAGCTACACATCCAAATGGCATATTCTCGTTTTAAGCTTTTTATCGGCTTTTTTCTCACGTATGAATTTGTCCCCAGGAGACTCTTTTACAGCTGCCTCAGCGTGGAAGCTCCGGCAGTCTCCAGTGAGGTGTCAGTCAGAAGCTAAGAAGTCGGACTATACTTTGAAGTCACCGTATAGACAAAGTTTACATGCACACCAGACTTATATAAGAGAGAATACGGGAATCCTGAGGCACAGCTCCCAGCTCACTGGATTTAATGCAGCAGCAACTTATATCGAGCTAAAAGTGTTACAGGACTCATTGTTGTTGTACACTCTGTACAATCAATCAAACTGCATCAATCGAACAAAAAGAACTGAGCTTATACGCAGCGCTTGGATATAGCTGACATTCCCAACGGCTGTCCTGTGCTTCTTCAGGGGGTTCAAGTTTAAAACCCACTTTTTTCCCCACTTTGTTCTCTGAGTTTTGAAGCTGCGACTGACTGAAAATGTTTGTTGTGGAAACTTTGGGGCTTAAGGAGTTCAAGCAAACACGGCTCAATATTCACATTTATCCGTCTCAGGATTAAGATTTCTTTATGATCTTATTTTCTGATCCAAATGATAAATGCATGAAAGCAAATGGTGATTAATCTCCTGAGAAACCTGTTATCACTACTGTTAAATCTAAAAATCAAACACGTTTAGGATTAATAAGACACAACAGCTAAACCTGATATGTTGTCATCCATCCAAAAGATGTAAAATACCATCATCTGGAGTCTTGTTTGGATCAACAGGGTGTTTTCTTCTTTAGATACTCAATCCTCCATCATGTTACTAACCTCATGTTACTGCTCTCAGTGTTGTTTAGTAGCTACATATCTGTGTGAGAGAGCTGTGTGAGTTCACGAAAATATGAAAGTCTGTAAGCTGCAAATACAAGCATGGTTCCATCCATCCTTCAATTTCCACTTAATCTTATTCAGGGTTGCAGGGGGGCGGGAGCTCACAACAGCTGCCTTTGGGTCAAAGGTGGGACCCTGGAGAGGTCGTCAGAATCAATACACGCTCACTTAGAGGGTTTATCAATATTCTAAAGCCAAATCTGCGCAGAGACAGGGCTCATGTTTAAACCCCGTCATGATCTGTAATGATTAGAGCCATTTCCAATGACACGGGGGCCTTACTTTAACAATAGCTAACTCCGGGACAGACCTTCCTCCGACCAGGAAACGGCAGGGTGGAGCACTCGATAACCTCACACCTCTCAGTGATGTGCCCGACATAAGGAAGGAAAAGTCCAGCATTTTATAGCTCAGAGGTAATCGGTTGTTCATGTAAACACCTATTGAGCCTGTTGTTTCTGTTTGGATACGAAAATAACAAAATCAGGAATTAGGCTCTTTCCCAACAACCCTTTAACAAACTGGTCAGAGCTGGAATCTTAAAAGCAGAAACTTGAGATGCCTCTTTGGCTTCAAACTAACCGTAATTCACTTAACTCTGCTCTACTTCTCATGAAACATAGTTCGTTACAAAGGGTACAAACAAAACTCATACACACCACACTGTCTCCTGGACCAATCAGTGCACGGGTTCAACCAATCACAGCACGCCTGTTTTACAGATGGCGCCCCTCGTGCTCTCATTCTGCAGAAGAAGCTAAAAAGCATCCAATAAAAGCAGCTCTACGAGCTACAGGTAACCCGAGTTCCTGCACTGCAGACACAAAAAGATGCGGCTTTACAGCAACTTAAAGTTTCTGTCGTCCAACAGCACCCATGGGGATTAGACAACACTCAGCGGGGTTACATGGCACCGAAAGGATCCAATTATTGGCTAAATTACAATAAGATTGATTTATTAATTTCATGTAGACACCTTAATCGGACAAGAAATTGGATCCAATCGGATTAAGACCCCGGGATAACTCGGTTGAAAGTCAAATTAAACCTGCTTGTAGAAGGTGAAGCACGTGGTGAATTAGACTTTGCGTTCTGCACATGCTCGAGATTTTTTCCCGGAGTCGGGAACCGGAAGTCGGAAGAGACGATATTACTGTTGTCGCCGTCGGAAAGAAACAAACAACGCGATGGAGAATGCTCCGTTGTGCATCTCGTTTGTGCAACAAGCAGCTCATCACAAACTAAATGTAGAGGGACGTAGCTTCATCTTGCTCTTCGTTCTCCATCTTTCTCGAATGCCTGAGTTTGATTCAATTCATTCACCGCCATATATCCAAGGATAATTACCCTTGCTCAACTCATTCTTATTGTAATTTAGCCCATTATCCGATCCTTTCAGTACCATGTAACTCCACTGAGTGTCCTCAGTCAGAGGCTTCTTGAGCTTTCCTGCTGTAAGGAATGCAACAAAAGTCCTAGTTTAGCATAAAGACTTCAACTAGTTAGCTTGGCTCTGCTGAACGTTGAAAAATAGGCCTTCCAACATCCCTAAAGCCGATTCAGTAACACGTTGAATACGGTGTTGATCATGGAACGCCAACACAATCACTCATTGTCTGCGGGAGTGGAATCTGCCATTCTTCTAATGTCTCCCAGTGGTGATGAATCACTGAGCAGGTGGACAGGACCTACCCTCTCCTTGAAGCAGAGAAGGGTCCAGCAGCTCCATCATGTACTCGATCTCCGTGTCCAGCTGCGGCATGTCACACTGAGCCACCACGTAAGTCAGCATGGGCAGGAAGTCATCGGCCCCGTACATCCTCCCTGGAAAGGAAGCAGATCGAGTGCAGAGGTCACGTAGGTGTGGCGGTCGCACAGGTCAGACGGGGGAAGAAAAGTCAATGCTGTAAGCTACCATAAAGAGGCTGAATTCAAACTCTGTCCGTACCCGAGTTATCCTGCATGATGGTGTAGATGAGTTTACACACTCGCAGCAGCAGCGAGACCTTTTTCTCAGGGGAGTACATTTTCCTCATGTTCAGGAACTTTTGGCGGATTTTCTCAACAGCCACAGAGTCAGGGGGCACGGCCCCATCCACCCCCAGCTCCTGGGGCTTCTTCATCTTCGCCAGGGCCAAGTTCTCCCTGAGCTGCTGCCAGGCTCCGCTGCTCACCTGCAGCAGGGGAAAGACGGGGTTAACCACCCATGTTCTCATCACGCTGTTATTCAAAGAATTCAGGAGACGTCCCATCTCACCTGGAAGTCGTGAAGAGCCACCTCGATCACGCTCTTCAGAGGCTTCAGGACACACTTGTGCATGGCCTTCTCCAACACCTGATCTGTGGAAGATGACGGCAACACACAGGTTTATGAGAAATCAGAGCATAAAGACTTTATCGTAGGACATTTTCAAGCAAACTGATGAGTAATGTTGATATTGCGTCACTGCCTGTTGTGCAACATTCCCGACAGCCCGTTTCACATTTGAGTTAAATATGACAACAACAAAAATGCACTGAATAAATGTGTCACCGAAACCAAACACACTGGCACGATCGTAATGAATACACCGTCCATTTTACTCAACATAACCCCACATAAGCTCAGACCTGTACCGTTAAGATTCTATTTTTCCTGTCATGATACGTACAAGTTATCACTTGAAAGACTGTGTCCTTCGTCAGTCTTTCTAGTACAAAACTACCAGAAGCCAACTCAGTCATAGAAATACGATGATCAGGTTAAACAACTCTGGAAGCAACAAACATCTAAGAAGAAGACGCCAAATAGTCGTAGTTTAGCTGGTTTGTTCCAGGTATTTCATCAACCTGTCCCCAGATCCAACAACTCAATCCTGAGAGTTAGATCCATTTATCCGCCATGTATTAAACTCTACAAAGACTCCATCTGTACCTCAGACCTACACACAGCAGCCACACATTATTCCCTGCCTACCTCAACTATCCGCAGCCTGTGCCATTGACACAATTGTGTTTTATTGTTCAGTGGCAGGACTGACGCAACCATTCATGCTCCACATTCATCCTCTGCCTCCATGCAGACTTTATGCCATGTTTAAGCAATCAGCCACACAGAATAAAACGCAGGTTTTGTAACAGCGTAAATAACCTAATATCGATGAGTCAAGAGGAATAACGAGGAAGCACAGGAGGAATGCGTTTAATTTCCGATAACAATCCCCCTCACGCCTGTACAGGTGTGGAGGCTCACCTGAGGTAAAGGTTCGACTGTTTTTTAATGCGCTGCTTTGGCAAAGAAATCCGAGCACAGGAAAGTCAGAAGTGTTTACAGAAACTGGATCAGTCCGTTAGACCCTCCCGTGTACTCAAGGAGTGCCGCTGAGCCTCTTCAGGAGTCACATTTTCGGACGTTGGACTTCCTGACTCCCTCCATATTGGCTCATTTCCTTCATCAGTGTTTGTAACTGGGTTTTATCTGGGCTGCAAGCTGTTTGTAGGCTTCCCTTTACTGCAACAAACACACTTTGTGAAGTGCACAAACACTAAAACCCAAGAACGGGGAAAACCTCTGTAAACAAAGAACGTGAGGGCAAACTTTGAATTTGTCATTTACAACACAGAAACGACAGCCTTTCCTCTTCACTCACATCCTCCCTCTGTGGGCCCTCATTCAGCCACGGCTGTAAGTTAGGGCGTGTTGACAGACTCTCACACTCCCTTTGAAATAATAATAATAGCCAATTATTTAGCTTGTTGACCCAAAACATCATCTGAACTGTTGCACTCATAACAAAAACTATTGTTTCTCCTTTTTAACTGCAAACAGAAAGCAGTCATAAAGACTTTTCTTCCTTGCTTCGAGTTATTCGTTTGAGCTGAAGAGACACCACCAAAGTCTACTCGGGAGTTTTTTTCATGTTCGTGCAAGCTCTAGTTTAGAGCTCAGACTCCATGTCCGTGGCAGCTTTACATGCCTGCCCCGTCTCTCCCTGCAGAGGGAACATCTGTGAGCGTGAGAAGCTTTATGTGTGGATCTGTGGTTAGAATAGATCACTTCTCTGTCTGGGAACAAGGCTTTGCTGTTATTGTTTACAATGAACAAGAGATGCGAGATGTGTGCAAACACACTTATGTATTCATGCAAAGCGGGTTCGCTCTCGTCCACAACAAGGCTGGAATAAAACATTTCTCTTCCTCACTGGAGCTCCCTGCTCTGTCTCTCGTGTTTTTTTGCTTTAAAAAAGACAACTTACGCCTGCTGCGTTTAGTTTACGAGGCATATTTTGTGCTTCATTCTTGTTGCAACTAATTTGGCAGTTCTGCCGACGTGAGCATTTTCACATGAAAACATGAGCTTCGCTACATTTTTGTGGCCTGTTGATGAGGACAAGGACACTTCTGTATTTCAACATTTTCCAAAGTGTTTCTCATCCAAGGCTGCTCAGTTTGGTCCTTCAGTAGTGAGTATTTTTAGGTGCAGGTTGGTGTATGCAGTTTGTTGGATTGGATTATTTTTCAGCACTATCCTACTAGAATTTGGGTTTCAGAAATCAACAAGTTTTTATCAATCAGATTTCAGTGTGTATAACATATTCCTCCACTGAGCGGGACTTTCTGCCACTGCACTAAACTGGATCAAATCCTGTTTAAAAGACAGACACCACAAAAACAACAGCAAACAAAAACAACAACTGGAGTTCTGCAGGGTTCTATACCGGGACTTCTGATAAGCACTCATTAAGGGCCTTGAACAAATAAAAAACTGGATGTTCAGGATTTTCCTTCAACTAAAGACAAAAAGTATCAAATGTTATTCAAGCAAAGAAAGAACAGATAAAACAACAACAAATGTGGGTGTCATCATGAACTCAACTTCAAAAGCCATCAACTTAGTTACAAAGTCAGCCTTCCATCACCTGAAGAATAATTCAAGGATAAAAAGATTTATAGATTTAGAAAAGCTGGTCCATGCATTTGATTGCATTGATTATTATAACAGGGTATCTCCTGGTCTGCCTAAAAAAAAAATTGATCGGACAGCTGCAGCTGATTCAGAGTCCTCACCGAGACCCGAAAAGTAGATCGTGTCCCTCCAGTCCTGAGGTCTCTACACTGACTTCCTGTTCATTAAAGAGATGATTTTAAAACGCTGCTGTTCAAAAGCTCTGAATAATTTAGAGCCAAATTACTTTCCAGATCCTGGTACTTTATGAACCTTTCAGGCATCTTGTGCTGTGTTCACATAACCTGCAACATTATCATAACTACAAGAGTCTTGTTTTTACTTTAATGTCAACGCTGCTGCCCACTGAAACGGTAAACATGTACAATAAATACTTTCTTAGGTGCCTCATTTGTGTGAGCAAAGGAAAAAGTCATATTTGTGAGACCACTCAGGAGCTTAGAAAAAGAAACAATTCTGAAATGGAAACTATTGCTTCTGCTATTCAAGAAGCTAGCAGTGCTGTTGCCAGCAATGCTGCTGGTAAGTTAAGACAACAACACTCAAAAAGCAGCATGGAACATATAGAACATCACCACGTATTGGATATGCATCCACCTCAGACCACATACTGAAGGTATAAGGACATTAACTGGAAAATAAATCAATAAAAAACTGATTTGGGTCACTTCAGCCCGTATATGTGGATGTACACAGAGGTTAGGGTTCTGGAACAGGTTTGCTGCCTATGATAAAACTGAGATTTCTGTTTTTATGCTTCATGTATGTGGAACCAACTCCCGTAAAACTTCAGCTCTGCTGCAACTCTTCTTCTTTTACATCAAACCCTCAAACTTTGTTTGCGTTTGATTGACTGAATGAAGTAAAAGACTTCAACTATTTCCCTACAGCGCATCTTTAATGCTCTTTTATCAACCAAACTTTTACATTGTATGATTTGTAGTTTTAACATGTTTCAGGTTGAATCACCTGGTTGATGGATCGTGCAATATGAATACATTTCCCCTAACTGATAAGAAATATATCTGAATAAAATCTTTGCCATTCAATTTCAGCCTCAGCTGCATCGTGAATTTATGCCAACGAGCACAGGCCAAGAATATCTCACTGCAGTACAGCATGCTGGCATTTCTGTAACCCAACACCGGCAATGAGGCAGACTAATATGGAAAACTTAATCTCCAGCTTTGGTTCCAAAGATGATGGCGATATTTTCATTTGGAGACACTTTACTCGGTTTTACTTCCCCAACATTAGGAATGAAAACTTGTAGAAAACTGCATGCTGTCAGAGGAGCGCTATGACTAAAGCATCACACAAGCCCACGCACGCACGTAGAGTTGTTTCACAAGGTCAGCACGCAGTGAGCAACCAAAGAATCTCAGAGCACAGCAAAGCACTCGGCTTCAAAGACTCACCGATCTGGTCCTCAGGTATGAGAGACTCTATGGGAGGGTCGAGCTCCGAGCTCTGGCGCAGGTAAGCCTTCATCTGTGTCATAAACTGCCTCAGAGTTTGCAGGAAATCCACCCCCGACGTGTGACAGCTACGATTCTCCTGCACTAAGCCGATGTAGTCCTGAACAAGCGAGCCAAAATAAGAGCTTTTGTCCCGGGACAGCTCGGCGATCCGTTTCACGGCCCGTCTCTCTGGCGTCATGAGGGAGCTGAGCATGCCGCTCACCTTGCTGAAGCGTCCCTTCAGGGCTCTGGGAAGGATAAAGGATCCACCACTCAGGCTAACGCCAACCCTTCTGCTCCGTGCTTTGAAGGACGGACGGAGGCGCATTTCTAGATCGGCCTCCAGGCCCACCCCATAGTCCTCCTCCTCTTCTTCTTCAGCATCCTCATCCTCCTCACTACTGTCCTCCACCTGGTTGTTCAGATGTTCAGGCGGACTGGGGGCCAGGCCCAGGGAAAACCCAGGAGACTGTGAATACTCCAGTGAGTCAGAGGAAGAAGTCGACATGCTCATGTCACTGAGCCGCTGGCGTCCTCTCTCGTGAGGACCAGGTGGACTCCCGGCGATATTCTCCGGCGGTACGTCAGCGGCGGCTGGAGGCTGGCAGGTCGGAAGCTTGGCACGAGACAGCGCTTTGGCGATGGTTTCGTCATCGAGGGCAATGTGGCAGCGGTGGGCTTCCAGGTCCGGCCTCTTGGGCCGTGGAGGTGGCGGATTTGGGGAACTGGCGCTTTTGGTTGGGCTGCTGGTCTTGCTGCCCATTGACGGTGGAGAAGGTGCTGGGCGCCGGTTGGTGGAATGCTGCCTTGAAGGTACAGCCTCTGGCATGCTCTTGGGTCTGGTGGTGGCTACTGGAGGCTCAGGTGGAGGTGGAGCAGGCCGGCGGCGTGGCATCGAGCGGGGAGGAGGGGGACGGGGTGGAGGGGGGCGGGATTTGCCGTTCAGTTTGGTCGGGTCTACGTGTTGCTCGCTGCTCCGGCTGGTGGTTAACAGCGTTGAATCCAGCACATTCTCAGTGTTGGACTTTGAAGGCGGGTCGTCCCCACAGCGGAGACGGTAGTTATGAGTCTGCAGGAACAGGGGGTTAACGAAGCACAGCGGTCCGCTGGGATGTCTGCTCTCAGGGTAAAAGGAAGGTGGAAGAGTGTGGGACTGTAAGGTCGGAGGTGCACTGTCACTATGAGCCCCGGTATAGCGCTGCTGCGACCCCACGACCTCTTTGTTGCCGTTAGTCCGCTGCGGGCTGAGGGTCCGGCTCAGAGGACGACAGGGACGGGGGGAGGAGCGCCGCTGACTGCACAGAGCAGAGTCCCAGAAGCCTGTAAAACACACACAGAAAAACAATGAGACACATTAACCAAAGCTCCCTAACACCAGCTGGTGCCTGAAATCATCTCTAAAAGACCAGATAAAGAAAAGCAGCACAAACTACCTCACACCAGCACCTCGAACGTCTCCTCAAGCTTTTCAGAGTGTCTGTTTTTGTCTTTTTCCTGGCTGGAAGCAAAAGAGTAGTGAATCCGACCCGTGTCTCTTGGCTCTGATTCACTGGTTACCAACACACACTCAGAGCCACAGAGAGGGAGTCGCCCATGCTAATGACAGAGTGGGAGGGCACTAAACACACCACAGAGCACACAGTTCCAGTTCCACCACTCCCCTCTTCCTCCTCTCAATTTCCCCGTAGCTCCTTTGACTGACTGCTTTAAAATCTTTCCTTTTTTTTGTTCTCGTGTGGAATTCATTCATGTCTGAGAACCTTTTATATTAACAGTACAAACACCAGCATCATTTAACACACAGGCTTTAATAACTAAGAAGACAAAAACTGAACGCTGAACTCTTCAAAAAAAAAAATCTTTGTAGTGACTGAAACATGAGCCCAGCAATGACTAAAGCCGCTGGCTAAAAATGGAAAGATTAACTCTTACATTCCGGCTACAGCTGATAGAGCAGTTTCAGAGGTCTCATAATACACTGGAGTATGAAATCTGACTGTGGTATTCTCACTGCTGTGTGTGAGCACTGAGCAGCTGACACTGCGGCATATATCAGCAGGTTAACCGACTCCAGTAACACCTCATACCGACCGGCCGTACTGACAGAGAGGCGGAGACGCCGAACACAAAGATACTTTGCATTTGCCCCGCGACTGTTGTCCAATCACAGCGAATGCTCCTGGGAAGGTGCAGCCAGTAGGTTTAAAGATAATGATAAAAAAGAACAAAAAAAAAAACAGGAACACTTCCTCTTCCATGCGCTGGTCATTGTTTGACTAGAAGTATATAAAAAGCTGGACTTTTGTCAGGCGATCACCAAGCCAGATATCCCACATATTTGTTAAAAAAAACAACGAAAGGTGTTGCAATGGTCCAGTCAAAGTCCAGACCTCAGCCTGACTGAGATGCTGTGGTGGGACCTTCAGAGAGCTGTGCAGAAACCAATGCTGCAAACCTCAAAGAGCTGAAGCAGCGCTGGAAAGAAGAGTGGGCCAAGATTCCTCCACCACCATGAGAGAGACTGATAACGTCACACAGGAAACCATTACTTCACCTTACTGCTGCTGGATCAGGGGTGGACTGAGTTTCCCCCAAGCTGCTTCTGCATTCTGTCTTAGTTTTCCATTCAGTAAATAATGAAAGTGTCATATGTCATGAGTTATCAGACATACGCGTAATATCAAGAACTGTTTGGGACTAGAAATGTTTTCATTTCCTGATCCAATCAAAACTGTGGAAGTGAAAAAGGGTTTACGTGCATTTTCAGGTGACTATAGAAGCTAAAGAACTTCCAGTGAACCAGATTCTGTCTGGTAGATCATAACATCTGGGAACCCTTTCTGAATCATATCTGTCAGGACATTTAACTGTAAATGAAAACATCAACATGTAGTTCCTGGAAGAAAATTCAGTGTTCAAGTATTTGCTGAGATATTCTCCCCTCGTTGCTGGTTAATCCCTCAATTCAGCTCTGTTAGAAAAAAAACTCTTATTTTGTGTTTTCAGTTTGTTTTTATTGGCTTTTTTTTTTTTCTTTTCTGGAGTTTCTGTCCAGCTGTTACAACACAACTGTAATCCCACAGTAAAATAAAAACACACTGCTCATAAATCATGACACCGGGTAATACGTCATGTTTTGTTGTTCGTCTGAGGTTGATTTTCCTAATTCTAAGACCTGGCAAGGACCAGATGATTTTCTTCTTCTCATTTTCTGATCCATAAAACCTTGTTTTTTTACTTTTCACATGAATCAATTCATAATTTCATTAAATACAGTAAAAGTCTACTAGATGCTCATCTTCGTTTAGCGTGCAAACCGCAGCTGAAACTGCTTTAAAAGGTTTCTGGTGATAACTGAAAGCTTACCTATTTTTTTTTCGATTAAAGCAAAAGTTGCACATAAGACAGAAAACCCTCCGCCACCAACATACAGGATCTTAAAGTTTTAAAGAGTATTTCGCCAAAATCAGCTGCGCCTCTCAACCAAATTTCATGAGAAAAAGCCTCATAGTTCGACTAACTGTGCTGACTCACACACAGATATGACAGATAACTATCCTCTGCCTTTGAGAGGAATACGCTAAAGTGACTCAACAGAGCAACACTCCCTGTGCCCTCCGAGGCGCCAGAAGAAGTGCAAAGTAGCTGCAATATACTGTACTTTCTCTGAAGCTGTTTGTCTGAGGTTGTGCACGCCCTGACTCCAAAGTCCAGTTCAAATCAGCTTTCCGTCTTTAAATAGAAACTTTTCAATGTCAAAGGGTTTGTTTGCCTTAATGACAGGAGGAGTTCCAAAGAAAAGCCTGGAGGCTGGCTCACACTCGCAGAGCTTTCAGCTTCTTTGCCTCAACGTCAAGTGTCAGAAGTTCAATGCAAAAAGATTAACTGTGCAGGCGTCCACCCACATCCACACAGAGGAATGTTGGCGTGCAAACACGACAGCAGTTGTGACACAGATTCGCGCTCCTGTCAATTCAGTATTCATGCTTGCAAGCCTGCTATGTTTTTTTTCCAAATGTAGTGTGACGGTATGTAGTTTTTAGATGGTATATAGCTTTCCACTGGCCACTCCCTTCTCTGAGCGCCACAGTAAGCACTCAGCTATGCTGCAGCTTTCCACTGTAGGAAGCTGAGTCACTGCAGTGTTACAGCAGCTGAGCCAGGAATAACTGAAGCTGCTGTACGATGATCAATGCAACATGACAATAACAACAAACAAGAGCTGCAGACACACACACTGGCTGTGTGATAGCAGAGTCGCTTCCTGCAGAATATTAAAAAAAAACAACATCTCAGAAAGAGCGAGCACTGATGGAAAAACCATATTCTGAGCTCTACGGTTTCACAAAGCCAGACATCTAACCAGGAATCAAGAAAAATGATGGTGTCCCACTGCTGCTGCTCAGCAATCCAATGTCCAAGCCGAGTTTCACAGTTTGCACAAGATGAGAAGATAAATACGAGCTTGATGAGTCTGTGTTCGGCTCAGAGCTGAAGCAGGCAGGTGAAGCTCATCTTCACACACCAACTGGAATTCTACCCAAGGTGGTAAAACAAATAAATCAAGAAGTCATTGCAGGACACTGAGAAGTGTGTTAAAATGACGTGTCAGCAACACGGATACGCCGCTAAAGTCAGCGTTTTTTTCATGGTGGACACTCAGATTCCCCTCACTAACCTGTTAAGATCCAAGTTCTGTGGAAGGAGCATGTTTCTGAAGTGGAATAAATACAAAACTTTGAACCAGAAGACGCTGGTTTGATTCCTAAGCGAAACTGTTGCCACTCCTCCAGATTCTTTTGTGAGTGTGTGTGTGTTTTTTCACCCCAAGTTTAAACATAAAACATGACTTGGTTCAGGAAAAGATCAGGTTCAAAAACATAAATCCTTGTTGTTTAATGATGCAGAAATTCTCCATTTCACCACATTTACTCCACATGTTGAAAACTGCTTTGATCTGCGTTTCTGATGCCTTCTGATGCAGACTGGAGGTTTTTGTTTTCTCCTTCAGTCCGTGTTTGGTTCTTTTTTCTTACGTTTGAGCACCAAAAATACCCAAAAATAAGAAAATGTACCCAGTTTGAAGCATGCGTTTCAGAAAGCTGCCACGGTGGAAGGACTCGGCCGTGCCGGTGTAAACTTCTACTTTTACCGTCACAAACACAGAGAAGCTCACCTGCAGGAGCTCAACGCCCGGACACTGAATGCTCGTGCCGAGTGTTTTGCTTTCGAGCTGCGAGCTTGTTGTGTTCATCACACTTTTATCTGCGGTGCGGTCTGTATTCATGAAACATTATTACTTTGACAAAGGGCTGAGTTGAATTGCTTTATGTTAAAGAAAAACAGCATGTGGACACATTCCTTCAGGCTCAGCTCAAACCAAAATATGTCCATTTCAACATTTCCATTTGTATCTGCACTAATAAAACAAGAGCTAACATGTGAGCTTCGGCGGTTTGTGGGCTTTTTTTTTTTTTTTTTTTAAAGCTGAAAGCACCAGGCTGTCGTTTTTCCCTGAAACTTTTCTGCTGAGCCAGGCTAATCACCTCCTGCTCCAGACTCATCTCCCAGAAATGACTTGTGGGGGATGAGTCGTCACCTTTGATGCTTGTAAAGCAAAATTTATGGAGCATTTCGACCAACAACACCCAGAACTTTAATGACTCACAGCTTGTTTTGTGGAGCTGAGAGGTACTCTCACCGTCTTTTACCAGTCTAAACTCATGCATACCAACAGCTGCATCAGCAGTAAGAAAATTCAACCCTTTGGTAAAACATCATCCTGGTGCATTTCCCATTTATTTGGCCATTGTGAGTCTGAGGCAAGCTTAACTCACTCTCCATCTGCTTATTTCTGTTTGCTTCCGTCAGACCTGACAACAAACGTTTCTAATAAATCTTGTACTGATCACTGATCTCTGTAAAGCTGCTGGGAGCTCTGTTGGCTCAGGCTGTTTAGTATGACTCCTTGCCTCCTCAAATCTTTACAACAGAGGTGGAGAGTTAGCAGACCTATAGCAACACAGTAGACATAATGGGAAATACATCTGGCTGAATTCAAGCAGAAATGAGTGAAACTGTAGCCACAGATAAGACTACCTGCTCCGAGCTGAGCCACCTCCTCCAGTTCTTTCTGGGTCTTGGCGGATGCAATGGCCTCTGGGAGTTTTAGCGTGAACGGCAGAACATCTCTAAGTTAAAGAAAACAAGGAAAAGAATGTGAGGAAAAATGCTAAATGTGGTGTTACAAATAAGAAAACTCCGAGAGCTGAAACAGAAATGAAAGTGTGTGAGGAGACTTTCTCGAGCAGATCGCTCTCCGTTTGTGGTTTTTGTCTCCACGTCACTGCTCAAACACACTGTCCTGATCTGACATTGGTCCCCTGTAAGAAAACTGATGATGCCACAACTTTGGAGGGCAAAATCACCCCGAATACTGACAAACAGAGAAGTGAAAACACTCCCAAACATCACTTACACGCTATTTGTTTCCATTTCACAGTAACAGAAATGAAACTCCAGAGAAACATTTATTGGGAATATGACTTTTAGCAGAAATGCTGCTCAACAGCCCTGAGCATTTATCATTTTGGATGCCCGTTTGGTTTGAGGTGCATCTCTGGAGTCAGATGCAGTGTTGCGTTTGCTGTTTGCAGCGCAGCTATTTCCTGTGTCTGTTGTTGAAGTCCGTCTGCGTCTCCTGGGCTGGCACACAATAAAACAGAAGTGAGAGCCTTCGGCACTGAGAGCGGACTGCTTACTCGACAAACATTATTTTCATCCATGGATTTTCCATCCTCAGTGTGCAAAGCAACAGCAGATTGAAGTAAAAACAGAAGCTGGATGACGCGAGAGATGGTTATTTACCTGCTAATGCAGTAGAAGGACACGAGGCGGAACAGATCTGCAAAGCTGATCCCAGATCCCTCAAGAGAAAAGGCTACAGAAAAATGACATGTAGACAGATTTAATGTAAAAGATTTAGACAAGAAACAACAAAAAAGTAGACTTTTTTATCTTATAGCATATATTATGTGTATATATATGTTTTATTTTTTTTTTCATTTTACTGTGGGATTATTTTTTGTTCCAGAATTCTGAATTGAGAAATTAACCAGCAACCAGGGGAGAATATCTAAGCAAATACTTGCAATACATGCAAAAACACTGAATTTTCTTCCAGAAACAACATGTTGATATTTTCATTTTCAGTTAAATATCCTGACAGGTATGATTCAGAAAGGGTTCCCAGATATTATGAGCTACCAGACAGAATCTGGTTCATTGGAAGTTCTTACAGATTTTAGCTTCCATGGTCACGTGAAAAAAGGAAGTAAACCCTGATTCACTTCCACAGTTGTATGAAAATAAAAACATTCTACTCCAACAGAGTTCTTGAAATGAGGTAAATTCAACCTCAGACGAACACAACACATGTCACATTATTAATTTAATAAAAATGATACTCAAACGCAGAAGAAGAAGCACCTTTAGCAGCAGTAAGTTGAAGTAAAATATATAATACACAGGGGAGCTCATGGTGGACTCAATGCCTGCAAGGTGCCCAGGTCCTGTGGCTGCAGAACAAGCCCAGATCATCAGCCCTCCACCACCGTGCTTGACAGCTGGTATGAGGTGTTTGGTTTCCTCCAAACGTGCTGCTGTGCATTATGAGCAAACATCTCCACTTTGGTCTGGTCTGTCCAAAGGACATTGTTCCAGAAGTCTTGTGGTTTGTTCAGATGCAGCTTTGCAAACCTAAGCTGTGCTGCCATGTTCTTTTTAGAGAGAAGAGGCTTTCTCCTGCAGCCCTTCCAAACAAGCCATACTTGTTCAGTCTTTTTCTAACTGTGCTGTCATGAACTTTAACCTTTAACATGCTAACTGAGGCCTGCAGAGTCTGAGATGTAGCTCTTGGGTTTTTGACCTTGGGTTGACTTTGCTGGAACGTCCACTCCTGGGAAGATTGACAGCTGTCCTGAATGTTTTCCACTTGTGAATAATCTTTCTCTCTGTAGAATGATGGACTCCAGATAGTTTGGAAATGGCCTTATAACCCTTCCCAGATTGATGGGCAGCAACAATTGCTTCTCTAAGATCATTGCTGATGTCTTTCCTCCTTGGCATCGTGTTAACACACACCTGAATGCTCCAAAACTTCTGCTTTTATAGAGGTGCTCACACTTACTGATGATCAGTTAATCAGAGCATTGATCAGCAGCACCTGGCTGCTACTTACCCTCTTAGTTCCTGTGGAAGGGTTCACTTAGTTTTTCACACAGTGATTCTGTATTTTTGTCTTAGTTTTGATCCAGATGAGTCGATTCTTATAACTGAACGAGGGTGTACTTTATTTTTCACATGACTATTGATTCAGACTATATCAAGACAGCAGTTTCCTTTCTCAAGTGAGCGTTCAGAAAGAGAACCAAGTGCAGACTTTTTTTCATGGTTTCTGAGTGAAGTTCAAACCGGCAGTTCAAAGGCTAACTTAATACAGCAGAACGTGAGGCCAACTGGAGAGCAGCTGATCTACATCTAAAGGTCAAATCCGGCCAAACGCGCTCCGCTCCCTCCCATGTGTGCAGAGAAAATCCACAGCTGGTGTGTCATCATCTCACATTTTGGCAGCATTGCAGCTCCACAACCACAAGCTTTTTACAATATTATGAGCATTATTATAGTGTAAAGGCTGATAGATCACTGCTGCTATGCAAATAAAGCTCTGACCTAAGATTAAGCCACATGAGTCAAGAGTGTTTGTGGGCAAATCCCTCCTTAAAGCAGTTTACACCAACAACCTCATCCTTAGGTTGCACTGTGGGCCCAACCGCCGCTGGTCACACTTTCATTTATGTTTCTTTTTCTTTTGGGTTTGAACACTAAATGCAGGGGCGGGCGAGAAACAGCACGATTAACTCTGACCCACATTTCAGTGTGACGACTGCTGTTTATCAAACAAAACAGAAATCAAAAAGGAAACTTAAAGAATTTTGTGAATTTTTGAAAGAGAGTCAATCAATAGAAGATAATGAGAAAGTAAGTTCCTGTGAGTGTATGTGATCTCTCTGACGATATCATAAGTATTTGAACAAGTTCCCTCCACCATCCAGCACTGCAAGAACAGTCAGTTAAAACAAACTTACTGTACTGACTCTCCTTGACAGGGAAATGGTTGATGGGAGTTCCTGACTGATCCTCCTCCAGACGCACAGAGAGCACCTTCCTTTGCAGAGCAGCTGACTTCCTGACCAGGAACACCTGCTCCATTAAACAAAACAAAAAGTCACGAAACACAATATCCTCTCAGAAAATACTCAGAGAGACACATCTGCATCAGAGTACGGTGACCCCTCACCCCTGGAGGCTGTTTGAGCAGAATGCGAGCAGCCTCCTCTTCACTGACCGCCAACAGCAGCCACACCGTGTGTGTCTGAGTCAACCTGTCCAACACGCTCATCCTCCTCCGCAAAGAGTCGTACCCAGAGTCCCTCTCCCCCCCCAACCCGCCACAGGGTGGAGCCTCCAGGTAAACACCTCTCTCCAGCCTGACAAGTAGAAGAAGACGGCGAGATTAAAGCCACGTCGCCCCCTGCTGGTGAAAAGTTTCACAAACACAGCTGAAGGAGATCACAGTGAAAACAATCTCAGCAATGCAGAACAACCTGATTTTAGAGAATATCAGGCCTCACCAGCTTGTTTTTTTTTTACTTTATCATCTAAATAACATGTTAAAACCAATACTGAAACAGCCACACTGCTGACTTTACAAAACATTTAGAAATAAAATGCATCAGGTTTTATCCCTGTTAAATCAAAATAAGGCTCCAGGTGCAAGAATCATCACATTATCAAAGACTATTCAGGGTTTTCCACTGAATAAATGTCAATGTCCTTAACAAGTAATGAACTATAGTCGATCCTTTTTCTACAGAGTGTCCAAAGAACCACAGCTCATCGCACAACTGTGGACCCCCCAGGAGGATGATAATGTTCTTCAGCCACAGCAGTCAGCTTTAGGTCTGCTCTGAGTAATGAGAACATTATTTACTCCTCCGATAAAGACGACACTGCACTGTACTCTGCACCGTATTACAAGTGTTTTACAGTCAGTGGGGTTACATGGCACTGAAAGGATCGGATAATTGAATAAATTACAATAAAACTGAGTTATTAGGTTCATGTAGACACCTTACTCGGACAAGAAATTGGATCGGATTAAGACCCCGAGATAACTCGGTTGAAAGTCAAATTAAACCTGTTTGTAGACGGTGAAGCACGTGGTGAATTAAGACTTTGTGTTCTGCGCATGCTCGAGATTTTTTCCCGGGGTCGTGACCCGGAAGTCAAAGGAGACGATATTACTGTTGTTGTCGTCTGAAAGAAACAAACAACGCGATGGAGAATGCTCCGTTGTGCATCTCGTTTGTGCAACAAGCACCTCATCACAGACGAAATGTAGAGGGACGTAGCTTCATCTTGCTCTTCGTTCTCCATCTTTCTCAAACGCCTGAGTTTGTTGTTGTTGTTGGTGTTGAAGAGGTCAACAGGAAGTGGCTCTATTAGCAATAGTTGAAATGGGTACAGCGCCACCTATCATACCGGGGTATCACATGCTTTGTGCCACTGATTCCATTCATTCAACGCCATATATCCAAGGATAATTACCCTTGTTCAAATAAGGAGCATAACCCAACTATGGCTGTAATCTAATTAATCTCATCATGTAGACCCACTGAGTGCTTCCATTGACTTGTTTGAAGTTAACAGACGAGGGTCTGCAGTATAGGCTACATTGCTCGTGGTTGTAATTGATCCATAGTGGAAATCCACAACAGGAAAAAGTGGAGAAATCTCCTGAAGGAATAACTTCAGGAATTAGAGTCACAGCATTTTAATATTCAAGTCAGATGTGATTATTTCCATTCCCTGTAAGTGTGTGTGTGTGTGTGTTTATATATATATATATATATATATATATATATATATATATAGTTGTCTTTATCATTTCTTTATCATTTCTGCTCTGAGGCAGATGTTTCCCAGGAATGTGAGATCATCAACTTCATATTTGGCAAACTCTCCTACAAGACTCAGACTGAACGTGTTGCTCAAAACTTAAACATTCAAAGTGGATTTTTAGATCAAGACAGACCAACAAATGTTACCCAATCAGCACTGTGCAAACTGGATCATTTTGCCATTAAATGACTCAATGCTGCCTTTCTGAAGTGCATTTAGATTAATATTAAAATTGCGCTCTAAGCTGTATGAGACTGCTCACGTCATCACTTATCAGAGCAGACATCTGAAGCTGCTAAGACATCCTAAGTTGAGGTCAGAGTTCGTAGCCTTGGTGGCTGATCACAGAAGAGACGAGCCTTGAAAGTTCCTGCTAACTCTGATCTGAGACAGAATGGGTTTCGCCTGCTATTCAACCTTCAAACACAGTGATTAACAATCATTCCTTTAAGATTCACCATCGAAAATATAATTGTAGCTGTGTTTAAGTTTGTCACTGGGAATTATGTGGTTATTTCTCATGCAAAAATACATCTGGATCCAAATAAACACAACTGATCAAACCAAATATCTGAAAGTATGTGGAAAACAGTCTCACCCGGGTAACTCCATCGGCTCCTTGTCTACGGTTGGAGAAGTCTGGACCATCTCCTTCTTTAGCTCCCCGAGCTCCAACGCAAATGTGTCAATCAGCTGGAAAAAGACACAACGAGAAGCTTTGACTGATGAAGGAGTCGAAGAAAGAGAACAGGAGGAGGAACAGCGGCAAACGAAACTGACAGCATTGCTCAAACACGAATTACAAAACAAGGCGCCGAAGCTTGGAGCACGGAGGGAAATGGACTGGACGAATGTGGAACAAAGGGCAGGGAAGTGGTTAGTCACTTTTTTTCCTGTATGTGGACCGCATTTCCTGTAGGCAGGAAACATGGAGACAGCATTGTCAAAGAAATGACTCACAGCCACATTCAGAAGGAAGATTTACAGAGACAGAAATATAAACACTGGAGATAAATCTGAGCCTATCTCATGGCATGTTGTTCTAGAGATAAGGCTTATCAACTTTGTCATTTAGATTGGCCAAATACAAACAGTCACTGAGGGGGAACCACAGCAAAGGGAATCAAACTGCACCACAACTCATTTCCCTCTGCTTCTTCTCACCAGACAAAGTAGATCATTTACGTTTTTACTGTCAATTCCCTTTAAAAAAAATCCCAACCCGCCACCCGAACAGTTGAATACATTTCATCTTGCGTCTGCCGATCTGATGGGACGGTGTCTGCCTCTCACTGACAAGCAGCTGAACACTACTTCCTGTGTGAAAAGAGCGTTACTCTCATATTAAATAACCCTTTGAAAACACCATTATTATCAGACGAGTTCTGGTGTGAAGAGGAGAATCTTTTAGTAATAATTCCTACTCAGATCTAGGACATTATTGAGAATTAAATTTAAAAAAAAAAAATCAATCTTTAAAAGTTATTAGGGCACGGATGTCCAAAGTCCCTGTATTAGGGACACAGTTTAAGTACTTTCTTTCCATGGGCTGTGGCTAGGGGTGTGCAAAATAATCGTCATGACGATGCATCGCGATTCTAATTTTCGCGATCTACTGCATCGATTCTGGACGCCAAGTATCGATTATTTAAAAAAAAAAAAAAAAAAATGATAGGACACATGTAATTGATACATTTCGCTGCAAGGGATGTTTGCAATATATATATATATATATATATATATATATATATATATATTTTTTTTTTTATAGTTTTATAAAGCCTATGCACTTTTTTTGTCTGTACTGATCATCCCTATTTTGTTATTTTAAGTTTTATAAAACTTAATCACTTTTTGTGATGAGTGTGTCCAGTAATAGTAATACTTGTTTTAATGGCAATACCTCCAAAAGTTGTTTCAATAAATACAGTTATGAATTGATTTGCTTTGAGTTATGTATCAATTGAAGACACTATCCAGATCATACACAGCCAGTCAGCCACTGGTAATGGCTGTATTTTTTTTTATAAGTATGTTCAGTGAATATATCGCAATGCATCGCGATGCATGGCAATAATTCAAGTATCGTGATGCATCGTGATAGAATCGCATCGTGGCATGTGAATCGTGATTCGAATCGAATCGTGACTTCTTTGCCAATACCCACCCCTAGCTGTGGCTAAGATCTGGGGTGACCTGGCCTATTAAGAGAATTAATATAGACAAAGAACTTCACAAGCTCTGTGTGACTGACTTATTATAACTACTTTACACTCCTTACAGCCACTTTTGAATGACCGTGTTTTACACTATTTGCCATCTGTACAGAACTTATTTCTTGCACTATCTGTGGAAACAGTATTTATTACAACCCTGGATCAAATAAAATAGACAAATAACAGTGATTCTGACAGCTACTTGGACTTTTATTTGATGGCAGAGAGTATGAACCAAAGATCCATCCATTTTTTTTTTTTTCGGTTACCCGGCACCAGGTGGCAGGGGAAACAGTCTGAGCAGAGACCTCCCAGACCCCCCTATCCCCAGCAACCTCCTCCAACTTTTCCAGACGCGTTTCCAAGCCAGCCAAGAGATACAATCTCCCTAATGAGTGCCGAGTCTGCCCTGAGGTCTCCTCCCGATGGAACATGTCTGAAACGCCTCCGCTGGGAGGCATTCAGAAAACATCCTGAATCAAAACACCGAAAGAGATCCTCCTCCTCCCTGATGACTTCCTTTGTTAATATAAATCCATTTATGCATAAAGGCCAACGCATTCCTAAAGTTGGGACGATAAACCTTCTCCCACTTTGTAGCGTTTCCTTCTCCCAACACTTAAAGACGTTCTGACAGTGAGGATACCAAGTGATGAAGAGTTCCAGCTGTTATTTTGTCCCGTTCTTCCTGAAAACACGTCTTCAGGTGTGCAGCAGTACGGGTGGTGGTTGTTTCAGAGTTGTTTCAGATGCACCTTGCTACTAAAAGGTTGGACCCCCTTCTGCCTTCAGAGCTGTCTTAATTCTTCATACTTTCAACAAGGTGTTGGAAACATTCCTCAGAGATTTGCTCCATATTGACATGACAGCATCAGGCAGCTGCTGCAGACGTGTCGGCTGCACATCTATGATGAGAATCTCCCGTTCCACCACGTCCCAAAGCTGCTCTGTTGGATTGATCTGGTGACTGTGGAGGCCATTGGAGTGCAGGGAACTCATTGTTATGTTCAAGAAACCAGTTTGAGATGATATGAGCTCTGTGACATGGTGCATTATCCTGCTGGAAGCAGCCAACAGAAGATGGTACACTGTGGTCAGAAAGGGATGGAGATATCTTATATACACACACATATATATATATCTATAGATATATATCCGTTAACACACGGTAATCTTGTGTAGAAAGTTAATTTTACTAAAAAAAAAATTTAAAAAAGGGTCAATTTCAGGTAGCGTTTTTCCAATCTTCTACTGTCCAGTTCTGGTGAGCCTGTGTGGATTGTAGTCTCAGTTTCCTGCTGTCAGCGGACAGGAGCAGCACCCGGTGTGGTCTCCTGCTGCTGCAGCCCATCTTCTTCAAGGTTCCACCTGCTGTGCGTTCAGAGATGGTTTTCTGCATTCCTCGGTTGGAACGAGTGCTTATTGGAGTTACCGTCTGGCACCAACAACCACGCCACGTTCAAAGTCCCTTTTCTTCCCCGTTCTGATGCTCGGTTTGAACTGCAGCCAGTTGTCTGGACCACCTCTACATGCCTAAATGCACTGAGCTGCAGCCATGCGAATGGCTGATTTGCTGTTTGTGTTAACAGGTAATTAAACAGTTTTTCCTGATAAAGTGAGTGTATGTTTACGTCTTTACTGGGACTAAACTTTTTTTATTTGGAATACGTTGAAGGAATTAAATGCAAAAATAGAGGTCTTAGGTTCACACAGTCTACAGAGAAATAAGTCTCAGTAAATATAAGACCTCAGTGTATTTTGGACAGTCGGGGTACCTCTGTACACAAGCAAGACTAATTCCTGTGTTCAGTTTCCTGACCAAAAAAGAACTAATCAAAAGCAGAGCTGAGAACTTTGCATAAATCTGGAAATTAATTTGTTTTCCTATCGTCTGGGTTTCTTATTGTGGACTTTTTTTCACATCCACTTGTTCCACTTGTTAAAGCGCTCCCTAAAATCTGAGCAGCTGGTGAAATCTCACAGTGTAAACAAAAGGCCTGGCCACATCACGGGACGACGGGTTAAGTATGTCAGAATCAGCTCTAAAAGCTAAATACATGAGCTTTGTTTAAGCTTTTCTTGGTTGTGGTAAAATCCACAGAAACACAATCAATTTTACAGAGATATTTTTAGTTTCTGTGACTGACCCAACATTCGATTCCACACTTTAACCACCAGGAGGACTCCTCTCCCAAACATTCCTCTGAAAACTGGGCTCCAGGCCAGACCACGGTCACCACAGCGCCCTGTAATTTCTCTCCCCTTGCAGGACTAAGTGGAGCCAGCTCTGTTAAAGCCACAAACTCTCTGAGCTTTGAGTCAGGTAAAAACACTGTTACACAACATGAGTTGGCGATGAACTCTGTGGAATTCAAGCTGGCGATGCTCAGTTTGAACCAGGAGAAGACAGGGAAAGCTATTAGAGTCTCGACAACTGACCAGAAGAGGAGAAACAAGTGTCATTTTTCTCTCAACATTAAACCAGATGCTGCAAACAGACAGAGTGAGGGGTTAAACAGCAACAGGCCCACAAACACTGCAGTCAATCCCAGAGAGGAAAATATTTTGAATATCAGAATTCTTATTTTCCAACCCTCTAACGAAACAATGATGGTTACATGCGGTCGACAGATGAAACGACGCCAGACGACAGTGTTTACGGAGCTCTCGTAGGATAGAGCAGCTTGTTTGGCTTTAAAGAGAAGAGATCCTGTTCTTCATCGTGTTTCTACGTTGTTTGTAACTAAGACTCTTATCTTATGGTCAATCTGACTGACCTATTGTCAGATTTTTTTTACTTTCATCTTTCTCAGCCATAACACTATAACAACCCACCAAATATCGATTAGGTTTCCCTTTTCCCACCAAAACAGCCCCGGTCAGTCAGGGCATGAACTCCTTTTGGAGCGCTCTATTCTGTGGAAGTGAAGCAGCAGATATGAAATGGGTCACTGGGAATACAGTTTGGGGTGTGCGTGGTCAGCAACAATGCTGTAAGTGATGCGTGTCAAAGTAAGGTTTTCCCAGCAGAACATTTCCAAAAGCATCCATCTGTTCACGCTGGCTTAGCATCTTTGCCAGATAAACTCCGACATCCACATTAGACCTGGCCACATTCATTATTGCTCCGTGGTCCACTTCTGATGTTCACATGTGCAATGAGGGTGCTTTCAGCAGTGGAAGCAGGTCAGCATTAGCACCCTGATTCCTCTGCAGCTGTGCAGCTCCATGAGCAACAAACCGATGCAGTGTGTCTTCCGACATCTTTCCATCAAAACCAGCTTAACTTTTTCAGCAGTTTGAGCTGCAGTTGCTCTTCAATCGGATCGGACAACACTGGCCAGCCTTCACTCTCCATGTGGCCGCACAGTGAGTCGGTCACTGGTTCACCCTTTTTTTTTCTTTGAACATCTTTTGGTAGGTTCTGATCACTGCAGTTTAGAACATAGCTATTGCACGCCAAGTAATTTGGTGTGTTATGACCAGAGGTGGGTAGTAACGAGTTACATTTACTTGAGTAAGTTTTTGAAAAAAATTATATTTCTAGGAGTAGTTTTAAATCTCTATACTTTTTACTTTTACTTGAGTAGATTTGTGAAGAAGAAACTGTACTCTTACTCCGCTACATTAGGCTACAATGAGCTCGTTACTTTTCTTCTTACCTCTTTGGTATTCTACGCCTCATTATTTTTATCCCCTGCGTACGCCTCATTTTAATGCTTTATTTTGACAGAGAGAGAGACTTCTGCCAAAGGCTCTACCAGGTGACTGTTTCACCAATCAAACGTAGCCGTGCAGTCTCATCACGTGACCATACTCAATCTCAGCGGCAGGACGGGTTAGCTATTTTGTAATTAATTAATTCATTTAAATTTATTTTATCAATTGGATGAACTCTAATTTGCCTAAAGATGATTATTTTGTATTTTTGTCTGTCTGATTGAATGCTTGTGTTAACAAATAAATCAGACGTTACTCAAAATTTACTCAGTACTTGAGTAGTTTTTTTTACTCTTACTCAACTAATTATTTGGATGACTACTTTTTGGCTACTCTACCCACCTCTGGTTATAACAACACTTTTCTGTGCTTCTGCGTGTCATTTTACGCTATGTATTCTGAGGAAATGACGCCCTGTCTTCTACCTTTACCCCAACCCTATATCACGGTATGTACAGTCATTTTAATGGTATGTAGTGTGATAGGAGGAGACCCTAAGTCATACTGAACCCCAACACTAACGGCGAAAATATGACACGCCAGAAGCTTAAAATGCGTAGAAATGAGTGACAAACAGAAGGTGCTGAAAGTGGTGTGCTTTTCATACACATTGCCATGAGAGCACGGCGCTGTCATGTAATGACTCCTGTTTTTCACTTCACGTCAGTGGTCATAATGTTATGGCTGATTGGTTTACGTCCCATAGCTATTCCTTTGATGCCCATCTTATGAGAGTATCTACCTCTGCGTCTAATAATGGAGCATTACCTGCTTAGTTTATTTTGACTGTAAGGCCTCATAAGATATTTACTCAACCATTGAAAGAAGTAGAAACATAGTTTTTACTTCTTGTCAGGAGGTTGGCACTGAGTTATGAGAATAGAAATGAAGAAACACAGCCAGCGGAGAAGACATGGAAAATTCCTGAGCTGCAGAGTGAAGGTCAGCGAGTAGGAGAGTTTTAAACAACTGGATCTGAGCCAAGAAAGTTGTGGAGCAGCCGATGACTTCTGTAGGAAAATGATTGAAATCCAGGAAAGCACTTAACAACAAAAGTTTGTGTTTCTCTGACTTTTATGGAGCATAATTCATCTGCGTTTGTTTCCACTCTTTATCCATTTAATGCTCTCCTCATTACACGGGATGCAGAGGGAGACAGACAGAGGCAGAGCTGCAGATCTCATGCACAAACACACAGAAGCTCCTTTAAGATTGTGCATGTGTGGAGGCAAGTGATTCTCTGCATGGACTGCTGTTAAAGCCATGGATGGAGTCAGTGGGAAACTATGCGTTTGGTTTCGACAGACACATACAGAGACTGCTTTCACAGGGTTGGTGAGGATGGAAAACGCTGCAAAGGACGTTAAAAGTAAAAATATTGTCTCTCTCTTCTAAATGAGGTGGATATATTGGCTTTAAAGGCTTAGTTGTGATTAATTACTCTGTGTGAGACAACAACAAGCTGTAAAGATCTGGTGACAACTGTAACCTTCATCTTATCAGCTTCTAAGAAGTCAAACAAGACTCCATTTTGTGCAGGCAGCCCTGCTTTTTTATATATGTATATATATATATATATAGTATAATACCTTTGTACAATGTAGTAACTGCAGTCAAGTAGACTCTAATATCAATTAAAATATATTCCATGCTCCAAAATCGTGGAGACAGAATGTGTCACAGACAAAAAGCAACAACAGCAGCAGTGCTAAAAGCTGATTTTCCACTTTATTCAGAAGTTACTCCAAATCATTCCCACAGCACAGAAAGTTCTCTGTTCAGGAAATTTCTGAACATCAAATACATCAAATGAGCCAGAAGTTCATAAGATCATGTTAGTGAATACAGCTCATTTTGCAATACAGTAGTCAAAAAACCGTCTAACATCTGACATTTGAGTTGGCATTCAGTTCTGCATTAAAATACTTTTATTTTAACAGATTTTTATCGACTCTGGCTCTGATCAACACTTATTGAAATACAACACCTTGGTGCCCTCAGGGCTACAAGAGTGGACACACATAACTTTTTCTTTACAGAGACACATTTTCTCTGACCACAACGTCTCACACGGAGGCTCCGTAACTAACAGCAACAACACGTGGTCAAAAAGAGACGAGATTGATCCATTTCATCGCCTTCAAGACAGTTGGATGCTCACTCAGTCCAGCATCGTGGGGCTAACATTCACAGACCAGTTAAAAACAATGAACTTGTATAATTATCTCCAAGAGTTGTGATAATGAGAAACTGTGCTCCAACTGAGTAATTCCATCCCTTTATGTTGTTGCAGCCTATGGGCTTGTAATTTGAGAGGTAGTGGTAGTTAGCGCAGTTAGCATCTGGAGCTAAAACTATGCGGTTTTAAATTCTTGAACGGCAAATTTAGAGATTTGCTTCAAAATACTGAACCAATTTAAACAAAATTAAGTAAACTGAACTGAATAAGATATTGAAAACCCCAAAGAGAAATTACAGAGCTGCAGTGTTGATTATAAATCTGTTAAAATATATATGAGAAATGTTTTGCCTCATTTCTGCAGCAGATGATCTCGCCCCTCACGCTATAACGTGATAATACTAGAGCCATCTGCTGTAGCTACTTACCTACTGTATGTTGCCTTTGTGACAGAAACTATGATGCATGGATGAACTGAATTGAACCGTGGGTGTTAGAAGGCTACTTGTGAACTCATTCACACTCAAAGTATAAATTTTTACGATGGGCCAAGTTTAACAGGTTGTATGTTGGTGGTTAAAGGACTGCATGTGTTAATAAAACCAATGTTACAAGAGTTGTGTTTTTTTTGGTTGCTTTCCTAAACAGCCATTTTGATGGAGAGCTAATGATCACAATCACTACTTGGGATGTGCACAACTAATTGATTATGGCGAAGCATCGCTGGGTTTTACTCAACTGGATAACAAAGCCGAATGCACATCATGCGGGATGAAGCTAGCACATCATGCGGGATGAAGCTAGCACATCATGCGGGATTAAGCTCACACATCATGCGGGATGAAGCTAGCACATCATGCGGGATGAAGCTAGCACATCATGCGGGATGAAGCTCACACATCATGCGGGATGAAGCTCACACATCATGCGGGATGAAGCTAGCTCATCGTGCGGGATGAAGCTCACACATCATGCGGGATGAAGCTAGCTCATCATGCGGGATGAAGCTCACACATCATGCGGGATGAAGCTAGCACATCATGCGGGATGAAGCTCACACATCATGCGGGATTAAGATCACACATCATGCGGGATGAAGCTAGCTCATCATGCGGGATGAAGCTCACACATCATGCGGGATGAAGCTCACACATCATGCGGGATTAAGCTCACACATCATGCGGGATGAAGCTAGCTCATCATGCGGGATGAAGCTCACACATCATGCGGGATGAAGCTAGCTCATCATGCGGGATGAAGCTCACACATCATGCGGGATGAAGCTAGCACATCATGCGGGATGAAGCTAGCACATCATGCGGGATGAAGCTAGCTCATCATGCGGGATGAAGCTAGCTCATCATGCGGGATGAAGCTAGCACATCATGCGGGATTAAGCTCACACATCATGCGGGATTAAGATCACACATCATGCGGGATGAAGCTAGCTCATCATGCGGGATGAAGCTAGCACATCATGCGGGATTAAGCTCACACATCATGCGGGATGAAGCTAGCACATCATGCGGGATGAAGCTAGCACATCATGCGGGATGAAGCTCACACATCATGCGGGATGAAGCTCACACATCATGCGGGATGAAGCTAGCTCATCATGCGGGATGAAGCTCACACATCATGCGGGATGAAGCTAGCTCATCATGCGGGATGAAGCTCACACATCATGCGGGATGAAGCTAGCACATCATGCGGGATGAAGCTAGCTCATCATGCGGGATGAAGCTCACACATCATGCGGGATGAAGCTAGCACATCATGCGGGATGAAGCTCACACATCATGCGAGATGAAGCTCACACATCATGCGGGATTAAGCTCACACATCATGCGGGATGAAGCTAGCTCATCATGCGGGATGAAGCTAGCTCATCATGCGGGATGAAGCTCACACATCATGCGGGATGAAGCTAGCACATCATGCGGGATGAAGCTAGCACATCATGCGGGATGAAGCTAGCACATCATGCGGGATGAAGCTAGCTCATCATGCCGGATGAAGCTAGTCATCATGCGGGATAAAGCTCACACATCATGCGGGATGAAGCTAGCTCATCATGCGGGATGAAGCTAGGACATCATGCGGGATGAAGCTCACACATCATGCGGGATGAAGCTAGCTCATCATGCGGGATGAAGCTAGCTCCCCACGGTTCTACCACTGCGTGAGGACTCACGTACTAAACCGTCACAAAAATGACTGATTTTATTGTTGCTAAACGATCGTGTGACAGCGGACGACGGGAACAAATAACTGCTTTGGTGGTTAATGTTTGTTTAATGATGACATCACAACTAATCGACTTTAATTGGGTTGATTTGTCGACATCAAAAATCACTGAATCGGTACCCATCTCTGCAGTGACCACTTAACAAAAGGCAGTTCTCTTTAACTCTTTTACCTGACAACAGGATTAACAGGTTAACTTGTGTTATCTTACTGAACAGATTCTCTCCCTCCTCAGCCTTCATCTTTCCATCTTGTTAGGGGAAGCATTGAATTTGTGGCTTGACCTTGACCAATAGTATTCATTTCAAGGCAATAAATGCAGCAATTCACATCGTAAAATCTGTCGCGAAACAAACCTCTAAAAACATTTATTTGTTCAGTCTTTTCATGAGGATTTACAAACTATTCTGAGTATTATTTTCTAGCTAAGACTGATTAGCTGCGGGACACTTTAAATGACACCGTTACAAAGATCTTGGTGAAAAACAGCCAGTGTAAGTTTAGAGTTCGGTTTCAGAGTAGAGCCCATGCATTTCTGTGTATTGCTCAACTTCAACAGAGGGGTTGGAGTCTCCAATTAATCCAATGCAGCTGCGACACGGTCCAGGACTTTGACACAAAGTAGAATCTCGAGGCATGAAAACAGATGAAAACAGATGTAGTGCAGTTTGTTAAATCTCCAGAAATAGATAAAATGTTTTAGTGAAAGAATGACGATAACATCTGTCGTTGCACAACAAAAAAAGAAAAAAAAAAGAGTTGTTTTTGTTGTGTGCAAGAGAGATGTGGACAGCAATGTGTGTGATGCGTGACTGGTGGAAAAGACCAGAGGAAGCAGAGGGAAGATGCGTGATGAAAGGCATTAAACAAAGAGAAGGGCGGGTGTAGGAGTCCTGAGAGAGTATTTGAGAGGCTGAAAGCAAGTGCAGACGGCATTATTCATTTCCAGCTCTGCTTTGAGAGGCAGCACAAAGTGAGGGGTAATCTGTCAAAACATCTCTTCATTTTAACAGTTAATCACTCAATACTGCCATGCTGCCTTCAGGAGACTGTGCCAATCTACCAGCCGAGTGATTTAGCTGTTGAGTATCTGACAAGACCTGAAGCAAAATTCAAGGTGATAGAAGAGCGTCACCCCCGGATTCAACCGGATGGCGTCGCTTCACGTTCACGTCGCCTTCATGTCACACAGGAAACATTACAGAAGGAAGTAGTGTCAACTCTACCCGAGATTAGTATCTCAGATGCCGGGCACATGTGTGTAAAAGTCCAGAGGCGAGGTTTATTAAAAGGTGATCCGTGTTGGAAAAAATGTCTAAAACATCACACAGACTTCCACAAATAAACAGAAAATATCTGTGACGTTTTATCTTTAAAAAAAAAAAAAAAACTCTTCTACTATGCAGCCGAAATACACAACTGAGAAACTTTAGGGGCGGACCAGACTTTCCTGTAATACCACTTTGGACTACTAGATGGAACATGAGTCACCGTAGGGCCTAGGCGAGTTCAGCTGGCGGCAGCATACGGACAAACAGCTAACAGAGCATAGAGATGTGTGACGTGAGTGAAAAGCAGAGTAATTACAACAATACCAGAAGATCCGTGGAAGCGAACATTACTTTTAACACCGTCCCATCCCACAAAGAAACCACATACAGCAGCAAAGAAATGAAATAATGGGTAAATATCAGGCACACGGTCGATAGGGCGCTGATCCCCCTCTGTTTGGTACGTGCATCTTCCCAGGAAAGCAAACAATTTGTGTTTCCACTTATTTAATGCTTGCTGTATCAAACTAAAATTAAACAGAACTCAAATAGTTACTTGACGCACTGTGGGTTTCTGGTTTGAGCAGTAAGAAGGTCCAAAAACGTCAAAATGTAGTTCATCGTGGGTTTTATTCCGACTTTGCAGGCAAAACAGAACATGACAAGCTTCATGAGATCCCTTCTTGCCTCTCCTGCTCTGATTCCCGTGGCTTGCTTCCGCTTGCCTCACCTGTTCACCCACTGATTGACGAACTGACAACTGAAACTGCTAACTGGTAAAAAAAAAAAACATGTGACCACCCAAGTCCGCCCAGAGCTCCCTACATAAATACTTGGGAAAGTATTTATGTGAAACGCCCACTTCCCAAACAAAAAATTAATTAAATTAATTACAAACCAATTTATCCTAAACAACTCAAATTAAACAAAAAATGCTAATTATCAACCAAAAACTAAGCAAATAATATAAAATAAATCTAAATTCTATGGCTTAACTAGAAATAAAGAAATAGCTCCTACACTTACCTTAAAGAAGCTGCCGCTCCTGATGGTGAGGCCACAGGGGGGGGTCCCAGGTGGTTCGCTGTATGCCTTGTAGTCAGTCATTCTTATGTCTGGGAAGGCATCTGTCGAGGTTGGAGCTCTATGGGTGAAAAACACGCTTTGGTTCAGACACTTCAGCTGTGGTGCAGCCAGAGGAAATTCTTGCTTTGGCCACAGTCTGTATTATGGAGGTGCTGTCCTGCTGGAATGCTTTCATTGTGACCGACTCTTCTTTCATCATCCTCACCTCGCCTCTCCTTCCACCTTCTTAACTCTCCTGATCTCAGATAACTGGCTCAATCACTCGTATTTGGCCTGAGCCGCGGTCTGCTCGGTATCCATCTCTGTTTTTCTTCATATTTTCACCCTCTTCATTCCTATATTCTGTTCTCATGTCTGCATAATTAACTTTCCATCTCAGACAGCCTTTATTCCAGCACAGCTGCCTTCCTTCCCCACCCACCCTAAAAGAAAGTTTTAAAACTTTTATAATCCGTAACGCGAATCTGGGAAAAAATAAACGACCTGTGGTATTTGACCAGTATGACTTGTTTTTCTGTGTGAACTCCAATCGTCTCCTCTTTCTTTTTGTTTCTCGAGTTTGTTTCTCTTTTAATTATCTTTATCTTTCCGTCCAACTTCGACTCATCCCTCTCTCGGATTCCTCTCCCTCTCAGCCAGCCTGAAACTATTAGGCCAGTCCTTCCCTTCCTGGCACTGGATCACAGTCCTCCAGAGCGAGGGAATTGCTCCATTTGTCCACACGAGCACTTTCATCTCACAAAAAGAGGAAGCCATCACACCCCCACCCCATCACTATTGCAGACTGGGGGAGAAGAAAAGAGCATTGATAAATGTGGCACAAAGTTCACAGGGTCAGGTCAGGTCAGGATGATGCACTTTGCAGTAGTTGCAATAACGCCTGCTGTGGCATTTAAACCATAAGCTATGCATAATTATAATTTTTTTTCCGAATTAAAAAGAGCAAAAAAAAAATCCACATTTTCAAGTGGAAGTTACTCAAATGTCTGCATGTCACGTGACGGGCCCAGGGAGAAATATTCCATTTGTTAAATAGAATGCTTTTAAAACTTTTTAGGTCATTGTTTTGGTTTTGTGCCACATTGTGTCACCGTTCTGAGTAACAGCAGCCTCAAATGAAGGAAATACATAAAGGCTTTCAAGTCTCAAAACTGAGTGGATCCCCAGAGACCCCCCGAAATGAAGCAAAGACTTTATAGAGGTGCTCACACTTACTGATGATCAAGTGCAAACTTAATCTCTTCGGTCCTCTTAAAGCAGCAAGGGTGGACTTTGTTTTCCATACTCTGCTTCTGCATTTCGTCTTCGTCTTTGTTCAATAAATAAGGACACAGTATAAAATATGTCACCCGTTGTAGTAAATCTGAGGCTGTGTTTACCTCGTTTTAAACGACTTTTTTTTTCTATGCCCTGATGATATATTTGAACCTTATATTTGGATGGACTTGCTTTTTCACACGACCGTACATACATGTAACAGTTAAGCAAAAGGTCGGGAGTGGAAAACACATTATGTTCATATGTTTCCATTTGTAGGCAACTGGAACTGGAAGTGCCCATTTCCTCTTTACTTCAGGACTCCAACACTGTTTCTTCCCCCTCAATTTTCCATATTCTTGCAAATATCAAAACAATATGAAGCTTTAAAAAAATAAATATTTTTATATAAAGGATTAAAAAAAAGTGGCTTTCGTTTACAGTCCGAAGAAACTGCAGTGAGGTCAAATGAATGCTGACCACGATCTGTGTATAGTCTGCACCCTTTTCCTGACCGTCTCAAACTAGAACTGATAGTCTGAGCTGTGAAGGTTTCAGTTCCACAAACCGAACAAGGTGCAGATAAACAAAGACAGAGACGAGAACATGAACTCTACTGAGGACTGAAAACCAGTCGGAGATGATTCTTTGTCTGATACGGTCAGCCATGCCAATAACAACCATACAAATGAGGTGAATAGAATGTTTCCAAACACAGAAACCTCTGGGCCTCAGATGAATCAGAGGAAACAACATAACCTCCTGCTGCAGCTTCTCTGCACAGCTGCAGTCAGCAGAAACGACTGTGTTCTAAACCGTCATCCTCGGTCAGTGCTCAGAAATGACTGCGGTCCAATTCTTTTCATGGTCCAAACTGGACTTTTACACTCTCTTGATCTCAATAATAAATCATCTCCTTTACAGTAAAAATCTCTGAGCTGTTTAACCTTCTCCTGCATGAAAATAAGCTCTTAACACGAACCCTTAAAACAACTTATTCCTCCTTAAATTGATTTATTTTACTTGCAGCTGAGGCTCCTATAAAGTGGTGGGAACATATTGCATTACTCAATTCTCTCAAGCATCTCTTATCCATTGAACTGAAGGTTGCTCATTTTCTAAAATCGGTTATCGGCCTTTATACGTTATTGGTTTCTGTTTAAAATCTTCACTCGATAGCTTGTTATAAAGTAAGAGATCCATGATTATCTACGAATATATAACGTGCAAATATCCTGCTGAAGGGATTTCTGGCAGCCGTATCAATGGTCAAACTTTTGTATAATAATACATAATAATGTGATTTCTTAAATTAAGGGTTAGGGTTAAACTTCTGCTTCTCTATATTCCTCTTAGGAGCAGGAATGAATCAACAGTTGGCCGGAAAGGTTTGTTTACATTGGTGCAATGTCAGCTGATAAAGATGACACATGGTCAGGAAACTCCTGCAAAACACAGATAATCTGTTGGTTTCTGTTGTTGCTTCCTGAGAATAAATTGGTTCACTGCGAAACACATAATTAAACCAGACTGTTGCCCTTCTGCCATATCAGGCTAAAATTAGAAATCAGCAACATGTCCTGAATTCGTCATTTTTTAAAGGCTATTAAATTGAACTGTGTTTAAAAGATGAGGAAGAGCAGTTTTTGCAATGACATCATTATGAAAAAAAGTCTCTAATTCTAAATAACGTCCATTTGATGAGGTCATACGACTCGAAGCAAAGGGCCTTGCTAAGATCTACAAGTCCCACGTAATAGATGTTTAAACGTTAGAATAAAAACTGTCTTGAGCTTCATGTTTCCTTTACGCCAACATCTGGCCTAAAGATAAAAATAAACTTTGTGTTCTTGATGGTAATTTGGAGTTTGTCACTTCCCAGAGAACATTAACCAACTTTACACCCAATGAAATGCCTGAAATGATGGGCTTTGAATGATCTGGCCACTGAAGCTGTCCAATCACAGCGGACCAAGATGTCTGTCAATGGGAGCCGTCTGTCCAACACTTTGTGATTTAGGTACGCAAAGTAAAGAAAGTTTACAGCCGTTTTCTTTTTAAAAGATACAAGAAAAACAGCACAGAGCAAAAAGTAAATGTTAGCCGACTTTACGGTCTAATCACGGATACTCTGCTGACTTTAATTAGGGAAATCCTGCAGTTCAACCACATTTACAGATGGATTTTAGCCATACTTATTTAATATTGTGAGCTGAAATCGGCCAGTCATACCTCATACAGAGGTTAACAACACAGACCGTATTAAACAAAGCCACTATGATGTCATTCACTGGTTTGTGGGTTTGTGTTTTGGAGCCTCGAGTTTAGTGTTTTGTCAGCAGGACATCATGGTTATTACAAAGTTCTGCAAAAAACCAAACGGCCTCAGAGCACATGGAACACTTTGGAAACTCCCTCCATGCACTTGTTCCTCTTCTTGTTTCTTTACAGTGAGGCGTGTCTCAGTTGATCATCATCTACAGTTCAGAGGAAGGTCTGTATATCCCAGGCAGACATATTTCTTAAGAAATTGCTAGATGAGCACTACATGCTTCTCCTAATCTAAAACATTTCCTGTAAAAACAGAAGCTACAGAGGCCGTCCCACCCCAAAACAGCCCAGTCTGCTCTGATTGGTCAACTCCACGGGCCTGATCAGGAACCGCCCCCCATTATATGCCTCCGAGTGCAGGATGAGTCATCTGCATCTGCGGGAAATGACAAACACCTACAAAATGATTTGTTTGTCATTGTCAGGTTAGATAATGGTGTTTAGGTGGTCATTAAAAAAATAAAAACTCTTTAAACATCCATATTAATCTCGTGCGCAAGCGGCATCCAACTGGTGTTCATTCGTGCTGTCGGGAGAACATTAAGAGCTGCTTTGTATGTTCATTGGGAGCTCCAGGGAGGAGGCCAACGGGCTCCATGCTGCTGTCAGAGCAGCAGAGCTCAGGGAGGGGGCTGCAGGCAGCTGTATAAACAACCCACTGCAGATAAGAAATCCCACATGTGGGTCATGTTATTGCCCTGAAGCAAACCAGATGATGCTGTGGGTGTGTGCGTCCACAGGAAACAGGGAAAAAGATATAGACTTAGAGCTCATTTCATTTGAGAGCCACACGCTTACAGCAGGCCAAAGCAGTTAATCCAACACGGTCCACTGAATTTATGTGTGTGTGTGTGTGTGTGTTTGTTTGTTGTTGCAGAGCAGAATTTGGGTCAGTGGTTCTTGCTGAGTCGACCTGAGCGGGTTGGCCCATGTTGTATTGGTTAAGACGACTTCAAAAATCTTATCACTCTATGCCTTTTTTCCCCCTCGACGCCAGGATGGACTGTTTGGATTGTGTGAAATGTTTATGGGTCTCCTGTCAGTCAAACACCATCCCGACCAACACCCTGACCTCTAATCACAGCTTCCAAAGTCTCATAATAGAAAACTGCGAACGCTTCATACGATCGCCAAACATATCACACTACATTTATAATACAGAGCGCCTCTGGAATAAATCATGGTTAGAAACTATGTCAGGCACCAGCACCGCCCTGCTGCCACAACTTTCCACACTGAAGGTCAGCTGGCAGAAACCTGGGCTGTTTTCTCTGGGCTGCTCCCATTTGAATAAGCTCCAGAACCAAGCTGAGACATGAGAGGAAGGGAATGTCTGGATTTTTTCAGCCTTAAGTGAAAGAAAGGCATGTGGACGATGAAGCAGACAGTGGGGGAAGGGACATTCAAAATGATGACAACTTTCATGTGTGGACAATAAATATGAAGCCATCTCCAGCAGCTGGCACAATTAGCTTTGATTAAGACTTGCTGTGACAACTCAACCCCAAAAACTCTGGAGATAACATGACAGACCTGCATCTGGGTTGCTTCGCCCATTTGCACGAGCTGAGATGTTTAAAAAAAAAAAAAAAAAAAAAAGTTGCAACCACCACCTGCCCTCTGTTGATCCTGGGATAGGACAGAAAAAAGGAACCCTGGTGGCACAAGTTATGTCTTTATGTCTATTATGTTAAAGGCAGCGTTTCTGTTGGGATCTGTGAGCAGGGGAACCCCCTTTGCTTCGATCCCCAACTGCAGTCGGGTTGTGTTATCCTGGTTTGGAAAAGCTCGATTTTGTATGATTTCGGTCGCACTAAAATGTTTAAATGCATTTTAAAAGCCCCGTTTTGGTCAGACTAACTAATTTGAAAGAAAGAAAGAAAGAAAGAAAGAAAGAAAGAAAGAAAGGCCAAAGAACATTTTGGCCTACCGATGAGGTCTGACGGTGCAGATGATGCACTAAACAATCGTTCAGCAATGCTCCAGACATCCCTGCTGCTACCTCTGTGTAAAAGAGCCATAAGGAAGGGTTGCACGCTGGATTGATGGTGGTATGATGGTATAATAATATAATACACACACACAGATGTACACAATAAGATAATCATCGGTTTGAAAACCATACATTTCTGCAATCCAAGTGAAAAAAACACAACCTCTGACCAAAAACCTTTAGTTTCTACAAAAGTAGTTCCCTCATCAAACCCAGCTTGTGGGGGAGAAGCTGCCTTATTTAAAGATACATTCCAGTGTAAAGAGATCTCATTTGGCGATTTCACTTCTTTTGAATATCTGAGTTTTATTTTAAAGGGTGTTCCTAGAATCCTGTTCTTAAAGGGGAACTCCGGGGCATTTGAAGCGTGTTTCCATTGCTAGAGGTTGTCAAATACTTCTAGTAGGACACAGAGAGGTCCAGATCTGCGCTCCCTGTGTGGAGATCGCTCTGTCCGCACAGCCTGTCATGCGAGGCTAATACGTGGTGGCTAAGGGGCAAGCGCTAACCTTTCCACGTAAAACAACAACTTGCACACTGCAGAAACGTCACACCACTTTATAACCCATCCGACAATAAAGTCACAAGCCTTACCATCAAAACCATATGCATGGTTCTCACATTACTGGCATGGGGACGTTACAAAACAACTTTATAAACAGCATGTAACTCACCGGCTGGTTGTAGGCTCGCGCATGTGAAAGCCCAAAAGAGTCGATGGACGATAATCCCATATACAAAACTATTATCTTCTCTAGAAAAACTACGTTCAAGTATTTAAAACATTACAACAATATTACTGGGCATGTATTGTAATGTTTCTGCTGGGGATGCGCTCTGCCGGCTGGAGATGCGAGGGAGGGGGTACACGGGAGTGGCTGTCTAGAGCAGGGGTTCCCAAACTTTTCCATGCCAAGGCCCTCCAAACAGTATTAGCTTCTGGACGGGGACCCCCTTTGCAAACCACAGACAATGCTACAAAATATGTAAAGAAACATCAACTTTTAGAACGTATTTTCTTTCTTTTATTCACGGACAGTAGCTTGCCGTGTGAATGCAGCCTGACTAAATGCTCCTTCTTTACGTCTGAAGAAGTCACCCGTTTTTTCGGACTCTGACGGATGTTTTTGTATCAAGTGACGCTGAAGTTTCGAAGGTTTTGAACACTCATTTGAGAGGGTCTCCAGACAGAGGACGCATTTCGGGTAATGGTGGCCATTTTTCTGTATGGCTGTAAAGCCAAACTTAATGTATGCTGCCTCATACTTCTTTCAGTTCTTTCAGTCAAAAATCTGTCCATTTTGGCTAGCTACCTACACGCTAGCTTGAGGAGCAGAGCAGCTTCAGAACAGGCGCAAACCGCCAGGTCTACGATGTTTTGACTGGCAGCCAATCAGAAAGACAAGCATGGCAAATAACATTTCGATATGATATATTATTATAAATTGTATTTTACAATACTGATTTTAAAAAAGTGACAATTTTTTATAATGATGTTTAAAAAAAATTGAATTCTATTTTTTTATTTTTGCGTTTTTTCTTATCTTCACTCCAATTTTCTGAGGCCCCCCTAGCGCCCCCCACTTTGAAAACCACTGGTCTAGAGCACGCAGGAGGCAGCACCGTGATGCAGAAATTACACCTTTTGCTGTTGTTCTTTACAACAACCTGGCTGAGAATAGCAGATGAGGGTTTTTATTGGGTTAATTAAGCCAATGCCTGTATCTGTACATTTCCACAAAGGCGGGTCTGCAGAAGGGAAAAACTCTCACCAGCACAGTGGCGGCAAATGCTCCGGGATATTTGCTGCCACATTCATACAGTAATAAACTGATGTTCCGGAGATATTCCGGCTGGGTGGAAAATCTCCACAAGAGGTTCAAACTAAACGTCTCCTGAACATTGAACTTCAGTGCATGTGTGAAAAGGGCTGCAAGATACAGGAAAAAAGCAGTGGCAGGCACCCAAAAGCCGTTTCTAAAGCCATCAGCAGCCTTTGATACGCTGAATCATAAATTTCTGCTGTAATGATTTCAACAGTCTGTTGGTATCAACGGTTACAGCTCTTGGATCAGGTCCCATCTGATGAGTATAAGATGGGTTTCTCTCTCCACTTACAGGGAAGTTTCTTTTCCTGCGTGCCATGACAGACTTTGTTGCCTTTGGGGTCTATTTTCAGGAAACATAATATTCTTTTATACTTTTTTTATTGATGATATCCGGCTCCAATTACCCATTAAGTTAGACAACAGAGCTGCTGCAGCCTTAAACCTGAATGAAGCTCAACTTCCTCTGTGTTACTGAAAATGAAACAGAAGTCATTTGCTTTGGAAAGTCTGACCTGTTCTGCAGCTCTGCTGGTTCTCTCGATCCTTTGCAGTTGCTCGGGGTGCGATTTCCGACATCTTTCGGCTAAGCAAGACCTGGACAAGTTACTAAACCCCATCTAATCTGTTTACATGCGCTGTACGGTGGTTTAGATCCGTCTTCTCGGCAAGGTCACCAGGAAATGGACAAGGTCAAGCTGATATTATAAGGCCCTCTGCTAAAACACAAGGTAAAGTACTTCTAACAGTCCGATGCATTCGCCTGTTCAGCCTATGATGTAAAGCACTTACAGACTGTAATCTTTCCCCACATTAGTGTGACAATCGAACTTTGAATAAACAGTAACAGCCCTTGATTGGTTAGCAATGCTGTGCATAACACCAAGGCAAAACAGAGGCAGAACTATGCTGGGAACCTTACATTGTTAGCAAAGCAGCTGGTCTGAGGGCCTATTTTCTCCATTTACTTCTGGTGCATTTCTGATGAACTTTTCAATCTGTGCAAGCCAGACGTCACAAACCAAACCTCCTTTCTATCCATTTGGTCAATTAAGAGGAATTTCTTTCAGTTGTTGATTATATCTCAAGACAAATTTTAGCTTTAGGAAGCAACTATCACACACAATCTAACTCTTTCTGTTCCTGTGGTTGACCAACGGTGTGATTTCATGCCCGGCTGCAGGACTACAGCTGCCATCGCTGTGGCTCCTGTGAAAGCATTCAGTGTTAACATCCCCCACAGGGACAGTTTATTCTAACGCCAGTAACTGGAGTGGCTGCTTCCCCGTCCAGACAAAATGACATCACTCCTTATAAACCTGCGGTGTTTTCAGTTCTGCCCTGAAGCTGCAGAGAGACACAGTTTCAACACTAAAGCTTTCTGAGGCAGCTGCAGAGAAAACCGACATCAGCAAACCCCCTACTCAAGGACTAATCAGCTTCATAACCCAAATCAGAAAAGCTGCAAGTTATTTTTCTTATTATTTAAATACCTTTCTGCTGATTCATTTCCCCATAACAGGATGTAATTGGAGCTCTTTGTGCCAAAAATCCTTGGTTTTACTGTGAAGCTAATCTCTTCAACAGATTCCACAGAGGCTTAAATGAGCAAACCAGCTCCTTTATTAGTCTAAAACACATCAACCAACTGCTCATTCAGAAAAGACAGGGAAGCAAGGGCTTCCCAGAACTGCAGAGGACAGCATGAATTCAGGTGCAGACATGTTTCTGAATGAAAACACTTGTCAAAAGGTGAAAGTAAGAATGAACAAGCTGCCACAGGATACTTTCAGGAGTTCCTAGAATTTGAAGCACAGACAGTAAAAATCTTCTGTGAGTTTTTTTTTTTTTTTATCATTTCATCTACAAAAATCATTAATTATTTACATTATTTCTAATCAAAAACAAATCTGCAATGTGGCACCTTCTCACAGGCTCATGCTGAGGGCATTTTCCTTTGTACTTTACGGTGTAGCCACTGCGAGACAGTTTCACTGGACCGTTATGGGTGTAAAAGGTTTCCCAGCAAAGATGTTTATCCCCGTTAGAAAAAGAACCTTCAATGACATTTTTCCATTAAATAGTACTGAACGGTACGATATGACTTGGCCCACTTTTTTTTGGGGGGGGGGGTTCTATTGTATATAGTACCATGTAAGTAATAATATCTGATAATTTTGTTGGAGAAATTCATTCATTATGTCACAAACATAAAAGTGCATTAAGGAACTGATTAAAGGGACATTTCCATTTTTTTGGAGTAGGATTGTGTGAGGTACTTGCAAGTAATTATCATCTTTTCCTCAGTCGACAGCAGTCAGAGAGCTCCGAGTTTGGAGAATCAGAAACATTTTCGACAAAGGAGCCAAAGTTAAAATCTACCGACAAGAAGGCCACCAGAACTCAAACCTGAAAAACATTAAAGCGGTTCAAACAAACACTGTATGTACGTGGTTCTACACAGAGCAGGACACAAGGCAGAGCCACTAACACGGGTGATGATGCGGATGTGACTAAACAACAGTCTGGTGCAATAACAGCGTGGTGTAAAACTATTTATTTATAGCAGTCGCTTGAATTCTTCTGGGCAGGTCTTCTGCTATAATTCACCCATGAGGGAAAGTTTTGATTCTCCAAACTGAGGCCAGGAACATACTTAGTTTTTAATCACATGTTCGTATGAGCAACTCGCTCCATCGTGGGCGTAATCGCTCACATACTTGTCTGTGTACTACGGCTATTACAAGAGGTTTCCAGTAGGGGGCAGACAAGGTGACTCCGGCCAGAAAGAAAACATTGCCATTATTTTGTTTCTCCAAAAGTTTTCTTGGTGGGCGGACGTTTCCCAAATGGTACTCATCCAGTACCATTTATTCCAGATATTTACATATGCAAATCTGTCACTGTGCGGAGGCAAAGACACACAGTAGAGATGACTCTCTCTGATGCTCGTCTTCAAAACCTTCCACCATTTTTATTTTTAAAAATCGCTGTCGACCCTATGGCGGGTGAAAGGCCCCTGCCGGTCACCCTCATATTACAGCTTGTGAACGAGTGGCAAGGATTTCTGAGGATGTGCTCGAAACAAACAAAGGATACACAAAGAAGTCACGATAAACACGCATTTCTGTGGTTAAAAGCAAGTTTATTCCTGGCTTTAGAGATTTTCCTGTTGTTTGGTTTTTATATGTTTCAAAGCCAAACAAATCCTCTCATTCATGAATATTAAGAACATCGGTTTGATATTTAAGAAACGACATCTGTCTAATAAATTGTTTGGAAATAACAATAAAGCTGCTGGACCATAATTCATCTTCTTGTCCATCATCGTCACACAAAATGTATTATCAATAAATTCTGATATGGGTGCTTGACAGTCAACCCAAAATGTTTGATTAGAATTACAAAAACAGATGTTTTAAAGCTTCCATCTCATTTCTATCAAAGTTGAATCACTGTCTCAAGAATTCATTACAAGGACAAACGTCATTAATCTTTTTAAAAGGAGTTTCTTTGGCTTTACGTACCTGGTTCTAATTCCAGCTCTAATCTCTTCAGGACAAACTTAGTGTGAGATTTCTTTCCTTTTTAACAGTGAGGGAAAGAATCTACACAGTCTATATAAAGCATCTGCTGCTGTGGCTTCATCAAATTATGGGACAATGTTTTCTGACTCCTCTAAAGTAGGAAGGTCAGGAAAAACATCTCTGGTCAAAACAAACTTGTCAGCAGCCATCTTACCATTTTTTACACCCTTTTATTTATTAGAAACACTGTTTGAAATCACATTTAGCACACTGAGATAAAAGAGAGTCAACTGAAGGGTCGAAAGAAAACAAAACTTTCTGAATAGTCGCTGAAAAGATCTAAACTAAAGGCCCTTTTGTGTCAAAGTAAAGTATGCGATTTACGGCAGTGCGCATGTGTCAACTTCAACAAAAAGGTTTGTGTTTATCTGGTCATGCCTGGAGGTATTTGGAGCAAATAGTAGCACAGCTTTATGTGAACTAACCAAATATTTACAAAGAAATAATAAGGCGATGATAAAATGAGGCCGCCTGAGAGTTCAGCAATGAAGGAAGCGATCAGCTTCTGCGCAGCGAACACTCAGCGGATGGACGCGCAAAGAGCAAACTCTCCAGTCAGCTGAGTCTGGAAACAATCGGCCAACTAAAGCTGGGAACTGTAACCTCTTTGTGCTGAGGCTTCACTCACCTGAAACTTGTTGCGTTCTCTCGCTCTTCTTCTCCTTCTGTGTTTTGCTCCATGAGGAAAACTCCACGCTGCTGTTTGCTTTGGCGACACCGAGGAGCCTCAATATCCCCCAAAACCCAGCCGGCTGCAGAGGCTTAAAGCCGGACAAAGACTAACCGGGGGTCGGATCTGAGGACTGAGAGGTGTGAGAGACACGGGGGGAGAAAGAAAGGGGAGGAGGAGGAGGAGGAGGAGGAAGGGGGAGGTAATATGACGCCTCACTCTGATTGGCTGAAGACATGAATTACCTTTCATTTAACAACTTACAGTAACCTCCCCCGGCTCCAAAAAGGCGCATTTCAGCCCTGTTTGTATGTCACTTTATTGAGTTTACAGCTATGAACAGAAATTGGGATAATCTGCTGGCTGGATATGAAGTTTGATTGTTGAGAGTGGATAAATGTATGAATGCATGTGACTGTATTTGTTCAGGGGGAGACGTTGTTTCACCAAATATGGCATGGGGTCACGTGTGACTGATGACATCACCACTACCTGTATAAAGGCTGATTCATACTCAGCGCAAACGCGCAACTGTTCTGGCTCGAGAACCATTAATGACGTCATCGAAAGCGCCAGCCCCTTCACAGTTCCTTCAGCTCATAAGCGCAGTTTGCGCCGAGAATGCGTCACATTTGCAGTTCTCTCCAGACCAGCGAGCGTCACTGTTGAGGAAACAAGCTGAAAAGCACACGAAGAAAGCATACACAATGCCACCTGTGGTGTCACGTCAGCAGAGGCTGGCACATCTGATGCGGAATGAATTTACTCTGGGTGTAGAACTGTATATGTATCTCAGAGCTAAGCGGCTGCGGCAAAAACAGAAGAGAAGGTGGGATGTTCGTCCTTTGCAACAAGACGAACTTTGTCAAACGTTGTCCCAGTGTAACTTCATAGACGTGTCGTACAGATGTTTGTAGAGGCGCATCCTCTCGGTCACCGCGGTCTCTGCAGTGTTCATGTTTTCTTTTTCTTGGTCAGCTGTTTCCGGTGGAGCGCGCGCAAAGTCAGAAAAAAAGTTGTGTGCGCGCCCTTGCGCCGCGCGAGGATTTTCTAGCTTGCGACGGGGGGCGTGGCGGAATTTTGGGACACGTGACCGTTTGCGCCATTTGCGACCAGCTAGTATGAGCGAGGTTGCGCCGAGTATGAATCAGCCTTAAGAGAGATGTTACCTCCATCTCTCTCTCTCTGTACCTGGTTAACTGTATATGCACGTTACAATAAATAATGCCACGAGCTTGATGGCTAAAGAGACAAACGTCTGTTCATCATTAGAATTATTATTCCGCTGTACAGGTAGGCAAAAGGAATAAGCTACCTGCTAACATTGATTAATGTTTGTTGATCATCAGTTATTGTACAAGTCTATGTGTGGCATTATTATAATCCCATTCCTACTTATCTTTACCTCTACCATTTCTACCCCCTACCCGAACCAGGGTTTGTATTCCCACCCCGCTGTGACTGGTGTGCAGTTGGTGAGAGGCTGGGGTAGCTTGTGGTTGTGAGAAAAAAAAAAAGAAAAATAAAAGATGGTGGTTGTGGTGTGAGGAGCAGTGTTGGCTGGCATTAGGGGGGTGACTCTGGGACGCCAGTGATCACTGTCTAGCCTCCTGGAGGTGTCGTGGGCCCAACTAGACGAAACACAGATGAAAGGAGGTTCCCACCTGATGACCCCAATGACACGTTGGTCAGCACTGCTCACTGATCTATATCATAGGAATTATAGGGAATTATTCACTGAGTCTGGTCCATTTTTTTTTTTTTCTTTAGCACAAGTTTCTTGTGTTTACCTAAAAAAAAAGTTTACAGCCATGAACAGAAACTGGGATAATCTGCTGGCTGGATATGAAGTTTGATTAATGATTGTTGATGATCAGTTATTGTACAAGTCTATGTGTGACATTATTTTATTTATTTAACCAGGAAGACATCTCACTCAGTTCTGAGATGTCTTCCAAAAGCATCCTGATCAAGACGGCATCAACAGCACCGCAAAGACATTTAATACATGAAAATAACATGAAGTTAACACGATGAAAGTTCATCACTAAGCATAGAATCACAGAATGATTCCACAGGTCATCAGTGCTCATAAATGATGAACTTCTTAAAGCAATCTGCTTCTAAATCACATTAAATTAATTTGGAGAGATCAGCTTCTTTCATTCTAAGAAGGTTTGCAGCGGATTCCATGCAAATTCTGCAGGATATTAAAAGCCTTGTCTCAGTTCAGGCTGGGTTCAGGGAACAGACAGCAGGAATGAATCCTGAGGGCAGACAATAACCTTTTGAACTTTTTTTGGAAAATGTCTGTAAGTAAGAAGAAAGCAGTCCAAGAATATCCTTGTGAATAAGAGCATTCCAGTGATGGAGCCTCCAGGTGGATGAGACACAGCGTCCAACAGTGATGAGGAGGGGCTTCAAACCTCACAGCTCTGTGGCAGACTGTGTCCAGGGCATGTAATCATTTCAGGAATGCATGTATGTATAACACCACCATAACTCATCACAGAGATAAAAGTCGCTGCTTTAATCTGCTTTTTGGCCTTGAATGAAAGACACAGTGAAATAAAAACCAAGTTCCAGCTGAGGAGTTTGAGCAAGGCGTAAAAGATAAAGAAGAGTGAGTATTTACTCCCAGTTTTTCTGTTTTATTTCATTTAATTTACTATTGGCCTTTGGTAAATACTGTTTATGGCCCTTCTACGAACATTTTCTGACGTTTCATAAACCATTAAACGAATCACATGTGTGACGATAAATAGCCCCTTGCTAATGCCTTAAAGCAATACAATGTAACTTCTCAAAAAGCCCATTATGGAGCTCCCCCTACAGGCTTGGAGGTAATGTACGGTTACACTGTCGTAAATACAACACCCTTTCACTTTCACGTTTCACGTTTGTTGACGAACCGGCGAGGAGTCAGAAGGTGCAAGCTATGTCGACCGAGAAGGTAAGAGTAATCAAATGTACCTGGGAGCGTGAGAGGGGTCTATTTGTTTTTGTGGTAGGTGTGCCAGAAAGCAAGTCGAAGTACTTCCGCTCAGCTCCCGGGCCGGTCCAGCAAAGTTACATAGCGCAGTTATTCCAACTCAGACCTCCGAAGGGCATAGGAGACAGGCCAATCGTAATATTAAAACTCATTCTAGCCGCACAATTTTTTTCAAGCTGTTATTTTAAGGTAGAAATGTTACATAGTATTGCTTTAAAACAAGGGAGCAAATTTGGGAGGATTTTCTGCATCCTTACACCAACTAAACTTTTGGTTGATGTCGGATCTGTCTGCATTAGTCCATGTGAGGTAAGATTGATATAAAATAAACAGGGAATAATGTGTATATCAGGAAATAGCGGAACAATGTTCATTTTTAATAACACAATAATAGGATTTGGATTAACATTTTTAAACCAAAAGGTTGTTTTATCTGATGACATGACCCACACAGACCATCAAACTCCAAACCACCCTGAGTTGGGATGTCCGGTTTGATCCAGCTCTGATGAAGTCTCACAAGTGTGAGACAAGATGATTCACACAGTCTGTAACTGCAGAGAAATGCTAAATTCATGGGCATGCATCAGGATCCCCAGAAAGACTCCTGCAGGTAACGTCAGCTCTTATCAGCAGAAAGAAAACTCATATGTGTTATTTTTGCTTTCCGATGCCAGTTTTTGGATGGTGGTGAATGTTTGTTAGTGTGCAGGTAGCATCATTCAGAGACAAGAACACTTTCATAGAGAAAAAGTCATCTTTTGCTGCAGGGACATTGAAAGAGAAAAGCCCAACTCAGCTCTGACATGTTTCTGAAGCGTCACGTCTCCATTACTTCACCCTCCTGCTGCTCTGCTTCGCTGTCCTCCTGGAAGCTGCTGAACGGAGATGCCTTTAATATTCTGGATGTACGAACAGACCCGCCTCAGTTACCCTCTTTGGACTAGGGCTGTAGCGATACACTAATCTCACGATACACGATATTCAGCCAACGATACGATTCGATATGATACACTTACATCTTTTTGTGGGGAAAAAAGGGGACAGTGTGATTTGACATGAATCGTCGCTGATTGGACTGGTGGTCCGTCCTTTGAACCGGAAGGACAACACCGCCAGACAAACAGAAACAAACGAACATGTCACAAACCTGAGAGCGATGCACTTTATATAACATTTTTATGTACTAATTTATCACTGTTTTGTATAATGTGAGCCCCTGGCATTGTATTGTATTACATTAATGTTCTGTGTTTTTACAAATTGTAACGTCTGACTTTTAAATAAAGTTTGCTTTAAAAAAAATTTATGAAAACTTTTAAATTTTTAAAAATCGATACTTGCAGCTGAAAAATCGATACTTTATCGGGAAACGAAATACCGATATATATCGCAGTATCGATAAAATTGCTCAGCCCTACTTTGGACCCTCCCTGCGGCTCTGCCGTGCTGTTCACTTCACATTCTATACTTTAACGTAGAGTCAGGAGCATTTATCAGCATATGAATTGACTGAGTCAGTAACATGTTTCTGTAGCTGTTTTGGATTATGGCAGCTTCAGTCCTCCACAGGTGGTGGGGTGAGGCTCAGGTAATAAAATCACAAAGATCAGCCTCAGTGTTAGACACTTTAGGAACATTTGGACATGGCACGAATAATAGATTTAAAGATCTAAAGATAAACAGTCCTGCAGCGCCTCATCTAGGAGCCACAGGAAGCTGATTTTTCACACATTGTCTGTCTGCTGTGACTTTAATGTCATATTTGCTGTAGAATATTGCACAAATGAGCTGTTGTTTGAATTAAAGCTCAATTAATTAATGAACATCAGATCTGAGTCTTTTACATTACAGCCGTCATATGAGCCTTTTAAAGTTGCAGTTAAATGGCTGCCGCAGTGCGATTTTCTGAAAGATATTCATGTGTTTCCGGTAAAAACTGAAGCCACAGAGGTTGGCCCACTCTTTAAAAGTCCCGTCTGCTCTCACTCGCCTGAACATGCCCCGCCCACCATACTGAACGATATCTGCTGACGTTTAAGGATGCACCGTTGATACAAGACTCTGAGTCAGGGATGGACCATCAATATTTTCAAAAATCCCTTTATAACCACTCAGCAGCGTCAGATATTTGACTTAATGCAACACGGATCACACACAGAGAGTTAAATATCTAATGTGATTTCATGTAAAACTGCTGTATGAATGGTTTAACTTTAAGAAGAAGTCCACCAGAATCCTTTTAACTCTTCAGGGCAACTTTTTTATCGAGTGTTTGTGATTAAAACAATTAGCTGCAGTCAATAAATAGTCTTTAAAGCACTTCCTGTTAGAGTGGGACGCAGAATATGAAACCTTTTCCACCCCGGTGCGCTGTGGTCAACACGAACGGCTGCTGAGTGGCACATGAACTGATAACCGTGGTTCTAATGGATGAAATACCGTCGTGCTTCAGCTTGGAAGCGCTGAAGATGAGATTAATGAAGCAGTTTTTATTGCAGGCTCGGTGTTACAGGACTGTTATCAGATGGTTCATCAGATATGACTCTGACCTGGTGTGAAGGCCAAATTATTGTTCTCTTTCAGTGTTGCTACTGGTGAAAAACCCAGACAAAAAAGCTGCTTAGGGCTGAAAGGGTTAAAGACGTTGGGGCAGGGATGCAGTTGGGGGGGGGGGGGGGGGGGGGGGCAAAGAAAACATCAATAACCCTGGAGAAGGTTGTTCTTCATTAAATAAAGCTAAGCCTCCGTCTCTTCCCGACCACAAGAATGTTTCTAACGTGCCACCACAGAGCTCCAGGTTGTGTTCGGGGTAAATCATCTTCAGAATCCACTGTTCTAACGACTCAAAGATAAATCTGTTCCAGCTCATAAAGACACGAAGAAAACAACATGCGTATGTAAATCAGTTTATTGCAAGAAGACCAGTGGGCAACATCTCTATCTCTTTCCGGCTCTGACTTCTGCCCAAAGGTCCTCGTCAACAAAAATGAGGATTTACAAACAATTCAAAGGACATGAGCATCAAACGACAACAATTAACTGATAACTAACTGCTGTAGGCCTACATTCTAAATATTTCTGTATACAACTCAAATATACCTGCTCTTCAAAAGATACTCCAACATCTGAGTTAATAATAGCAGGTTCCTCCTGATATGTACAGCATAATCAAGGCCGTCAGTGCCTTCTTTATCTTGGAAATGCACTAAAATTACACACAAAGTAATCAGAATAATGACAGAGGCATGCAAACCCACCAGTATTTGTCTCTACGTAGCCTACCTGAAAATAAACCCGACCCAGCTTCTACTGCGTGAGCCTCTTTGGAGGCAGCTCCGCGTCGCCCTCTTGTGGCTGCAGGAGGAACATCGACACCTCCTCCTCCTGATGCTTTTAGTCAGAATCAGAAATTCTACTGGAATGAGTAACTCTCTTAGATAAAAAAAAAAAAGAAGGAATAAATAAAAATACATACCTTCCACATTTATTTAGTTTAAACACATGCTGAAATAGAGCGGCAATACTGCTGATGACGGTGGTATCTTGTTTTTTGGCTCAAATATACGCAGGAGAATGGCAAAAAGCATAGACGCTTCAAATACAAGGGATGGCACAAGAGTTCAAGCACTGTGTCTGAGAAACAATTGTTGTGAAAGCTCAAGGGGTCGTGTGCCATCACCACGCACTTCCTTTTCTCTGTAAATGAGACTTTTACAGCCGCAATTCATCACTAATTTAACACGTTTGGGGGATTGGACCAGCGAGATGCTCAAGAAGATTTTCTGTTTGAACTAAACTATACAAAACTTATAAATTATAAAGTTCTATTCTTACATATAAGCAACATCAAGTCAGTTTCCAGTACTTAGATTAAATATTAGGTACAGTACATTGTGGAGCTCCATGAACACAGATCAGAGAGCGATCCTCTGAACTCACTGTACACGATCCAAAGGGCTGAAACCGGTGGTCGGACATGATCTTTGAATAAGTTAATTCATAAATAAATCATGATTATGTCTTCCCAGTGTCCCAGTCCTTGGTTCTTCTGCAGATTGTGCCACGCACACACACACACAGACACACACACACACACCTTGTGCACACTCAAGTCCACACCTATGACTCTTAGTCTAAAAATACTTTTGGCTTTAAGACATAACAATTTTATACTCAACTCAGAGACTAAAAACTAACTCTCTTGACATCGAAAAGGAGGTCTAACGTCTACGAGAAGCTTAACTTCAGTAGTTACATGTTTGGAGTACCTGTAGACACTTTGCAATAGAATAATAAAAGAATTATATCTCTAATCCTTAAAGTGACAGTGCTGGATGTCAGTTCCAGGGAGATCCCTTTCATTTGTGGGTTCAATAAAACAACAATAAAGCCCACATCTACTCAGACATGGAAGAAAAACAGCCAAGAATAGATTCTATATATCAATAGTGTTAAATATCTAAATTCTCTCTGTCAGTGCAAAGCTAGAGCTGTGGATAGTACAGCATGCAGTGTTGGCTAGCACTGAGCATGGGAGACACACAGAAGCATTTCAAGACCAAAATCACTAAATGTTGTCATCGGATCATTCAGCTTTGCACGATTGATCCAGTTATGCATAAGAGACTCCCATGTATCAGCTAATATTTGTACCTATATTATCTTCAAATATATACAGAAAAAAAACCCAGTTTTTCCTTAAAAATACCTTAAACATGTGCTTATATCCAAACTTGTACAAAGAGTAACAAACAATGCAGCTAAAAATTGCTGATTTCTCGCTTCTCTCCACTCAGTTTGTCAGTTATAGTAGCAGCTTGTTCACCAACAGTAGCCTAACTGTCGGTGTTAATACAGTTAAGTCCACTCCAGCCAATCGTTTGGCATTTGCCACAACTGGCAGCCATCACCACTGCTGGGACTTTCTCTCAGCGCCTCCAGTCCGGTACCATAAACCCCCAAACCTCCGATGTCCTCTCTCTTGTGTGTATTGCACCATAGATAAATCAAAAAGAGCTCTAGTTCTCTATGAAAAAGAAAAGGTAGGACTTGTTTCCTAGGCGCCAAGAATCTGGAAGCCAGGTGAGGTTTCCTCTATGAGCCAGAGGACAAAGAAGAAGTAGAGGAGGAGGTGGAGGCGGAGGAGGAGGAGGAGGAGGGAGGTCAGTGGATGTCTCTGCACATGGGGAGGTTGACGAAAACGAAAACGTTGAACTCGATGAGGATGGAGAAGCACAGAAAGATGGCGTACAGGACAATGCAGGCCAAGCCCAGTCGCCAGTCCAGAGTCCATTTGTTCAAATGGACGCCGAGAACCTGCAGGCAGGAGAGAGGCAGTCCGAAATAATAACCACAGAAGAAGAACTTAATCAGGGAGGAAGTGGGCACGAGTCAGGCACAGAACAGATCGTTTTCAATTAGAAACAATAAGTTGTAAAAATCTGTGATACATAATATAATTCATCTCCAATTAAACCTAAAACATTACAAAGAGCACGTTACTTAGAATATAATGCATGCCAGGTTTTAATCTGTTGAATTTAATCTGTTAAGCTTTTTTTAAATGTGTGCATGCTAGGTTTTAATCCAGAACGCTGCTGCTCGAGTCCTGACTAGAACCAGGAAATACGACCATATTAGTCCAGTGTTCAGGTCTCTGCACTGGCTTCCTGTCGCTCAGAGAATAGACTTTAAAACAGCTCTGCTCGTGTACAAGTCTCTTCATGGTCTAGCACCAAAGTACATCTCTGACATGTTAGAGCCATATGAACCGACTGGGACTCTGAGAACCTCAGGGAGGGGTCTCCTGCTGGTGCCCAGAGTCAGGACTAAACAAGGTGAGGCTGCGTTTCAGTTTGATGCTCCTAAAATCTGGAACAGTCTTCCAGAAGATGTGAGACAGGCCTCAACTCTGACAATGTTTAAATCCAGGCTGAAAACAGTTCTATTTAGCTGTGCATATGACACCTGAAAGTATTTTATCTGCACTCTTCACTTTTAAATTACTTAATTTATGATTATTAATCGGTTTTTCTCTGCTGTTTAAGGAAGCTTTTTTAAATGTGTGAAAATGATCTGTGTAATTTGCATCGTATCATACTGTGTGTTATAATTGTGACGAGGTTTTAAAGGTCCTCAGCTGGAGGCTGAGAACCTCAGAACCTGACTGACTGACTCATTGCTTTGGTCTTTTTAGGGATTTGACATCATAGTATACCTTTGACGGATGCTCCTTTTATACCCTTACCTGCTGACTGGAAAATCTTCCAGACTGCTACTTTCTATTTATTCTATAAACTTTTCTGTCTTTCTCTGCCACTCTTCAACTTTTTTGAGTGTTGCTGCATCAGATTCTAGATTCCTTTATAATTTCTAGATGCAAATAGTTGGTGAGTGAAATATTGTCTGTTCAATAAAAGTTCAGGTGAATTAACAAACTTGTTTTTAGATGTGTGTCGTGGTAAAAAAAAAAAAAAAGGGTGAAACGAGGCTGCTGGGAGAAACTCAACTTAAATTGGGAAAGAAGAATCATCTTGTCCCACCCCGACTTAAATCTTTTTAAATTATAATCTTTAATAATGATCAACTCTGACACTGAAGAGTAACAAAAATCAAAGTTTCTGAAGTAACTTGTTAACGATCTTGCAGCCCGTTAGTTTGATTTTATGATAAATGTGCTGAAGGAAACTGTAAAAATGTAGAACTTACCGTGAAGAATACTGAGGCCAGTAAGAGTCCAACAGAATATATGAGTCCTCTGCTGTTAAGATAGATCTGAGGAGTCAGAGGGAGAGTTATGTTTAACACAGTTTCATGGAGGATATACGGTCTGAACACGAGGATGTGATTCACTGCAGTGCCCCCATATAAACAGGCTCTGATGTGCTCCTATTCTTTAGAAACACAACTCTGTTCTATTCTGGGCAAGAGTCCAGCAGAATCTCCTCTGGTGGAGCTGCGGAGCACTCACGATGGAGCCGTAGTCGATGCAGAGCGTTTGCAGCGTCCAGGGCAGACCCAGGCCCACCAGGATGTCAAACACATTACTGCCTATGGAGTTGGAGATGGCCATGTCTCCCAGACCTGAGGCAAGGAGAGCAACACTGTCAGGGTCTGTGTGCGTCCATCATGACAAGAAACATTCTGCTGAGAAACACCACAACTCTTAACAGCGTTTCCGCTTCATTTCACTGTGTGTGTGTGTGTGTGTGTGTGTGTGTGTGTGTGTGTGCACCTTGACGTGCCACTATAACACTGGCCATGCAGTCTGGGACGCTGGTGCCCGCCGCGAGGAAGGTGATGCCCATGATGACATCGGGGATGCCGAGCGTGAAGCCGATCACAGTCACCTGAAAGCACACAGACTTTGCCTCAAGACTTTGACTTTTATTTTGATGCAGCGTGTTAAACCAGAATAAATGAAAGTTTACTCTGTAGAGCAGAGAAACTCATTGGGCAGCTCGCAAGTCACATGCAGCTCCTCAAGCTTTAATTGGTGGCTCGCACTCGCATAGTAGCTTATAACAATATGGTAACAATAACGATACATTTTTTCAAATTTCAAACACACAGCGAATACTGCACAGTATTAAGTATTTTTTATTAAGTTTTCGTTTTTGTAGTATTAAGTATTTTTATTAAGTATTAATTAAGGCTTAATGTTTCCTAAAGGGGGCACTGTTAAACCTGGCAACGCAGCCCGCTTAAACCACCGTCACACTTGCCTGCAGTGCACGCTAGCTCCTTTAGCCGGCGTAAGATGCAGGCACAATGGATCGGTTTTTAATTAAAAAAGGGGGAAAACCAGCACAAAAAAACAAACAAAAATCAGCATGAAGACGCCAGAGAGGGGACGAGCAGGCAAACGTCGGGTGTACCGCGAGAGGCAGGGAGAATGGATCGTTTTTTAATTAAGAAAGGGCAAAAACCAGCACAAAAACCATGCTCATCTTAAATGTCTCACTATGATTACAACAACAAACTACAAATACAACATGAAGAAAGTCAAGGACATGCATGCCAGCTTCTGCTCATCCCAGTATTAAGGTAAATATGGTCTTAATTGAAAATGTATTGGCTGTGTTTTTTCTTTTTTGTGGGATGTTTTATATGTAGAAATGCATATTTGCAAAAAGGGACTTAGTATGTTGTCGTAAAAGTGGCTCTTCCCTTGATTTTGCTCTTCCAATGTGGCTCTTGTAAAAAAAATAGTGAGTATCACTGCTTTAGAGGAAGAAACGTGTGATTAAAATATTTGTTCCTCAGTCTCTCTGTAACTCTGCAGACCTTTAATATGCAGACCAGAGAGGACGATAAGTCCTTAAAATACAAGCCAAGCAGGACTGATTCAGAGTGAAGCCGAGTCGTCCTGCTGCGATTAAACTGGGTATAATGCTGTTGTGCTTAACTTCGGCATCAAAATCTAATGGGGTTGGAGCTGAGATTGTTTTGGAGCCCGCTCAGAATCATCAGTGTCCATAACTCACAGTTTATAATGTTCTTATTTCATTTCTAATTTACAGTTTTGATCAGGCAGAGTTAAAAGTGTCATTTCAGGCCACATGTTTTCCAGCAACCTTCACATTCATGTGCGCTGGCAGCATCTTCTTCACTTCTTTTGTTCGCACATTGCTGGGT